>NW_025335606.1:8251085-8279383 GCF_004798865.1 Varanus komodoensis
GTGGGGGCAGCGGAGGAGCGGCGGCGGCCGGTGCCGGGGCAGGGCGCGCTGCGGGGCGGGGGTGGGGGCGGAGGCGGAGGCGGCCGCGGCGGAAGCGGCGGCGGCGCCGCGCCTGGAAGGGGAAGAAGGGGGCGGGCCGGAGGCGCGCGGGCGGCGCGGGGCGAGCGGCGGCGGGCCCTGGGAGCGGCGGCTGCTCTCCGTCGTCGGCGTCGTCCTCGCTCTTCGGGTCCACTCCGGCAGCCTGCTCGGGCGCGCACCCGCCTCTCCCAGCCCAATCTTGGCGCCGGGGAGGGCGGACCGGGATTGTTGGGTCGGCCCGGCGGGTATTGTGACGGGGCAGGAGGGAAGAGGAAAAGCCGGCGGCGGCGGCGAGGCCTGGCCTGGGACGGTGCCCCGGTCGGCTCGGTGAAAGTGGGAGGACGGGGCCGAGCGGGAAGACGTGCACGGCGGGGAAGAGGAGAGCAGAGAGAAGGCGGATCGGGGACGGGACGCGAGGAGGGGAGAGGAGCCGGGCAGATGGCCGGGGCGGTGGGAAGGAGACCCTCCCGGGCTCTTCTCAAAGACAGCAGAGCTCCCAGGCAAGGCTGCGCATGGATCATGAAAAGGCACGGCAAAGACTGTTCAACAGTGTTTCTGAGCATGTACAGAAGTCAGCACTATCCGCGACAGTGCTGCGCATAGTTAGTGGGAAAGTGCAGTGGAGATGGAAGTCTCCTGTAAGTGTGTCTGAGCATGCACAGAAGGCAGCTCATGTTTTTCCAGTGGCAGGGCTAAGCATAGCTGGTGAGAAGGTGCAGAAATCCCAGAAGAATATCTCTGAGCAGGTCAGTCAAGGTTGTTAAAAAAAAGTGGCAGAACAGTGGCGCTTACCGATCAAGAGGGCTTGTAAAATGAATTGAACTCATTTGGGGAATTCTGGGAGTTGGAGGACTTTTTTTTTTTTTTGCCTAAGGAAGCATAGAATTATGTTTGGTGATTGAGAATATGGAACTTCCACGTTTGAACAATCAGTGGGGAAAAAAGCCAGGGCTATTCCTTTTCTCTGTCCTCATCCAGCTGTGGTTTTCTGTAGGATTCTGGGGTGGTTTTGAAGCCACCTTTTTCCTATGCACCTCACCAGGCTTGGATGGCAGGGGAAATCCCATGTCATGAGAGAAATTAGATATTACTCTGCACGCAACCAGCATGGTGAGGCAGGGGGTGGCAGGGAGAAGAACCCACCATAGCTTCTCCCCTTCTCCATGAATCATCATGCAGGCCTGAATGTGCATGCACAGGCATAATGGGTATTTGTGCCTTGGGGTGGGGAAGTAAAAGAGATGTGGGAAATCAAATTCTTCAGCCCTAAGAACACTTTCTTCAATTAAGCAAACATTCTGTATGAAAGGATGCCATGAAGAAATGTTGGCTTTACATTGCTAGATTGTATAATATGACATTGCTGCATCCCAGTCTATACTGTGTTCCAGAGTAGTGGCTTTCAAGACTTTGTTCTGGGGAGTGCTGGAGTTCCACAAAGTGTTGTCGATCTTCCATCTGGAGAGTGCATTGCGCTCCACATGAGGCATTGTTGAAGCTCAGCAAATTTGTTCAGGGCCCCTCATAAGTCCTTTCTTCAGATTTTATGGTGATTGCCGGCTGGAGTTAATGTGATTTTGTTTTTCACTGCTCGTGTTTTCATTTTTTCTCAGCAATGTGGGCTTTGATAGATTTTGCCTCTAGATTTTACCACTTTTAGAAATACTGCAATTTGAAAAGTGGCATATAAATCTTTAAAATAAATGAATTAAAAATTAACTGAATGGGTGTCTTATAATATGCCTGGGATCCTTGAATTAGGTTCAAGTTAGACATGGGTTTCCTTACTATGGAAAGTTGTGTGCAAACTATGGATTCAGTGTGACTTGCCACCTTCCAGATACGTCATAATAAATAAGGCCAGGGCCTGTGCTGACTGAGGCATACTAGAAATTGTAGGACTCCTGTCTAGATATACACAGGGTTATGCCTTAATATAAGTTAGCTTTTCAGGAGATGAGCTTTTCCAGGTTCTTGGTCAGGGGAAACTTGCTGTGTAGGAACTAGGTGGAGAAAATCCTTTGTGCTGACAGATGTCTCTGAAAAGTTTTCCTTTATTGCAATTTAACTGGCACATCTACCATTGTCTTTTTATGCCAGGCAAAATCTAATTTGCCTGGGTATTTGAAAGCATTTTCTGGCTTGTTTCCTGCAGTGTTTTTATCCTTTTGACTTTTTACTGTGTTATTTTATTCCTTGCATTGTGACATATTTTGGTTGTTAGGCCCCTGATATCTAAGTATGAAGTAATTCCCAGTCTTAATCAAACAGGCACTCTTGAGTAGGAGTGCAAATTGATGGGCAAAAGGTATTTCAGGGCTGTTCACATGGCACAGGTTGGTGACTGTTTGCTAGTGTTTTGCCCTGGTGCAGTATTTGTGTAATGGCTTTGCCACAGAATGTTTGTTTTATTACCGGCACTCACTAAAGGCTAATATCTGACCAGTTTTCTGAAGCCTTTTGATACCATGGCAGCCTGCACGGAACATCAGCCCTGGGGCATGATCACATAATCATTTCACACTGTCCCAAAAAACATAGTCTGTATTTCTTCCCACATTTGTGGCTGTGTGAATCAGCTGTCTAAGGATCCTTAAAGGATTCTTGAATATGAAATATGTTGACTTGAATGATTGGTGTGCTTAAACACAAACACAGGCAAGCTGCTAAAAAACGCTATGACAGATCATTAGGAAATAGGGTGTTTCCCCACTGGGTGAGGGAGGCAGCCTTAAAAATATAGGCGAAGCATTAATCCATTGCCAAAGGTCACCAATTGTAGTAGTAATTTTAGATTCATAGCAACTCTGGACAAGCAAGTTATCAAAGTGTGCAGGGCTGCTTTTAACACTTGGGCTAAATTGCGAAATCCGTTGGCTGTCTAGATGTTGTTTAGCAGCAGTAGGATTGTGCTTCCCATGTATGTATGAATTAAGAATACACAAATGCTGCAGATGAGAAAGCATGGCTGA
This sequence comes from Varanus komodoensis, assembly GCF_004798865.1. NCBI lineage: Eukaryota > Metazoa > Chordata > Lepidosauria > Squamata > Varanidae > Varanus > Varanus komodoensis. Next base: position 8,254,136 of record NW_025335606.1, read on the forward strand.
TGAATCCAAGATGGAAGGAACCAAGAAGAATATGGTGAGTTTCGTCACTTCTTGCTTCACCTTGTGTATGCATCGTGGAAGGGAGCTGGTATGCAAAAAGAGATATATACACGTTCAAGAACCATTTAGAAATGGTGGCAGCTTGATTCCCTTGGACAATTTAGGAGTTGCAAAACTGAGTAATTTCACAATTTTTAAGGTTGCATATTTTGGCACAACAAAACGTATTTCACCTAGATTTCAGGTTTGACTTGCTGGTCTATTTTTAAATATTGATGGTGAAGGAAGTACCTTTAACTTTCCCAGAAGAGAGATGTCTATCCAGTTTAGGTTTTACAAACCTTCTAGTGATATGTATTCCAATACCCCCCCTTGTTTACTTTAGTGGGGTCAGGGGAGAAATAGTTTATTCAAGACCAAACTTCTCTCCTTTTTGCATCAGCAGATCTTTACAGAGAAATCCCAATATGTGGTCAACAATATCTGGAAATATTTGCAAAGATCTATTTTAATCAAGCCTTCCTATTTTTTTTCTTACGAGAAAAAAATGAACATCATGCATGCTTCCAGAGAAGCAGCTAGTGCTAACCATCCAAAGGTAATCTGTCTTTTCTTCTTTAAAATAGCTTTTGCTCATAAAAAAGCAGAAGAATCCATGGGAAGGCACCTCCTCCTCTAGGCTCTGAATGTGGCAATGGGATTGCACAATAAAACCTTCATTTGGAAGCACCCTATGCAATATAAAACACCATGGCATGCACATTGCCCAGACTGTTTGTTTCCTGAATGCCTGGAGCTCTGTAAATATGCCCTTGAGTCATCCTGATTGACACAAACCACTTGAGAAAGCTTTAACCCCATTGACATCAGTGAGAGAGTGGCTTGACTCCAAGGGCTTCTACACTGGTCAACAGTGGGTTGTGATGGAGTTTAGCCATTGCTATGTGACTAGATTTTGATGCAAAATCAGATGTTAATGTTCTTGCTCCAGGAAAGTATGGCACCAAAAACTGAGATTGTTTGGTGGATTTGGATCTGCACTACTTCTTCATTTTACACAGTTTGTGATTTCTGCGGAAGTGAGATTTTACATGAAGTAATAAAATGAAGCAGAATTCAAGGTGGTTTTTCTTGTTAGCAGGGAATTTTGTGTGTGTCTGTCTGTCTGTCTGTGTGTCTGTCTGTCTGTCTGTCTGTCTGTGTCTTCCGGTAACCCACGTCTATACCTTGTTTTCAAGAGAAGGCAGGATGTACATCGTGAAATATTGAATGTGTAGTTGTTCCAGTCACTTGTCATGTGGGAGGCACTGAAGTTGTCCGGGAAGGTCTTAAGAAAACAGAACAAATCAAAACTTGCACACAGAGAAAAATACCCCTCCCAAAAGGGCAAAGCAATAACTAGCCATTGAAAAATCAAAATAACTCATAAAGGGTGAAGGGATGTGTTTTTTCCAAGGCTGGCTGAAGAAGCTATTTTAGTCACTGAACTATGGAAGAAAGGCGAGGTTTTATTATTTCTTTATTTACTTCATTTTTATATTGCCCAATAGCCGAGGCTCTCCAGGCAGTTAAGGAAAGTTAAAAGGACACAACACAAAACTTAATTTAAAAGAAGAAACCTTAATTGCAATTGTTATGACTCAGCACAGAAGCTCAACAGTTGTACAGAATAAAATGGAATATATAAAAACAAAGTTAAAAGGTTAGATTGTTAAAAACCCTGGGAACATAAAAAGGTTAAGGTCTTCACCTGGCACTGAAATGAATATGAAATAGGCACAAGGTGCACCTCTTTGGGAAGCTCATTCCCAAAGGGGGTGCCACAACCAATGAAGGCCCTCCTGGTGGCCATTCACCCAGAAGAAGGACCCTGAAAGATGACCTCAGGTTCCAGGTAGATACACGCAGTAGCATACTCAATAGCTTCAACAAATAGGGATTGGAATATCTTGTAAGGAGGAATCCCAAACAGAAAGACTATCTCTTAAGAGGGAGAATATGCTGCAAAAAAATTGTTGCCGGCTCCAGTTGTGACTTGTGATTGCATAAATGTTATGCAATTCAAATTTGCATTCAAGTCCTGTTGAAACAGCCAATGACTTGAATTTCCAGAGAAAAATGCAGATGCAGCACCTGAGGAATCGGTCTTTTCTCTTTGTTTCTGCTGTATGATGTGGCACTTCTTGGGTTGCAGTTCTTGGAAAAGGTGTGTGCTTCATGAACAGAGGAAGTGGTTGGGTTTTGTATGGATTATGACAAGAATGCTTTTCTTGCAAATGCAGGAGACTACAGCACCTATCATCTCCACCCCAAATTTGCATGTGGGTTGTTACTGGATCCAGGAGTTGGGTAATTTACCTGTCTTGGTTGGGGTTGTGTTCCCCCTACAGGGACAGAGCATGGATTTGGGACTCAGGCAGTCTGGGTTCTAGTCTCCACTCATCCATGAAGCCAGCTGGGTGACTTTGGGTCAGTCACAGATGCTCAGCCCAACCTACTTCACAGGGTTGTTGTTGGTATAAGATTGAGAGCAGGAAGAGAGTGATGGTCGCTTTGAGTTCTTTAAAAAGGAAAAAGGTGGGATATGAATCGAATGAATGAGATGCACTTGTCTGGCCAGTCACTTCCTGGCCACTAGTATGTTCAGCTAGCCCTAGGGAGAATGTACACTTGCTATGCATTGGTGTGTCATATGATGCTCACACAAAACCTTGCACTATTTCTGCTGTTACATCCTGAATTGCATCATGATTTTGTGCATGGAGCATTTTCCCCATGGGCTTTATTTCAGTGTGTGCTAAACTAGTGGTACTATGGGGAAAAGAACTGGTTCAGTAGTGGGAGTTGCATCGAAAGAAGAAGCCCCTCCTCGGACAAGTTGAACAGACTTTACTTGCCTTGCTAATTCCCTTTCCCTGCTCCCAATTTGTCCTGTGAAATGGAGAATAAGTGCAGTGCAGCTTTTCCCACTCCCTTTGTTTGTACTTCGAAAAAATAAAATTTGCCATGTCTTTTCAAGCCTTCCTGATTGTCTCCTTTGTCCTCTTGCTTCAAGGAATAGATGCATGCATTCAGGGGTAGATCACGTAATCTTCAGTGACCTTACTTAAGTGGCTCTTACTTGTGGGAAGTCAGCACAGGAGAGGGGCCTGACTTCACTGCATGGGAGGCAAATAGACTGCAGAAGCTGAACTGCAGCCTTCCCCTTGCTTCTCCCCTTCTTCCCCTCCATGGTTTTTATTTTATTTATTTATTAAAACATTTTTATGCCGCCCCATTCGCCGAAGCCTCGGGGCGGCTTACAACAATAAATTAAATAATTATAATCATAAATTAAAAATGTAAACATTAGAATAAAATACAAACATACAATATAAAATAAGCCGCCCTGGCCAGATAAAATCCAATAATATTAACATTTAAAATGCTGCTTAAATAAAAAGGTCTTCGCCTGGCGCCGAAAAACAAATAACGACGGCGCCAGGCGGACCTCTCTGGGGAGCACATTCCATAGATTGGGCGCCACCGCAGAGAAAGCCCTCCTCCGAGTACTCACCCTCCTAATTTCTTTCACGGAGGGTTCCCGGAGAAGGGCCTCTCCCGCTGATCTCTTTTGTGAGGGGGCAGAAGAAGCCATCTTCCCCCACTTTATTTTTAATAAAGACGTTCAAGGTTCGCCTGGTGCTGACTTCATACTCCTTTTCGGGCCAGGTAAAAACCTTTTTATTCACCCATCATTTTAAGCATTAAGGGATTTTAAATAGTTTTAACTTCAACAGTTGCATTTTTGTTTTTGTTTTGTTGGGGTTATGAATGGTATTATTTTGTTGTTTATTGCCTTAATCATTGTAATTATTATTGTTTTATTGTGATTATTATTGTAATTATTATTGCTTTAATTATTGTAAGCTGTCCTGAGACATTTTTCCATATTGGATGGGGTAAAAAATGTTTTAAATAAAAAAAAAAGTCTTCATTCATTTGCCTTGCACATAATTAGTGATTTACAAAACAGTCCCAGCACATCTCCTTTCCAACTCCTTGGAGTTCTCCTGCAGTTGCATTAGAGTAGATGCAGGATCAAATTTCCAACACTGGCAACTACGTGGTATTCATTAGCATGCACTCCAAATATAAATCCATTTTGCATGAATACGGTGAGTGTATTTCCTCATAAATGGAAGGAGGTCTACTGTAGATCTAGTTATGTTCATTGATATGTTACCATTTTATCAATGTTTATTGTTTTATTGATTGGCGTTACTGTATTTCATCACAAGCCAGTGTGATGTGCTGGGGCCTGGGAGAGCGGGGTCCTAGTTGCCTCCCAGCCATGAAGTTCCCTGGGTGACTTTGGGCCAGTCACAGAGCCTTGGCTAGCCTACCTCACAGGGTTGTTGTGAAGAACCACAAGTCACCTTGGGTGCATTGTAGGAGGTGAAAAAAGTGACATATGAATGAAATGCAGTAATAACTATGCAAACCACTTGGGGTTTTTTAAAATGAAAAGTGGTATATAAATTATTTAAATAAAGCTAGAATGGTTTAAAGAACAGATTGCTAGTGAAGTTTAAATCTAGGTCATTAAAAACTTTGGAAGGGTTAAATTGGACATACTGTAGCCTTCTATAACTTAATTCTTTAATAATTTGGAAACATGTTTTCTTAAACCCTGGCACAGGGTATGGTCTGAGGGCACATAGAGCATCCACAGGGCTGGGGTTGCCCTGAATTTGGAGGGAACACCACCTGGGAACTGCATATAACCACCCTGAGTTCCTCGGTGGGGTAGAAATATAATAAATGAATTAGAGGACTGGGAAAATGACTTTATTGCTGCTTCGTGTTTAAAATCTCAAATCTAATCCAGTGTTGTAGCACAAACTACCAAGATAAGGCTACCTGGCACATCAAGTTTTAAAGTTTCTGGAATTTTACGAGTTTTAACCCATCTTGATTTTTGTCTTTGTTTTGTCCTGAATTGATTTCTCTTGCCATCTCATATAAAGTAATGATTTATTACAGGAGCCAGGTAGCCATGTTGCCCCACGTATTACTACTAATACTACTACATTACATTTCTATACCATCTGTAGAAGCGCTTTGGGCAGTACACAGCATTTAAGTCACCGATCCAGATTTCAACCAGGCCTGACCCTACTTCGCTTCCAAAATTAGGCAGGATCAGGCACTTGAGGCTATACAGAAGAGCTTACTGTCACTCCTTCCAGTATCAAATTCAGCTGGCAAGTTCCAACAGAACTGGAGCCAAAACGGGTTCGCTAAAACACAAGACAGGATCAGATTACTTGGTGGGGAGGCACTGAGGTTTCCAAAAGTACCACCCCTTTTAAAACCAGAAGGGGGTCACCTGTCCGCAGAACAGCCCTATTAGGATTGAATATGCCTTGCCATAGAATGTTACGTGCCAATTGGGTGAGAAAAATAGCAAAGCAGGTGGCCAGGAACAGTGCAATTCGTAGGAGACTGGCAGGCCTGCAGGAACCCTAGTAAGAGGTGAAGCTACATCTTGCTTCAGGACCCACTTGTCATACCATCCCCATGGTGAGTCCATAATAATCCGCAAGACCAGGGTTTTGCGCCACATCCTCTCAGTTGCATTCTGTCCCCTCCAGCCACCAGATTTACACAGTCCAGCTTGCAAACAGAACTTCCAGTTTGCTAGGAAATGGTGTTTTAATAAGATAAATGTGTAATAGCCTGTACTTTTTCTGGAGCAGCCTGGTAAGCCTCGGTGGCTTCCTGTGGGCAAATATTTGGCTTAGATTAGCCAGTTTCCCTGCTTATTGGTCAGTATCCAGAAAACAAGGGGCATTGCTCCACTTGCTCTCTGTGGCTGCTGCCATCCCTGTCCTGTGCCCCTCATCTGCTCCTGCACTGAGCACCAGCCCTGACCTGCTCAGTGCCACTAAACTGCCTTTTGGCCCAAATCTAGGCTTCATCTCTCAACTCCGAGGTCTCTGCCCCAAGCCCTATCCAGATAGAATGTAGGTTCCAAGAGATGGCAACCATCTTCTAATATTTTGCACCAGTTGGCCTGGTCCAACGCTGGATAGCACCCCTAAAAATATTCACAATGCTTTCACCTGCACACAGAGCACCAGTTCACAGGTACAACCAGCAACCAGTTTTGTTTTTCTGGACTCATCACTTTAGGCTCTAAAGCATACGTGTGTGAGTATGCCTATATTTCCTCTCTGGAAAATAACCTCTGCGTGTAGAAAGATGAAGTGTCAGAAGGTTCTCTAGCTTGGCTTTCTCTTTGATAAACTGTTATATTAAGTGCAGCGTGGGGTACTGGCTTGATTTAGCAGGGATAGGGGACCCAGGCCAGGTCTCCGAGGTTCCCTAGAGGGCCTTGCCCCCTCCCCTTCCCTCCCCCTATTCAGTGGTCCCCAGGATTTCCTGCCGCTTTCCCTCATGCTAAAAGTCTGAAATGATGCCTTTTAGCATGAGGAAAAGGCATCGTTTTAAGCTGATGCTTTTTGCAATTTTGGCTCCGTCTCTTTGCCCTGCCCTCCTTTGCTTCTGACCCTCTTCACCACTGGAATGTGACCTCCCAGAGCCTTTCCAGAGTTGAAAGGGAAACAATTTCACCAGCTGTGATTTAGAAGAGCTCAGACATGCAATCCCCCCTCCCCCCACTGTATGAAGTTGTACCCTCCTGGAAAATAAAATGCTTGATTCAGCCGATCAAAGAAGTTTGCCTAGAGTGAGTCATTGGTCACAGCATTTTCCTTCAAGCGGTTGGGCCGGGGTCCTGCGGATTGTTGGGCCTTTGCTGCTTCCGGACAAACATAAGCTCCTTTTGCAAAGTAAATGGTACCCTCTCAACTGCACATCAGACTGAAGCTGGGAAGTTGTGGTTAAACACCATTGTGGCCGGTCCTGTTTTCCCCTCTTTTGCTTTGTTTCAAGGAGGCTCATTTAAAAACAGTGTCGGAATTTCCCTGTATTACACCATGCAGTGACTCCAGCCAGACTGTCAGTATTTCCAGGGTCAGGATTATGTGATTTGTCTCTCTTAACTAGCCTTAGATGACCTGAAGTCTCTTATTTCTAAATCTTTCCAAGCTGTCAATATTTTAAAAAGATACTGGGTTGGGGGGGGGGACCAGACCTTAATTGATTTATCTGCATAGTTAAGCAATTAAAAAATGGAACTGCATATTTGGAAAGCATAGTGGAGAAGCTGGAACATCACTAGTCCCATGGAATGGAGCTTTACTGCTTTATTCTAATCCCTTTTACTTGAAAATAAGGGCTATTGATTTCAGTGGACTTTATTTTCAAGTAAATGCCCTTGAGATCGGCACCTATGATAAATATTTAGCATCATCAGTGTTTTATAAAAGCGTCCCATGCTACAGGGTGGCGTTTAATTTCAGTCAGGGTACCCTAAGGCTCAGTCTCAGAAGCTGTTTCCATGTCAGAGCATTCCCTGAGAAAGAGTTCTGTGTAACTCTGAAGCTTGCATCTTCACTAGGGACACTGATTGGGCATAATCAAAGCATCATCATCATCATCATCATCATCATCATCATCATCATCATCATCATCATCTGTGACTCTGAATCCTCTGTGTCATTACTTGCATCAGAAGCTCTTCTGAAATAAAGATAATCTGTGGGCCCCTGGTCTGAATATATTTATATCCCAGCTTTTCTCCAATGAGCTCCGGATGACATATATGCATATTTAGTTCTTAACACCCCCACCACACGTTCATTCTTATTTTATTAGTAAGGTAGGTTAGCCTGGAAGAGCCTGACTAACCCAAGGTCACCAAAACGTTTAGTGAGGATTTGACCCTGGGTCTCCCTGCCTTTTGCACTGCTGACTACAGTGCACTTCACTGGCTCTCAGAAAATACAGAATTTGCTCAGGAATATGCAAGACCTTGGAACAGAAATCTACCCAAAATCTGATAAGGTAAACTTGCAGGCAGGAGTGTCACCTCCCTATTTTGGCTGAGGAGTGAGATAAAAATACTAGAAACATGTACAGCCACCACCAGTGTGGTGTAGTGGTGAAGAGCCTGGGACTGGGACTCAGACGATCTGGGCTCTAGTCCCCACTCAGCCATGGAACTCACTGGGTGACTTTGGGCCAGTCACGGACCCTCAGCCCAACCTACCTCATGGGGCGGTTGTTGTGAGGATAAGATTGTGAAGAGGAGAATTATGTAAGCTGCCTTGAATTCCTTGGAAAGAAAATGATGATGATGATGATAGCTTTCAACACACCATTCTTGGCCAAGAGTGCTTAGTCTAGGAAAAGAGAACCCACTTTCCCTTTCTGTCAGCATTTGGGGTTGTGTGGAAGGACAAATGGAGGAGCTTCCATCTTAGCTTAGAGTCACTTTCAGTATGTAGAGGGAGGGTAACATGCTGCTGACATGCCTCACCTGTTTTGATGCTCAGATTGAGAATGCCTGAAGAGGAGGGGAAGCTGCCAATTAACATCAATAAAAACAAAAGGCATTAGTTAAAGCCAACAGCCCCAGCTTATGGGAAGGCCAGAGAGAACAGGTGGGCCTTCAGAGCCTTCCTGGAGACCTGCAAAGAGGCGACCTGAGAGCCCCCTAGTGGAAGTGGATTCCGGTGATGTAGGGCCACCACCGATGAGGCCCTCTCCCTTGTATCCAACCGTCCAAGTCTTGTACAGCCTAGACCGTAGTCCAGCTGAGATATCAGCAGAACTTGAATAACTGAGAAAAGATCCTTGCTCCCCCAAGTAAGGCTGCAGTCAGTGTACTGGCCAGAACTGCTGGCCCCCTTTGCTACCTCAACCTTCCCAATTGGCGCTGAGTTTAGAACGCAGGTGGAGAGCAACCCCATCCATTGGACCAGATGTCATCCCCTGTCCAGATCTGTCCACAGTATTTCCATCTTGCTTGCATTAAATCGCAGGTCACTTGCTCTCATCCCTCTGAAAACCACCTCCAGATACTGAGTCAGAAGCAAAACTGCAACCCTCAGACATTGATGGCCCTTCAGCCTGAACCTTCCAAAGACTTCTGAACTTAGTCCTAGGTAAGTGTGCACAGGAGGGCTGTAATGCTCAGCTTCCCCATGAAGCCTGCTGCTGCTTATGAAAGCAACGGATTGGGGGCTCGATAAGGAGCTAGAGACACCAGCATGGAAGAGCACCATGGCTGGGGAGCATAGTTCCTGATGGATCATCTCTCCCAACTGCGATCTGTACCTGCGCTGTGATCAACATCTGAGGCCTTCCACTGAATGCCAATTCCAAGAGAGGCTCAGAGAAGAGCAAGAAGGGGAAGGGCCCTCTCAGTGGTGGCCCCTTGATTTTGGAATGATCTCCCTGCTGAAGGTTGCCGGATGCCAACCTTGTCATCCTTTTTGCTACAGGTTAAGACAGCACTGTGTTGAAGCATTCAAAAATGTCTGAAATTATCTAATGGCATGATGACATGTCTGCTCTGTTTAAGTAGTCTTGTTGTTGTTGTTAGTTGTGAAGTCATGTCTGACCCATTTTGACCCCATGGACCACATTCCTTCAGGCCTTCCTGTCCTCCACCATCCCCCAGAGTCCACTTAAGCTCACACCAACTGCTTCAGTGACTCCATCTAGCCACCTCATCCTCTTCCGTCCCCTTCTTCTTTTGCCCTCAATTGTTCCCAGCATTAGGCTCTTCTCCAGGGAGTCCTTCCTTCTCATTAGGTGGCCAAAGTATTTGAGTTTCATCTTCAGGATCTGGCCTTCTAAAGAGCAGTCAGGGTTGATCTCCTCTAGGACTGACCGGTTTGATCGCCTTGCAGTCCGAGGGACTCGCAGGAGTCTCCTCCAGCACCACAATTCAAAGGCCTCAGTCCTTCGGCGTTCAACCTTCCTTATGGTCCAGCTTTCACAGCCATACACTGCAACTGGGAAAACCATAGCCTTGACTATGCTCACTTTTGTTGGCAGGGTGATGTCTCTGCTTTTTAGTATGCTGTCTAGATTTGCCATAGCTTTCCTTCCCAGGAGCAAGCGTCTTTTAATTTCTTGGCTGCAGTCCCCATATGCAGTGATCTTGGAGCCCAAGAAAATAAAATCTGTCACTACCTCCATTTCTTCCCCGTCTATTTGCTTGGAAGTGACAGGACCGGATGTCATGATCTTAGTTTACTTAATGTTGAGTTTCAAGCCAACTTTTGTGCTCTCCTCTTTCACCAGCGTCAAGAGGCTCTTTAGTTCCTCTTCACTTTCTGCCATTATTAAGTAGTCTATTCTGTGCTAAATTCTGCTTTAGCTGCTAACTGCATTTTCATATTTTTTTTAAATTTTGTATTCCGGATTTTTTTTAACTGTTAATATTATTGGATTTTATCTGGCCAGGGCGGCTTATTTTATATTGTATTTTTGTATTTTTAATCTAATGTTTATATTTTTAATTTAATATTATAATTATTTTTTAATTTATTGTTGTAAGCCGCCCCGAGGCTTCGGCGAATGGGGTGGCATAAAAATGTTTTAATAAATAAATAAATAAAAATATCATGGCACTTTTATAATATTACAGTCATGTTAAGGACTGTTGTAAATGGCCCAAAGAGCTGTTTCTGCAAGCAACGTTGGAAACTTTGAAAACATACAGAATTCAATAGCCAATACTGTTCATGTTGCACAAAGCTGGTAAGTTTGCACTGCAGTGTGAAATGGACAGACCTCATCCATTACTGACAGGGCTCATGCTGAATGCAATGAGGCAGCGGTGGAGCTGTGGGAACTCCTCATTCAGCACTGGTGATACTGCACACAGCAGGAAGTGCTGCTTTCATGCCTGGAACCTGCCCGGTAAGTCACCGTTCAGCAGCTGTTTGCCTGCACTTAAGTAATAAGAGCTTTCCGGGCTCTGCTGCCAGCTTGTGACAACCTGTGGTTGAGGGCATCTGGCCCCTTCTCCAGAGCCAAGCAGTGGTGCTAATGTGTCGTTCAACCGTTGATGAACAATTTCCACTCCTCCCTGCCCCCTTACCAGTGCCTCTGCACTCAGCTTTAGCACAGGCTTTTTACCTCCTGGTGGAGAGGGGCCTGCTTATCTTTCCCCTTGCTTTCCATTTTTACCCTGAGCACCAGTGGAGGTCTTCCCAGGAACTACTGTTGTCCTGGGGAAACATTGGGTGAGAGTGTTTGCGGGGGCAGGTGAAAGATGCCAATCAACAGTCACCAAAAATACTCCTGTTCCTTTTTGTGCAATTAATTCTTTCCTTGAAAATTGCTGGAATAGTTTTTGACACCCGCTAGAGACTTGCAGGCCACCCTAGGAAGGGTTATCATGCTGTCTGGAAGCCCAAATTTCTCTGCAGGTGCCTATGGGTGCACAAATGGCCCATATATTTAACATCCATTAAACCCTCCATTATCACCTAGGCATGAGGATTCTGGCATGCAAGGGAGGGCTGGCCCTCTCTCCCAACATATCCTTGGTGTGGGGAGTGAAATATTGGAAGACAGAACTGCGTGTATCATATGGTCTATTCTGTACCTGGAACCTGTTGCCCTCAGGAGCAGTGCAGGTGCTGTCCTTTCACCAATGCAGAACTAAGATTTGTCCTTCAGCTTCGGCTGATCCATCAGCTGCGTCCTTATCTGGACGAGCACTGCCTAGTAACAGTGACACACACTCTGGTAACTTCCCGTTTGGACTATTGTAATGCGCTCTACATGGGGCTGCCCTTGAAGACGGTTTGGATACTTCAATTGGTTCAAAGCACAGCTGCCAGATTGCTGATGGGGACCAGTCGTCATTCTCATATAACACCGGTCCTCTGTCAGCTTCACTGGCTCCTGATTGAAGTCTGGGCCCAATTTAAGGTGCTGGTGTTAACCTATAAAGCCCTGAATGGCTTGGGACCAGGATACCTGAAGGAACGTCTCCTTATATGCCCTCACGCCCCTTAAGATCTGCGGGAGAGGCTCTGCTCTAGGAACCCTCCCTGAAGGAGGTAAAGAAGGTCTCTACCTGGAGGAGGGCCTTCTCTGCGGTGGCGCCCAGACTCTGGAATGCGCTCTCCAGAGAGGTTCACCTGGCGCCGACTTTATATTCCTTCTGGCGCCAGGTGAAAGCCTTTTTATCTACCCGTCATTTTAAGAATTAGAAATTTTAATTGGTTTTATTATCCACAGTCACTTTTTGTTTTTGATTTTGATTTGGACTTTGTTGATACTATGTTTCTGCTGTTTACAGTGGTTATTTGTTGTTGTTACTATTTGTTATAATTTTTGTTATTTGTTGTTATCAATTGTTATACTTTTGTAAGCCATCCTGGGATGCTTTTCTTGTATAGGATGGGATATAAATGTTTTAAATAAAAAAATGAATAGGATTTGAGTGTCAGTGCCGTATGTGGAACGAGGAGCATTTAGTATGTGGTTGAATGCAGCCTCTTGTTAGTCCATTATGTATTCCACACAGAAGAATGCACAGGAGTCAAGTTTTTTCCCTTGAACAATGGCAAAACAGCACTTTTTACAGCTGCAGTTTTACATCTCTGTGACTTTAATCTTATGAATGAACAGTATGTTAATTGTTTCAGAATTCAGAGGAGCAGGTTTGCTGGGCAGGCTAGCCATGCCTGGAATTCAGGTTCATGCAATTCTCCCTCTGTCTGTATGATAGATGAGAGGCTTGCAGTGACTTGAAGCATAAAACAGCCACCTTGTTAAAGTATTTAACACCACGCGAGAGCCTGCCTTGCTGATTTTGACGCACTTTTTGCAGCTGCAAGAACAAATGAAGCTAGTCAGGGAACCCCTGGCCTGAATCTCAACTCTGAAGTAAGCTCCGTTAGGCTTCAGACATTCTTAGACTACAGGTCCCACCTTGGGCCATGCTGGCTGGGGCTGATTGGAGTTGGGGACAAAGCTGCCTTGAAGGTATATTATTGTTATTATTAATAATACTGAGTTGAGAGGATCACAACTACATAAGGGATGCAAAGCACATTGACCACTTGAATGTTCTATACCAATGTAAAGAAGTATTGTCGCTGTCACTCAGATAAAGACCAGGTTTGCACAACACAATAGCTCACATGCAAAGGTTGAGGATGGGTTGTCTCTGAATCATGAGATGGTGTTGAAACATGCAGTACCATGTCGTACAAACGCAGAGAACAAACCCTGACTTACAACCCAACAACAATCCATAGGTTCTTTTGATGGGTAGTTTCGGGTTGTAGTTGAGTTCAGATAACATGATCACCCACATACCAACAAGAAGCCAAGATAGTTGAAGAGGTAATGTCACTCAGAGGTAATCTGATAAATATATTGCTGCGTGTGATTGCAATTGCGTGGCAAATCAGTGCTCTGTCTAGTCTAGTCTAGTCTAGTCTAATCCAATCTAATGCAGTTTTACTGCTGGGGAGATAAGCTTGGTGGGGTGGTTGTCTTGGACTTCACTGGGACCTAGTGTTGTTCACTTGTTGCCCAACCTTTGGCTTCAGCTGTGGCTATGCTCTGGTTTAATCACATGTCCAATGACCTGGACAGACTGCTTAGCCAGCCAATGGCACCAGGCTGGACTTGGGGCCTAGATCCATGGTCCAATAGTCTAGTCCCCCTGTCCCATGACCAGCCAGATGCAGCAGCAGCAGCAGCAGCAGCAGCAGCAGCAGCAGCAGCAGCAGCAGCATGGACTTAGGAAAAAGAAACCAAGTGCATCATTATAAGATGGGGAATTCTCAGCTCAGCTTGACTCAAGTGAGAAGGATCTTGGAAATGATGTAGGTCACAGGATGAATCAACAATGCGATGTGGCTGCAAAAAGGGCAAATGCTATTTTAGGCTGCATTAATAGAAGCATCACTTCCAAATCATGTGAAGTACTAGTCCCCTTTACTCGGCACTGGTGAGGCCTCATCTAGAGTACTGTGTCCAGTTCTGGGCGCTGCAGAGGAAGATAGATGCAGACAAGCTTGAAAGAGAGCAGAGGAGGGCAAGGATGAACCAGGGTCTGGAAACAAAGCCCTGTGAGGACAGATGGAGAGAACAGGGCATGTTTAGCCTTGAGAAGAGAAGACTGAGGGGAGATATACTTGAAAGTGCTTGAAAGGCTGTCACAAAGAGGAAGGAGGGGATCTCTTAGTCATCCCAGAGTGCTGGAAATGGAACAATGGACTTGAGTTACAGGAAGCCAGATCAGGAAAAATTTCTGGCAGAGCAGCATGACAATGGAACCCATGACCTAGGGACGTTGTGGGCTCTCCCACACTGGAGGCATTCAAGATGCAGCTGGACAGCCCTCTGAGAGGGATGGCTCAACTGGGAGTCCTACTGAGCAGGGGCTGGACCTGATGGTCCTCTGGCCCCTTCCAACTCTACTAATCTAGGATTCTATGATTCTATGGATATAGCAGGACACATCAGAACTAATTCTGCTTGCTGAAGTATCTTTTCTCATTTTTCAAGACAAGCACACAAAGAATCACACGATAGTCAAGATGTGGCAGGCTGGGCATGCACATTGGTTTCAGAGCTTCATTTAAGTCCAGGGTCTAAAATTTAAGTTTGAAATGGCTAAATTAAACCCACCTTTCCTGGCTTTGCCTCGTTGTGTGGTATTTTTGCCTTAAGACGAATTCCCTCAGGGCCTCTGGCAAAAGTGCTGCACACGACATGACTAGAAAGCAGTTTTAGGCCAGAAGAAATGCCAGGAAACTGCTCTGCCCGAGTCTGAGTTCATTTGCTAAATGTGCTCACGGCCTTCCACCAGAAAGGCAGTTTCAAAGTGTCTTGTGTAAGGAAGGCTACCCCTGAAATAATGTTCTAAAGCCCATAATCCACACAAAAGCAGAAACTGAGTTTATTTAAATCATAACCATTATAACAGAATCATTAAAATTGTAAACAGAGACAATTAAAACTCAGTCTAAAAGTGCTGCGGTCCTGCCCACCCATGAAATTTATAACAATGTGTGAGGAATTCATTGGATTCCCTGGGTTCGGCTCCCAGAGTGCTTTGCAGCAGCCCCTAGTCTGAGTGAGGGCTCCCAGGGGATTGTGGGGTACTTGCCAGGAGGTGAGTCCGATGTGTTGAGCAAGTAGCATTGTTTTCTGTGCTATGTGTAGCCACCGTTTGCGTGACTGCACCTGCTGCAGAAGGTTGGTTGTGCAGGGCTTACCAGGAATCGAGCCCCAAGTGACTGCTAACAGTGTCTTTTCGGCAGCCTGTGCTGCTGTCATCTGGGCTGCTACACCTGACGTGGAAGAGGACTGCTGGTGGAATCGTGGAATAGTAGCGCTGGAAGGGGCCATGAAGGCCATCGGGTCCCACCCCCTGCTGTTGCAGGGTGCCATGTTACACCATCCCACTCAGAGGGCTGTCCAGTTGCTTTTTGAATGCCCCCAGTTGTTTCATGTACAGAAAGGACGACGCTGCAGGCTGTTAGTCCGAGGAGCCTGAAGCACTGTGTTATTGCATCTGGGTCAAAGGTAAAGGACAGGAACAGGAAGTATAAGAGCAAGGCGATATTGCTATTGGTAGTTATAGTAACTCCATAACATCTCCCCTCTTTTACATATGATTCAACAGTGTGTAAACAAGTAGACTCAAAACAGATCCCAAACAATCTTAAACATAACATACTGTACTATTAGTAGATAGGCTACAGATTAAGTCTATCTGGAGGTCTTGAAACTCGGCCGCTTCCCAAGGCCACAGGGATTTTGCCTGGTGAAGGCTGTTTAGTTCCAGAAGGTGTTGATAAGAGACTGTCCTGTTTCCTGACTGGTGTGTTTGGTACAGAAGAACTTACTGGTATGTGCGGTTGCATTATTTCGTCCTCATTGTTTCCTTCAGATATGACGGTAGCCTTGTCTCTATATTGCTTACTTGGGCCAGTGGGACTAGGGGCACTGAACACCTCTGGAGAATCATGTGCAGGACTCTCATAAGTTTGTGAGGTGGGTTGTTCTGCCACTTGCAGATCCACTCGATTGCGACAGTAGAGACTGCCGTCCACATCCACAACATAAGAGCGAGGGGCAACCCTCTGAACACAGGTACCCAGTCTCCAGCGACCAGTCCTGTCGCCAGGAAGTGGCTTCATACGGATTGGCTCTCCAATGCTTAGTTCTGGTAAATCTTTGGCAGACATGACGTATGTCAGTTTGGAGATTTGTTTCCTCCGTCGCAATTTCTCCAGAACACCTGTAACCACACAAGTTTCGAGCAGTTTGTTGGCCACAGGCAATGACGTCTTCAGTCTCCTTGACATCAAACGCTGTGCAGGACCACTGTCCATGCCTTCAGTCGGGGTGTTCCTCCAATGTAGAACGGCCTTCCATGGGTCACTACCATCATACTTGGACTTCTTGAAAAGGTTCTTCACTATCTTTACAGCTGATTCTGCTTTGCCATTAGCTTGTGGGTGCCGCGGGGATGAGGTAACATGCACAAATCCCCAATCTGTAGAAAACCTTCTGAATTGCTCACATGCAAATTGGAGTCCATTATCTGAGATTACCCTATCTGGTAGGCCATGACGTGCGAATTGTACTTTACAGCGCCTGATTGTAGTTTCAGCAGACAGGTCAGGAAGGAGCTCAATTTCCCAAAAGTCAGAATAGTGATCAACAATTAATAAAAAATCTTGCCCCACATAACTCAGTAAATCCATACTTACAATTTGCCAAGCCAGGGTGGGCAGCACATGTGACATCATGGGTTCTTTCTGTTGTGCTTGTGCATACTCATTGCATGCTGAGCAACGACTAACAAAGTCTCTAATCTCATTCTGCATGTTGGGCCAGTAAAGGGTATCTCGTGCCTGCCTATAGCATGCTTCTCCACCAATGTGACTGGCATGAATGCGTTTCAACATCTCCGACCTCAAAGATTTAGGAATGATGACTCTTGGCCCCTTATATAGTATGCCATTCTGAATGCCAATTTTGTCTTTGAAAGTCCAGTATTCTCTCACAATTAATGGCACCTCTTCCTTTGAATCTGGCCAGCCAGTCCGAACAACAGATTTAAGTCCCTGCAAACTTTCGTCAATTCCTGTGTGCTGTTTTATCTGATGCAGTCGCTGGTCTGTGACGTTTACATAGTACGAATGATTAATCTGTGACAGGGCATCCAGGTCCTGTTGGACATTGCACACGGTGTGTTGTGTACATTCAAATGTACCACCTGCTGCAGTAGCTCTGCTAAGAGCGTCACTGATGTATATTTCAGATCCAGGTTTATAAACCGCATTGAGACAATAGTTTTGTAACGTAAGCAACATACTCTGTAAGCGCTTAGGTGCACACAAAAGCGGCTTCTTGAAAATAGATATCAGAGGCTTACGGTCAGTTTCTGCCGTGATCTTGTCACGACCATAAAGATAGTGGTGAAAGCGCTGGCAGGCGAACACAATACTCAGACATTCCTTCTCTATTTGTGCATAGTTTTGCTCTGTAGGGGTCAGTGCCCTTGAAGCAAAAGCAATAGGCTGTCCATCTTGCAGCAGGCAACACCCGAGTCCAATTTTGCTTGCATCACTTTGAATGGTTACCGGTTTTGTAACGTCATAGTATTTAAGGACAGATGTATCCGTGACCAAACGTTTGATTTCCTGCACTGCCTTATCATGCTTAGGAAGCCAATGCCAAACAGCATCTTTGTCCAGAAGTCTTCTCAAAGGCTCACAAACCTCCGAGAGATGCGGTAGGAATTTTGCCAAATAGGTAACAAATCCTATGAAGCGCTGCAGAGATTTCACATTTTCCGGCTGCGGCATATCCAGTATGGCCCTGATTTTTTCTGGGTCAGCCTTCAAACCCTCCACTGAAAGGATATGACCATGAAAGCGGACCTCTTTGACCTTGAACTGCAGTTTTTTCACGCCAAATCTCAGTTTCACTTGCCTACAACGATTCATCAAGTCCAGCAGTTTGCGATCATGATCTTGCTCTGCTTCTCCATCTGTATCACCACAGCCAACTACAAGTATGTCATCAGCTATTGGTTCAATACCTTTAAGTCCGCCCAATAGTTCATGTTGTTTACATTGATACTCTGGTGCAACTGAGACTCCAAAAGGCAGTTTGAGCCACCTTTTCCTGCCCCAGGGAGTCCAGAAGGTTGTCATGTAGCTACTTGCAGTATCCAACTTATACTGTAAAAATGCGTCCCGGGCATCAACAAGTGTGAACAGACGTGCTTTAGGCAGCTTGTACAAAACATCCTCAAGAGTTGGCATTATGTAATGAGATCGTTTCAGGGCCTGGTTCAAAAATTTGGGATCTATACATATCCTTAGCTTATCAGGCTTCTTTACAATCACCATGTTGCTAATCCAATCAGTTGGTTCGGTAACTGGTGCGATATGACCATCAGCCTCATACCGGTCAAGCTGTGCCTTAACTGCCTACTTCAAGGCCACTGGCACATTGCATGGTACACATTGGACTGGAAGGACACTCACATCAAGGTCAAAATGAACTTCCCCTGGAACAGATTCAACAGGCCCTGTAAAAACATCACCAAATTCCTGTAATAACAGTTGTTTTGTCAAGGGCCCTTTAAATTGATTGTCCATCGCATTGAGCTCTGCAGGGATGGAGAAATGCATCAGCCCCAGACGCTCGCAGGTTGAGCCAGATAACAGTGGCTTTTGGGAAGCTTCCACAATTTCAAACTCTAGCTTGTGTGTCAGTCCACGTACGACACATTCTGTCCTGAACAGTCCAAGATATTTCATAATTTCGCCTGAGTATAACTTTAGTTTGGTGTCACTTGGCAGTAGAGATACTTCCGGTGCTAATGTCATTTTGTCTCTTAAGCACATCACATCACATGTTGCTCCCGAATCGAGCTGGTAGGATTGAGGCTTATTATTTAATATTAAAGTGACAAACCATTTCTTTCCTCTGGATTGCAGAGCACCGATTAATTCACTGCTGTATATCATTTCAGTGGTCCGTGGCTCCTCCTCATATGCAGGCGCATCCTCCATAGCGTGTAATTTCCCAGATGACACTTTTTTACTTGACAAGCAAACTTTAGCGAAATGATTTGCTCTTCCACAAGACCTAGAAGACTTCCCATATGCTGGACACTGCTCTTTAATTCTTTGATGCACAGTCCCACAATATTTGCATGCTGTAGAGTTGGCAGTATTTGCTCTAAGCGTGTGTTGCTGTCCTTGTGGTTTGCTTATGTGCCGTCGCTGCATTGCAACGTTTATGCTGTCACTCTGTCCTGTTCCATCACTTTCAGATGTCTGTCAGTAAGCTCTGCTGTACGACACGTTTCAATAGCTGTGTTTAGTGTTAAGTCGTGCTCTCTTAGAAGACGCCTGCGTGTGCTCTCACTAGATATACCAAGAACAATTTTATCCCTTATTAGTTCATCTTTCAGGGTGCCATATTCACAAGTAGCTGCTTTTTCTCGTAAGTGAGTAACAAAGTTGTCAAGGGATTCTCCCTCCTCTTGTTTGCAGCATCCAAACACATATTTTTATTTTATTTATTTATTTAGGGAACTTCTATGCCGCCCCTTTCGCCAAAGCCTCGGGGCGGCTCACATATCTTTCATAAATGACATTTTTAGCAGGTTTGAAATAAGCTTCTAGTGCATCCAGAATGGCTGTAACATTCTCTTGCTGCTCTGCTGAGAGGTTCAGATTGTGCTTCTACACATGCCTGCATTCACTGCCCATGACTCTTCTCAAGTGGCTGCCTGCACTGCTGCAGTTTTCGCATTCAGCCCTGTAGCCAGGGAATAATCCTCAAATCCAGCTCTGAAAGTTTCCCAGTTGCTGCTACAGTCCCCACCGATTTTCATCCCCTCTGGGGGAGGTATGCAATTCATGGCAGCCATGCAGTCGGTAGGCCTCACAGCCCTCCAGTAGCAGAAAACGCACAATGAACGGTCTCAAACTGTAACTCACAAATCAGTGAGTTACAGTTCCCGGGGCTGCTGCACTCCAAACAAGAGGCTCTATCCAGATTCAAGTCACTTCTGACACCATCTTTCATGTACAGAAAGGACGACGCTGCAAGCTGTTAGTCCGAGGAGTCATGAAGCACTGTGTTATTGCATCCGGGTCAAAGGTAAAGGACAGGAACAGCAAGTGTAAGAGCAATGCGATATTGCTATTGGTAGTTATAGTAACTCCATAACACCAGTGTGGGAGAGCCCACCACCCCTCTAAGCAGCTGGTTCCACTGGTATTGCTCTGACCATGAGGAAGCTTTTCCTGATGCCCAGCCTGAATTTGGGTTGTTGCAACCTGAATTGATTTTTCTGTGTTTGGCCACCTAATGAGAAGGAAGGACTCCCTGGAGAAGAGCCTAATGCTGGGAACAATAGATGGCAAAAGAAGGAGGGGACGGCAGAGGATGAGGTGGCTGGATGGAGTCACTGAAGCAGTCAGTGTGGGCTTAGGTGGACTCCGGGGCACGGTGGAGGACAGGAAGGCCTGGAAGAATGTTGCCCATGGAGCCGCGATGGGTCCGACACGACTTCGCAATTAGCAAGTGTCAGAATCCCGTAATCTCAATTTGAGAAGAGGGAATAAAACTCGGGTTCGTGGGAAAGACCAAGCATCCAGACCATCTGAGGCTTTATTGTATTACCCAAGGTTCCCGCGGTACTCACGATAATGCATGCATTACCGGGCAGGCAGAGGTGAACTCTGCTGCAAAGCTTCAACACCATTACAAGGCATTTATAGGTACACAGGTACAGGGCAATTGAGGACAGAATGCAGAGATTACAATAAGATTCTGAGGTCATCACATGCAGAACAGATAAAGGAATGTCAGTCAATCACACTGTAACAATGAGATTACAATATTTCTAATTGTCTGTATTGACACTTTAGTTGAGTAACTTGAACCCATCTCCAGGTCTGCTCAGACATGCAAATTCAAGCTACTAGAAACTATTCATGATAAGCTCAGACCCTTATCTAGACTCTAAACATTCTGCATGATCAGGGCACATGAAGCCCTCTGGGCTATCAAAAGATTATTGTAAACTGAATTCCAACAATGACTATTTACAATGTATATTTGGGCTAAAATGGCCTGTCTGCTGTAGCCTACAGCTAAAGGTGAGAGAAAGGAGCAGGCGAATGCCATTTTAAACAATGACAGCTTGGTTTTGAGAAGGAAGACAGGATTTGATCCCACAATGCAAAGGCACACAGGAGTAATGCTTTTCAGACAGGATTTATCCAAATTTTCCCAACACAAGCAAGCAACACTATCAGCAAGAAGAGATCTTGACCTTCCTCTTTGTGACAGCCTTTGAGGTACTTATAGAGGGATACCGTGGCCTCCCTCACTCTTTTCTTCTCGAGGCTGAACATGCCCAGTTCTCTCAGTCTCTCCTCACAGGGCAGGGTTTCCAAACCCTGGATCATTTCTGTTGCCCTTCGCTGGACCCTTTCTAATTTACCTGCATCTTTCTTAAATCATGGTGCCCAGAACTAGACACAGGACTCCAGGTGAGGTTGCACAACCTTTGTTTCATGACTGTTTCAAGATGAATAATGTTGTAATGGTTTTTATTGTGATCTGCTGCTACTATATGGTGATTTTCGTGCCAGACATTTTATCTTGCTTAACTAGACTGATTTTATTCTCTTCTTTTAAGGTAGTCTTAATTGACTCAATTTATTGAAAATTAATTTTATATCCCCCTCTCATCTTGTTTTACCTCATTTTCTTTTCCTTTATTCTTAGTTTATTTGTTTATTGTTATTTTATTACTGATTTTTATTGCTATTGTTGGTTTTACTTGAATTGTTCAATTGTCATGCTGTTTTAATTGCTGTGTATTAAGTTGTGAGCTCCCCTGAGAGCCTTCCAACTAATAGGGTGGCTTAGAAATTAATTAATTAATTAAATGAATAAATATTAAACATTTATTCAAATTTAACACACCCCAAAATTTTGAAACATGTGATTTTTTAAAACAAAATTAAAAAAATGTTTAAACTTTTTAAATTTTAATGTCTTTTACCATTTCTATTATTTATTTATTTATTTTCAAATTTATATGCCTCTCCATAGCCCGACAGGACTCTCTGAGTGGCTAACAATAAACAACAACAGTACAAGTACAGGGGGAAGAGGGAAGGAAATCTGTTGGAGTGGGGTGAGCACAATCAGTTTTTAAATTCATGCTTCTTAAAATCTGCAGAAGATGGTTTTTGCCTGGTGCTGAAAGTAGAGACAGCACCAGATGGACCTCTTTAGGAAGCCTGTTCCAAAGGTTGGGGGTAGCCACCAAGAAGGCCCTTCTTCTAAATGTCATCCCTTTTACCTCTTTCAGGGATGAGTCTCTCAGAAGGACCTTATTCCCAGATCTCAACAGTTGGGTAGAAGAATATTGGAAAAGGCAGTCATTTCAATTTTAAAAGTTCAGATCTTTAAAATGTATCAAATGGATGTGCTATTGATGATCATTTTGCTTACTTGGTTTATAATTAATAAGTCATTATTTAAATGATAGTTGCTCACTTTCCTGGCCTGATTTTTGGTTATTCATCACATTGCTTGCCTACTGAACACTGTTCTGAGAGTGTTTACTATAGAATGGTATATTTAAAACTTCAGATAAATACATAGTAATTAATTTATAAATATTATAATATTAATACACATTGATTTATTTAACATATCCCTCTTCAAATTGACGTTGGATTCCAAGATCTCATGCCCAACAATTAATTCCAATCTAGCAACTGCAGAAATTAGTCAAAAGTAAATTAGGATAGTTGTCTGAATCTTATGTTAAATAAGGCATTTATACCATCATGAGATTAAATATGAATAACACATTCAGACACAACCAATAAAAGACTGCAATCCCATGCAAGCCTACTCGGACATAGGTCCCATTGAGTTAATTGAAAAAAACCAGCATACAAGAGTGAACAGCAGCATCATAATAGAGTTTACTCTTGGTAACAATACACCAAAACTTGGGCCATTGTTATTAAATGCATGTTGGAATATGCCTGATGGGCAGACCAGGCTCTCTTGAACAGGATGAATCATCAGTTCCTTGGCAACATGGCTAGTTTTTATACTGCCTCTGTATCCTTATAATGTTATAGCTTTGGCCAGTGCTTTTTTTGTAAGAAAAAAGGTGCCAGAACTCATGAAATTATTTACCTTTTGCGCATAGTCAGTCACTGTACACGCACCCACACACGTCAGTTGTGTAACGAAACATAATGGTTGCTGCCCGCAGTAAGCACTCAGCGTGTGACCACACAACCAATCATAAGCCGAGCAGCGCCACAAGCCAAGAAGCACCATCACAACCAGTGTGAAGTACACATACATTGGATTCAACACACAAGCAGCCTGCATGCACCGTTTTAATGATTTTGCCGCTAACTTGCTACGCTCGACAGGGCAATTCAAATCCACATGGACCAAACATCAAATTTTCAAAAGTTACTTTTAAAACTTGGAAAACCTGTCGAAAAAAGGTGCTGAAACTGTGTTCCGGTGCGTTCTATGACAAAAAAAGCACTGGCTTTGGCTCTTCACAAACAAGCCATCACTATCTTGTCCCACAACAGCAACAGCGTTTATCTGGGTGTCCACCACTTCCTTTAGAACAGCATAGCATGATCTCCATTGTCTGGTTGGAGAGGCTGAAAGAATGCATTGACGGCTTATTCTACTTACTATGGCTTATTCTGCGCTGTAGATTGGTGGTCCTTGATGTGCCATCCAAAGCCATCCTTGGTTCCCACCACAACAGCCTACTCCACCCAAGAATTCTACTTCTAATGAAGTTGCATTTATATCCCATCTTTTTTCCTCCTGCAAGGAACCTGAGGTGGCCTACAAACTTCTCCTCTCCGCTTTATAAAAGCTGTGTGTGTGTGTGTCCTTACTGGCTGCTGGGTATGCTTCTATTTGAAGCTGGACCCTCTTGATGCCGCCATCTTTATCTCCCTTGAATGCATCTGGGCTGGTCACTTGCCCTTTGTGTCTCTCTGTGCCGACTCATGGCTGCCATTTTTTGGCTGCACCCAGGACAATGTTGTGAATTGCCAAATGTTCCTACAGGCCCCAGAGTTTGCCTCCATGTCCTGTACACTTCCTAGCACATCTCCATACTTAGAAAAGCTTAGCTTGCTGCATTTGTGCGGCAATTCTGCTTTTAACAACACTGGAGAAGGACCAGTAAAAACATGGCAAACCTAATTAGACTAGTGAAAGACAGGAGAAGCAAGGCCATTTAACTCTTAGGAAGATTGTACTTGTGCTATTAGCTGGAGGAGAGCTCTTCAGATACACTGGATTGGCAGAGAGATGAACAAGTGGTTCATCTTGTTCAACAAGTAGAACAAATCAAACCAGAGCTTTCCCTTAGAAGCAAAAATGATAAAATTGAGACTATCATACTCTGGGCACATCATGAGAAGACAAAAGACCCAAGAAAGGACAGTCATGCTAAGGAAGGTCAAAGACAGAAGAAAAGAAAGACCAAATCTTGGATGGATGGACTCCATCAGGGAAGCCACCGACTTGAATTTGGAAGAGCTGAGCAGGGCTGGCATGGATGGGGCACTCATAGGGTTGTCAAAAGTCAGAGATGACCTGACAGCACTTCACAACATCTCCTCTCCTCTTATTTATATCCCATCTTTTTTCCTCTTGCTCTACCTCATCAGAATCTCTTGGGATTTCAGAAAAAGCGGATCAATCTTAGTCTAATAAAAATGTATTTGAACTACTGATTTGTATTTCTAGTAGACATCCAAAAGAGAGCAAAGGTTTAGAGCACAGACACAAGGAAAACAGTTGTGTCTGAACATACTGTAGGCTGTTGAAGCAATCTACACATTAATAGGTGTAGCAGAAGTCAGGAGAATGATAAACCTAGCAATCAGACTCATTAGTCTTCATTGAATTGAACATATGCTTGGCTGTGAATAAATGTACTCTCCAACTCTGGGAAAGGTGAAAAGATTAATTGGGAAACAGTTAATCACTGGCCTATCATATAGTTTGTTGGTTAAAAAAATTAATCAGGCAACATTGATCCTTAATTGGGGTTTCATAGGCAGGGATTCAATTCTGCACCTGGCAGCAGTTCAGAAAAAAAGAGCAAATGAGGGTTAGCTTTGACTCTCCTGTTTGAAGGAAGCAAATCTTACCTTCTTGGATCTCTTCAGGGCAAATCTAAGTCAAGCTGAATGATGCATATTATTATTATTATTATTATTATTATTATTATTATTATTATTA
>NW_025335606.1:8279483-8282250 GCF_004798865.1 Varanus komodoensis
TCCTTTAAAGGGGCAGGCACTTGACCCTCCCTCAGAGAAGCGTTAACCACTTCCAAGATCCAGGTCCCAATCCCGTGCTTGGAGTTATTTATTAACCAAGATGGGCAAGGATCCAATAGGCAAGTGGTGGGACGTACTCGTCCAAGCACCTTGTCCACATCATCGGGCCGCAATAATTGAAATTCCTCCAATAATTTTGGAACAGACGGTAGCATTGGTGACTCCTCAGAGACCTCCGATTCATTAGTGGAGTCCAGCTTGTGACGAATCTGAGCGATTTTCTCCCTGAGAAAATCTGAGCGATTCATATGGAGTTCCTGAATCAGATTATTACTGTCACATGGTCATTTATCCAATTTGTATGAGGAACCAAACACGGTAGTCACCTGAATTAATATACCCACTTCTGGGCACTGAAATATAAGACAGATATTGAAATATTGGTACCTGTCTAGGGAAGAGAGATAGGTAGAAAGGACCCAGGAGATGAAGTCCTGCAAAGCAACCTTGAAGGAGCTGGTTATGTTTAGCCTGGGAAAGAGATGGATAAGAGGCAGTATGTCCACCTTCAAATATTTGAAGGGCCACCACATAGCTAATTGACTACATTTATTTCCTATTGCTCCGGAGGACTGGAATTGAAGGATCTTTGACTAAACATTAGGAGGACCATCCTGATGGTATGAGCTGTCAGGTTAGTGAGAGAAGGATTATAATGTAATTGTCAAGTGGCATAACTAGAGAGAACATTCCACAAGAAGGGTGACACCACCAAAAAGGCCCTTCCCTTATTATTTATTAATTTATTATTTTATTGTATTATTTATTTAGGAAACTTCTATGCTGCCCCATTTGCCGAAGCCTCAGGGCAGCTCACAAACATAAATAAATAACATCCTATAAAACAATATAATTTAACAGTATAAATTAAGTCACCCTGGCCAAAGAATAAAATAAATAAATAATATTAACAATTAAAATAAAATTTGAATAAAAAGGTCTTTGCCTGGCATCGAAAAACAAATAACGATGGTGCCAGGCGGACCTCTCTGGGGAGCGCATTCCATAGATTGGGCGCCACCGCAGAGAAAGTCCTCCTCCGAGTACTTAGCCTCCTAATTTCCTTCATGGATGGTTCCCGGAGAAGGACCTCTCCCGCTGATCTCAAGGGGTGGGCGGGCATGTATGGACGTAAGCGCTCCTTCAGGTAACCAGGACCCAAGCCGTTAAGGGCTTTATAGGTCATCACCAACACCTTGAATTGGGCCCGGACTTCAGTGGGAAGCCAGTGAAGCTGATGGAGAACTGGAGTCATGTGAACACAACGCCCAGTCCCCGTCAGCAGCCTGGCAGCTCTATTTTGAACCAATTGAAGTATCCGGACCATCTTCAAGGGCAGCCCCATGTAGAGCGCATTACAGAAGTCAAGTCGGGAAGTCACCAACACATGTGTCACTGTCGCCAGGCAGTCGTTCTCCAGGTAGGGGCACAGCTGATGGATGAGCTGAAGTTGAAAGAAAGCGCTCCTCGCCAGTGCTGTCACCTGAGCTTCCAGTGAAAGCTCTGGGTTGAGGAGCGCTCCCAAGCTGTGGACCTTGTCCCTAAGAGGGAGTGCAACCCCATTCAGGACTAGGTTCAGTTCACCCTCTCCGAAGCCCGATCCGCCAACCAACAGGACCTCTGTCTTCTCTGGATTGAGCTTCAGTTTATTGGCCCTCATCCAGCCCATTACCTCAGCCAGGCACAGCCAGTGCCTCACCTGGATTGGTTCAGCACAGCCACTGCCTCACCTGGATTGGTGGAGAACGAGAGGTAGAGCTGGGTATCATCAGCGTACTGATGATTCCGCAGCCCACACCTCCTGATGACCTCTCCCAGCGGTTTCATGTGGACGCTAAACAGCAAAGGGGACAAAATGGATCCCTGCGGTACTCCATGGCATAGCTGCCATGGCGCTGAGCCGTAGTCCCCCAGCACCACCTTCTGGAATCGGCCATTGAGATAGGAGCGGAACCACTGCAAAGCAGTGCCTCCGACCCCCAATCCCGCTAGCCTATCCAGAACGATACCATGGTCGATGGTATCGAAAGCCGTTAAGAGGTCCAGAAGAACCAACAGGGACACACTCCCCCTGTCCTTCTCCCTGCACAGGTCATCGTACAGTGCGACAAAGGCAGATTCAGTACCGTACCCGGGTCTGAAGCTGGACTGAAATGGGTCCAGATAATCAGTTTCATCCAAGAGTGCTTGGAGTTGTCCCGCCACCACCCGCTCCAACACCTTGCCCAGAAACGGGATGTTGGCCACTGGTCTATAGTTAGTGGCCATCTTTGGATCCAGTGACACTTTCTTCAGGACCGGTCGGACTACCACCTCCTTTAAAGGGGCAGGCACCCAACCCTCCCTCAGAGAAGCGTTAACCACTTCCAAGATCCAGGTCCCAATCCCGTGCTTGGAATTATTTAATAACCAAGACGGGCAAGGGTCCAATAGGCAAGTGGTGGGACGTACTCGTCCAAGCACCTTGTCCACATCATCAGGCCACAATAACTGAAATTCATTCATTAATTTTGGACCAGACGGTGACATTGGTATCTCCCCAGAAGCCTCTGAATCACTAGTAGAGTCTAGCTCGTGACGAATCTGAACGATTTTCTCCCTGAAATGCTCAGCAAAGTCATCACAGCGGGCCTTCGAGGGTGGATCCAGATCTTTCTTAGGGCCAGGACGGACCAGCCCTTGTACCACCCGAAAAAGCTCCGTCGGA
>NW_025335606.1:8282350-8319867 GCF_004798865.1 Varanus komodoensis
TTGGTATCTCCCCAGAAGCCTCTGAATCACTAGTAGAGTCTAGCTCGTGACGAATCTGAACGATTTTCTCCCTGAAATGCTCAGCAAAGTCATCACAGCGGGCCTTCGAGGGTGGATCCAGATCTTTCTTAGGGCCAGGACGGACCAGCCCTTGTACCACCCGAAAAAGCTCCGCCAGACAGCATTTTGAGGAGGCAATGGAAACGGAGAAGAATTTCTTTTTCGCCGCCCTCACTGCCACAGCATAGGCCCGATAATGGGCTCTTAAGTGTGTTCGGTCAGATTCATCCCGTGATCTCCTCCACCTACGCTCTAGCCGTCTCCCGGCCTGCTTCATCACCCGCAATTCAGATGTATACCAAGGGGAAGAGTGGGCTCTGCCTGGCGGGAGAGGACGCTTAGGAGCGATCATGTCAACAGCCCTAGTCATCTCCCCATTCCATAGTTCGACCAGAGCCTTGACAGGAGCACCAGTCTTGTCAGCTGGAAACTCCCCCATGGCCTTCAGGAATTCATCCGGATCCATCCAGCTCCGGGGGTGGACCCACACAATCAGGTCCGCACCCTTACAGAGGGAGAGGTCGCTCTTGAGCAAAACCTCATGAGGAAGTGATCTGACCATGACAAGGGTGTCAGACATAAATTCCTCACCTCAGACCACCCTCTTCCTGCCCCGTTGAGAAAACCAGGTCCAGAGTATGTCCACATTCATGGGTTGGGCCTGTGACATGTTGAGACAGCCCCATGGCCGTTATGGAGGCCATGAAGTCCTGAGCTGCCCCGGTCAGACCAGTCTTGGCATGGAGATTGTAGTCCCCCAGGACCAACATCCTGGGGGTTCTCAACACCAGGTCCGAGACGATCTCCGTCAGCTCAGGAAGGGAGTCTGTTGGGCAGAAGGGTGCACGGTACACCAACAGAATCCCCAATCTGTCTCGGTCGCCCAACACCAAGTAGAGGCACTCCAGCCCTGGCCTCAAAGGGACTGGAAGTCCCGTGAGGGAGATGGAGGCTCGGTAAACCAAAGCGACCCCCCCCCTCCAGGCATGGACGGTGCTGAACCAGCACGACATCCCCCCCCTCTCCCGCCCAGGTCTCTGTTATGCAAGCCAGGTCGGCCCCCTCATCCACAATCAAGTCATGGATGAGGGAAGATTTATTGTGAGCCGACCTGGCATTAAGCAGCAGCACCGTCAGGCCCGAGGGGCGGTTGACAAGACTACCTGAAACCCTCTGGCTGGGGGCAGAACCAGAAGGCGGGACAGGTGTCAGCCATCTGTCTCTCCTTCTTCTATGCGGACACGTTAAACCTCCACTGCTGTAATGTCCATTGCCTGTGACCACCCCAATGGTGACACCCACGTGCTCCCCAGGTAACTCAACCGTCGACATGGCCAGGGATGACTCCATAAAAACAAATTAAAATACAATAAAACTTTAAAACAGTATAAAACTCCCCGTCTATCCGCCCCCAATACAAAATTCCACCCACCAACCTAGCCCCCTGCCTGCCCAGCCTCGCATGGCCACGAACAGCCACAAACGGCGGCGACCGCTCTTTAGCTGTTGCCCTTTGGCTGCTGGCCAGAGGTCGCCAGCCCCAGGCCGTGTCCGGCGGGTTAAGCCAGCGCCCACCCACGCGCCCCACCCCCCAATCCGGTGTTGCTCTCACCGACGCCGGCAGGGGGGAGCAGAGAGGGGCGCGGAAACCCGCCAGGTGGCAAGATGGCGGTTCCCCCTCCGCAACGTTGGCGGCGGCCCTGGCGTGGCCCTGGCGTCCTCCGCCCCCGGGGTGGCCCAGCGGTGGCTGTGGGAGAGCATCAGCTGGCCTCTGGCTTGGCGGTGCGCCTCCGGTCCCGTGTGGTGATGGCCGCAGTGCAGCGCAGCACAGCGCAGAAGGTGTTCCAGGGAGGGAGGGGAGGGAGCTTATTAGCCATCCCTCATACCGTATCTGGCAAGGTTACAGAGATAAGGCCTGATTAAGATGATTGTTGGGTTCAGGCAGGCATGCATAGCATATCCCATAGCAATCTATTGCTGAGTAATGAAAATTGACCTGGGTGGACCAGTGGTATGACTCAGTAATAGGCAACTTCTCATGGATTGCCACATTGCTCAATCACCTGTTCTACGACTCCATCACTGGTCCCACAGACAAAAATAATACCACATCTTTTTCCCCCAGGGTTACATGGCAAATGTTTCTACCATATTTAAATCTGATATCTAAAGAAGTTACAAAAATCACGCCTCGTTGGATGGACAGGTTATAACTCTGGCTGAAACTAACTTTTGAGGATGCCCCAGCCCCAGCCCCAGCCCCAGCCTGGTCCATTTTACAGTTTGGTTTCTGAGTTCAAAGTTAACGTCAAAATGCAGCGTTTGTCTTTGTTTCCAGCAGTGTTTACAGATTCACTGAGAGTGAATGGATGAATAAGCGATTAGTACAAAGATTTCTAATTGCTGTTGCCGAGTGCAGCTGTCAGAATCCTTAATTATTGATTGCTACCTGGAAGACACTGTGCAAAGTATATAACTGCTGTGATTTATTGACATCTTACTGGAAAAGCACTGAGCATTGATTGCTGAAGGTGAACATCAAATATTATTTACTAACAATCAGGAGAGAATGGCTTTGGATCAGGTGATCAATCCCATAGACTTGATTGTGAGTCCTCATGAAGTCCGTGTTTTGTTTTGTTTAATTCAGCCAACCATGGGAGTAGAAAATACTGTGAGAATGATCGTGGACAGTTTCTACTGCCACTGTTTAAAAGAGAGAAAAATATGAGACTTTTCTCCCCTCTAGTGGCTGTTTCATGTTAGAGAGCAGTTTATGGATTTAATTAAATTCCAGCAGCCTTGCATTGTTTGTTGGAGAGCGAATCTTAATAGCCAAGTGATAGTGGGAAGTAGCTGGTTAGAATATGAAGAGTGCTACAAATAATGAGCAAGAGCACATTTCCAGCTTCTGCACTCAGCAACTGTTTCTTTATTATGTATTTGTTTAAAATATGTAAACCACACTGATGGCTGGCTCACATGCTACTTGATTTCTGGTTTTCTTACATGGAGACATGAAATCGTGAAAGACCTGACATGCTTCAGTTCAGTCATCAATTCAAATGGAGACTGCAGCCAAGACATTTAAAGAAGATTGAGACTTGAAGGGGCCCCAGTGAAGGAAGTGGGAAAAACCATCAAGTGAAGGATGTTTCACTGGAGACCAAGGCCAAGCTAATCCATAGTTTGCATTCCTGATCACTAGGCATGGGTGTGAAGGCTGAACAGTGAAGAAAGCGGACAGGAAGACATGGGTGCATTCAAAACATGATGCTGAGGAGTGCTCTTTGAATGCCCTGAACTGAAAGAAAGATATCAGTTGGGGCCTAGAACAAATCATGCCAGGATTCTCACTGGAAGCAAACATGATGAAACAGGCTGGTAGCCCAGGTACTAGGTCTTTCTTCCTCAATTCAGGCCTGCCCAACATGGCCCCTGCCCTGAAAGCTGTTCTGGCCTGGGAGCATATTATTATGGTGCTAATACTGAATGGGCTACAAGGGCTGTAAACTCACATGGGGGAAATACATGAGGGTGCCAAGGGTTCCCCCCAAATCCTCCATGGGGTGATGTTGAGCCCAGGACATGTCACCCAGAGCAGGGCTTTCCATGACATCAACCTCTCTGTTTTGTTAGGTTGGTCCGGTAGCACAGGTGTCAGCGCAGGGGGGGGGGCCCTGTGTCTGTTGCATGCATTTAGGGACGTATCTCGCTGAAGCCTTAGGCAAATGATGCAAGAGGATGCTTCCATCCATAGATCCACCCATTTTGCAGGTGCATTCCTACCCTTAGGCAAAGTGAGGTGGGTACTTCAGAGAGCTGGTTTGGGATGTCATGAAAGGGCAGTGAATTGTTGATAGGTGTTGGGAGTGCGAAGGATGAGGCTTTAGATGTTTGTTCTCAAGGACTTCTGGCTGGACTTCAGAAGAATCCAAATTGGAATGTGAAACAGAATGGGAGGGAGCTAGAGCGGGTAGGCCATGCCAAGACACGGAAATGGAAGAGGCACAGGTGCTTATCCCAAGGCCAGATTGCTCAGGTGGGGAGGAAGCCCATGGGAATTTTCAAGATATGCAGCAGGTGGGAGGGGACCTGGAACATGTGAGTTTCTCAGACCAAGGCCAGGTGGCCCAGCTCTTGGCTCCATGATGGCATGTCAGCAGAGTAGGGCGACCCAATCACAGGATCGACATGGGGAGAGGAGGAGGTGTGCTTGCTTTCAGGAGGCCCCTCCTGAAGGGATGGGGCCCAGGCATGCTCAAAAGGAGAGTTCCTGGAGGGGAATACTAGATTGGGTTCAACAAAATGCCCCCTGCACGCTCAGTCTTGGTGATTTGTGTTTTGGGGTCAATAAAGAAAGAATTTGTGTACATGTATGGAATTTTGAGAAAGAAACAAGCAGGGTAAGTTTTAACTCACACTTCCCAGAGGGAAGTTCATCCAAAGCAGGGCTGCATACATTTACACAAGAGTAAGAAAAATGATCATACACACTGCATTGTGCATGATTGACAGAATGTGTAATTTGCCCTCAAGACAATTGTTATAGAAGGTGGCCAGGGCCCCTGTCCACACTCCCTTCCTTACCTGGATTCACCTGAGCACCCACATGCTTTCTTCTTGCCATGATGACGGAGATGCTATGGAACAGGAAGAATGAAACCAGCCATTTCCTCTACCCATAAGAGACTGCTCCGCTTTGGACGTATGGCCAATTCCCTTGTGTGAACCTGCTGGTGACTTTGGGCCAGAGGAGACGTTACCTTAAGTCAGCACCAAGTGGTGACACCTGCCTTCCCCGCCTTTTCCTCTATGGGGCACAATCTGGCTCAGGACCTCAGCATGGCAAGGGGTTGGGGATAAGGGACTTTTAATATTTTCATCAAGTCCCATAAGCTACGCCAAAGTAAAAATCAGGGGAGAAGTTTTTCCTGCTAGATATGGATAGTAATGTCTCTTTTGCCACATATACTTCCATTTCTCCCAAGTCCAACCTGTCAACGACCCTTCATAGTTGGTGATGGAGATAATGGGCAGGAAAGGACTTTTTCTGCTTGTGACAAACAGCACCTTCACCATTGCCCACAACCATGATGGTGGCAGTCATCCAGGTTCAGATGATACATCATGGGGGAAACAAACATTACGGCAGGCCATGAGTTCCCAAGATGTCTTGTTGGAAAAAACAAGGAGCCACAATGATGAAAGCAGTCTGAGTTTAGATGATGCAACAACCAACTGTGGTTTGCTGCTTAAGGTGGGCTGTGCACCTGGCCAATGTTGCTCCAATGGGTTCTATCCAATGACAGGCTGACCTTTGTCTCATTCATTTCAATAGGTCTTCTCTAACTAACTTTGGATAGAACCCAACATGCTATGAGCCTGATACTCTGCCTACTCACATGGTTCTGTGTGGGGTTGCAATGATCCTCCCAGGATCCGGCTCTCCTGTACTTGCTAGACGTTTTCTGATGCTTGGCCCTGGCTTAGGAGGTAAGCTGAACAAAGAACAAGTTTGCAGATGCTTGCAAATGCTAGTAGAACTCCTTGCTACACTGAAATACTCTCCCACTAAGGACCCAGTCATCACGCCCCAGCAAAGCCTCTGCAGCACAGGTAGCACATATGTGAAGCCTGAAAGGCGTACGTGGAAGAAGGATTCTGCTTGCATGATGGAGGGATGGAATCAAGCTGTGCAATAGGATTTGCTTCCTGCCTGACGCCAGCATGAACACTTGGTACCAAGTCAGACTCAGGCTGGAGAGAACGTGGGCTGGAGTCTGGGGAAATGGATGTATTCCCACCCCCAAAGCTCATTCCTCACACATCCCTAATGCGATGCACTGCTAGGTGAGTTATATCTCATCACCAGGGCTTTTTCTGTCATAGGATGCCCCGGAACGGCATTCCGGCACCTTTTTTTGACGAATTTTTCCAATGGATTTTATGAAGTGATTTTGAATCCCCTGCAGGCTGCTTGTGTGTTTGTGCTGATTGTGAGGGCACTGCTTGGCTTGGGACGCTGCTCGGCTTGGGATCGGTGTGTGTGGTCGCGCGCCGAGTGCTTACTGCCGGCGGCGACCATTATGTTTGTGTGTGTGTAGAGTGACTGGCTACGTGCAAAAGGTAAATAAGTTCCTTATTTCAAAAACAGTTGGTGAATTTAAAATCTTTTTTAGTGTAGAAGTGTGACTCCAAGACATGCGTTCCGGCACCTTTTTTTTAAACAAAGAAAGCACTGCTTATCGCAATCCATATGTGGTCAACACAGACTTGTCCCATCCCTGGCTTGTCCTACGGATAGATGCAGCACAAGTTTCCACAAGTTTTAGACAAAAAGAACTGATTAAAATAGAATGTGATCACCTC
This sequence comes from Varanus komodoensis, assembly GCF_004798865.1. Lineage (NCBI taxonomy): Eukaryota > Metazoa > Chordata > Lepidosauria > Squamata > Varanidae > Varanus > Varanus komodoensis. The sequence goes on from NW_025335606.1 coordinate 8,288,783, forward strand.
ATTTTTACACTGTATATTGGAGGAATGACATGCCGGGATTGCAATGCATTAGATGAGTAGAAAATAAGGTGTTGACCTTTCTTTAGTGCTGGCCTGTGTTGCTTCTTGATAGCATATTTTTATGGGATAGTTTTGCATTTCAGGGAATTCTTTCTTTTGTTTCCAGCAGCAGAATTGATAGACTGCAATTATGCCCTTGAGCCATGAAGACTTTGTAAGTCAAGTTTCTCTAGCACGAGCCTAAAATATGTGTTAGAAATAATATTCACTGGCAGCAGGAAAACATACCTTTAGAGAAAACTAGAATGTTTGGGAAGGAAGCAAGGGACCTAAGACTTTGGGCTGGAATGCTGCCTGCCCCAGAAGTAAATTCTGATTTTTAAAAAAATCTGAGAAAAATGGTCTGGGTTTGGTAGACCGGCCAGTTATGAAACACCCCCAAAAGGGGGAGAATTGCCAAAGAAACAGGACACCTATTTGCATAGAAAGCCGCACACATTAATTTATATGTATAGATAGAAATCTGGAAATCATTAGTAGAATTGAAATAGAAAGGCAGTAAATCTCACCATAGCATGGAAGAAGTGTGACCTGGTGTTGGTTTGCCTGTCTGTCCCATCAGCTGCCCAGATGCCCGACTCTGCAGGGGCAACAATTCTTATGCTTCCTTATCTTGAAGCTGGAATTGGACCATCAGTTCAAATAGTGGACACCTTCAGAAAGAGGACAACACTCTGGCACTGTAGAATAAAAAGTGAGGCCACCATGGCCAGGGTGAAGCCTGGAAAAATCTGGGGTCTGGAGTTGGGTGAACTTGGCTGGATGGCAGCTATTATGTCGATTGTGTTGCTGGCAGATTCCATGCGTTGCCCCTGTGGATGTGCTTGAATAAGGGGTGAAGGACCCCCCATTTTCTCCACTTTCCCCATGGCCTGGCTGCCTAACTATCTGCCATCACTGGCCCCGGCCCCTGTGGTTTGGCCCAAGAATTAGAGAGGGAACAAACAAACAAACAAACAAGATTAATTTTATTTATTTAAAATATTTTTATTCAAAGAGTCTGTTGCAGCACCTTAACTGTAATCTGTAAAATAAGACAATCCCTGATATAGCCTTATAGTCTAAAAAGGGCAGGGGAGAGACGAGGGGAAGAATTAATTCTTTCAGTAAGGTTAGTAAAAGGCCCCATTTCTACTTCTCAGCTCCCACAGAGCTGTCTGCTGAATCAGTAAATAAAAATGCCAGAAGCTGGCCCAAAATATCTGGCTTTGACACCCACAATTTTGGCAGCCATCCCCAAAATCTTAATCATAAACACCCCCAAATTAGCTGGGTCTGAGTTGCCACTTCTACTGAGGAAGCAGCCTCAGTCAGAATCTAGCAACCCGAGAGCTTTCTTCTGAACTACTGAGTGTTTGCTCACCAGGGACTCAGTTGGATAGAAGACCCCTTACAGCAGAAAGCTTCTGGTGCCCCTAAATGGGCTGGGGGCAGCTACAGGGAGAGGTTTGCCATGCTACAGAAAGAGAATCGTGATGGTTTATTTTCTTTTGCTGAAAGCTCAAGGACATTTTTTGGGCAGGGGAGTGATCAAGGTGGCCATCTTCTGCACTGAATTCTGGGGGAACAAAATGACCCCACCAAAGGTGCAGTATGGTTCAGCTCCTTCCCTGTTCAGGCTGCCTGCTCATCTGTGTAGGGAGCCCCTGTGGTATAATAAATAAATAAATGAATAAATAATAATGGCTAAGAGTGAGGGGCTGAGGATCTGGGAGCTCCAGGTTCGAGTTCTCACTCAGCCATGGAGCCAACTGGGTGACTTTGGGCCAATCATAGCCTCCCAGCCCAGCCTATCTCACAGGGTTATTGCTTGTTTGTTTGTTTGTTTTTCAATTTATATCCTGCCTTTTTCCTACAAAGGGTTCAAGGCAGCTTACATCATTCTTCTCCTCCATCTTATCCCCACAACAACAACCCTGTGAGGTAGGTTGGGCTGAGAGTCTATGACTGGCCCAAAGTCACCCAGTTGGTTCCATGGCCGAGCGGGGACTCGAACCCGGATCGTCTGAGTCCCAGTTCCATGCTCTTAACCACTACACCACACTGGCCTCACATTGTTGTGAGGAGAAGATTGGGAGCAGGAGGAGAATGATGTAAGCTGCCTTGAGTTCCTTGGAAAGACAAATGGTGGGATCAAAGAATAATAAATGTAAATAAATTTCAGTCGCTGCTACCCTGAGATCAAATCTGCCTACCTGATCTCGTTAAGGAATCCCCCAAAGCAGGGATCATGTGGGCTTCCCGAAAAGCTGGTCAATACCGCTTGAAGCATGGCCTGGAAGGGGAGCCAGGTGTCAGGGAGTGTGGAGAGGATGAAGACGGTGGCTGGAGAGGAAGAGGAGGCTAGCTCAGAGGGAGAGAGTGGAGGTGGCAATGTTTTGAAAGAAAAGAGGGGTGTGTGCCCAGGGAATGTGGGGGAGAAAAAACTGGGGAAGCAGGTTACCCAAATGCCATCTTGCCTAGGTGCCACCACAGAGGTGGCCCTGTGCAATCTCTAGGAACCTCTTAACTCAGCTGCAACCTGGAATGGGCAGGTGTTGGAGGGAAGCAGGAGACAAAATTGGGGAAGTTAGGAGGGGAAGTATGAACCAGGCGTGTATATGAAGCTAGTTGGTGTTACATGTGTGAGAGCTGGGCTGGGTAATTTGCGGTTGTCCAGGTTCTCAGGTATTCTGTCTGGTTCATGTCTCGGCATTATAGCTAGACTTAGCTGAGAAAAAGGTTTTCCCTCGAATGAACTTCATTTGGTTAAACCGGTTGTATATTTCCCCAGCAAATGGCTTGTAAATGGAGAGTATCAATGCAGATCTTGGGAAATTGAGTTTCCTTAGTTCCCTGCCTCCTCCTCAGCCCTTCTCCTCAATACTGCACCTTCACTGCGGGACATTTCCTCTTTTTCTGTCTCTTGCCTATTCTGTGCTGATTCTTAGTTTCTGACCTCTGGGTACTTTTGCTTCTGTGACTATTCCTGAAAACTAGTCCCATCTCTTCGGCATCGATGAGATTTTAATTCCAGTAAAATGTTCAATTTCCCTTTCCTTCAGAGAAACTGAACTACAAGCAATTTGAAAGATTTGTTTCCTGAGCAGTTGGAATGTTTGTGAATATGTATGTGCCTTTTCGTGTACATGTAGTCAGCTCAGTCAATCACTGTCAGAGGTTTCGCTGCAACAAGCAAAATATGATATAAATTGATGCTGTGTTTCTAGGTGCACTTATTTGTGAGTACCCCCCCCCCCACTGAACAAAAGGGACTTCTGAATAAACATGCATAGGATTATAATGTTATTGACAACGTTACATAATGCCGAGCTCATAATTACCCTTTCAACCAGAGAAAAGCCTTAAATAATTCTGCTGAGTGATAGATTCTTCACTCTGCTTTTTGAACAACCCTTTGTAACAAATCGAGCACACGGTTGGGTGCCATTACATTCTGACTGCAATTGCTAATGTTGCATTGTGATCTATAAATGTCTGTTGAGAATGTTTTCTGCATATTGGAGTACAAAACATAAATCTTCCATCCGTAATTACATTTTTGGGATAGGAGAAAGATTTTATCCTTTACAAACAACTCGCCACCCATACAAACTAGGCAAGTTGGAAACCTTGCACGGAGTTCTCAATTGATTTGTTGGTTGCAAATGCCTTCCCCAAATTGCATTGCTTTGCAGCAAGCGGGAATGTAGTTGTTTTTAAATGGAATGACATTCACAGGGGACATTTTTGGGGGACGTGCTGGCTGCAATTCTTTACCAATTCTTTTGGCAAAATGCAGTTGTAAGAGCAGCACATCTGTCCAAAGTCCCCAGCAGTTCTTTTATTATGTGAGCTCACTCCCGATTTCATAATTTTTGTCACTTACGTCTCAGCACAATAGTTTGTTACCAATATTACTCAAAGATTGGCAGGTGTTATACAGAATGAGTTTTTAGACTGAGTCAGTAGAATTATGCACTATGCAACTCCAGACAGGGGGAGGGACGTATTTGAAACGGGTGTGGAATCTCTTTTTGCTCGCGGGTCAGATTCAGGGGCTGCAGTCCTTGGCAGGACCCACATGCCCACATAGTTTAGTTTGAAGCTCACCGCTGGGAACTAAGCCTTAGAAGAGGCATTTCAACCTTTTAAAAAGTGGGAAAAATTGCAAAAACCAGGAAATCTCCCAAGGGAGAGTGGCCATCAAGGCAGACCTGGAAGGACTGATTGCAACCCCAGGTGGGCTGGACTTGGACCATGGACCCATGGCTCAACAACTCTCTTTTAAAAGCTCTTCCATGCAAAAACATCTCCACCCATTTAAAAGACACTCCATGTGTGCCATGCTAGTTTCCTTAGAGTTCAAGTGCTTTGGCATGTCCTGGTAAGTTACTATGTGAAAAAGCCTTGGTGTTTTGTTGTTTAAATTTTTTATTTTGCTGAAAAATCCATGCTATGCCCAACAGAAGATCAGGCTTACTATGGGTTGGTTTCCTTGCTTCCCTCTCAGTCCTGTGATGGAGTTCCACTGTTCTTCAGGGTGGTACCCACCTTGTCTTCCCTTCCCTACTCTGATCACTCCCCTTATGATTTGCTAGTTTTTGAAGTGGTGGCCGAAGTTGTATTTTTAATTTTTTCAGCTCCTGAAGGCTGTGCAACTCTGTAATATTTCTAATTAATTTTATCAGTCTTTTGCAAGGTCACACTTAGGCTGTACAATAGTTTTCACTACTCGATTTCTTTCTTTGTTTCAACTGTCAAATGGAGTAACGAAGTAGTGAAATAACAGGATGACAAATTGCTAATTGGTACACAGTTAGGCTAATTGGTACACAGTTGGCACCTTCCAAGTGCCAAGCTGTTGGTTGCAAAGCCCCAGAAAAGGGGGAAAGCAGCAGAAGGAGGTTCTCTACAGGGGAGACAATATCTCGCCCTCACTGATGTAATCCTCTTAATTTTAAGAACTGAGCTGTTCTTAGAACCCTACTCCTTTCTGACACTTCCCAGAATCTCCAGGTAATCCAGATAAGAAGATATTAATTCCTTCTCCCTTTCCATGGGCCCTCCTTGGAGTACTTATTGCTCTGTGGTTCCCTGACAGTTCTAAATGCAGAAATATATGCAAATACCGTGAATGAGCAGTACTTGGGGGCAGGGGGGGGGTGAGATTTGCGCACCAATGGAGACACCACTACTACAGTCACACATATTTCCCTTCCACTCTCTTTGTGTATATTCAATTGATTGCATTCACATATGTTTCCCGCCATCCAAGAATATTTCCAACAATTCTTAAAAAAAAATCTTACAGGTAGCATAATTTAATTTAATTTAATTTAATTTAATTTAATTTAATTTAATTTAATATTAACATTTCTATGCTGTCCTGTGCAAGCAGCCTCAGGATGGCTTACAAAGATAAAATAACGATATAAAATACCAATACCAATCAACAATCAACAATAACATGAAGCTACAATTCATAACTAAAAAAGGAGAAAAGAAAAAGCGACTGTATAAAATACTAAAGCATAAGAGGACTGAGACAATGGGGTACGTGCTTGAACAATACTTATTTTATTTATTAAAAGCGTTTCTGCCCCATCCTTCACCGAAGTCTCTGGATGGTGCTGCAACAATAAAGCACAGTATCAAACAACAAATAAAAACTATTTTTAAAACAACATCAGTAATTAAAATACGGGGAAAATGAAAAGCTTTGGCCTGGGCCAAAATGAATGAAGTGTTGGTGCCAGGTGCATCTGTCTGGGGAGCACTTTCCAAAGATGAGGTGCCACCACAGAGAAGGCCCTTCTCAGGATTATCACTCTTCTGAATGCCTTCAAAGAGGCCTCCCGGAGAAGGACCTCAGATTCAGATCTTAGGGGGCAGGCAGGTATATATTTTATTTATTTATTTATTTAGGAAACTTCTATGCCGCCCCATTTGCCGAAGCCTCGGGGCGGCTCACAAACATAAATAAACTTCATTAAAATAATATAAATTAACAGTATAAATTAAGTTGCCCTGGCCAAAGAATAAAATAAATAAACACTATTAACAGTTAAAAGGACATTTGAATAAAAAGGTCTTTGCCTGGCACCTATATGGAAGGAGAGACTCTCCTATATGGAAGGAGAGACTCCTTTAGATACCCTTATATCACCCCATCCCATGTGGCACCATTCACTTAGTCCCAAGTTGCCTCTTTAGGTTTTTTTTTTTTTGTTTTTGTTTTGTTTTGTTTTGTTTTAAGAAATGTCAGGGAATTGCAGTAACCACAACAGGAAGTACTCCAAAAAGGTAGGGGTGGGGAGATGGTATCTCCCTTTGTGCAATAGAAAGGGTATGGAATGGGCTTCCAAGGGAGGTGGTTGAGGCCCCATCGGTGCGGGTGTTCAAGGATAGGCTGGACATGCACATGGTGGGCATGTCATGAGTGGAGCCGGCTGGAGCTGGTGGGTCAGACTACCCGGGAGAGCCCTTCTGACTCTCTCTGTTCCTATGTTTCTAAAAGCTGGTAGTGATGAAAGTGTTGAAAAAGTTGATGGCTTTGAGAATGATCAGACCAACACTCAAGACTGAGAAGGTTATATGCTAAGGGCTATTATTGTCCCATCCCTTTTGGTGTGTCAAGGTTTTCTCACCGCTTTCACCCCTTTACTGGTGCTTTTCAATTGACGTCTAGGCACCATGTCCCTAGTAACTACCTTAAATTAGCCTAAATGCAGTTATGCATTGTCAAATCTACTCCACCTTGCTTCTGTTGATACCTGAAACTACACATTGTCTGGGCAAGCCTCCACATATTGGATAGCTGCATGTGCATGTCTGATGATTGATCATTGTTGTTGTTAGTCGCGAAGTCCCGTCTGACCCATCGCGGCCCCATGGACCACATTCCTCTAGGCCTTCCTGTCCTCCACCATCCCCCGGAGTCCACTCAAACTCACACCAACTGCTTCAGTGACTCCATCCAGCCACCTCATCCTCTGCCGTCCCTTTCTTCTTTTGCCATCTGTTGTTCCCAGCATTAGGCTCTTCTCCAGGGAGTCCTTCCTTCTCATTAGGTGGCCAGAGTATTTGAGCTTCATCTTCAGTATCTGGCCTTCTAAAGAGCAGTCAGGGTTGATCTCCTCTAGGACTGACTGGTTTGATTGCCTTGCGGTCCAAGGGACTTACAGGAGTCTCCTCCAGCACCACAATTCAAAGGCCTCAGTCCTTCGGCGCTCAGCCTTCCTTATGGTCCAGCCTTCACAGCCATACATTGCAACTGAGAAAACCATAGCCTTGACTATACGCACTTTTGTTGGCAGGGTGATGTCTCTGCTTTTTAGTATGCTGTCTAGATTTGCCATAGCTTTCCTTCCCAGGAGCAAGCATCTTTTAATTTCTTGGCTGCAGTCCCCATCTGTGGTGATCTTGGAGCCCAGGAAAATAAAATCTGTCACTACCTCCATTTCTTCCCCATCTATTTGCCAGGAAGTGAGAGGACTGGATGCCATGATCTTAGTTTTCTTAATGTTGAGTTTTAACCCAACTTTTGCACTCTCCTCCTTCACTCGCATCAAGAGGCTCTTTAGTTCCTCTTCACTTTCTGCCTCTAGAGTGGTATCATCTGCATATCTGGGGTTGTTGATATTTCTCCCAGCAGTCTTAATTCCAACTGGTGATTCATCTAGCTCTGCCTTTCTCATGATGTGCTCTGCATATAAGTTAAATAGGCAGGGCGACAGTATTATAGCCTTGCCAAACTCCTTTCTCAATTTTGAACCGATCAGTGGTTCTGTGTCCAGTTCTCACTGTTGCTTCTTGACCTGCATATAGGTTTCTCAAGAGACAAATAAGATGGTCTGGTACTCCCATCTCTTTAAGAACTTGCCACAACTTGTTCTGATCCATATATATGATTGATCATATACATAGAGAAATAAAAATACAGGCTCAACTGCAAACTTCTGAGACACTGAAAAATATAATGAAAGCTGAAGAATGTGTGACAGTCCTTCCAAAGTTCATTGCTGGATTGGTAGTCATCAGCAAGATCATGAACATAAGTAGCAGGTTTTCTGTTGCTCTTGTTAAGAGGTGGTGTATCTGTTCCTGACAACCTATGAAGTTGCCATGCTGGGTGTGGATGGCACAATAAGCTACCACGGTATAAACAACCCGAAGACAAGATAGGGGGTTCTCAGGGTGGCTCGATTATGGAAAATAAGCCACTATGTCCAAACCGCACTGAGTTCGGACAACATGACAACCTATCATGGCTGGTTACTCATCTTGGTTTGTCATATCATGCAAACCATATCATTGACTGGATGGAGACAGCACAAGAGCTCATGCACAGGCATTGAATATGGGTTTTCAATGAACCATGGATTGCTGATGAAATGTGGAATATCATATTCTCTTAACACAACTGTGCTAACAACCCAGGGCTCGTTAACCACAAACAACTCATGGCTTGTTGCTGGGTTGAGAGCTGTAGATTGCTCAGCACTGCTTGCTATTTTAGCTGTATTCAAATCATACGATAACCCATATTTCAAGAATGACGTACGATGGTTTAGTGACAACCCACAGGCTCAACCCCTGCATGTGGGTTGTCATGGGGTTATTATTTATTTATTTGCTTGTTTAAGGCTTTTATAACCCATCCAACAACTGGCATCCCGGGATGGTTTCTACTCTTCTATTGCTATTTAACCAATTGTTTTGAAAGCTGCCTTTGTGGGGTAACACATAAAAACGCAGAATAACATCTCAATACATATCAATACAATACTGGAAATTTTTATTTTACCAAATTTATATGCCACTTTCTTCTATCAAAGATAATGCAAAGTGACATTTTCATTTCATTTCTGGTGGAAATATATCCCGCCATTATATAAAGATATTCAGACAAAAATCAAGATAACATGTTGCTGTACTGTTTGACTGTTCCATTTGCCAGCATGTGTCAAAACAAAGCAATTGTTATATAATTTTAATGACTAAACTCTGTGCAGGCTGTGTGTGGAAGGAACCACGTTCTTATAACGGTGTAACAGGTTTCTTTCAGTCTTTCTAGGACAGTGGAGCGGGGAACCTGTAGCCTGTAGTCTGTAGTCAGCTCCCACCAGCTCCAGCCAGCAAGACCAATGTACCAAGAGATGATGCGGGTTGCAGTCCAACAGTATCTCGGGTTGTCCTCTTACTTTCAGCTTGGAATAATGCGGCATCCTGGGCTCTTCCCTGATCTTGTGTAATGTGCGGCATGGCTCCACAGGTCTTGCAAAGATGTCAGGCACAAAATCTTTAGAGCATGACCAATCAAAAGAGTACTCCGGGCCCATTGGAGGGGCTTCAGGGAACATCAGAAGCTACTGTAAACCTGGGCATGTCTTAAGTTTTAATTTGTTCTAACTGTTATTTTCCAAAGTAAATTTGAAAAAAAGAACCCCACACTCCTATTCAGAGCTCAGTGGGGAAAATCAATCACTGCTCTGAGGGAGAGATTCATCCATAGGTTATTTGGCCTGCCCTCTTTTAACAATTTTCATTTATTCTCCATATTAATCCCACTAAATCTCTTTTGAGTTAGCAGCATGTGCAAATAATTCAAGCATCCCTTCACTGCCAAGAGAGAACATTATGCCTCGCAGGTGGCAAGGAAGATATTAATTTTATAGTTGCAGGCAAAGAGAAATTGGCTGGAATTAAGAGTAAGAGGGAATAAACTAGATTTTCCACAGTCGTTTATGAAAGAAATGGTGGGAGGAAATGAGACCATCACATTTCATTCGGCTGCTGTTTAGTCTCTCTGCTCTACTCCCAAACTTTTGATATGCGGGAGACTTCCTCCCTCCTTTGTATTAAAACTTGAGGCATGCTCCATTGCTACACTGTAAAAAAAGGATAAAGATGGGTTTTTCATACCTTCAGAACGATGGGCATGCAGCCATGGGATGACAGAGCTACTGTTCTCTCTTGGAGTCCCGCTCTTGCTTTTGACAGTCAGTGAGTAAGCCGGTCGGTGGGTGTTCCAGGATGAGGCCACGCTCTCTGCTCGGTGCTGATGCTTCTGGGGGTCCTCTTTGCTTGCCTGGTGTGTTGCAGGTTGCATCAGCCCCTCCGTCAGGGTTATCTTCGCCCTTCTCAGAATGGTCACCAAGGGACAGGCCTGGCCACAGCACAGAGGTAGCTGTGAGGTCCTCCTTCTGCATCAGCTACTTCCTACCAGCTGCTCCCTCGTCTCCAGCCCTCCCTGAATTGCCAGTCTCAGCAGTCTTCTCACCTGGCTAGGGATGTGCAGGAAGATGTTCTAGGGCTTGGAATCCCTCGGGCTCCCTGAACTTGGCTCCAGAGAAATCTGGTCCACTTGGCTGCAGCTTGGAGTCCAAGTTCTTGGTGAACGTGCCCAGCATTCATGGGGGGCTCCTTAGGAATCCCACAGGCTGCACAAGCAGCATCCCTCTTCTGTGTCACCTTCAGCAGCTGTTGCACCTGATGTGGAAGAAGACTGCCTGTCTGACAACCTTTGCTCCGAGAGCATTCGTGCACTTCCTCTTGGCTTGGCCCACTTCCCAAGGCTGGGCTGAGCACAAGAGGAAAACTTGTGAACTAGGCTTTGGACAAACCCTAACCTGCCTACGTCAGAAGGACAAATGTCACAGGGAGGCCTGTCTCAAGCTTAGCTATGCCAGGGAAACGCTTTTCACTCCAAGCTGCAAATTCCAGGAAGGCAAAAATCTTGGGAGGCACAATTCTTCTGTGGGTAGGCCCAAAGGCAGAAAGGGTGGGCTGAAATGTGCTTCTTAGTGATTTAAAGCCTACTCAGAAGTAAGGAGGACCAGCCTTCATCTCCTCAAAAGTAAGCGGGCCTGAATTACTCAGCAGTGCTTAGCTACTCAAATACCAACCCTCTGCATTTCTGTTGAGAAGTAAGCAAGGCTACACCACTCTGCAGCTTCCTTCCCAGGCTCTGCCTCTTCTCCCCAGCAAGGAAAGCTGTCCTTTCCCATCAGCAGCAATGGAGATAAGAGCCTTTTCTTACTGGGATATTGGGAAAGCAGCTGGAAATCAAAGAAGGAGCTGATGTGGGCATGGGAATTAGAGGACTGCGCAAAGGGCTTACTTGTTATTCAGGGAAGCAGTTGCCAGGGTAACGGATGCCGAGGAGCTAAGGTCAAGCTTTGTGGCGGGGGGAGCAAGAATATTTTGGATGAGGGAGATGGAACTGGAAGCTTCTGAACTTGTTTGATTTCCTCTTCTAGCCCCTTCTTCCATTTGTGACATGGCTAGTACACCAGGTAGGGCATTATGGCAAGGAACTGTCTGTCCCACCTTCTGTGCAGTGCCAAGGAGTAATTTCAGCTCAAACCATTGTAATAAAAAAGAACTAGGATGCCATTGCCTATTCAGAGATGGATGTCATGTCACAACTGCTCAAGGGTTCCCAGCTCTGAGGAATGGGTAGGGATGAGGATACATCCAACACCATGGCTTAATTATTTTTTTCAGAGGCACCCTTGAGTTCCTCTGATGACACACAGCTGGGGAAGCATGACATTTCAGGGTATCAAGCGAACTAAGAAGGCTGCTTCCTGACACTTGGCTCCATAAAGCCAGAGCAAATGCTTTATATTGCTCATTATTTTTCTTCAGCCATCGCAGCACATGGAACTCCACCAGGCTGATAAAACTGACATCTCTTGACTCCAAGGACTTGCCCGATGCCTGCAGACAAAGATCAGGCTGGTTATGCCAGATCAGTATGTAATTTTTCATCTCTGCAACTCCTAATCTACAGCTTCTTGCCACTGTACCTGTTTTTTCCTTCTAGCCCTCTTTCTTCCTCTGGTCTTTTCCTTTGGACATTTAGTTGTCTCTTTTGCTCCCCTACCTCATTCTCTTGGTCAGTCTTTGTAGCTACAGCATCCTAGCAAGGGAAGGGTGTAATTTTCTGAATATTGCTTGATCCACCAGCTTCCAACAGAAACATATCCCTTCCTTCCTCCCTTCCTTTCTTCCAGAATCTATGTCCAGCTCCACTTGTTCTGTGGTGGCTCTCCAGATGTTCTGACCTGCAGCTCACATCTGGCTTAGTCAGCATAGCCAAAAGTGAGGTAAGCTGGGAATTGTACATCAAAACATCTACATGCCAAAACTTCCACTGCTTGCCCACTCACAGATGTATATACATTATGCAGGGGTGTCGGCTTACTTAGAGTAAGCACCGTCTTACTCCATAAAAATAAAGCATATACTATAAGCACAGACCCAGCAGTTATAAAACAGGTTCAGACAGATAAAAAGCCCTAAAAGAACATTCACTGTGGAGGCCCTCGTCTGCCCCTGATGGCGACAGCTTGATAAAACAGGAACATTTCCAGCAACTGATGGAAAACAGCAAGGGGTGTGTGTCCCCATTGAATCTCATGGGGCAAACCAGGGTCAATTTGCATGAGGAGGCAAACCATGGTGTTTTTTCCCCTTTTTAAAAAGCCATTATTGGGTCATCTGAATCCCACTGCAATATTTCAGCATGGTGCACTTAGTCTTTAGAAACCCCAGGCAGAAAGAGTGTTCTGTTCTATGCTTTCTCAGTACCACAGTGGATTGTTGTGTCATCTGAACTGGAAAACTCAACTCATCGTGGTACCAAGGCTAGAACCATACGGCTGTTTGGCAAGCAGGGCCCACTGCTGCTCTTGCCAAGCGGCTAGCCAGAGTGCCACCAACCGTGGCTGCCACTGGTGCAGCTGTCAGAGGTTTCCCACTCTTCCTGTCCCTTCTTTGTGCCATTCAGCTGATTCCCCTCCTGACCCCCACACACGTGCCTGAGGGAAGCCCCTTATGGGAGCGAGCGAGTGGGTCAAGCACCTGGGGTCATCCCATGAAGCTGATTGGTGGGAGGTTTAGGACAGGTAAAAGGAAGGACTTCTTCACACGATGTATAAACGGTGGATCTGGCTGCCATGGGAAGTGGTGATGGCCACCAATCTGGATGGTTTAAAAGGTGCCTGGACAGATTCATGGAGGAGGAGCCTGTTGATGTAGGGCTGGCTTGCCTGCGTGGACCAGTTGCTGAGGAGCTTGGGCGGGAGGAGGTCTTGCACCCACCCTGCTGGAGGGATCCCGTGGGAAGCTGGTTGGCTACCATGTGCAGAGTGCTAGACTAGGTGGACATTATGTTTTTACAGTCTTACTGTGCCCTAAAACAGTAATAAAGTCAACACATTAAAGCACAGGTTAAAAAGTGTTCAACCCTCCAACTTTGCCTGCCAAAACTTGAGTGCCTGTCTTGAGCTGAGGATCCTCCTTGAAGCAGTCAAAGCCACAGACCGTTTCCTCTGCAAAACGTTCTTTATTGCTCCCCAGCACAAATCAACTGAGCATGCACAGAGCAGTTTGATAAACCCTATCTAGTGATTACCTTCAGGAATTATCCCTTTGAACATGTCTGCGTCTCATCGCTTTGGGGCTCTGAAATCAACCACAGGTCCTATCCGTGCACTTCTCATTTAACTGGGCCATCTGCCTCTGAAGACACCTTGTCAAGCGCTTGGGCTGCTTGGTCTCCATCTGAGAACCCCCCATTCCCAGGGCTCCCTCCCATTGGCTTTACATCTCAGTTATTCCCAGCAACAGCCTGGGAAGTAATTGGGCCTTGAGATAAGCGCCTCCACTCCTTTACCTCAGTGTCACAGATGTCCCCTCCCCAATTCCCCTTTGATCTGCTTCACATTCTGATTCTGGATCTTCTGATTGCAACCAGCGGTCCATGAGAACGAGTGCCTAAAGCAGCCATCCTTCTCACTCCCAACACGGTCCCTCCCCCTCTTTGTTTCTTTGTTTGGAAACTATAATCTGTACTTCTTCCATTCACTTACCTTTTTCTTACGAAACGCTGGGATCAATCTGAGCTTAGCTGGCTTAAAATAACATCTTCATTGTGGTCAAAGGCCTATGTTTGGGCTATCTAGTTGTTGTTAGGTGCCATCAAATCACCTCCGACTTATGGCAGCCCTCTGAATGAAAGCTCTCCCAAATGTCCTGCCTATGACATTAGCTCTTCTAAAATCAAGGCTGTGGCTTCCTTTGTGGAGTCCATCCATCTCTTACCTGCTCTTCCTTTTCTTCTTTTGCTTCAGCGTTCCCTAGCATGATTGTCTTCTCCAGGGAGTCTTGCCTTCTCATGATGTGTCCAAAGTAGGACAGCCTCAGCCTTGGCATTTTTGCTTCTAGGGAAAGCTCTGGCTAGGTAGGACCCCCTTGTCTGCCTCTCTGTTAGTCCGGGGTATTTGCTACGTCCATTTTGTATTGAAACTTACATTCTTTATCCTAAGGCTTTATCTGTGTTTAATAGTCAATATCCTTCCTAGTTTAACTGTAAAATGCAACCTACCTCTGGCTCAGCTGTTCTCTTGGCTGAAGGTCAGTGATAACATGTGCTGGCCAATTACACATGTCCACATGCAAACTTGTGCGCATACGTAACTTGGGACACAAGATACACATAAATGATGCTCGATCCATCATGTAACAGAACATTACAATCACATTCAAGAAGATGCTTTTGATATAAGCTTAAAGCTCTGTCATTTCAAGTCATGCTAAGACCTAGAATGTAAACCCTGACTAATGAAAACTGGGCAAAAAGCTGAAAAGTGACTGGTGGAAGCTAAAAGCTCTCCAAAATGGGGGAAAAGCTAGTTTCCACATCGGAGTCTAGATGCAAGTTGTAAGCATCTTTATCACGCCAGAAGAAGATCTCCTCCTACATTTTCAGCGTTGCATCCTACAGTGCTTTGTCTTCTGTAGGTAGACAGGCCAGGCTCCCGTTGTGAGTGGGCTTCCTTCTCTGCAGCCTGATCAACAGTGGAGCGCAGGTCCAATAAAGTTCAGGGAGACCGTCTCCTAAACTGAAAGGAGTTCTTCTTTGACAACCTGAACCCTTTCAGATCTTGATAGGTTGGATGCTGAGCTGGAAGCAACAGACATTCAATAGGGACAAATGCCAAGTTCTGCACCAAGGAAAGAGAAAACAAATATGTTGTTAGAATACTTGGCTCAACGATACTGCAAGTGAGAAGGCTCTTGGAACTGTTGTAGTTCACAAGCTGAATATGAGTTGACAATGTGATGTGGCTGCAAAATGGGCAAAAGCTATTTTAGGCTGCATTAATAGAAGTATCACTTCAAAATCACGTAAAATACAGAGGAGGCACAGGTGGGGCCTCCTCTGGAGTCCTGTGTCCAGTTCTGGGCACCAGAAGAAAGATGCAGACAAGCTGGAAAGGGATTAGAGGAGGGCAAGGAGGATGATCTGGGGACTGGAAACAAGGCCCTGTGAGGACAGATTGGGAGAACTGGGCATGTTTAGCCTTGAGAAGAGAAGACAGAGGGGAGAAATGATAGCACTCTTCCAGGACTTGAAAGAGGAAGGACTGGCTCTTTTCTCCATCATTCCAGAGAGTAGGACACAGAATAATGGGCTCAAGTGACAGGAAGCCAAGTTCTGGCTAGATATCAGGAAAAAATTCCTGACTGTTACAGCAGTACGGCAATGGAACCAATGACCTAGGGAGGTGGTGGGCTCTCCCACACGGGAGGCCTTCAAGATGAAGCTGGACAGCCCTCTGAGAGGGATGCATTCACGTGGAGTCACGCATTGAGTCTCCTCATCTGTTTCTTTTCTAGTGTACTATTCCATGATATTACCTGTGCTAGGTAATTAGGGACTGCAGCATCATCATTCATCCTAGTGGGTGGTTCTGCTTTTCAGCATGAAACAGCCACAGTGGTACCTCGGCTCATGAATGCCTCAATTCATGACCAAATTGGGCTGTGAACAGAAATTTCAGAAAAATTTTGACTCGGGTTGCGAACTCTGCATTGGGTGACCATTGCGAGCGCGCCTGTCTTCCCTGTGTGGACGTGATCACGGTCGTGCCCAGGGGGTTGGGGAGATGGGCGTGATCACGGTTGCACGCATGCAGGGAAGACGGGCGTGATTGTGGTCGTGCCCAGGGGTGGGGGAGATGGCCGCAATCATGCCCAGGCAGGGAGATGGCCACGATTGCGCCTGTCTTCCCTGCAGGAGTGTGCCCGCGTTCACGCCCATCTCCAGCGCCCATCTCCCCCCCCCCAGCACACCTGCGTTCACACTCATCTCCCCCTAGCACACCCGCAATCACACCCATCTCCCCCCCCAGCACACTCACGTTCACACCCATCTCCCCCCAGCACATCCGAGATCGCGCCCGTCTCCCCCTCCCAAGCGTGCCTGTGGTTGCGCCCATCTTCCCTGTAATTAGAAAAAAATAGTTGCAGAACGGATTAACCTTATTTACATTGAACCTTATGGGGAAATTTGACTTGGCTCACGGCCAATTTGGGTCACGACCAGAGTCCTGGAATGGATTAAGTTCGTGAGCTGAGGTGCCACCGTGTCGTGTGGGTGGGATCCTTTACTCACAGAAATATGCAAGTCTTTTTTGACATCATCGTCATCCTCCCAGGGCCTGTCCCATGTTTTCCAGCCATTTTTGTGACTTTTCTTAAAGTGAGGAGAATATGCCATTTTCCTGGAGGATGCCATGATTTGCAAGGGAAGCCTTAGGTTAAGTCTACATTCTGTTCTATATCATAGGGCAGGCTTGAGTTGTGCAATGGATCCTATGGAAAGGCAGGGGAAAACCCCTCTGTAACAGGGCATTCTTCCTCCTGCAAAGATAATGGAAGGAGAAGTCTTAGCAAAGTACCAGATTAAATGGCTCATGGAGAAAAGCCCTAAGTCCAAGAAACAAACTAAATGTTCCGCTAAGTGACATACTTGAATGTAAGCATGCAAAACTTCTGATTAGTCTTCAAGATTTTTAATTTGAAAACTCCCCTGCAGGGGTGTATGTAGAATTTCATGATGAATTCCAAAGGGGGTGCTTAAACCCCCCTCCTGAAAAACCATGTTCCCCATCCAAACTGGGGCCATGCATGCTTACACTCCAGTAAGGAAGCAAATAATGCATAGCCCTGCTATGATTAACAGAGTATTTCCTTTGGCCTCCAGATGCAATGTTCTTTTTGTTTTGCCCTTTTCTAGGAGATTCAGTTAGAGACTTGCCTCTGCGAAGGTTTATCTGCTTTAGCAATAATGTACCCTTTCTATCGTTAGCAAATCTAATTAACATGAATAGCTTGGGGTTTCTTGTCTGAAGCATTTTATTGATCTTAA
Organism: Varanus komodoensis; assembly: GCF_004798865.1. NCBI lineage: Eukaryota > Metazoa > Chordata > Lepidosauria > Squamata > Varanidae > Varanus > Varanus komodoensis. The sequence goes on from NW_025335606.1 coordinate 8,306,049, forward strand.
GATGATCAGAGGAGGAGGAACTGTCAAATAAACTGCTTGAGCAAGAGCGGCAATAGAGCCCCCCAACCTTACCCTGATTGCCACATTTCCAATGGATATCATAAATCTTTCCCTCCTAATTGAAAAGGCGAAGCCGGGGCAGTGTTCTTTCTGACAATGGGTCCCCTGCAGACATAAACTTCACAGAGAACTTATGGAGGAGAGTTCTTTTAGTTTTATTAATGTATTTTTTCAGGAAAAAAGTGAACTTGCAAATGACATGAAGCTGGTAGAATCACAGAACAGGAAAAATCAAGATTGAGAAGGACTTTGACAGGGTTGAAACTAACATGATAGAGTTCAATGGAGAAAAATGTCTTCTGTTTGAGTAGAAAGGAAATCAAAGGCAGGGGTGTAGGCTGAGGTAGGGCGGGAGACCCTCTTGGCAGTGGAGCATGTAAAATAGATCTAAGCGTCTCAGGGCAGAATCCTGGTAGGTTTAGGCAGAAAGGGGGCCTTCAAGTTCCTGCTTGCCCCAACCAGGTATGGTTGGCATTGTAGGCGTTTTTTCCCGTCTAAACGTGCATGGATCACACCCTTAGGGGGTGGCAAGTGGAATATGAGCCAGCAATGCAACCCAGTGCAGATAAGGAGAAACTTCCTTGCACCAACCACTGTTCAACAGCAGAAGAGGATGATGGGTTCTTATTCCCTGGAGGTACTTAAAAAGTTCTGGTGATTGAGCAGTAAAGAAGGAGAGCCTGCTGGACAGCCATCTGCCAGAGATAGGTAGGAAGCAGTTTTGCATTCTGTAGAGGGCTGGACTCGATGACCCCTTCCGAAATGCTGGTTGCACGTGATCGTAAGTATTGCCTCAATGTAGTCCAGCGGCCAAGAAAGCATAGACCACTGAAGAGGGAAAATGGCAACTTCCAGAAAAGATGGCAGTCTTGAACCCTCTGCCATTTGTTTTGCTTCCACCGTTTTTTCTTATACCCCCCAGGGATAGTGCAACGTCTGGGGCATTATGGGGAAATAAAATGGCAGCGACAAGGAATAGTTACTGAAAAGATCTGTGCTGTCTCAATCCAGTCGCAGCAGGTAGGGTATTTTGGAGGGAACTTGAAAGAGGCTCCAGAAGCGTTGGATTGCTCTCGGCAGGAATCCCAGGGCATTGGGCTCCCTTGGAAACCCAGTCAGAGCACTCTGGGCTGCTGCTAGGCTGGGACCCACGTGGCTGCTGGATTTAAGCCTTTCTACAGCGTTTCCAGCCAGGTCTGCCATCAAGGGTAGACCTGGTGGGCAGCTGCCAAAAGCCACATAGCTGTTTCATTTTGGCTGGAGTTGATGGATTTCTGGGGACCCCCTTCAGATGGCTTTGTGTAATACCTGTGCATGACGTCTTTCTTTTTTAATGTTTATTTTCTTAACATATACATGGAAGAAAACGTAGAGTAAAAGCAAAATATAAACAGAACAGACTAAAGTGAACAAAATAAAGTTGTCAAGGGAATTATAAACAAAGTGCATTACTTCTTTCCTCTGCCCTCCAAGTCCTACTTCATGCTTTCCAGTTGCTCACTCATTTTTGCTAGATGAGCATGTTTCCAACCCTGGTGAAGGAAATACTCTGAGCAAGTGCAGGTGTGCATTTTAAGCTCAGTTAAATCATAGCAGCACTGAAGCTATAGGAATTAAACTGAGTTTGCTCCTGCTGCCTGGGTAGAGTCATTGCCTGAGCTTCTGTGTGTAGTCACCTGGCGGCTGCCTGGGTTGGAGGGCTTTGGGCCACCATGGCCACCATGGCCCCCCCCCAGGGCTGGAATCCGCTCCTTACAGCTTCCTTTGCTAGACTGATTGCAAGGCTGAAAAGCTTCGCAGGTGCTGCAACTCTTAAAGCTTGCTTGGCCCTTGGCTAGTCATTGTTAAAGAGCCTCTGATGTTTCATGGAGGGCATCGTATTTGCATGTCTAGACAGACAAACGTTCTACAACCCTGGCTTTCCCCAGCCAGCCACATGATGTGGGGAATGCCAGGCGGTGGGGGATTTCTTTTGTCTGTCTAAACATATGTTGGATTGTGCCCTTAAGCAGCAATCCGACCATCTCCTGGCATTGGCTGCTGGGTTGCCAAGTTATCTGGAGTCCCAGCTGCATGGTCTTGCAGCCTTGGAAAGGAAGCTTTGCAGATGGAGTCCATCCCCTCTTCCCCTTTCATGTGCAGAACTGCACTGGCTCCCCCCCCCCCCGCCCCGCCGCAAGGTCACGACTCTTCCCAGCATGCAGATCATGAGAACAGCGATGCTGGAGCACACCCAGGGTCCATCTGGTCTAGCATGTTGTTCACACAGGGGCCAACCAGCTGCCCACTGGGTCCCACAAGCAGGGTGCGACTGCTGCAGCCCCTTCTTTCACGTTGCCACCAACTGGTGTACATAAGCACATGGCCTTGCTCCTGGAAATGTCCCCAAATGTCCATCTGGAGAAAATACCTGGTGTGAGGTGCAGATTGCTGGAGATTGCTGCTGCCGTACCTGATTCTGGGCAAAGGAGGCACAGGAGTAATTCTACATGCATACTTATCTCACATGCCTTGGATCCCCAATATCTGACAGAGCAGCTCTTCTGATCGCCAGCCACTCAAACACAACACTCAACATCTCTCCAAGTGCTGGTTCCAAGAGAGACTTGGCGGACAGCAAAACAAGAGGGAGGGCTTTCTCCGTGGTGGCCCCTCGTCTGTGCAAAGACTTCTCCCCTGCAGCCCTTGTGAACTTTCCAGAGCCAGTTAACATGGCCCTGTACACTAAGGCTTTTAAAGAAGTTTATTCAGGGGCTTGAGGGGATTACCCCTCCCAGGTATTTCATTCACAGTATTGTTATTCACTGTATATTTTAGCTTTTTTTTAACTCTTAGGCTTCAAGGTAATTGGAGACTTTATTTTTTAACAACCAGGTCACACAGAGGCCTGTTCCTCTTTCTCATGAAAACTTGCAATTAAAATGGCAAAGGGTTAATGGAAGAAGCCGCTCCTCTTATAATCTGCAGATGCAGCGAACGTTCCATGAGAGAACAGAAATTGTACTGATTGCTGTTAACCACCAAAATTGCAAGGGTTACTTATTATATCAAGGAGGGGTGCAATTATGCTTTTAAGCATTGTCTCTTGGCTCACTCAGCAGTCCTTAATGTAGCCTCTCTCCCTCTCTTTCCCTTTATTCCTACACTCTGCTTATTACGGATGGGTGTGAGAAAACCATTTTCCCCTTGAGTCTTGCTTCAAGCTTTGTAGTGAAAGTATTCTTTTTAACATCAGGCGAGTAAACCTTGACTCCCTATTAATGCCATCCGTTCTTCAAAACAGCTTGAAATGAAACACTCTAGGCAGAAACACACACATAATGTTTTCTTAGCTTTTGCGAATTCTGCATAGCACAAGAATGAAATAAATGCAGTTTCCAGGCATTTAGAAAGGAGAGAGAGGGAGGGAGGGAGGGAGGGGGAGAGAGAGAGAGAGAGGCAGCCCAGATTAAGATTTGCCCAGATTTTGTACTGTTGCCAGCCCTTGGTTTTGATGAGCATGCCTGTGTCTTTTTGTAAGGGGGGAGGCAGGTGTCCTCTTTTACAAAAGACTGTCCTCTCAAAGGCATCAAATGTAGGCACACTTGGGCACCACCGAGGCCCACACTTCAGTCCTCTATTTTGAAGGTGTCCTCTGTTGGAAGGGTTGTTTTGCTCAGTGTAAAGATCAAAGCAAAGCAAAGCAAAGCAAAGCAAAGCAAAGCAGTGGCATAGACATTTATCTATCTGGCCACCTAGAAAACCCACCTGGATTAGTGGATGCCATACAAATTCAAAAATAAATAAAATAAATAAACATAATAGGTTGACATCTTTAAATGGCATATACGGGTGTCACTATGTTTTAATAGTGTTTTAAAATGTTTAAATAAATAAATAAATATGTCAGCTGTTCTCCCCCCCCACACACACCTTTTAAACTGGTCTAGTTTTACTGAATGTTTTCAGTTTTTCAAATTATTTTAAATTCTGATTAAATTTTATACAGTTATACCTTGACTTTTGTGGGTTTAACGTTTGTGGATTAGATTTTTCGTAAGTTTGCCATCAATATTTAAATGGGGATTTTTTGTAGTCTTGTGGCCTGCTGCAGAAAATCGCACACGACGTGCGCATAGATGAGAAAATGTAAAGGGAACTTAAAAAAATAGTCACAAATGTGGGGGGCTGCGCCTGGGCCCGCACATGCCAAAAGCTGGGCACCCCCAGGTAGCTGGAAGGCTCAGTCTATGCCGCTCCCCCCCATGTGCTAGCTGGGCAGCCAGCACACCTGTGCTCTGCTCCACGGCTCATGTGGACCATGGTAACCATGCAGGGTTGCTTGCCATATTGTGTGAACTGGGCCAACGTTTGTTCTATGGTTTCTGCTTACCATGTTTGCTTACTGTGTCATCGGAACCCAGACAATGGCTAATCTGACAGTATCGTGCAATCCTAAGGTGGTAATCAGTCATTTGTATTTTCAAGCTCATCTTTAGTGGGTCTTTGACCCAATGCTACTTGGGGGAAAGAAAGTACATTGCCACTTGATGTTTCCAATTCATTTGTTCATGTACTTCTTTAAACAGGTCAAATAAAAGCCACCCACATCTATTATTTCCTATTACAAGATGTTGAGATGGGTGAGAAAAAGAGAGAGAGAACTGTGAACTGCATGCATTTAAACTATAAAAAAAGGTCAATAAAACATTTTCTGTAATCAGATATTAACCTCCACAGCATAGCGTTGGAGGCGAAGTATCTATGCTCTAATGCCCTCCATGCAAATGGATGTTTAAAAGAGCAGCTGTTAATCATACAGTTTGATAATGTAATTAAATGATGCATAGAGACAGCCACAAAGACAGTTTGCGGGTGACAGGCTGGGCTCAGTTCACATGAGAATTAATTCTGTAATATTCTCATGCGATAGAAATAATGAAATAGAAAACGATTGTCCTTCCACATCTGGGTTCTGTGATGGGATAGTGTGGACGAGAATATCGGCAAAGCTTGAAGTTCTTGGAATTCCATCTTGAAACTTGTTCTATCTCTATCAGATTGGAAACATTTCTTCATTTTGCATGAAAATCTGTGTCCATATTTTCCCAAATGTATACCTAAATTGTGTACATTTTGGGAATATACTCATTCTTCTCTCATTGATTAAAATATATTTGTGAGCATTTCTGAGAGTATGCATTTTCCATGTGCATTTTTCAAATTTGGGGGGATTTTGGGACCTCAAATCATTTTGCAAGCTTGGAAATGTATTGACATCAGGCTGTAGATCATGTCCATGTTTGTGGTCAGCCTGGAAGGTATGAACTGACAATCTTGATAAAAAACAAACTGACACGAATTCCTTCTGCATCCCTGTGGGATGCCGGATTTAATCCAAGTTCAATGCACAAGAGGACCTCCCTCCTTGCTCAGCATATTCAAAAGTCTTCAACTCTCATGGCAGCCATCTCCAACCTGGTGCCCAGCAGGCTGACAGGTGACTGCATTTCCTGGGGAATGATGGGAGTTTCTTTCCAGCACCTGTGATGACGAAGTTTTGAGTGGGATGCCTGCTTGGAGAAGACCTCTGTATGCCGATTCCAATGTGCATAGTTTTCATGCAATCAAGGACCCCTTCAGTCATGGAGATGCCTTCAGGGATCATGTGTGATGAGGAGCAGGTGTGCTGCATGAAAAGCGCTCTTTGGAAGTTGTGCTGAGGCATTTGCTCCCGAATAAGGAAAGACACTTTCGTTGGCCTGGCCAGGAAGCAGAGAAGAAAAGCATGAAACACCCCTTAACACACCAAGCATGGTAATTCTCGCATTGCAAGAACATCTTGGTTTTCCTGTTTCCATCCTTCTTTCCACTAGGCAGAGGATAGCCTTCATCAAAGGTAGACCTCACCATTTCTCCACCAGGGCTGAGGAAAAGAATCCTTTTTGTTGACGATGTAATTAAGACACGCTAGCACACAATGGAGTGGCTCGGGGGGCTAATACATAGTGACAAGATACAAGACCACAAGGAATAGGGGTGGCTATTAGCTTAGACAGATTTCTTTGGAAAAAGGATTGAAACAAATGAATGGAGGATAAGTTTCTCATTTATTAGCTATGACACTTAATAGAACCTCCATGTTCAGAGGCAGTAACCACACAATACAAGACATTGGGTGTAAGTGACAGGGTAGGGTCATTACCTTCATGCCTGGGTTGTTGGTGTCTCATCCAGTAAGACTCATATATTCTTGGGTTTTTCAGAGGTCCATCATCTGGCTTTCCTCAGTTTAGGGTTGCATTTTGTGAGGACAAGCTCTTCCTTGCCAATCTGGGAATACAGCAGGGAAAACATTTCTTTCTTGACTTTCTGCAATTATATAGCTGCCCTGTCAGAGATTTCTGTAGCTGCCCCACAAAGCAATGAATCATATCAATAAAATGCAACAAAAATGGTTGAAGCAAACATGCAATTACAACATGGATTTGTATGTTGAGAGGTGTTGATCATGAGAGAGAGGCTCTTTAGATGGCCTGGGTGAATAAAGGGTTGCCTTTCTGCTAGAAGACCAACAGGAGGCGCTGTTTCATCCTCAGGGCGCCAGTACTGAAAAGCTCACTCCCTAGTGGCTGCAGTAGGTGGTGAACTCTTTGCTGCGTCTGTGAAGAAGCTCTTGGGGTTCACGGAATAGATATGGAACAGGGTGATTAATCTTCTAGGTTAATCTGGTCCCACACCATTAATGGCTTTACAGCTAGAAAGTAGATCAAACCTAGCCCTTGCAATGGTCCAGAAGTGGACAGGAATCTATGGAACTGACAAACAGACCCATTATGCTGAAATACTCGAGCTCAGGTAATAATCTTGCTGCCCTATTCTAAACAGGCTGCAATTTCTGAATGATTTTAAAAGGTGGTCCTGCATTAAACACATTGTAATAGTCTAGGCAGGATGCTACCGCAGATGGAGTCACTGTGGCCAAAACATTTTTCCATCCAGTTAAACATCGCAGTGGGTACATCGCCCTATGGAGATAAAGACCCAGAGGCCATCCTGGATGGCCATCCTGGATAAATAACCGCCCCAGGACCACGTATTGAAGAAATGGGTAGATGCTCTTGCACCTTGCCTGGAGTGCGTGTTTTTTAAGCATTTTTATTTCAAGAGTGGGAATCTCTACTTCAGCTTGTAGTGTCGGCAGCTAACTTAACAGCACATATATATCTATAGGAATAAAAGAGAGAGATTTGTGGAGGACAAAGTGTCTAAGAAGAACCTCTGTGTTTAAGGGCTGCATAGCTCTGAGTTCCAGATGTTCAGCTCAGGCAATGGAGAAAGCAGTGTTACTGCCTTGCTCTGGTGGTGGACTTTCAGGAGGCAACTAGCTTCCTGCTGTCAGAGAAGGGATAGCTCTTCCCTCTGTTCCTTCCTTGTTAAAAGGGTAGAAGGTGACAATCAGGAAGAAGATCTGTAGCTCACTGGGAATGGCCAGCTGGAACCCACACCAATTCCCAATGTCTAGGTTTAGGCAACACCATAATCCAAACTCAAGGGTTTATTTATTTATTTATTTATTTATTAAAACAGTTCTATGCCGCCCCCTGCCGAAGCCTCGGGGCGGCTCACAACACAAGATAAAATACAATGAAATACAAAAATAACAATATAAAAATATAAAAATAACAATATAAAATAAATAACAATGTAAAAGAAGTCGCCCTGGCCAGATAAATAAATATGGGTTGTATGTGGGTTGCTGTTGGGACATGGATTTTTGTCAAAACATGGCCTGTTGTGTTGAGCTGAGATAATAAACCATGACAACAACCTACAGTTTGCAACTCCATAGGTTGTTCATGGTTAACAGTGCATGGTTTGTTCGTGCAGCTGGATTGACACAATTCAATAAGCCACATTTCAACAACTTACACTCAACTAGGGATGTGTGAGGGGACCATTTGTATGGCAAATCCAACAGATTTCTTCATTTCCGCTTCCTGGGCACAGAACCACTTCGTAGCAGCCCAGAGTCTGAGTTCCGGTTGAGCGTGGCCAGCAAGTGCGGGGCCCTAGCCAGGAACCAAGCTGCACCCTCTGCGCAAGCAGCGCCGTTCTTCGGCCGTGGCAGCAAGCGGCAGTGAGGCGGGAAGACGGCGGGTCTCAGGGCCTCGGTGGCCAGGGAGCCTGCTTGCTGCATCCCCTTTCTAAGCTTGCAGCCACTCCTGATGGGGTAGGTTGCCACGTGTGCAACCAGGGGTCTGCGTGTGTTTGCGGACTTCCTCCTGACTTAGCTTGCTTTGGAAGACTGGCTCGAGCAGGAGAGACAGCAGATTCGCAGTGTCATGGAGACACAGTGAAGTCTGAGCTACGAATTTGCTATTGGAGTCTTTTATTGCCAAGGTGTGGGAAGAGGTCCCTCTGAGACGTTCTGCTTCATCTTCCAAAGCAACTTGGTTAGCTTTGGGTCCTGCATCCCGTGACTGGGGGGCGGGGGGGAGAGATGATCACACCATTTCCAGCCCCACCTCTGGTGGCATATGTCTCGAAGGTGGCCCTGGTGTCACCTCATGGGCTCAGCATCTGCAGGGGAAATGGAAGACTTGGCGGATGGGCAAAGGAAAGGGCAGAGGCTCCACTGTGACAAAATAGAACATCTTTCCCTTTTCAGAGCAGGTAGGAGATGAAGTAGGGATGCTGGAAGCTGCAGCCACCAGGAAAAGCTGGAGGGGGGGATTGCTTGTGGCAGCAAGAGGCTGCAACTTGGGGCATCAAAGCTCAGCGCCTGGATTCAAACCAACTTCAGTGTAGGCTGGACTTCTGCTCCAGGGTTTGGCATGACCTTTGCTGGATGGGACTGGATGGTATAAATGTCTGTAGAACTGTTCTGGACCACGATGTCACATGGACATTAATTAATTAATTGGATTTTGAACATGCTCAGTAGCAAACGTCTCTTGGGCTGGATCTTGCTGGGTCAGAAACGATCCAAAGGCTGAAATTCCCCATAAGACAAATTAAGGAACAGCACAGGATTTAAAGGACTGCCATAAAACCGACAGCATCTGTCAGTGCCTGCCACAAAGCCAAAGTGCCTGGTGCTAAAAAGACAGGTTGTCGGCCCTGGGTGAACTTCCTTACAGGGGAGATCCCATAACCGTTGTGCCACAGTGCTGGAGATGCTCCCTCTTGAGGTTCTTTGGTGGGTGAACTCAGAGGAGGGCTATTGTGGACGGGGCATGGGTCTGCACAGATACATCTGGGAGGAGATGTGCCTGTGACACACCTTTTATGTTTGCAAGGTGAGCTCTGAGGCTCTGGCAGACTCGACTCCTTCAAGAGGTCCTTTTGGTGAAGTTACCTACTCTGTGGACTACCCCCTGCAGGAGGCCTTGTTCATAATTTTACCAGGGGACGCTTTATATTTATTATTTATTGTACTGATATCCCACCTCTTTTCCTGACAAGGAACTCAAGGCAGTTTGCATAATGCTCATCCTCTTCCTTTTGCCTCTTCCTTTCGTTCCTTTCATCTTTGCAACAACATCCCTGTGAGGTAGGTTGGGCTGAGAGCCTGTGACTGGCCCAACGTCACTCAGGGAGCTCCATGGCTGAGCGGGGACTAGAACCCAAATTTTCTGAGCTCCAGACCCACTTTCTTAACCATGACACCACACTGGCTCACCATTTTATTTCTTGGGCTTTCAAGTGAATTGAAGGCATTCGATGTGGATAAGTGCAAGGTCTTGCACTTGGGGCATAGGAGTCTTTCTTTCTTCTGGAGAGCAGCACTTGTGAAAGGGACCTTGGGGTGCTGGTCGACTACAGGCTAAACATGAGTCAGCAGTGTGATGCGGTGGTTAAGAGGGCGAACACCACCCTTGGTTGCACAGCCAGAAGTGTGGCTTCTAGATCAAGAGAGGTATTACTACCACTCTACATGACTCTGGTGCACCCGCAACTGGAGTACTGTGCTCAGTTTTGGGCCCCTCATTACAGGAAGGATATAGCCAGGTTAGAGTCAGTGCAGCATAGGGCCACAAGGTTGGTGACCGGTTTGCAGGGGAAGCCGTATGAGGCGAGACTGAGGGAACTGGGTCTCTTCAGCCTGGAGAAGAGGAGACTCAGAGGGGATCTGTTGGCGACATATAGGTTCATGAGGGGGTGTCACATGGAGGTGGGTAGAGACCTGTTCTGCTCTGCAGTGGAGGGCAGAACATGTTCTAATGGAGCCAAGCTCAGGGAACCAAGGTTCAAGTTGGATGCCAGGCAGTACTTCCTGACTGTTAGGTCCCCAAAGGTATGGAATGGGCTTTCATGGGTGGTGGCTGAGGCCCCATTGGTGAGGGTGCTCAAGGATAGGCTGGGCATGCACATGGTAGGCATGTAACAAGTGGAGCTGGCTGGAGCCAGGGGTCAGACTAGATGGTCCAGGAGACCCCTTCTGACTCCCTCTGTTTTTATGTTTCTTAGGCATAAGCCTATGTATGTTTATCAACAGCTGGCTGGTGAATGTTGGCAGTTGTAGGACTTTTGTCTGTCTAAACATGCACCAGATTGTGCCTCTGGGCATTTTAAAATCCTGCTGAATGGTCTCTCTCTCTCACTCCACTATTTGTTTTTATCATACAATGATATTATTTAATATGTTAATTTCCTACATCACTATGGAGCCAAATATGGTGTATATTATAAAATATATAAATATTTTAGACAAAAAATCACACACATAGATGGAATTTTGGTCTGACCTGCCAGGCACTGTCATTCTTAGATGCTTTGGGTTTTGGTTTTCACTTTATTCGCATGGCTTGCACTGTTAAATTGAAGAATCAGATTGTATCCACTAGGGGGCAGCAGGAACAAGGGTTAACAATCCTCTCCTCTGTTCCTTAGAGAGGAATTTTTGGGGGGAAATGGGCAAAGAGCAGTCCCTGAAGCATCGGCTGACTGGTATTATCCAATGCACTTTGATTGCTTGGGCATCCCTCACAAGAGAGGATAAAAAAAAAACCCCTAAAGAAGGAAATAAATAAATTATTTTCGAGAAATTCTCTCCCTGATCTATATGCCTGTAAGTGCATATGGACGTTTGCAGCAAGTTGGATAAACAGACTGAGAATTCAAGTGGGTTGGTTTTGAGAGCGGAAGTCCTTTTTTGGCTTATGAATAATGATAATTAGCATTTCCCCCTTCTGGCAGTTCAAGGAAAGCCCATGCCACGCTCTCCCCAGATGTTCACAGCGCCGGACTTTTCATATGTTTCTTTTTGAGTGAAACGCAGCATGGCCCCAGCATGTAAATAAAGAGAGATCCACTTTAAAAAGGGAGTGATAAATATGTAAGCATTTCTGAAAGGCGCCAGGGTCCTTCATGTATATTTCATAATATACATTCACTGCTACATCTTTGCTTTTCTCTTTGAAACCATCCACATTACATTTCAGTGGTCTTATATTCATTTAATTACAAGCCTCTTGTTCCTGGGATAAAAGCCTTTTTCCGAGGCAACCAGTGATAACCCTCCTGGCATCCAATGGGAGGCCATAGGAGTTTCTGGAGTCCCACCTTTGAGATTCCGGGATCTGGAGGTGGGGCTCTGAAGACCAAGCCAGCCTCCCCTCCCCACGGCCGGCATGGAAAGAGCTGCATTGGCTGTTCCCCTCCAGGCCACACCAGGGCCTTGCAGTGGGTCTAAAAGGGCACGGAAGGAGCCGGAGGGGAAGAAGTGGAGCGGAGGGATCACACTGACTCGCGCGTCCTCCCTGGCAGTGGGTCCACCAAACCAGAAATGGCCACCAGGATGAGAGAGACAGCGCAGGGTGGAGACCGCCACCGCAGCCTTGCTCCAGGCACGGGCAGCACATCAGACCCCAAGCTGGGAAGCGTTCGTCCCGCAAGGGCATGGGCCGTTGGACTGAACCCATTTTAATGCCACAGGTGCAGATGTGCTGGTCCTGCAGAGGCCAGAAGGATCACGGCTGAAATGATCATTTCATTCCATTTCATTTCCCGGAGGAGAAGGTGAACATGGGATGGTGTGCCCATGTTCCATCTTGCTGACGATCTCCAGTTTGGTTTCTCTGCCACCAACTTGGGCCAGGTTTTCCTTCAGGTTTGCAGCAGAGAGAACACCTTTGAAGGTACTGGCAGGAACTGATGGGTCTGTGTGCAGTTTCCTGTTTGGTGAACCTTGGAACTGTGGGTGGCAACTTCTCAGAGAAATATCTTCCACCTAAGATCGGGAGATGGGACATGGGAAGGGGAGGAAGGTTGGTTGTGGGAACTATCTCTGGATGACCCCATACCAGAACCTTCAGTGAAAGGGGAACTGAGGGCCTAAGTCCAATTTGGAGAAGCTTTTTGGTGGGCAAGGCTGAAAGCAAAAGGCGCAGGGCCAAAAGGCAGCATATTTTAGCGTAAAGCTTTTAAGAGCAGTGGCTAAGCTTTAGGAGAAACAGTTCAGCCTTTAAGTTGGTGAAAAAGGTGTAATGAGTCAGGAAACCAGCAAATGGATACTGGGGAAGGGGGAGTGCCAGTCTGGGGAATCCCATCGGTCAAGTTTTACTCCTAGTAGGACTGGTTTTGGTCCCTAAACACGAGGTCCTGAAGACCTGCTGATGGCAACAGTGGACAATGTACTGCCCTCCAGATGTTTTGGTGTGCAAGTTGTCCATCTGTGCGCTAGACCTTTACGGGGGTGACCTCTTCAGTCTTTTGCCCAGCCTGATTCCACTTTGGCTTCAGCGGGAGCTCTTCATGGTTCTGTTTCCTTGCCTGAACTCTTATTTTTGCTTTCGAGTTCTCTCTGTTCACGTTGCTATTCAGGAGGAATAGTAAACCTTTTCAAGTGTAAAGGTGAGGCATGCTTCAGTTCTAATCCAGAAATAAATACATCCCTCGGCTGTCAGAAGTTCGGGCAACACTGAGCAAAATCCATGCTTAGATCTCCATCAGATCAATACTGGGCTATTCCATTCCTTTTGCCCTGAAAAGGTATTGTTGGACATCTTGAACGGAAGAAGAAATATTACACTGGGGAGGGGATTAATCTCTAATCTTAGTTCTGCCACATGAATTCTTCATTGTAGATCAGGTTTGACCAACTCTGCTCAGTTTTTGCTCAGTTTGATGGTTTGGAGCAAATCTCATTGCATAATGTTTCCGCAGACAGCACTGCATAGAAACATAGAAACAGAGCGAGTCAGAAGGGGCCACCCGGGCCATCTAGTCTGACCTCCGGCACAAGCCGGCTCTGCTCATGACATGCCCACCATGTGGATGTCCAGCCTATCCTTGAACACCCGCACCGATGGGGCCTCAACGACCTCCCGTGGAAGCCCATTCCACACCCTCGGGGTCCTGAGTGTCAGGAAGTGCTTCCTGGCGTCCAAATTGAACCTTGGCTCCCTGAGCTTTGCTCCGTTGGAGAGCGTCCTGCCTTCCTCTGCAGGGGAGAACAGGTCTCTACCCACCTCTGTGTGACACCCCCTCACATGCCTGTATGTCGCCAACAGATCCCCTCGGAGTCTCCTCTTCTCCAGGCTCAAGAGACCCAGTTCCCTCAGTCTCGCCTCACATGGCTTCCCCTGCAAACCGGCCACCAACCTTGTGGCCCTACGCTGCACTGACTCTAACCTGGCTATATCCTTTCTGTAATGAGGGGCCCAAAACTGAGCACAGTACTCCAGTTGCGGGCGCACCAGAGTCGTGTAGAGTGGTAGTAATACCTCTCTTGATCCAGAAGTGTGGCTTCTAGATCAAGAGAGGTATTACTACC
>NW_025335606.1:8319967-8431255 GCF_004798865.1 Varanus komodoensis
ACCGGCCACCAACCTTGTGGCCCTACGCTGCACTGACTCTAACCTGGCTATATCCTTTCTGTAATGAGGGGCCCAAAACTGAGCACAGTACTCCAGTTGCGGGCGCACCAGAGTCGTGTAGAGTGGTAGTAATACCTCTCTTGATCTAGAAGCCACACTTCTGGCTATGCAACCAATGGGGGCGTTCGCCCTCTTGACCACCGCATCACACTGCTGACTCATGTGTAGCCTGCAGTCGTCCAGCACCCTGAGGTCCCTTTCACAAGTGCTGCTCTCCAGCCACTCGTCCCCTAACCTGTACTTTCGACAGCTATTCCTACTGTCATAATAGTAGCTATTCCTACTACCTTTCCACAGTTTCTAAAAAGGAGTCCTTCTCAAGATGAGGATGTTTGAAATTACATCTTTCCTTTGTAATAATTTTTTTAGTTTTGTAGTTGGTATCTCAAGAATGGTGTATGCATTCTAATATAGAGCTAACATTTTTCTCATATTTCATTAGAACACTAAATCTTAAGGACATTGCATGACTCAGTCCTGTTTTCGTATACTCAGATTCTCAGATAGTTTTACTTCTGTGATGAAAACATGGCACAGTTGTTACCTCTTGGTTTACTTTTAAAATGCATTTTTTAGAAAAAATAATGCTACCCCTTCCCAGTGCTCTCTGGTTGGATCACACTCAAATCCACCAATTCCTTGATGGACATTAACTGTTGGTTTTTGACACAGGGATGGAGGCTGGGAGTGAGAGTTGGGATTCTGAAAGAGGAAAGTTGTAGATGGTTGGCTTTCAGCCATCCCCTTTCTTGGGATGTTTGGATGCTGCAGGCAGCCTTATTTGATGCCGTGCATTCTGTTGGTGATGCCAAATGCTTAGAACTGAACATGAGAGCTTTGAACTTCCTTGTACATCATGCAGAGCATGGTCAATGAAACGTTCTCATTCAAAGCCACAGACTTTTCTTGCCAAATGTTCTCTACTGACCAAAGCATCTTCCAGAAGCACAAACACCAAGAATTAAGCTCTGAGCATGCACAGAGAGGTCCATTGAACCCAATCTAGTACTCACCTCCAGTAACTTTCCTTATGAGCATGCCTGGGCTCCATCTGGAAATGAGCAAGACTCCTCTCTGCATGCTGATCCTGCAACTGGGTCACCCTCCTTTGCCAGCGTCATGCTGGTGACTGAGAGCTGTGCCTGCCCCTTTGAGGGACTTCCCTGTTCCGTTCCCCCTCCAACTAACGGGACACCTTGATTATTCCCAGGGGCTGCCTGTGCCCTGGGGGAGCCTGGCCTTAAGTTCCTCTGCTACTCCCGCCTCAGTGTCTGGAGCTGGCCCACATCTCTGGTCTTCCTGCTCTTCTTCCTCCTCCTCTTCTGAAGTCCAGCTAGCAGGCTTTGAGAATGTACACCGAAAGCTGCTGCTCACACGATGGGTGTGGAGCAGTTTGTGTGAAAGGGGAAGGGAAGCGGTGGTGCCATTGCAGGGCAGGCATGTTGGGGCCAGCCTCTCTCGGGCATCCTTTGTCTTAGGCTACAACGATCACGCCCCTGTCTTTGTCCCTACAGGCTTGGGATTACGGAAGTCATAGACACTAGACTGGGGATGGCAGTGGAAAAACCACCTTCGGGAGGCTCAGGTATGGTTGTTACATCATCACACCTTGCGCGGCCTACCTGGGGACAATATGCCAACCTTGTGCCACAAATCTAAGTCATCCGGATCTCTTGCACCTTTAAAAATATCTGGGGAAGGAACTGTGCTGGCAAAATACCTTGCTTAATCTGCCATCAATGCCACTAATTTCTGTACAGGTTCATTTAGGAAGATGCTGCAGCTGGTGTTGTATTTCTTTTCTAAGAATGCTCATAGTGGCAATTTCCCAAGAACAGTAACAAGATCAAGAGAAGGGTCCATTTTAAAATAGAAACAGAGAAATAGAGTGAGTCAGAAGGGGTCTCCTGGGCCATCTAGTCTGACCCCTGGCTCCAGCCATCTCCACTCATGACATGCCTACCATGTGCATGTCCAGCCTATCCTTGAACACCCTCACCAATGGGCCTTAACCACCTCCTGTGGAAGCCCATTCCATACCTTTGGGGACCTAACTGTCAGGAAGTACTTCCTGGCATCCAAATTGAACCTTATGTCCCTGAGTTTTGCTCCATTGGAACGCGTCCTGCCCTCCTCTGCAGGGGAAAACAGGTCTAGGCCCCCTCACGTACCTATATGTTGCCAACAAATCCCCTTGGAGTCTCCTCTTCTCCAGGCTGAAAAGACCCAGCTCCCTCAGTCTCTCTCTTCATATGGCTTCCCCTGAAAACCAGCCACCATCCTTGTGGCCCTTCGCTGCACTGATTCCAACCTGGCTCTATCCTTCCTCTAATGTGGAGCCCAGAACGGAACACAGTCCTGCAGTTGCAGGTGCACCAGCCTAGTATAGAGTGGCAGATCTAGAAGCCACACTTCTGGCTATGCAACCAAGGGTGGCGTTTGCCCTCTTGACCACCGCGACGCACTGCTGACTCATGTTTAGCCTGCAGGCGACCAGCACCCCGAGGTCCCTTTCACAAGGGCTGCTCTCCATGGTTACTACTCTTGGTTGCTAAATGGTTGCTACTCTTCTGTACAAACAGCTTGGGGGCATTTTAGTGGGTTGCCTCTTTGGAATAGTTTGGGCTATTGCGATTCAGTGTACATTGGCAAGCAAAACTTACCTGCTTTGTCTCCTGACCGCACGCCTATGACATGACCAAGAACCAAGCAATCTGCTTTTGCTATTCATGTTTGAAATGCTGGAGAACGCAGATTGCCTTTCAATATCATCCACATTCTGAGCTTTTCCACAGAGCTTGTCCCTTTCCCTGGACGGGTGCCTCCAACATCCTCATGCTGATTCTTCTACTCATCTTCCAGAGGCCCTGGAAACATATGAGCTCTGTGGGACCAGACAGAGGGTCCCTCTAGTTCAGCATTGTGTTCACACAGGTGGCCAACCAGAAGACTATGGAAATCCCACACAGGGGCCTCTCGATGATGCTTCTCTGGACCTGGTATACATAGACAACACTGGCTCTGAAACGTGAGGCAGTAGAAAGCCACAATGACCACCAGCAGCTGTATCTCTCAAGAATTTGCTCAATCCCCGTTTAAGGTCATCCATATTGGTGGCCATCACTGCACCTTCTGGTAGTGAGGTCCATACTTTCACTCTGCTGGATGCAATGAAGTTCGTTGTTTGAGCTGTCCTGAATCGCCAACCCCTCAGCCCCATGAGAGGCTACCTCGTGGCTCCTAGTCTTATGAGTGAGGGAGAAAAAGAGCTTCCTTCTCACGTTCTCCACACCATGCATAATTTCACTTGCCTCTACCATGTCTTTCCTTGCTCTGCTTTTTTGAATAAGCACAACAGTTCTCAGTATTGCAGCCTTTTATCAAGGGAAATTTTTGTTACCCCAAACTTGACTTGATCGCCCTGAGATCCAGGAATGGCAGCAAGCCTGAACTAGTAGACCCCTAACAATAGCTCAGTAGTTATGTCACCTTGTTCCTGAAAGTTAAACACCAAGAAAAATAAGGACATTTGGCATTATTGCCAGAAGTCTTTGGACCGTTCATTAAAATGACAAAACAAAACAGAGAACTTCTGAAGCTATGCTCTTTCAGACAAGAGAGACGGGGCTGAATTTCTGAATGTTCTGTATGAATGTATTAAAAGAGTGCTGGACCCTGCATGAAGAAAGCAAGCACTTCAGGGAGAAAAAAATTCAGCTTGGCCTTTCACTGATATGCTCACTTTCTAGTTGCGGGGAGTCCTTGTTTTAGAGGAAAGAAGGGTGTAAAAATAACACTCTTTTCTGTAGCCTCTGAAATGGCACCGCTCCAGAAGGCTACAATGAAAGGTCATCTGTACCAGAATTTGCTCTGTTTTTACCGGTGAAATATTTCACCCATTAATAGAAACCAACAGTTTATACTTTCCGATTTCAGCCAGGCCTGGTTAATAAGCAGTACAGTAAATAAAGCGGGAAGCATTAAACATAATAAATGATAAACTCATGTGGTTTTTCCAAGCAAAAGTTTCCTATATTCTTTAAAATGCTGTGCCACACAGAAATCCTGATATATAAAAGCATTTATTATTTGGCATATGAAAACTGTTACCGCAGTGCAGGAATCCTTAACAGTAATGTACATTGCACACAAAATTATTTATGCTTTACTTTTTAGAGATCTATTTATGTCCTGCAGAAATCTCTAATGGAAGAGCACTGCATGTTGAGTCCTGTACTCGCTCTGATAAAAATGTCCAGATTTCCCCTCATTTTCATCGTTACAAGACTACTAAATAAAACATCTTTATCTATCCATCCTATAAAATTTGTTGCTTCCTGCACTTGTCCGCAAGGACTATTCTATGTAAAACTGCAAAAACTGAAACAAATAATCAGGATTAACAAGAAGAAACCTTGCCTGAGAAAGGCGCAGCTGATTCGAAACTCTTCTCTGTCAGAAATACTGATCGCACCACAAATAAAAGCCCGTGACAGAATCCTCCCATGCATTGCTTTGGGCATTTCCCTGGCCCACACGACGGTGCTGGAGGGAAAGTGGAGCAGTGGGAACTATGATGGGACAAAGGAGGTGGTGGAGCATTGGCAGCTGGGGACCATTGCAGCGAGAAGGTCAGCTCTCCGACGAAGGAGTTCCATTGAAGGCCCCGTGCCCAAGGGCCCTCAAAAGCTTGGAGTGACACTGTTCCTGGCATTCTGGCTGGCTCTCGGACCTACAGTCACCCCCAGGACTGCAAGGGTGGAGCAGCAGGCACCCCAGCCGAGAGCTCACCACCTCTAGCAAAGTGTGCGGTGGTTTACGTGGGAGGAAGGAGAAGATCAAGGCCTGGTGGAGAGCCACAGTGGTGCCTTATTGAGCTTCCAGGCTGAATTAGGGATGGAGTTCAGATCACATCTAGATTTCTTCTAGTGCTGATCCCTAGCTGAGGAAGCGAGCCAAGCACAGAGGAGGTCAGCGAACATTTGTGGATGCCACTGGAACACCGATATGCGCTGAAAGGATCGACATGCAAGGGTGATGGACGCAGGCTTGGGTGTGGCCGGATGGCCTGTATAGTCCCCTCTGTTCCGTAAGAGCCCCACATGGACCATAATTGTGGGAAGGCTGTGTGTCTACCTGTGCATGCACTCACCAGCGCAACGTCACCTCAGGTGGCCTCCCTTTGACCCCCCCTTCCTTTGGCACAGCTAGAGACATTCTGCACAAACCCAGGAGCGTTGGCATCATGTGCAGAACATAGGCGAAACCACATGTGCACAAGGAGGAGTGCAGCGACACATGGGAAGGCATTAGACGCAACAGGGACTGGTTCCTGGTGAGGGTTCCATGAACACCGCGATGCACTTGCCAGGAGCTCAGACTTATGGTTGGAACTATTAGGGAACCTCGGATAAGCAGCATGGGGTCATGTGCGTGTGCTCGGATGAGATTCCCAGGTGTGCATGAGAGATGGCTGGTTTTGGTAGGAATGATAGCTCAGACTCTGAGGAGGATGAAGGGATGACTGAACCAGACGTGGCTCAGAGTTCACACTCTGACAATGGAATTGCTGTTGCAACTGATAGGCCCACGTCTGGTCAAAACCTCCCATTGTGCCAGCGTGAGCCAGCTCTGGATCAAAAGAGTCCAAGGAGGACCTTGGGACCCTGTCTCCCTCCTGCCTGTGCTAATGAGGCAGACAAAGGATGGGAGGGGGAGCAATTCTCAGAGGGAGAACATGAGCCCCCTCAAGATGTGGACCTGAGGGCCTGCCATCACAGCTGCAGGCTGGGCCAATTAGGGGCTCAGAGTGCAGAGAAAAGACGCATGCATTTTCACAGCGTGTCGCCTTTCAGAGTCTGGCCTCGAAGGGTTCATAAGCAAAGCTTTGGGTAAGGGGAGCAGGAAGAGAGGGGTCAACACTTCTCCTTGTGTAAACTCTGAGGCTTGTGAATGCTCTGACTCCTGTATAGAATAGAGACTCTTCCAATAATTGCTGAAGTGCCTGTCTTGCTTGGGAGGAGATGCCTGGATCAATACACATGGGAGAATGTATGCTCGGATCCACATGGAAGATGTCACATTCAAACCTCAGCAGTTTATTGGCAGGACACCCGGGAACCACTCTGACAGAGGAAAAGCAATAGCGCTGTTGGGTAGCCAGTATACTGAACTGGCTACAAGCTTCCAGAGCATAGACAGAGTTTTTTTTATAAATTGTGGGTCACGTACACAGTTTCAAGGCAGTGCTGAGATTCTGAATGGGTGAGAAGGTGAGGACAATGGGGAATAATAAAGAAACACTGAGAAATCATTATAAGCATCAGGAAAACATCATGACCCATCGAAGGTTTGAGTAACTGATAACAAATAAAACAATCAAGAGTAACAGAAATCTATCAGGTCTAAAATGTGGGCTTTGCAATCAGAGGTGCAGAATTCCTTAAGACAAAGCATGAGCTGGCTAGGTGTTTTTACATTGCAAAGGAAGCACAGCTGCTGACAACATTGCTTCAATTCTGTTTTGGAGCTTGCCTTATCTGAAAAGTGGGTGGAACATTAGCATAGCTTGGGGCTGCTTTTCCTTTTTCCCAGAGAAAGAACTAGGAAGGAAAACCCTGCGGATGGGCAGGGAGAGTGAGGGCACTGCTGCCAGATTTTATATTAAAGGACACACAACAGCATATTGTTTTACTTGAGGATTTATTTGGACTTTCCCAACAATACTCACTGGACTGGGAAGCTGAGACCAGAGAATCTTGATGGATTTCCCTCCCCAGCATTCCACGCACATTCCTAGTCTGAATTGAGACACACCTGAAACAGCATCTTCCTTGGAATGCCAAGCTCCACCACAAAGCCTTGCTGAACGGGCTGAGCTGGACTGCTCTTAAGTGCTTTTAGCTGCTGTTGACTGAACTCTGCTTTACGAATTCATTTCAATGTCAAGCAGTGACCGTTTGACTCCTAAGGGGGCAAAATGAAACAGAGCAACTGCTTTGCATTCAGAAGTTCCCAGGGTTCTGGCATTGTGGTAGCCACTTATGCATCCCCAGATTGAGTAGGAATGCAATACCAAAGTGAAAAAAAACCTGAAAAACAAAAAAGAGGACTCTAATCTGGATTACAATTGAGTACATTAACTCATATGAATAAACACAAATTAAGAGATACTTTATATAGAAGTGTCATAAATTTCACCTGTCTGCCCTTCAACCTGCTTTCCAGGGGTCTAACTCTTGATGGGATGCTTCAAGGCCTTTCTCCAGAGTCTTTGATTGATTTTCAACCAGATGCATTCCAGGCAGCTCATCAAACTGAGGACACTTTCAAGTAGAGGACTGTCCTCTGAAATGAAGGGCATCCAGCCAAACTACTCCCATCTGCTGCTTGAAGAATCGTGGAGCAGAAAATGGCAAAATCCTCTGGCCGACTGCTGCTAATCAGAACAGATGATAATGAGCCTGATGGAGAAAACCTCCTGCCCAGAATAAGGGGGCTTCCTAAGTCCTGAATAGTGACTTCACCTGCATCCAGAAGCACAAATCTGTGTGGTTCTTCCCATCATAGAAAGGGAAGAAAAATTGCACAGATTGCCCCTCTGTGGCATCCAGGAGTTGTGTTTTGACTGCACACCAGGAAGTCAACCACTTACTGTGCAGGGTTGATGACCCCAGGAACCACCCAAGCCTGTCTCTGCAGAAGAGATCCATTTCCCCCTTTGGGGGGACTGGGTAACATTGTCTGGTGCCCTTTTAGATACTTTAATTACCTGCTTTTTGTTTCATTCAGGACCTTGTTAACCCTCCTGAAATTATGCAGGTGGGTTTTTAGAAGCCAAGCCAAGCTTTTGGCACCATGCCTACCTGGGGCATTCTCTGCTGCATCTAATGGAGTAATTCCTGAGAACAGCAACTCGGGCTTAAATCCTTCTGTCAGTATTGGCATCTCAGATATGTTTTATTTATGACCTATAAGGCAAGCAGATTAAAAGTGCTGCTCGGTGGAACATGGG
Source organism: Varanus komodoensis (assembly GCF_004798865.1). Lineage (NCBI taxonomy): Eukaryota > Metazoa > Chordata > Lepidosauria > Squamata > Varanidae > Varanus > Varanus komodoensis. The sequence continues at coordinate 8,328,042 of NW_025335606.1, forward strand.
GGAGCTTCACAGCTGTCCTAGGTCTGCAAAACCAGAGTGGGGCAGCTGGTCATCAAGAATCCCAAAGGGTTGGTACTCAGTGGGTCAAAGCAGGATGTTTTGGTCAGATCCAGCAAAGCTCATGTTCTTATATTCAGTTGGAGGCAGGGGGTTGAATCTAAATCTCATGGCCCAAACCAATCCATGTGAGGTTCTACTCTGGCCCTCTTACATTCCCAAGATGGCCTCCCCAAATTTCCTTCGATCAGAGATCATCCGGTGCCTTCCTTGTCTGGTGCAGCATTCTCCCCATCCTAAAAGGACATGTGGGAAGGGTTGTTTCACATTCCTTTGTCCCGTCCTTCCAGCTGGGTTGCCCGCTTTACTCTTCTGGTCTTACGCTGTGCGTGATTTCAGGAAAAGACTAGCAATTCTACAAAACGCTACCTCTAGGCAGTGTGATCGAGCACATGGGCAGGAGAGAGCGGTTGCACTCATGCGCTTGCATGGGCAGCTGAGAGAACAGGATGTTAGCCTAATGGATCTTTGGTCTGGTCCAGCTTAACTCTTCTTACATTATATTCCTATTTTCTAATGCCAGGGCTGGAACAGTGCTCCAGTCCACAGATCTTTGCATGAAGAAACAGACTGCAGTGAAATAGATGGCTGTGCTGCATTTGAGAGGATGGGGGGAAGCGGGAGGGGAGGAGAATGGCACATGCTCAAAAGGTTTGAGATAAAACTGGCCTACGTAACCTTAAATCCGATGTAAACCTCAAAACCTTAAATCCTTTCTCTCTCATCTTTCTTTTGCCCTTTCTTTCCTCCCCGCTGTCCAAATTTAAATTGCAGAGCCCAAAAGACCGGAGACATTGCTCTTTTCCTTAAGTTATTCTGCACATTGCAAGGTACATTGCTGTAACAACAACACCAGCAGCAGCAGCAGGAAAAGCTATTGTTCTGCTTCATAAAAGCTCACATCTCCATTGACGCAAGGAAGGCAAGTTTCATAGGACCCACGCAGTGGGGAAAGGCCTGTGGCTTTTGGAACTCTTTGCCTTAGGAGGTTGACCCCCTCCCTCATCAGCTGCCTTTCTGAACCAGTGGAAAACTACATTATTTCAACTTGTGTGTTTTTTAAAGCTTTCTACTGCTGGGATACCATTGTTTATGATATATTCATTCATCTATTAAATGTGTACACCATCCAATGGGCAAAAACCTCTGCAGCAGTTTACAAAATTAACTGCCCCCATAAAACGATATATACCACTAAAATAAGAAAAGATTTAAATATTAAATATTAAAGAGCCAGAGGCAATGTTAATAATCAGAGAATATTTCAAGGCCACAATGCTATGTGGTCTATGAGACAGAGAAGAGCTCTGTGGGGAATGCTGGAGTCTAGAGCCCAGGCTTGTGCCCTTAAGGTGTTAACCTGCCATCTCGTTGTCTACAGTTGGGAACTGGAAAGATCTCCCTCAAAAGAGCATTTCACCAATGGAGGGGGTACCACAGGGAAGGCTTCCTTCAAGGGAGCTACCTGTTGGACCACTGTGCATGGCAGCATCTGGAGAAGAGCGTTCAAGTTGTCGTTGGCAGTCCAGTAGGAAGATGGAGAGTAAGAAGCAGTGTTTCTGGGGGTTATGTGACCATCCAGTCCAAATGACTGGGGTCAACAGAAATGAGGGTCGGAGGCAGGAGGCAGGAAAATAAGATGTTCTGGCTAGTTTGATCTGAGAGTGAGCTATCTTGGATGTTCCATTTGAACATGGAAAGCTGGGGGTGTAGAAAATTAATAAAGAAATCATCATCACCAACAAAAGTAAACCTAAAGGCCCAAATAATTAGACTAGAATTTGTGGGATGCACAGTTGCTGTTGACCCCTCCCCCACATCAGTAGATGCAGCTGAAGTCTCCTGTAACAGGTAATCCCTAGTAAAATACCACAAATGCACCTTGCTTAAATTTATAAAAAAATCACCTGAAAGCTCATACAGTTGACTCTCAATTTTGGTTTTGGTTTGTGGGAAAGATGTGCATTTCTGTGCAATATTTTTCAAAGATGTATGTGTTTTCCTTTCCTGACTACAACATAAAAATGCATTTTTAAAAAGCACATTTTTCAACCCTGATTGCAAATCTGGGAATTTGCAAACCATTCTTGGGGAAATGGAAAAGAGTCCTCGCATTCAGGAGTGCGAGCAGGATGTATTTATTTGATACGTGGTCAGAAACAAAATGCTCGTAGGGATTCGGCACATCTCGCGCCACCTGGTTGGCTGCCGCTTGTGGGACGGGGCCTTGAGTGTGACACGGCCATGTCATGTGCTGTCTATTGCTAAGCAGTACCCAGGAGACAAGCCGCGTTTCGTGACAGTCTCACAACCCCGTCATGTTTACTGTGACCCTTCCCGTTAGAGCAGAATGCATGACTTCCTGCAAGCAACGAAGACGGGCTGTACCTGCACCACTTGAGGGCACTGTTCCACAGGTTTCCTTCGCAGAAACAACTGGCCTGGCTTTTAGCAGATGGCTCTCGGAGGAGAATTAACAATTATTCAATTAATGCACACTGCATTGGCCAAAGCTGGCTGAAAACACGCTCCATTCCAGAAATTACAGACAGCTGAAATGGCACCAAGAGCATCGGCTGCCAGTTAACTAGCTAAACATAGCCTTCCAGACAAAAATATAATCTGACTTGGGCCGAAACCGAATAGAAATTAGCCGCCACAAGAAGAAGCACATCAGTGATTAGAAATGTGTATTATAAAAAAAGGATGCCCGAGCCAGCCTGCAGAATCATTCTGGTGAAAAGTTGGTTCCAGCCATGAATTCAGGAAAAGTCATCCTGAATTTGAAAGATGGTACTTAGGGGAAAATACACTGAGAAATTGTCCCATATTATTCCCTTCGGAATGAATGGGAGTGGTGCAAGAGTGCAAAATTTGTATTTAGAGTTCATATATCATTCTATATAAGAAACACAAGTTCTCTGGGTAGCTCGTAAGCAAGTAGAAATTTAAATGTAGCATGAAGTCAGAAAAATGAAAACCATAATTAAACCCCACAGAAACTTAAACTGAAAGACCGGGGCTAAACAACAACAAGAAAAGGCCAAGTGATTTAAAGATTTGTGGCGGGAGGGGGGAAGGTGAAAAGGTCTTTATCTGATGCTGAAAAACTCATAAAGGGCTTTCTGGGAAGACTGGTTCAAAAAACTGGTCCACCACCAAAAAGCCCCCCTTCCCAGTGGTCACTCAGTTTTCTTCATTTGGCTCCGGCTTTCGGAGCTAGACTCAAGCAGAATGTAAGTTTTGAGTATGAGAAACAAGTTGGAGAAGGCAGCCTTTCCCCTGATCTTATTCTGAATCCTTTAGGGCTTTAATGGTAGAAACGAGCACTTTAAATTGGGCCCTGTAAGACAGGGCAGCGGGAAGCGCTTAGACCCAGTGATGTGCAAACATCCCACTCCAATTCATAAATCTGGAATATTCCATCACCGGAATGACTGCTGCTTCCAAACCATTTTAAAAGCTGCTTTGCCACATTCTGTGTGGAAGGAAACTGTTGCTCCAAGCGGACAAGCCAGCTCCACCCAGATATGTCCACTGATGTCCATTGATCAACTTCCATTGATGTCAGCAGAGCTTTATGGGACTGACTCCTGGCGCTTGGTGTCCAGAAGTGCTTTTGAATGGCAAATTACAACATGGGGACCTGCCTGAAGCCGAGTCCTACCTGTGGTCCATCCATCTCAGGATGGCCTCAACTTTCCTCAAGCTGGTGCCCTCCAGCTGTTTGGGACGAGGACCCCATTAGGCCAGGGCAGTGTGGCCAAGAGCCAGAATGCTGGGGGTTGCCATTTGGAGGCCAGGGATGGTGGGTCTGCACTGAGCATCCAGCGGCTCTTCAGGGTTTCCTACAGGAGGCCATTCCCAGTCCTACCAGTGACTGCACCGGGGACCATTCTGCCTGCAAAGCATCTGCCCTGCCCCCAAGCTCCAGTCAAAGACCAGTTCAGATTCTAAACCACCCATTCTCAACACAGCCGTCACTGGGGAGAGAGCCTCCTGCATCAAATGTTGCGACATTTCCCAGGGTGTGCACAAGGTGGACGGGCTGCCCTCCAGCCTTTCACAGATGGGAGCAGAAACGCAGTTCATATTAATAAGATTCCGTATTCACACTGCCTGCCCTGCACTCCTTTGGAAGCAAGGAAGGGGTTTGTTCTTAGTGGTGGAAGAGATAAACTGGAAAACCCTGCAGGGCATCGGCATGAGTCAGCTGCAAAAGCAACCGCGACGAGCTGACAGGTCTGTGGTGGCATAAGCTGCCCTGGCTTCGTCGCACCGCAATCTGCGTCGCATTAATTCTGATTGGCGGTGACGAGCTGCTGCTTGAGAAGAGATGGCTGGCGGATCTGTTGCGTGTGATCCAGCGCCTGCCACGGTTTGTGTGCGCGGGCCTGCGTGTGCGTGCCCTCTTGTGTGACACCCGGCTCACCCGAGCTCCCAGTCTGGCCTTCCAGGGATCCGCAGACGGCCGGGACGGCTTCCTCCGGCCCTGCCTCCTGCATCTTTGGTCATTTCATTTCACTTCATTTCAATTCACGTTTCTATCCCTCCCCGTAGCCCTTTGGGCTCTCTGGGAGGTGTCCAAATTCAGTGTCTAAATATATAATAAAACAGCAGACTAAAATCTAATCTAAAGAATGCATAATGCAATGAATCAAAATGAAAACTATTGGAGGACAATGTCAAATATCAAACAATATCAAATATTGGCAATATCAAAATAGAAAATGCAACAATATAAAGAACAGCTAGCAACAGCTCTCCAGTAGTGTAATAATAAGCATAATAAGAACAAATAACAAGTAGAAACCCGCAATTTATTTATTTGGGTATTTCTAACCGGTCCAATTGCTCCACATCTCTGGACAGCTTGCAATAGCCCTAATGGGAGAACCCAAAGCAAAAACCAACACCAAAACGGCACCTCCCGGTGGACTAGCTGGCTATTGCGGTGCAGCCAGGGTGGGTCCCGCCTGGTCTCCACCTCCATCCTGCAGCAGAGGGTTCAGCCATGTCCCTTCATCCTCTCCCTGGTGTTGGTGCTCCCACCACTTAAGGGGGGGCTGCAGGTGACAAGAGGTGTGGGGGGGTAGAAGCTGCATTGCTCTGCAGTGGACACAGCAATGCAGGTGATGGTGAAGGCAAGCAGGCAGGTAGAGGTATTATTCCTTTCCTCAGTTGCTGATTCCCTGCTTTTATGATTTCTAAAAGGTAAAGGTTTCCCCTTGACATTAAGTCCAGTCATGCCTGACTCCAGGGGGCGGTGCTCATCTCCGTTTCCTAGCCAAGGGAGCCAGCGTTTGTCCGCAGACAGTCTCCGTGGTCATGGGGCCGGCACGACTAAACACCCAAGTGCACCGGATGCTGTTACCTTCCCACCGAAGTGGTACCTTTTTATCCACTTGCATTTGCATGCTTTCAAACTGCAAGGTTGGCAGGAGCTGGGATGGAGCTACGGGAACTCACCCTGTGCACGGATTCGAACCGGCGACCTTTCGATCTACCAGCCTAGCAGCACAGTGGTTTAAACCACTGCGCCACCTGCAGTCCCAATGATTTCTACAGAGGCTGAAATTAAGCTTTTGTAAAGCTTCATTATGGTTGGTAAGAGCATTCAGCTAAAAGACAGCAGCAAGTTTGTTCCTTTGATTTCTCCCTTTTAGCCTTTTGCCCCACCCACTAGTAGAACCTGGCCCTGCAGAGCTTTCGTGGAATGGAATCTGGCCCCCAGGCTGAAAGATTTGCCCCCCCCCCCCAACAGGAAGAGAGCAGGCAGGCTCCTTGTCCACCCACCTGTCACTTTGACTGGTAGTGTCTGTCTTAGACAGCAGTTTCTTCCATCACCTGCTATCTGATCCATTTAACGACAGAAGCAGGAGTCCTTCTGCATACAAAGCAAGCACTCCAGCACCAAAGTTGCTGTTGGTCAGCAAAAGGATGGAGCACCAAATCTTTCATCTGCAGCCCAGGAACTCTGGGTACCACCTGCCCCATTAGGACCTGCGCTCTGAGGCTCTCTGCCATATCTGATTCCACTGGCTTTTGGCTGACGTGAGCTTCATCTCCTGCTCCTGCCCTCTTGAATCTTTCTCCCTGAGGCTTCCCCCACCCAGAAATCAAATGCTCTTCCCTCTCGTGTCCAGGCATCCCTCTTTGTAGCCTCCTCCCCTGCCCAGCCTTTGGGATGCCTTCTCTTTTCTCCTCTGGGACTCAGGACAACCTCATGTAACCATGGCTGGAGCGCATGAAGTTCTTTCTGCACAGGGTAAGGGGTTGGATCTGAAAATTCCTGCAGTCTCGCACATGGTGTTGGGAGTAGGGCTGAGAGCCCCAGTTCCTGGTGGGTGTGCTCAGTGTTTGCACAGCATTTGCCAGGAATTCAGCCCCATATGTCCACTGTGCAAGCAGCTTCCCTCTTGCGCATCAAGCAGCAGCCTCTGTTTGCACTGTGGCATGTTCCATGGAAGATACTGGAGGATTCCACAACCTCTTGGCTCAGCTCACTTTCTAAGGAAGGGCCAAGCAAGAGAAGCAGTCTGCCAATGCTAGAGGGATAGGTTCTTCAGAGAGCTGATGAATTGCTAGTTGGGAGGCCATGGGACTGTACGCTGAAGCACCGTGTTATGGGCTGCCAAGTCACCTCCAACCTATGGTGAGCCTATGAATGAAAGTCCTATCCAAGACAGGTCCATCCGGCTCTTCCAAGGCACTGATCTTTATTAATCCTACTTTGCATGCAGAAAAGGGATGAGCCTCCAAATTCTGCCTGCAAAATATGGACTCTTCCTCTCTATTAAAAATCTCTAGCTAAGAACGAGCAAGATTTGCTACTCACGTTAGAAAGAAAAGTAATCTCGGATGTTACATTTCTTGTTAGGGATCAAAATAGCCCCAATAAACCAACGAACTAAACAGTGCATTGTAGTCCCTTATCGCAAAGGCAATGCCAGATTGGAATGATGGGAGTTGTAGTCCACCACACCTGAAAGGCACCATGTCTGGGAAGGCTGTAGTAGCCCCCTGACTTCAATCCATCCTCACATACTGATCCACAAAATCCTGAATCAAGTAAATTCTGATTCAGTCAATTAATATTGGCAGCCTTGAAATAAATAAGGACCACAGGGCTTTCTATTTGCAATTGTTTGCAGTCCCTGAAGGTAGTTCCGCAAGCCTAATTCACTGGCCTACCCTAAGCTTTCAATTTTCAGATAGTATTTTTGTCGATTCTCTCCGGCGAGTGCCATCACCCGTTCCAAACGTTATAAACAAATTACATCTGAATGCTCTCCACAGCACTTGGCTATTTAAAATGCCCCTCATGCCATATTAAGCAATTCTACATATTTAGATTCAATTACTAACCATAAACCTGCATGTGGAGGAGAAGTCGAGTACATCTCATTCCCTTCCAAAAACACCTCCAGTGCTTGGGAGCGGCCATGACTTATTAGATTGTTCAGTGCAGCTCTCTTATTTCTCAATATGAGAGGGGAAAAAAGGCTTATGGGGGCTTCCCTCCCTTTCTGCCTCTCAGGATTACTACCTTTGTTCTCCTGGCACTTTGTATGCAGCACCTGGAGATTGTAAGCAGTGCATAACACATGCCCATGTAAAGTACTATTTCCAATATGCTCAGGACTAGTCCTGTGAGTCCCTTGGACAGCGAGGCGGTCAAACCGGTCAGTCCTAGAGGAGATCAACCCTGACTGCTCTTTAGAAGACCAGATCCTGAAGATTATTGTATTTTATTGTGTTGTAAACCGCCCCGAGGCTTCGGCAAGGGGCGGCATAGAAATGTTTTAATGAATGAATAAATAAATAAATAAGATGAAACTCAAATACTTTGGCCACCTAATGAGAAGGAAGGACTCCCTGGAGAAGAGCCTTATGCTGGGAACAATAGAGGGCAAAAGAAGAAGGGGATGGCAGAGGATGAGGTGGCTGGATTGAGTCACTGAAGCAGTTGACGTGAGCTTGAGTGGACTCCACGGGATGGTGGAGGACAGGAAGGCCTGGAGGAATGTTGTCCATGGGGTCACAATGGGTCCGACACGACTTCGCGACTAACAACAACAACAACAGCAACAACAAGTCTGACCTCACCTGGAGTATTGTGTCCAGTTCTGGGCACCTAAGTTTTAAAAGATGCAGAAAAGCTTTGCAGAAAGGGTACAGAGGTGGGCAACAAGGATGACCCAGGGACTGGAGGCAAACCCCATGAGAAAAGATTGAGAGAACTGGGCATGTTCAGCCTCAGGAAGAGAAAACTGACTGGGGATATGATAGCACTCTAGAAGTACCTGAAAGGCTGTTACAAAGAGGAAGTACATCCTCTTCTCATCCATTCCAGAAATGATGCTTCTGTTAATGCAGTCCAAAATAGCATTTGCCCTTTCTGCAGCTGCATCACGTTGTTGGCTCATATTTAGCTTGTGATCTACAACAACTCCAAGATTCTTCTCATTTGCAGTATGGTTGAGCCAAGTGAGTTATGCTATGTGATTTTTACTTTTCTTCATGGTGCAGTGGCTAGGAATGATATACATATGCATCTAATTCTAATTCTTCTTCCCAAACCTGTGATATATTTGAAAACTACATTGGAAGGCTTTCCTTTTTGTCCATACATTTTAACATTTGTATAGTTTGTTATTTTAGAATATTAATATGTATTTTAAAGCTTAAGTTGCTTTAAATTGAATTGATGGTTGTTGAGCTGAAGAGTGGTTTTTAATGTGCTTTTTAGTGAGTGGGTGTATGGTTTTTATATCACATTTCTTGTTTGGGTTTGATGCTGGATGCACAATTTCAGGGTTCTTTGGGTGATTATACTGATGATGTTGATTATGCAAAGCAGAATATAAATAATTGTAATCAGTAATTCCCCAAAATGACAATCATTTGCTCATTTCCTTGGTTTGCATGTTTTCCTCCACTCTAAAAGGCTGAAATGCATCTTAGTTTCCTCCAGTGAGAACTTTAAGCTAAAATATGGTGGCATTTCTTGCTCTGCTTTTGAACTCACCATCTTTGGAATGTGTCCTACCGCTTGTCTCAGTTTGAATTTGTTCCTTGGACTAAAAGAGGGTCAACAACCCTGGTTGAATGGACAATGGAGTATCCTTGAGTTTGATTCCATTCTATTCTGTTTCTTTCCATTCCATTTTGTCTTGCTTTGTTTTTCAGCTGATCATGGTGGTCAGGATACTATTGCTAAAGCAGTATTGCTGAACACCGAATTGTTTAAGTGCTTATAAAAAAGCCCCCTTTAAAGAGCTAATTATGTAACAGATGCCCAGGAGCACCTTGGGATAATGCATTTTGAATGGAGATCTGTCATTTCCCCCATCACAATCACATTTGTTTATCTATTCATGTGGTGCGCAGCTGTGAGTCCGTTGGCGAAGATGTAGTTTGGATTGTCATTCCTGCATTCTGGGAGTCTCATAAGTTCAAAGTCTTACGCCTTTGTTCTCCAGGGTAATGGCTCTTAAAGAGTGAGGCAGGTCTCCCGGAGGACCTGTAGACCTAGATGAGAAGTGGCATGAGCAGGGGAAGCAAATTTGTATTTATGGACTGTCTTGTCCATCAATGCGGGGGATAGAGAGAGACATGTCCAATATCATGTGGATGAAGTACTGACCAAAGATAGCAACATTGTCCATGATTCCAGTGGGTGAGGTACAATTGTACATCGTCTGCCCCCAAGCAAGTGGAAGGAGTTGGTTAATTTGCCTTTAGTGGAGCAAGCAAGGTTGCTGGAAGGTTTTGGGACAAAAGCAAGACAGAGCATTCCAAATGGGACCTGCAGGAAAACGTTGGAGTGTGGATTTCTCCTGTTCCTGAATAGGAATCCTGATGGCTCTGTGCTACCTCCAGGATCAGAAGTAGTATGCCCATGTTGCTGGGGAACATGGGCAGGAGGGTCCTGTGGCACTCATGTCCTACTTGTGGGTTTCCTATGGGCAGCTGGCTGGTTTGTGAAGAGAATGCTAGACTAGATATGGTGGTCCTATATATTTGCATCCCTGTCTTACATTGAATTAGAACCGTGGTCCTTCTAACCCAGTATTGCCCACACTGACTGGCAGCAGCAATGGCTGTCCAGGGTTTCAGGCAGGATTCTCTCCTGTTCCTAACTAGGGATGTTCAGGATTGAACCTGGGACCTTCTTCAGTTAAAGCCAGTGATCTGCTGCTTGAACTACGGACCTTCACAGCATGTGGTCCCTGACAGATTTCACTCAAAGGAACATGGACTTCAGCAGGGAAAAAGGGGTTTCCCAGGTCTGTCTGACAGCACGAGTCACTCTCGCAGCTTTTCTGGAATCTCTGAAGCAGCTTCCAGGAAAGTAGACATATTGTTTCTATTTATATCCATCTGTATGGAGAAGCAACTTTCTTTACCTCACTGAGTTTTGCTGTAAGTTGGCCTCCATCCAAATCAAGAATGGGCAGAAGGGTTCTTGATGGCACCCAACGGGGTGAAGCCAAGAAAGTGGTGGTCGTTTCCACAGACACAGCATTTGGAATCCCATATGGAAGGTGCTGGAAGTTGCTACCCCCTGGAACTAGAGTTGGTTGATCTTCCAGTTACTCCTTCACCTGGGTCTCCAGGCTTTTATTCTCCTTAAAAGGTGAAACTTTAACTTGATTTGCTCTGATATGCTCCTTATTATTTCTGTCTCCCCTGCAGTCTCTGTTCATGCCCAATCAGTCCACAGGTCAGGGCAGGACCATTCCTATATGTACCATTAAAGGCACCACTTTTTCTATATTTTTTTTGGAATAAATAAATCTACCCTGTACTTACTGCCAGTTTATTACCTTGTGCTTTCTTCTTCTTCTCTTGTATTCTTGCAAGATTGCTTTCTGAATGCAAGTGCTCTCTGGCAGATTGAGCAAAGTAACCAATTAGCAAATCAGTTGCTCTCACAGTATCATAGCTGATGTACAACTGTCAGAACACCTCCATTCCTCCAGCCACTTAAACCATCTCTGAAAAGGGGGCTTGGGTTCCATTCATTTAAGGAACGTGCAATCTTCAAACCATACTCCCTGGGCATTCATGGAAAATTGGTCTCATATTTATGGTGTGTTATTGTCAATAGGATAACAATGTAGGCTTCAGTATAATAAATTATCCCTAAATTGAACTCACACAAAGGAAGGAAGGAAGCCCCTGCGTCCCACGGAACCTATTGCAATTTTAGCCGAACCCATGAATGAGACCTTATATAAGTCCTTTCATTTCCAGAATGCTTTGGCGCGACAATAGGAAGCCCATCAGGCTGTCTTTGTGATGTGGATAGCTTTGCTTTACCTCTGGAATGACCACCCATTGTTCTGACTTCAGAGAAAACCAGTCTGAGAGATTACTTGATCACCCGCTTACTGCTTCGTTCAGTCCCAGACTTTGCTTGCAGGAGCACGGTGCTCAGCTAGAGATCTCTGAGATGCTGAAACCATCTTGCCTAGAGATGTGAAAGACTGGGGGGGGGGACAGGAAAAATGGGATGGGGGCAATTATTTTCCCAGGGAATTTTATTTTTGGAAATGGGGGAAGGATTTTCCCTTGATTTTTTTCATTTTTTCCCCTGCTATCCCGCCCACGTGGCTCTGTCATGCCCTGTAAGTTTCTTGTCAAGATTTTATACTGATATAATTTCTCTTTCTCATAATACTAGAGATGGGAATCTCCTAATAAAACTGTGAAGAGTAGGCTCAAGACCAGCAAAAGAAGGTCCTTTTTCACAGCTCCAGTGTGAAACTTCCCTTGAACCTCAGAAAGGGGGAGTTTGGAGTATGGGGTTTCTCCACTCGGCCTCCGGGCTACTTATAGGCCAACCCAGGCCTTTGTTTGTGCTGGGAAACATGGCATGGAAGAAGGCTGCTGGTTGTTCAGCTTTCCAAAACAGGACCAAGCATGAGCCATGTCTGCAAATGCTGGAGGGACGGATTCCACAGAGCTTCAACGCATCCCTACCATCCCCTGGCCTAGGCTGCCATTTGTCTTTCCTGGTGAAATCCACCTGGTAACAGTAACAGTAAAATAAGCTAATTAATTTTATTTTGATTAATGTTGTAAGTCGTCCAGAGACGGAAGTAATGGATGGCATACCATTTTACAAACAAACAAACAAACAAACAAACAGTAGCAGTTTAAAAGGCTGCAGCCAATTCATTAGGTCACTGCAGCACTCTGGATGCCAAGATCTCTGGGAAATAGGATGCACCAGGAACCAAAGTCCTGGGAAACTTGCAATCCCAGAAATCCCGGCTTCCTGGAGCACACTCAGCTGTATCCCAGGAGCTGAGACATGTGGGAATTAGACATGCCACCCAAACATGCGCTAACAGCATTTCCAGCTTTCCCAACTTCAAAGAGCTTCTCCATGGCTGCAGGAGGGCTTCCCCTTTAGAAAGTCATCCTCCCTGAGTAGAGAGGGAATCACATGGCAGCAAAGCAGGCAGGGTGGAGATGTTTCCTCTCCAGGGTTGATGGACAACTGAACAGGGCTGTAGTTTCTCCAGGCTCCTGATGGACAACTGAACAGGGCTGTAGTTTCTCCAGGCTCCTGATGGACAACTGAACAGGGCTCTAGTTTCTCAAGGCTGCTGGGTTGCTCATTGGTGATGAGAAAGACCCATTCTGAAGAGTCCTGAGAGCTCCTGCCAGTCAGAGCAGGCTATTCTGGTCGCCCCTGAACATTGTTATTATTTACAGTATTTTTGCACTGCTCCATATCCAGGCAGTTTCTGAAGCAATGAGGAGTTAAAAGCTGAATTTAAAAAAAAAATTGGAAAGTAGAATAACTTTAAACCCATGGCTGGTGATCAAGAAGGGCCTGCTGAAATACAGAAGTTCTGAAAACAGAGCAATGTTGGTGTCTCCCTGATTTCCAGAGGCAGGGAATATCATGGACATGGGGCCAACACATTTAGGGCTCTTCTCTTGGTAGGCACCACTCAGAACATAGGGTCCTTCTGGGGCTCCAATGATTACCGTAATGTGCTTTACCTGGGGCTGCCTTTGAAAATTGCCTGGACACTCCAGCTAATCCAGAACAGGGCAACACAGCTTTTGATGGGGACCAGACCAGGTGAACATATTAAACCAGTCCTTTATCAGCTGCACTGGCTGCTTGTCACTGCCAGGCCCAATTCAAAGTGTTGATTTTAACATACAAAGCCTTAAATGATTTGGGGCCAGAGTATCTGAGGAAACTCCTTTTTCATGTATCCTTTCCCGATCACTACAATCTTTAACAGAAGTCCTTCTCCTTGAACCATCCCTCAGTGAAGTGAGTGGGAAAATGGCTAGGAGAAGGAACGTCCCTGTGAATACACCTTGTTTCTGGAATACCCTCCCCAAGGAAGGGTGCCTGGCACCGTCACTGCTAGTTTTTCAGTGCCAGGTAAAGACGCTTTTATTCAAACAAGTATTTTAGCAGCTGTTGGTTTTAACATTGTTTTAATTTTATTACTGTGTGCCTCGTTGTAATTTTGCTGATTGCTAGTTTTTGCGTTGTTTTAATTGGATTGTATACTTCTAACTGTTTTATTGTTCCTTTTCCTGGGTTCTTGTAAGCCGTCCAGAGAGCCCTTTGGGCTATGGGGCAACGTAGAAATACATGCTAAAAAAACAAAGCAAAACACCAGGAGAATGTCCTCCAATGACCTCAGGTTGGTAAAGAAGAAGGCCCCCATTACGTAAAACCGAACCAAACCAAACCCCCCAGAGCATACGAACCGCCTCCCTGACAAGGCACTCCCAGTGATGCGATGAGCAGTTCTGCCCGTGGAGTTTGAACGAGGGTAGCCCCTCCACACATGCAGGTCATCACGACTGATGTGGATGCAATCCCACGGCTGACATGCAGGGGTGGCAGCCTTCACCGATCAGTCATTCTCCACCTGGTCTTGTGGACAAAGGGCAAGAATCTGGACTGGGGAAACTGACACCGTGCACCCTCAGGACTCCATCCGAAACATGAAACCGACATACATGCATAGATTACCCATTAGAAATCCAGGCTGAAATAGGATGGAGTCAGGAAACGAGAACAACATCACACATCACAGTCTGAGGAGAGGCTATTTGAGAAAAAGTCTCACTGTGCGTGTTTTCTTCTGCAAAGTCACAACCATTTGCAGGCATTTGTGTGTGCCCATGTGTGCTTGTGTGTGTGTGGAAACTTTGGATGCTTCAGATAGCAAAAGCCAGACATTGGGTAACCGACAGCTATCATGAAGTATCAGCAGGTAGTAGTTTTCTTTTGAAAGCCATCCAGTTTAGTCTAGCCTAACAGGACAATAGGCATCTGATGAACCCTTTGATATAATCAACTTGATTTTCTTTCCCTTCCTTTCAAGTCACAAGGATGAAACAGAGGTCTGAAGAGATTTTGCCTGAAAGATATCCATTGAACTCATTGTTGCAGCTCTGTAAATAGCTCTGTGAACTGAATGTGAAATGATATTAATAAAAATGGTTTGACATAATGTTAAAGAAGAAGATCAAGCTTTGTTGGAGGACATGAATGTGTTGAAGAACTGGTAGACCCTGAAGAGCTGGCCAAGAGACGACCAGACAGTCCCATCTGCCAAGCAAGGGTTAAATTGCTCATGTGGAAAGTTTGAACTGCCTTAAAATGTTTTAGATAAAATAAAATAAATAAAATGCCAATAACCGTCAGCCCAGAATGTAATTTTTTTCCACCCTCATTTTTTTCCTGAATCTTTGATTTTTCATTTGTAGGGGTATAACCCTGACATTGTCTGGATTTCTAAGCTGTAGAACCTAACCGAAAAAGTCTAGGGGTTAGGTCCCACAGCTCTGCAGGCATGGCTCAAGAAGACCTGGAACAGATTCCAGGTCTGACTGAGAAGGGATGGGGAAAATGCTGTGGAGACATCAGGGGTGCCTGGACAGGAGAAGAGGAGGTTACCTGTGACTGGGAGGAAGCCAGCCAGGCATTGCCTAATTTGCTGGAAGGAAAGTAGGCTCCTAGCAAAGAGGGAAGGGGAACCAGAGATCCAGGGGTCAGTTATCAGAAGGAGAGGGGGGAGCCCAGTGCTCCTCACTGCAGCCCAATGCTCACTGCAGCTCAGTGCTTGGGGACCCTGCAGGCCAGCCAGTGGAAAGATACGCCTCAAGGCCCAGACATGGTCGCCTGCACAGCTTGCAATGGGAGGGGCCAAGGGATCCCTCGTGGTCTTTCATGCTATGGCAACTTTGGGACAGTTCTTGTGCTATGTGAAATCTACTGGAATCTTTATGAGATGGATCGACTCCAAAGATGTTGCCATAGCCTTGCATTTTCAAGGGTGTTCTGGAGGGCTTTCATTCATAGGGTTGCCATAAGTCAAAAATGACTTGCCAACTCAGAACACCACCATCCCCAGCAGCACAGTTTGAATCTTTCATTTCTAGATCTGCTCATTGCTGGCTTGTCTGTCATCTTTGCATAAGAAAAAGGCTATTGCTCCTCTTCTGTCCATCCATCGGTCAGTCGGTCAGTTGGTCTGTCCATCTGCATCTTCCTTCCTTCCTTCCTTCCTTCCTTCCTTCCTTCCTTCCAACTCAAAGTGGCTTACATCATTCTCCTCCTCCTCTTAGTCTTATCAGCAAGAGCAACCCTCATTTGCTAGCATTTGCTTGCCGGACTGGCAGAGAGCCAGGAAGCTAGTTGGCCATGGCCCCTCCTGGTGCTCCTTCTCACCATGCTCACATCTGGGCCAGACTGAGGGCCAGCAGGGCAAGCAGGCTGCAGCGCTGAGGTGAGGAGGAACTCCGTGGAGCTCTTATTACTGGAGCTCTTCTGAGATGGAGACGCTGGGCAGGTGGCTCACCTCGCCTCCCCTGGATTCTTTCCTTGCCATCCTGACCTCATCCTGCATCATAAGGTTGCCATGAAGAAGAAGGGGAGTAACCTCATCACATACTGGCAGTCCTGTGTTGCTTGAAGGTGAGATGGGCCGCAGATTCAGTTTCTCTTGAATTCATTTTAGGTAGCTCTCTCTTCTCAAGCTCCAGGAGCTCCATTGGTGGCTCACAAATAAATTAAAACAATATGTCTTCCCCAAATTGATCCAACAACATTCCAGAAACAAAGCAAAACAAAGCAGGTGCAGTTAAGTGGCTTCTAAGCTAAAAAAAAGGAGAAGGGTTAACATCTAAGCCAATGGCCATTTTAGCACCAGATATTTATGAGAAGCATAGAGGGACACCCTTTTGGCTGTTCCAGATCTCTTGCCAAAGCTAACTTCTTGCATTATGAGAGACAGAAAAACTCTTGATCTACTTCAGTGGCACCACACATAATTTAATAAACCCATGTCATGCCTCCTTAGTCTTTTTCTTAACTCGCTTCCCCAGATGCTGTAGTCCAGGGGACGGGAACCAATGGCCCACCAGCAGCTGGAGGACTTTAGTCCTCCTGATCCCTGTCCATTGGCCATGTTGACCAGGATGGAAAGAAGTTAGACCATCTCAGAGGCCATGTGTCTCCCATTCTTTCTTTAGCTTTGTCTCCTCCAACCTGGTTCTCTGCAGATTTTTTTGACTTTCAACTGCCATTGGCCCCAGCAAGCATAGGCAATAATCCAAATTGATGGGAGCTGTAGTCCAAAGCTGCAGTAGTCATTTGTCATTGGCAGGATGCTCCAACTGTCCCCACTTCCTGGTCGCTACCTACAAATACCTGCAGCCCCACAATTGTGTTAATTCATCAGTGTTTGGGAACATGTTTTGCTGAGGTAATGCAAAATTCTAACTCTTATCCTTCATGTTTATTAGATTTGTAATTTATGCCACAGTTTTGCTTCACCAAGTTTGTCTATTAAAGTTATTTTATGGATTTCATCCATCTAATTTTATCATGGGGGGTGGAGAGAGAGAGAGCGAGAGAGAGCGAGAGAGAGCGAGAGAGAGCGAGAGAGAGAGAGAGAGAGAGAGAGAGATATGCTTCTTTAAGACTTACAACAAGCTACATCTTGGAACAGAATCTTTAACATTTTTCTTTGCAATCAGTGGGAAGTTTTCATGGTGCCAGTGACAACTTGGTGAGAGGCACAAAACTGCAATTTATCCCTGGAATTTCCCAAGAGAGTCTCTGGAATTCTTTCTTGCAATTTAAGAAAGCTGTTTTTTACAAGTGTCCCAGGACTGGAGGCCAGATATGTCCGGATCAGCAGTACAAGGAGCCCTGAAAAATGGCTATGGCAGTGGTTTGAGGGCAATGATGAACTAAAGATGACTTGCAGGGCTCATTAGAGGCTAAGGTGCAGCGATCGAGCTGAGACTGGTACTTTCTGCCATATTGCAAGGGCTCCTGACTGGCACCTCTTGTATTGCTGCATCGAAGCAACAAAATATCTCGAGAGAAGGGGTGGAAGATGCCGAAATGATGCATGCAGGTAAGGATCCATCCCTCTGCCAAGCAACTTTTCCTACATGTTGTAATTGTCCTCCTGAGCTGAGAGCCTTGTCCTACAGGGACCAGTGAGAAATCTCTGGTCTCTTACGGAGGGTATGTGGAGGGCATGACAAACTACATGAGGTTTGTTGGCTGAAGCAAAACCATTTCTTGTCAAACGAGAGGAAATCTGCAAACAGAGGCCATAGAATGATGGATAGAGCTCTTTTTTTATGATTTCCTGCTTTTTAAAAAGAAATGCTAAAAAGATAAGAAATTATCTAAGTAGTTGCCATCAACTGATCATCCAGTGGAGCCAAGGAAATCCTAAGTATGTATTTCTGGAAGAAAGATTTCCTTAAATTTGTCTTCAAACGATGGCTCATTTCACTGGTTAAACCCAAGGTTGACTGCAGAGTTTGGAATCTCTTGCAGACTACGAGCCAAATACCATTTTGGAGAAGCAGGTGGGGGTACAATTCAGTGGTGAGTGAAGCCACTGGATCCCCTACCAGATCAAAAATAACAGCATATTTTACCGGGAAGCAATTATGGGCAGCAACTTAGGAGAAGCATTTCAACTTTTCCAGAATTGAGGGGAGAAATAACAAGCAGGAAACCACCAAAGATCTGTGGATGGGAGGAAGGTTTGGTCCAGGTGAAGAGGCAGGGACCTTTGGGGGAACCCCAGAGGGCTCTCTTGAAGCCACACAGGCTAAATTTGGCCCCTGATCCTAAGGTTCCATACCCCTTTTTATGCTTCTGGTATATGCAGAGGGTCTGCTGTGGAAAAGAAGCAAACGAAGGAGAAAACAATGGATAAATAGTCTCCTTTAGGCACCCCAGGCCTGAAGCTCTGCACTCATCCCCACAAATTATGTTGCAGTATATTATAAATGTTATAAGTATTAGTATATTGTTCCAGCAGAAACTAGGCTTGAACTATATGCAAAAGAAGAATTCAGCTACAGACATTTGCACAACTGCATTTGTTCGTGCAGTTTTGTAAACCACTATGAAACAGGTTGTGTATAACTCCTGCACATCTCCTTGGGCAACCAGTTGTGCATTCTGCTTGTGCAATCTGTTGTGCTGTTGGCTGTGGAGCTGCTTGTACAACCATTGCACAAGCATAATGGGCAACCTCTTGCACAGAAGAAAGATTTGGTGCAAGCCTGCTAGTGTGCTTTGGGTTTGTGGATGGCATTGTTGGATACTTCCTGGTCTACTGTTTTAAGGGCCATTTTCTACATTTTACACAAAACTTTTCCCATCCTGGTGCTCTTCAAATGTGTTGAACCATCATTCCCAGCCAACATGATGGGAATTGCTGTTCAACACATCCGCAGGGCATCAGATGAGGGAAGGAAACAAACCAGATTTTCTAGGGTACCAGGAGGACACAAACAATCAGATGAGAGATTGTATGTATTATTAAGTATTTGTATGATGTGTGATCTCTGAGCACTTCTTAGTCATACACAGATTTTGCATATTAGAAGCGCATTTGAAAAAGAGAAACTTTCTTATAAGTGTGAAAAGAGAATATGTAAAAAGGCCTGAAGAAACAGGAAAAAGTTTCTCTACCCTTCATCATTTTATATCCTTCTATCACATTTCTCCTTAGGGCCCACAAGAAAAGGAAATTAAGAACAAGATAAGGCTGATCACTGTCAATTGTTTAAGAGTCAAGGAGGTAGGAGGGTGAAAGATTCCAGATTACCCAAGAGAGAGAAACCATGATTCATCCCTCCGTATGAACAGAGTGGGGTAGGGAGGGGCATTCCCAAAGTGCGGAGAGAGCGAGAACTGCCTGGATGAACAACTGGTGCCTTGTGATGGAGTTTCTTGCATGTTCCTTAGTTCAAGGTGCAAAGTGATCAGAGATCAGGGATCAAGATGATTTTCCTGATCCAAATCAACCCCCTTGCAAAGCTGCGATTGGCCCCATGGGGGAAGCACACAGGGAATCCATAGACCGCCCCTTCCCTCCCCGCTCCTCCTCCCCTTTCGTAGCTGCTATGGCTGGAACGGTGAACTTTTCATTCTGTGCATGGCCGCCTCATGTGGGGTCCATCAGAACAGCAGCTTTGGACAGTGTCTGTCTCCCAGTAGTTACTATTATTTTATTTAAAACTTTTATATACCGTCCCCTCACTGACATATGGGCCAGTTCACAACAACAGCAATACAATTAAATTAAAAAATAAAATAACAGTAGCACAGCATCCAATAATAAATATAAAAACCACAAATTAAGACAATTAACAATTAAAATAGTAGGGGAATGAAAAGTATGCCCTGGCTCTGCCTGCCCACCTTCAGGACCGGCTGCCTGGCACCCCTGGTCAGGAGGAGCTTCCCGTTGCGGCTGGCATCTTGTCTGAGCTATGTGGGTTTCCTGACCTGCGGTGTTTCTGCACAGCTTTTGGCTCAGATTACTTGGCTCACCCACCGTCTGTTATCTGGAGTAGCCCTGATGCTCCTACAAGGGCAATAGCAGACTTCCCTGGTACCCCTTTCCCGCCCCAGTTCAACCTCGCTTGTAGTTCCTTTGAACTTAAAAAACGAACCTCACTGACTTCTGTATGATTGACTGCAGGCTGAACATGAGTCAGGAGTGTGACGCGGTGGTCAAGAGGGCGAACGCCACCCTTGGTTGCATAGCCAGAAGCGTGGCTGCTAGATCGAGAGAGGTATTACCAGGACTTTTTCTGCCATAGAACACACCGGAACAGCGTTCCGGCACCTTTTTTTGACGGATTTTTCCAAGCGATTGTGAATCGCCCTGTTTTTAACATAGTGCCTGTGGGCTGCTTGTGTGTTGGCGCTGATTGTCGGCACTGATTGTGAGGGCGCTGCTCAGCTTGGGACGCTGCTCGGCTTGGGATCGGTCGTGTGGTTGTGCACTGAGTGCTTACTGCTGGCAGCGGCCACTGTGTAAAAGTGTGACCCCAAGGCGTGTGTTCCGGCTCTTTTTTTTTTTTTTTTACAAAAAAAGCACTGGTTATTACTATCGCTCTATATAACTCTAGTGCGCCCACAACTGGAGTATTGTGCTCAGTTTGGGGCCCCTCATTACAAAAAGGATATAGCCAGGTTAGAGTCAGTGCAGCGTAGGGCCACAAGGTTGGTGGCTGGATTGCAGGGGATGGGGTATGGGACGAGGCTGAGGGAACTGGGTCTCTTCAGCCTGGAGAAGAGGAGACTCAGAGGGGATCAGTTGGCGACATACAGGTATGTGAAGGGGTGTCACACGGAGGTGGGTAGAGACCTGTTCTCCCCTGCAGAGGAAGGCAGGACGTGCTCCAACGGAGCAAAGTTCAGGGAACCCTGGTTCATTTGGATGCCAGGAAGCACTTCCTGACAGTTAGGACCCCAAGGGCATGGAATGGGCTTCCACGGGAGGTGGTTGAGGCCCCATCGGTGAGAGTATTTAAGCATAGGCTAGACATGCACATGGTGGGCATGTCATGAGTGGACATGGCTGGAGCTGGGGGTCAGACTAGATGGCGCAGGTGACCCCTTCTGACTCCCTCTATTTCTATGTTTGAATTTGCTGAGGGCAGAACTTGGTGGCTGGAGCCCAAAGTTATGCTTCTATTCTATTTATATGCCACCTGTTACTGAAGTCTCAAGGTGGCTTACAATAAAAGATAAAAATACATATAACAATAAATAGAAAATAAAACTTCATTATCAAGATTTAAAACCTAACTGAAATCACAATAAAGTGAGCAGTGAGAAGGAGGGCAGGATCAATTACTACAAAAGATATTAAAAAGAAACATTTTAGCCTGGTGCCAGAACAGTAGAGGCGGCACCAGGCAGACATCCTGGGGGAGACTATTCCAGAGGCAGGGAGCAGCCACCGAGAAGGCCCTTCACCTATTTGCCATGCTCTCCCCTCTTTAAGGGATGGCACTTACAGAAGTACTTCCCGGTCTGATCTTAAAGGATGGGCAGGTTCATATGGGAAGTGCCCGTTGTCTCGCTTCATCCCTTTCTTCTGCCTAAGGAAGGCTCCCTGACCTTTCTGGAGTCCAGTGGGCACACTTGAATTTTTTAGGGAATATCCTGGGTGCTGTCACAAAATAACTGCTTGTGGCTGGTGAGAAAACACCCATTTCCCAGCAGGCAAACTTGTGGAACATGTCCAAGAAGCCAAGTCCAAAGTGGGGTGGGTAAGTGCTGAACTCCAAAACACAAAGCCCCCCTTGAACCCAAATAAAGACGAGGCTGCAGGGCAGCTCTGCACTTTATACTCTGCTGGATTGCCAGTAGAAATAGAGCAAATAAAAAACTCTTTAGAAATAAAAGAAGAATAGGAAGGGCAGGGAGTCTGCTGGACACCAAGGGAAGGGTGTGTTCAGTGGGAGCCCCACTGGGGACTAGAGGTGCTCGACCTGTGATCGCATGTCTCCCTTGCGTCAGTTTCCCCATCTCCGCCAGCAATAGCCCATGGTCTGGAGCGGTGATGGACAAGCTCTTGGGTTACCGAGCTTTCTAGACACAAAGGTGGAAAGGAGAGAAGGACACACAGGGTGATATTTCCAGCAGAAGCCCCACGTCTGCCTTTGGGTCAACCTCTGTCCAGAGAAGCAGCAATTTCTCGGAGATTCTGAGAGGTTCAAATTCAGCTGAACCCTTAATCCTACTGGTTTTCATATAATATGATTAATGTCAATTCAAGTGGGCTGCGAGACAATGGAAATGCAACGAGACAAATTAACACAAAGCAACAGACATAGCAATCTGTGCAGACATATATCTGAATTCCCTGTGCCCTCCATACTTCTGGGTCACTTGCTTTCTGTAAGCAGAGATGCACCAAACTCCTTTCTTGCTTGATCTATGCTCGATGGCTGGCCTCTGTTATGAAGCAAACACATTTATGAGGCAAAGTATTATTAGCCACTAACTCAGGAAGTGAAAATAGCTTAGACAGCAATCCTAAGTAAGAGAAGCAGCAGGGAGTGAACTGGCTGAGGTCCAACAGCCTGCCATTTCGTATTGCCAGGACTGGAAGAGCTGGGAATAGTTTTTCTCTAGTGATGTCACTGGTGGTTCTTTCTCGGTTTTATCTCCTCCCCACGTGCAGGGGGCTTTCCATGGGTGTGCTCTCCAATGAATGGCTGGACACTTCTTTCCCCTTCTAACTCTTCTGTGGCAGTGGGATTCTATCTTTGGATTTCTGTCGTTGATTACTTTAGTGTAAACATGCCTGAGGTAAACAATGAGCATTCAGGTATTTTGCTAATGTGAAAATATCAGTTTCAAGGTGTATTTCACATTTCCCTGTTTGAAACAGAGATGAAAAAAAGTTCCAATCAGGGATTTTTCAAGATATCTATCTGCTTTGAATGATGCATAAATAAAAGAGTTTTACATTATCACACCATCACCAAGACTGTCACCAGAGTACCAGTCCAATTTGGAGGACAAGTAAATCATGACTAGCTTAATGCCCATTGATTTCAGTTGATCTACTCTAAGCATGACTAAACCTGGATCCATCCTCGGACTTTAAATCAGCACAAGGGGGACAACAGAGAAAAGGGAAGGGCATTTAGGCATGGTAAAGGAGAGAAATATGTATGTAATTAATTTAGATGAATGTTGGTTCACTTGATATAGGCCATGGAAGCTACTGAAATGATGGCAATTGAGGATAAATGTGCAGGAAGTAAGAAAAGCAACATCTTACAGATGTTCTGGGGGGAAGTTTGAGCCATATGGAGAAGCAAATGGGAAAGCTGAAGTCATTTGAAAGGAACTGAAGAACTTCAGATCGCTGGTGGCAGCTCAGCTGGACGAGCAAAAGTCACTGGTAGGAATGAATATATATTGAGATTCAGAAGTGGAAAGATGAGGCCCATGAAGAGGTTTCAAGATAAACATGAAGTACTTGTGCTGGATCTAGGGGACATGAACATATATTTGATTAATATCCTGCCTTTTTGCTATATGGTGGCTTATGTAGCTAAAATACAAATAAAGTAACATTTAATTAAACTATTAAAATTCGTCACACAAGAAACAAAGTCAAAGGAACACCCACCCAATAAAAATGCATCAATAAAAAGAAGGGCCATGTAGGGATGTAGGGAAGCATCCTAAGATGAGACAAGTCAGAGAGATGACCGATTTTACCAAGAAACTCCTGTATAGACTTGAACTGACCAAACGGAGGCCATAGAAAGTTAGGGTGGAAAAGAAGGCAGAGAATGTATAGTGGGGGAAGCGTTTGGGAGAAACCATGGGAAGTTTGGCTTTGGGCATGTTAATTTTGGGGTAGCAATGAGACATCCAAGTGGATGTACAAGAGAGGCAGATGAAGATGGCTAGAGAAAGACTTGGGATGGAGAGGTATTGGTGGGTGTTATTAGCATACCTTTCACTGCAAGATATTGAAAGTCATGTGATATGATGAGGTCACCTGGGGAAAGCATGCAGAGTGAGAAGAGGAGAGCAGAAGGGAGTCTCTTTATGAAGCTAATATTGTTGTGAATTAGTCAGTGTTCTTGGAAATGAAACTTGCATGTTACAAGCATGGATAAGACTCTTCTCCCAGCTGCTTGGGTAGGAATCAATGGCAGAGCATGCATTTTGCATCCAGAAGATCAAATGTGTGATGAGGAGCAAAGATCCAGCTTAGTCTTGGTCCTAAGCTGTGAGTCAGGATGGATTTGTTCAAAGAAAGGTGAACAACAGCAAAATCACTTCCCTTTCACCTTTATTCATTTATTTATTCATGTTTATCCCAACTTTCCACCATTGTGGAACTCAAGGTGTGTGACATTTGTCAGTGGCCTCCTCCAAATCAGATCCAAATCTGCTCAGCTGCAGAGGGTTTGCTCACCTGTGTACCTTTAGACCATCTCCTGGGACTTTGGCATTGGAACACACATTGAGAAGAGAGGAGAAGCATTTATTCTCCTCTCTTCAGCTGCATAAACACAGTCATAGCCCTTTTTCAATCATAGCATGTTTCAATTTTTATTTACAGATACCTAATGTGTTTCGGCAATGAAAACACATTCTCCTAAAAGATGAAGAAAGTCCTTCCTCTGAGAACAATTGTCTCTGATGAAAAGTTGTCATGTTTTTCTGTAATTACCTTTTTCATGAGTTTCAACAAAGTACTGACTGACAGAAAGACTGAATTTTGGGGCTTTTGGTTGGGGGGAATTCGCAGGTTATGAATGTATATGTTACATTTGCGTAAGATCCCTTGGCATTCTTATCTTTTGTTTATATTTTTCTTCTTTTCTGTGTTTTATTTCTTTTAAGAACACAATAAGATTTTTAAAAGGAAAAGAAGAGTTGTCATGTTCTTGAGATTTTAAGAGACCCTCTGAACAGAACAATCCAGTTTAGTATCTCACTGCTGTCAATGATCAGCCTGATGCCTATGAGAAACATGGCGATCATACAGGCAACAGCCCTGAGGCTCTGCTGGTTCTCAATAAGGTGTATCCAAAAGTATGCTGCTTCTGATCATGGGGTCAGCCTACAACCATGAGGACTAGAATTCATTGACATCCTTTCCTTTGTATGTTTGCCCAATCCCTTTCTAAAGCAGTTCATGATGGTGGCCATCACTACACCTTGCGCTTTCTCAGCTCTGTGCCCATGAGGGATTTCCATTTTTTTCCTGTTCTGAATCTCCCATCACTGAACTTGGCTGGATGACTCCACATTCTAGAATTATGCAAGAGGGAGAAATATTTTCTTCCTATCCATTTTCTTCCTATTGTGCGTACTTCTATATAATTCTATGACGTCCTTGCAAGACACTTCCAACTGCTTGGAGTAGAGTCAACAGCAGGGCACATGCTTTTAAAAATAAAAAACATTAAAAATCATGTAATGATTGCATTTCTAATTTGCTAAATAAGCAATATTCCTTGGGCAGATAACAAGCAGTTAAAAACTAAAACCCATAGAGTGTTTAAAATATACAATATTTTAAAGGATACAGTACAATATAATCAAAGAATAAGCAGAGGAATGGATAAAGCAACTACAAAAAATCTAGAATCAGGACTCTAAAAATCTGGGAGAAATGAAAGGTTTGCATCCATGCTGAAAAGATAACAACATAGGTGCCAGGTAAATTTCTTTGGGGAGTTCCTTCCATAAGTTATTCATCTGAGGAGGACGTTACTCATCTGTCTGTATTTGGGAGAAGCAAGCAGAGAAGGGCCTCTGAGGATGAGTTTGGCCCTAGAACTTTACTTGTGGGAGGAGGTGTTCTTTTAGATATGCTGATTCCTAGCCAATTCTTGGCTTTAAAGACCAATACCTGCTTGCCTCAACTTGTCTTAAAAAACTTTCCTCACAAGGCAGTTGCTGGAGTGTCTTGAACGGTCTGGTTGCCCTTTTGCAACTTTTTGATTCCTTTATGTAGCATGATACCGGCATCTTAACTTTTGATTCTTTTCCTAATGATTCCCAACATGGAATTTAACTTTTAACTTTTTAAAATATCAGCCACACACTGGGTTGATATTTTCATGGAGATATTCAGCATGACTGCAAGAGCTGTTTCTTGTACATTAAGCATGATTTAAAAAGGAGGAGGAGAATGAGGAGAGAGTTTTTAAACAACCAACACATTTTTCTTCAGCAGCTTTTGAGGTAAGCTTCCTGGTTTGGCTGGGGTTTTTTTGAGACTGAATCCAGCCAGCAGGATATTATCTTTTGAACAAAATCCTGACTGATGGTTTGAGAAAGAATGCAACATCCATTTGCATTCCTGATTCACCAGCCCAGGAGGGGTACGCACTTGGAAGCCAATTTCTGTATGCATATAACCCCCCACTAGCTAGATTTTTGAGTCAATCTGGATACACTGATCTAAAGCTTGTAATATTTATTTTGCATGCAAAACAGAATCACAAAATAATGAGACTTCCATTCTCTGCCTTTGTGTAGCCATTTAAAATGCTTTGTACAAATAAATTGGACTTCCTACATGCTGGATTTTACCTTCCATTCTGTTTATTTGGAATTAACTTGTCCATGTGTGTGTATGCGAATTAGCAGGCATTCTCGCTTTGCTTTTCTTTTAAGATGATGAAACAGGCATAATCAAGGTGAATAGAAATTGACTTATAAAGCTTGAAGGGAGATGACAACCCCATCAAGCAATATGCCAGATGACGGGTAAATTGAAACTCCCTATTATTTATTGAAAATGGCAAGTTAAAACTACGCAGATTTTTCAGCCTGACGGGGCACATTTATTTCATATTTTAAACATTAAAAAAACAAGAGCAGGGAGAAGCTGTCGTTAAGATATCAAGTGACTCGAGCCAATGAATGAGATAATTGTTCACTCAAGAGGAGGCCATTCAATTTTTAATGCTTTGTTGCCATGGCTTATGGAAAGGAGGTTGATGGACTTCATGAAGCTGGTGAACTGGAAGAACTTGTGAACTTCAGGATGGATCGTTGTAGCTTAACACAATGGTGGATCAATGGAAGATAGATAATGAACATGTGGAGGTACTGAAGAAGAATACTGAATATGGATTATGCTCATTTACTCAGGAGAAGCCCCATGGAACTCAGTGGATTCTGACTAGACCTGTGTAGCAATGCGCTCTAACATAATTTGATCTGTGCTCCTTTATGTGGCATACCATTCAGGTAACCCCATTCTGCTGTGCAGCTGGAAAAGGTGCAAAAATAGAATCGTTTGGTGTGTCGTGCCTTTGAGGAAATGTTAAAGCACTTGGGGCTTGTTAACTGTGCAGAGAAATCTGAGGGCATGAGAGAGTTTCCTGAAATGATGCATGGTGCGGAAAACGCTGGAAGAAAGGTGCCTCCATCTCCCTCCGCCCCCCACCCTTTCCCTCTCCTGTAAGTCTACAACACAATGAGATAAATAGCAGGAGTTTCAGAACTGACTAAAGAAAGCGCTGCTTTCACGCAATGCAGAACCAACGGATGGACCACACTGCTGCAGGATGTGGGCAGAATCCAGAGACTTTGATAGCTATGAAATGAGCTTAGGCAAACGCATGGCAGCTCTTTATCATGAGGGTGACATGGAACCCGAGCTGGGCAGACAATTCTGCAATCTGAGCCCTCTCCCAGTCCATGGACACAAGCCAACTGGATGCACTAATGGCGGAGCAGGACAAGGGCCAGGATCCACCCCCCACCCCTGCCCCAGTTGCACAATTTTCTGGCAGTTTCATCTCCCAAAGCCGTTTCTTGTCAGCCTTCCCCAAAAGCTTAGCGGCACAATCCAACACATGTCTGTGTGGAAGTAAGTCCATTGAACTGAGTGGAGCTCAGTCCCACTGAACAGTGGATTGCAGCCTTCTCTGTCCACAATTAGCTATCTTTCTCATCCCTTCATGAGAGCAAAGCCCAAGCCTGGCTTTCAGCAGGTTGGCTGGACATCCCTAGGTGGCTGCCATTGAGACGAACAGGATCCCACAGTTGCCTGCTGCAAGGGACTGGTAAGGTTCTATTTATTTTCTAAATAAATAAAATAAATAGATCCAGTCCTGCTTGCCCTTGATGATGGCCCTTGCTCTGCAAAGAGCAGCTTCATGGTGATCTATGTAGAAGGTCACACCAAGACTAAGGAGTGCAATTTTCAGGAGATGAAGCCAATCTCAGAGAATGGCACACCTGCAGAATTGCTCCCAGGCTGGCGTTTTGAGCAAAAATGGCTGCCGCCACTGGTCATCCCCACTTCCTCTCCAGAATTCTCCAGAACAGGTCTGTATCTAGACCACTGCAGAAGAGAAGCGATGACCACTGTAAGGTGCTCCCCATGAGGAACTTGGTCAACCCTGTCAAAGAGGAGGCATCAAAGAGGGAGAATAGGACAGGGCTGAGGTGAAGAGAGAGAATCCTGTTGCAACTACCCATAGCTGCCCCTAATATTTTACCAGATGTTTTGGTTAACAACCACCTTGATCTTGGCTCTGTTTTTGTTCCTATCCCCAAATTTCTAGCTGAAAGTTTGGAAATTCAAACTTTTGGTTTTCCCCCAGATCAGAGAGCTTTTCTTGTCACCACCCAATATGTAGTTTTTTCCCCCCAGTGGTGCTCAGAAATCTTTGTTTCTGAATTATACAATGTTGAATGGAATAAGGGAAAGATCTCTGCCAGAAATTCATTTTGCACATTTGAGCATGGCCTGAGTGACAAAAGCTTGCGCTCAACACAACTTGCGCCTTTGGGATGCAATTAGCAAATGAACACGATGATTGCAGGGCTGGAATATCAGCACTGTGGCAAACACGCAGGTTGAAGGCTATGAGGTCACTTTCAGTTCTCTTTCTCCCCAGGGTTCTCTTGCTCCTCTCGGGATTTGCTTGCTTGTTCTGCAAGCTCCGTCTAATGCCTTCGATGCTTCAGTGAAGCAAAGTACGCAGCTGACGCTGTTATTTCAGTTGGGACTTTGCATCCATCCTAATACAGAGCAATCTGCAGTGACAGACACAGTGCTCACCTGTAGTTGGAATGGCTAATTTGGGATTCCTCCCCACCTCACCAGCAGCTTCTATTTTAATCATTTTAATCATTTTGGATTTTCTGCTACAGGAAAATTTAGTTCCAGCTTTATCACCATCATGATAAACGCAAATTTTAGTTCCAGCTTCAACTGCGGCTTCTTAATGATGGACTGTTTTATTGTGGTATCGGAACTGACAAAGTGGTGCTTTCCTCCATGA
Organism: Varanus komodoensis; assembly: GCF_004798865.1. Taxonomy (NCBI): domain Eukaryota; kingdom Metazoa; phylum Chordata; class Lepidosauria; order Squamata; family Varanidae; genus Varanus; species Varanus komodoensis. The sequence continues at coordinate 8,357,229 of NW_025335606.1, forward strand.
AACTTTATGGTGCAGTAAGTCTGTAAGTTTGCCGAAAGATTCCTTGTTGTTATTTTTGCTGCAATAGGCGCAACGCAGCTACACTCTAAAATGTTAGCATGTTTACCACTGTGCCATGCATGGCTGGCTGGTGGGCTCTTGATTGAATGCCTGGTTGGCTAGAAGGTAGGTCGTAAACACAAAAAAGAGAAATAAATGTACAGAAATAAGGACAAATGTAAGAGCCATATCTACGTTTGCTGAAAAATTTACAGATGCAATCCTTTTTCTGTCTCCATGTCTCTATATAAATATATAGATCAGATGTATACCCCATCATTTGACACAAATGCCTTCAAGGAGGCTTAAGCAGAAAATATAAACAGGAAGGTTCTCCAAAACACCAATGGCAGCAACAAAATCTGTAACAACAATAAAATGCAAAGGATGAGAACAGAAGAGTCAGTAGCTAACAACACTAGATTAGCATCAGGGAACAAATAAGAACTGCATTGACGCATGAGAGAAACGGGGATTTGGTGGCATCAGGAGATGGCATCAGGTGACATCAGGTGAATGTGGCCGCAGCTTTGGGGTCACCACAAAGAAGGCCTTTGCTCTTGTAGCTTTCCCATATGACCTTCTAATGGTGTATTCAGGATCATAGAATACTAGAGTTGGAAGAGGCCAGGAAGGCCATCGAGTCCAACCTCCTGCTCTTGCAGGACACCACATTACACCATCCCACTCAGATGGCTGCCCAAGTTCATTTTGAGGGTCTCTAGTGTGGGAGAGCCCACCACCTCTCTAGGCAGCTGGTTCCACTGTCTGACAGTCAGGAAAGTTTTCCTGGTATCTAGCCTGAATCTGGGTTGTTGCAGCTTGAGCTGATTATTCCGTGTTCTATACTCTGGTATGAGTGAGACGAGATCTTGACCTTCCTCTTTCTGACAGCCTTTGAGGTACTTATAGAGGGATATCATGTCCCCCCTCAGCCTTCTCTTCTCAAGGCTGAACATGCCCAGTTCTCCCAGCCTCTCCTCATAGGGCAGTGTTTCCAAACCCTGGATCATTTTTGTTGCCCTCCTCTGGACCCTTTCTAATTTACCTGCATCTTTCTTAAATCTTGGTGCCCAGAAACGGACACAGTATTCCACGTGGGGTCTGACTTATTTATTCCTGAATAAATGTCTTGAGCTTCAGGTAAACACTGTTAGCTTTCCTTTGGGGGAAGGGCATCACAGTGGAAACTAATTCATGCTTGCCTTTCCAAAGGTCCTTGGTTCACTCTTTGCACCTCCAGTTAAAGGACCAAAGGCAGCAGGTGAAAGGAAATACCTCTGTCTGGGAGCTAAGTGAGGTCCAGTCTGTAGCAACTCCACTTGAAAAGCATCAGGCAGTAAATTTGGTCTCTTTTTGAGGCTCTGAAGAACCACCGGTAGCTTAGGTAAAAAATACCTTTTTGAGAGAGTTTGATAGCTAAGAAGCTACCTTCAATTTCTTGGATGCTTTGTCCAGACAGGAATATCCTAGGTAGCTTTGAAAATTTAGGGAAACTGAATCTGAAAACTGGGGAATTGAATGGACTGTGGAATGATGAATCAGAAAGTTGTGGGGCTGGTTGTATTCTGCCTGAGTTACGTGCTTCCCAGGTGGTGGTAGGCAAACTACCCTTGCATCGCTTCAGCTCTACATCGTACATGTGGTGATGATAATTCGGTGCTCTGCCAGATCTCTTCCTCTAGTTTGTCTTGATTCATTGCCTATTGCAAAAGAGCTTTTCCTTTTTCAGTTTCTTTCTCAGTAATCTCTGGAAATCTTTTCAATGGAGAAGTGTTTTTGATCCAGTCAGGCCATCCGCTGGCAGCACCGCTGTTAGAACGAAAGCTTCTTGCCACGAGAGTTGCTGCAGATGACACTGATGATGAAACCTGGTCACTAATGACACCGGGCCCTGAACTTGTGACTTTTCCGATGCAAACATTTCAAAATTCAATTTTCACTTCGGATCGCAGTTCTCAACATGGCCACGATGGAAGGGCACCGTGGGTCTCTTGTCGCCTGTTTCTCTAATGCATGTTATGATCTCACCTCTGCATCGCCTGTTTGTTGTGAGCTTGGCGTTCCCTCCCAAACGAGACAAGCACTTCAGCAATTATTAAAAGAGCCTTTATGCCATACAGCAACAATGTATTTATTTATTTATTTATTTATTTAGGAGGCGGCTCACAATAATAAATAAATAAACACAATAGAAAAACAATATAATTTGAGTCGACCTGGCCAAATTGTATTCACAAGCTCCGAAACACGCGCTCCAGGTGGAAAGTTGACCTCTCACTCTGACCCTGTTCACCCAAAGCTCTGCTTATGAACCCTTCGGGGCTGGTCTCTGGAGGGGGGCGCCCTATGGAAATGGGCATGCCAACGCTCTTCCCATCGAGCCCCTAATTGGTCCAGCCAGTGGGTGCGTCGACGGGCCCTTGTGTCCACGTCTCCTGGGGTGTCAAGTTCTCCTCCCGAGAACCCCTCCCCAGCCTGTTCTCCACCGGCTTCTTTCCCACAGTCAGGAGTGGGAGGGGGCTCAGTGGTTGTCCTTGAAGCGCTTGATCCAGCGCTGGCTCGGGCTGGCTCAGCAGGAGAATTTGAGCAGCTGGGGCCTCGCTAGTCTCAACAACTCCAAGATCAGAGTGAGAACTCTGAGCCAGGGCTGGGTCAGCTCTCCACTCCTCTCCCCCGAGTCTGAGCCGCCATTCCCAGCAGAGCCCTCCATCTCTCGTGCGCGCCTGGGAACCTCATCCAAGTGCATATGCATGACACTGTTTTAACATAGAATAAAGAATACACAGGCTGTTTCCCCTTTTGCTCTACAGCCTTTTCCCCAGAAAGTTCCATGTCCCCAAAGGGTTACAACTGCTGGGCGTCCTTCTTGGCTGAAGACTAACATTAACTTCTTTCAATGTCCCAGAAGCCAAAGAAAGGAGGAGCCAGGGAGTGTTTCCTGCTGGAGGTCTTCTCATGGTAAGCGAATGGCAGGCACCCGAATGGTGCTCTTTGCAGTTCAAGAAAAAAGGAACCGAAATCCCAGGAGCCAGGAAGCAGTGAGGAGCCAGGGAGCAAACAAGCACAGAGCCAAAGAAGTACCAAGTGGGCACTCCCTTTGCCCCTCTGATGTTCTTAAGAAGGCATGTGGAAGAGCCAAAGGAATTTGATAGGTCTAGTATTGGGTTCACTTCTCTGCCCACAATCCTGCTCCATATTTTAAAGCCACTTTCCTTCTTGTTTCTTGAGCAATCTTTGCAGCATCCTGGATGTTGTTTGCCCAGCTTTTTAAGTCTGCATGGTGCTTCATAGCGAGAAAGGAAGCATTTTCCCTAAGGCAGTTTAAACTTGAAATGAGCAGCATAAAGCAAGGATTTCTTAAATTGTCACAGCCATATACAAATTCAAAGAAATTTGAGAAAGGATAAAAAGGAATAGGAAGAAATGGCATCTCTTGAATAGAAAACTTGTTGCTGAAAATTTTGCATGTGTGTGAGAGCGTGTGAGAGGAGGAAAACCATAGGAATTGAACTGAACATTGCAGGGCTATAATTCTGCTAATAATTACTTGAATTAATTCACTTCCTTATCATGCTTAAATGTGCGCTGCATTTCTTGCAACAGCCATATCCTTGTGATATTTCACACCAAACAATGGTTTGTATACTTTTATTCTTTAAAAAATTGTGGAAGAAAAAAAGCAAAGTTTCACATTGCAAACCCATTTTGCTACACCTAGAAACAAATCAGTATGGCAGTAATGTTCTTAAATCCATTATACTCACAATAGCACACAAATTCAAGGAACAACAAGCAATCAAACATAGAATGTATAACATTTCAGCCTTATATAATTCTTATGATGGTATTAAAATGTCACAAAGAGTATTTGTTTGAAATAGTCCAAAATATTTGAGAATTGGTGGTTTGAACTGCACACAAAATGCTAATCTCCCATAATCCTTCCCTGTCCTCCCTTTACTTAACTAAATAAATTAATTAGAACATATACATGATATTGCAGAATGTTTCCAGCCTATTTCTCATCTGGTTCTCTGAAGGATTGCCTCATCTGATAAGTACCTACCCAGACCCTGAGGTCCACATCAGGGGTCCTTGATGATACCTTTCCAGAGGAAGGCAGGCAGGTGGCTATCAGGTGGAGGTTTTTTTCAGTTGTGGCACCCAGTTGTGCAATGAGCTCCCCAGAGGCGCACCTGGTGCCTACTTCATATTTTTTTGGTGCCAGGTGAAGACCTTTTCATTTCCCCAGCATTTTAACACTTGGTTTTTATATATTGCATTTTATTCTATACCACTGCTTTGCTCCTGTGCTGATTCAGTTTCAATTGCTATTGCTGTCTGGTTATTTTAAAATAACTTTGCGTTTATGTGTCTTTTAAAATGCTAACTTCTGTTAACTGCCTAAAGAGTCTCAGCTATTGGGTGGTATAATAAATAAATAAATCTGATGTGCTTCCATTTTGTTGTAACTTCAGTTCTGGCTACCAGAAGGCGATCAGTTGCCACGGTTTGCAGATTTACTGGCATCAAATCTACTACCCAAGTAATCTGATAGGTGTAAACCAGGGGTGAGAAACCTCAGGCCTGGGGGCCACATTTGGCCCTGTGGGCATCCCAATCGGCCCTACCAGGGTTCCATGGATGGCCATGCCCCCTTCCCCTGCTATCCCCCCCCCCACCCACAACCATCACTGCTTCTACCCATTTGTATGCCGAACTGAAATGACATGCATTTATCACAGCATGTAATTTAAGTCTCAGAGAGGCAGTGCCACCCAACTCCTGTTGTTCTGTGTGGTGTTCCATGGAAGCTTTGGTGTGAAGGCACCTTCAGTCCAGTTAGCTTCATGTACGCTGGACCTGTGCAATCACAGGTTTGGCACCAGAAAGAAAACTAGGGAGTTGCCTACAAGAGGTCTTGAAACGGGTCCCTAGAATATCTGGCCAGTGTGCTACCAATGAGCACTGGCCAAAGAAGAAATTTCAGCAACCGGTTTGGTCTCGGACCATTCCTGGGCTGTTCAGGCCGTTCGTGGGAGCCTAGGTCACATGAAATGATGTGTACAATTGTCACCGGTGTGTCCCAACAGAGGCAAATCAGTCTTTATGTAAGGAGTGAAATCTAAATCTGTATTGAACTGGAGCATTGGCTTTTTTTAGCTGGTGTTCAACATATTTGACCTCTGTTTCATCAGGACATCACTGGCACAGATAACTCAAAAACTTCACATGCAGAACTAAAATAATTTTAAGATCAGTTTTCCAGGTCAAGTTAAGAGACTTGTGCTCTAGTCATGCAGCAGATCAGCACGGTTTAAGGCCTGGTAAGTAGGTTGAACATAACTTTCTTGGATCTCTTCAGCATCTCTGGAAGAATCTTCTGTTTGTCTTCTGCAGCTGCTGTGTGTAATATTTGCCTGCCATTGACAGAAAACACCAGAAGAGCAGGAATAATACTTTCTCAGTGGCTGTCATGCTTGATTCCATTTCATACTTTGACATATTAATGGATGTCTTTTTAATGCATTGCAAGTTGTCCCAAGATTGCTTCTAATCACTGCTTTGGAGAAAGAACCAGCTCTGAGTGAACCTGCCCTCATAGTTCCATTTTGACTCATACGGTATTTTTGCTGATCTCTTGAACAAGGCACAAAAGTTGTTCTTGGTGGGAGGTTAAGAATTTAAATGCTAAACTATAGATGTCTTGGCTGATGAAGGAACAGGAGGTATCAAGTCCTCTGCTCTGCTGTTATTGGCTTTAAGACTTCTCTACCCCGCTTCCCTACTGTGCCTTTTACATAGCTGAGGCAGAGAGAATGCTTCAGCCATGGGGAGAATGCTTCAGGTGAAGCTAGTCTGCAGCCAGAAAGAATTTGGGATGTTATATAAACCTGAAGAGCTCCACTGAAATATTTACCATGTGCATAATATGGACATCTTTGATATAGCTCTTATGGATGAGGCCCCATTGAATCTGGCAGCTTTTGGAATGCTCAGTATTGAAGATAATTGGTAAATAGAGAACATCATGTGGAAACGGTATTTTAATTTTTTAAGAGTGTCTTGGGGTGTCATCTGCTGTACCAAGTTTTGGATAAACATCTTAACTCAATAAATAAACATTTCATGCCAGTTTTGGAATATCAGATCCTCTGATGGTGCAGAGGACTGCATGGAAACCTTCATGGAGTCCCTCTAGAAGGCTATTTGGCATGGCTGAAGAGAAGGAAAAATAAAGTCTTGGTACAGAGTATAGAAGATAGGAAATTGTGCTTTACTGTGTATGGGGCAGAGGGTTCCTGGGGCATGGATAGAACTTGGGACCATTGCTACATCGGGAAATCTTGGGGAGTGATGCACCTCAAAAGGAGAAACTGGCCTTCTGGTTCCATCGAGAAGCTTAGGATGTTTTGCTGAGGTCTAACACATGCTGCAAAAGTGACCATAGCTTAGCCTTACATTCGTACACTTAGAAAGCAAAGGGAAGTTCATGCTGTGGGAAATGTGGAGCATGTACAAAACTCCTAGCTCAATGTCGTCCAGGCAGCAGGTATTCTAGCTGCATCTCAATCTTACTCTATATACCTAAAGAGATAACAAGTCTGTAGGTAGAAAGAAGCTAAGGGAGAAGAGATGGGAATCTTGGCTTCTGTCTCTCTTGCACAGTAGACTCTCCACAGCAGACCCTTGTAGAGGCAGGAGTGATACAAGTATTCTCTGTTCCAGGCTGGTCCTTGTACTCCTCTCCGAACTTGTATCTATAGGAATTGGAAGGTTCCCATTGTTTCTCAGAGTTATGCTAATTGATTGGGTGCTGGGTTGCTCTTGATGACCTTCACTACCACTCTCTGCCATGTGACCACATCTGCTTTCTATGGGTAAAGAACATGTGGCCTTTGTGTTTGCTGGGGTAATTTCCAGGTGTCTGGTGGCTTTTTGTGCTGACTCAGGACAGAGGCTCATCCTTGCAGGGTCATTTTGCCTAATCTCTTTAAGGAGGAATCTCTGGTTATGCACGGCCTTTTTGCCGAAAGAATCCCATCCTTCAGAACTCCACATTCATTCTCATCTCATTCACACTGGCCAGGCAGGTCGTTAGGGTCACTTCTCCTGCTCTCCAGTTTACCCAACATGTCCCATGGCTTGACAACCTGCCCTTGTGGTGCCGCCTCATGGGGCTGTATCCTTGTGGCAATTGGCATAAAACCAATATTGCTATGAACTACATGCATGTGCTATTCTACCCCATTGAGGAAGTAAGCCTATGTCTGGGTTGTGCCACCTTAGCCTGCAGGTGGGGGCCCACATGTTATTGTTCCTCAGTATGGAGACATTAACTGCACATAGAGACTAGCAGGTTAGGAAATATGTTAGGATAATTCAGACACGTGGGCAAATCTATCAATTTGGCTTTCTCTCAGTTTCTCATTTTCCACTTTTAAGTTGGAAAAAAAATCAATTCATTATTTAAGTTCATATGGAAATTTATGAATGTTTTGACACACATTTAGCCAAATCCATGCATTTTTGCCTTTGTCCCCCCCTTTTTTTTTGCGAACAGTTTTCCTAGCATAATGCATTTTTGACTGTTCTCCCCTCGTATATGCATGTTTGCATCCATTGTTTGGAAATGGAAAATGCAATTCAGTTGAATATCAAGGGATGACTCATCTTCTGAACATGGAGCAGTTCAAAAATGCAACTTAGGTAAGTTTGCTTGACCATGCAAACTTCTTGAATTTTGCCCCATCCTCATGCGAATCGCTGAGGAACAGGTAGAGGTGAACACATCTGCAAATTGTCATTGTTATTTTTACATTTGTGTCCCACCTTTTACCTTGCAAAAATCCCAGACTGGCTGACACAATCCTTTCCTTCTCCATTCTGTCCTCACAACAACCCCATGAATTTGAGTAATGCAAGACTCCATGACTGACCCAAGTCATTTACGGAGCTTCATGGCCAAGTTCGGACTAGAACCCAAATCTCCCGGAGCCCAATCCAGCCCTGTAACCACCACCCAATACTGTGTCTCATTCGATGCTTTCTTGCTCGCCTGTTCTTGGGCCTATTGTGTCTTTGCCTATTGAGATAATTCCTTCACAATTGGACAGAGTGCTATTTATTTAGTCTCCTTAAGTTGTATATGTACTGACTTCCACACTGAGACTGTTATCCGGTATAGAGCTTGGAGTTATTTACACAGATGGGTTTCCCCAGGGGCCTTGTTAAATCTCCTGTAGAAAGATTCCATTGGTTACTCCATGTGGGCCTGAGCGTGGCAGTGGGTTAATTGAGCCCCCTTGGCTGTGGGAGTAATTACCAAAGCAACTAGTCTCTCATTACTCATCATTAGTTCTAGTCTAGGCATCTCCACCTCCTAGGACCATCAAACATTAACTCAACAGTTAATATCTTGCGCTGCTTCATGGAAGAAACATCCCCAACGTGATTTAACAGGGAAGCAATAACTGCGGGCCAGGCTGAGTCCCTGCATGGCGTGGCAAGATTCGTCTGGTTTCTTCTGCACATTCTCGCTTTACTGAAAGTGCTTCAGTTCAAATGTTATGGAATTGATCCAGGGAAATCTCCATGCATGAAGCCCTAGTTGCTTATCAGGGCTGGAATACCTCAAGGTAAGAGCTTACACCTTGAGTGACCCTTCCATGGAAGAAATGGCTTCTCAAGATTACAGAAGAATTTCGCTCCAGGGGAGCTCCAACTGGCTGAATTGGGACGGAGGCAATTATGCCTGGTTCCTCCCAGTTCCTGGTTCCTCCTTCCTCAGATAGCCCCCGTGCACCTCCAGTTCCTCAACCTCCAAGGCAGATTTTGGGAGAGTACGAGGGGAAAGGGGAATGATGGAAAAATAGTCTCTATTTGTTCAAATAGTTCAGCTAACTAGAACTTAGAATCCAAATCGCAGACCAAAGTCCTAAGAACTTCAGGCCTAGTTCTGCATATCTGTGGAGGCCTGGTGGTTACATTTTTTGCTGCCACAGAGGACAAGGAAAGTTCTCAATGGAATGTAGCATTCAGTTGCACATTAAGAGAAGTATCTTGAGGATAAGAGCAGCTGGACAATAGAGGGATGGTGAGCTATTCTTTGTTGGAGGTCTCAGAGCAGAGAAACCCACATTTTGGGGTTGATTGAGGTCTGGATTTCTTGCACTAGGAAGGAAATTGGATCACATAATCTGCAATGCCTCTTTCGGCCCAAGGGTGGAATTCAGTTTGAGAAAAGCTCTCTGGGGCCATATTCCAGTGGTGGGGAGAGGTCAAAGGGCCCAAAATATCAAAAATGCTAGCATAGCTTAGAGACAGTGTGGCATAGTGGCTAGAGTGCTGGACTGGGGATCTAGTCTCCACTCAGCCATGGATCTCACTAGGTAACTTGGGGCCAGTTACAGACTCTCAGCCCAACCTACCTCACAGGGTTCCTGTTGTGAGGATAACATTGAAAGGATGATTATGCAAGCTTCCTTGAGTTCTTTGGAAGGAAAAAAAAGATGGGATATGGATATAATAATAAATAAATATAAATACATAAAACTCCTGTTGCCAATAGCTATGCTTTTGAAGGGATATTTCATCCTTTTAGAATTGGGATGGGGTGGGGGAATGAAAGCGAGGATGATACCAGATAATTGGCAGTCAGGGAAATGGGTGAAGCTGGAGGAAGAGCCATGGCCATTTGGAATCGCTTGAGGGCCAGGCAAGGACAGCTTTTGGTCCAGATTCAGCTATGGCCCTGTGGTCCAAGGCCCCTGGCCAGCACGCTCTCTTTCAGTTCCATGATTCTGGGAAAGGCCTATGAAATCACAACACAGGCAGGCAATGAAGCAAGCCCCAGTAGGACCAGCATGGATCGGCAGTACATTTTTGGGAGAAATATATTCCCTTTGGATAGGCTTCTACTTTGCATTCCCAGGTGACAGTCTGGACTAAGTGAGATGAAGTTTGCTGGGCTTCAGGAGCATGGAAGACTTAAAATGTGTTTGTTAAATGCAATCACTCTCGGTGTGTGATTATGCTGTGTCAAATTGTCTCCCCACCCCACCTCGCCCATGGTTCCTGTGACTGCTTTTCAAGGTTTCCTCTCGTAACACAGTTCTATTTTTGTGTTATTGCATTCTTGGATCTTAACCATCAGACCGTCCAAATATTGGTAACACAGCACAATTATACCATCTTGACAATAGAAACTCATATAGTTTAATGACTGGCTCTTTCTTTTTCTTCTTCTTTTGCGTCCATTTATATGCACGATTGATCTTGGCAATCAATACTCCCGTGGGGTAAGACTTTGGCCTGCAAGAAGAGTTTGACTCTGTCTGCCGGAATTTTAATTGTTAGCTGATGAGGACTATTTGGGAGTTTAAGATGCAATGTTATTTTCTGATTCCTAATGCTGGCTCGGTCTCAAAATCTATAGTGAGCGGCAAAGTAATTTCTCCACAAACCTCCCCCAAATCAAGTGAAATTAATCACATTAGGCAACTCCTTGTTTTGCATCTCCAATCTTGGTTTTATTCAACAAGCTTATTGGAACTTTGGAAGCTGGAAGGCAGTTGGTTGGATGGTGGGTGAGAGACAAGGTACGTTTCCTTGTCTGCCGGCTGGCACAGAAGTGGCCCACCAAAAAAAATGATGGCTGTTCAAGTTAACTCCATAAAATTAGAATAATAAAATATAGATTGAGAAGGTTCCTTGGAGGTAATGTAGCCTGGCTCCCTAGTCAGTGAAGGATGAACCTACAGCATCCATGCATGATGGATTTTTGGTCCCTGCTTATACCTCCACTGCAAGAATTAATTTTATTTATTCATATTCTTATGAATTATGGCCTGGTCATATCCTTTTCCAGGAGGATTATTTGTTATTGACCCAGGATGAAGATTCTGTCAATATTTATGAATGGCTTTTTATTCAGGTAATAACTAAAGCAGCTTACAAAAAATGATCACAGTAATTCAGTGTAACAAAATACAATGGTTCAATTGAAACTAACTGTTCAATTAAAAAGTGAAATACTTTTGACCAAAAGTCCAAAGTGAAGAAAAAGTACAAAGTAAATTCTTAATGCTTTGTAGGAAATGGGGATGATTTCTTAGATAACAAGACCTGTAGCAGCTCAGAGAGGAAGGAATGGTGCCTGTGAAGGAGAATTCCTCTCCGAGGTTAATAGTCTATGAGTGCTTCTTTGGAGGCCTTTCCACCTCTTTAATTTGGGGGTGTCTTGCCTTCTTTAACACAGATGCTGCTCCTAGCTTGGGGTTTTTGGCTAAGGCACTGAAGCTACTGCCTAATTAGTCAGAGAAGGTTTTACTTGAACAGCACATTTCTAATGCATTAATTGGTTTCGCTGCATTCTATACCTCTCTATTCAGAGGTTGGCTCCATTGAGTTCTATGGGTCTTCCTTGCTTACATAAGTATATATAAGATTGCAGCCTAAGCATCACACCCATGGGACCTTAGGTACCTATCTGATAGTGTATGTTACCAGCTGTTGAAACCAACCCACCCACCCACCCACTGTTGTGGGTCCTATCTATCTGAGATTGTCATTTTATGGATATCCTGGGAATAATTTTTGTAGTGGGGACACACTGGCTACAGATATTCATCTGCTGAAGGGGCCCCTGTTAAACTAGGGAAATAAGCTAAAAAGTTTTTATTTCTCCTGCTTTTAATGTATCTGGTACTGCTAATATTGTAGCAGCTAGGATTTGATTTGATTTGACTGATCTAATCAAGTTGGAGCACATTTAGGCTGGGACTCCTATGCCCATCTGGGGTGCATTATGTCAGAGTAAGCCCCACTGAAGTCAGTGAGACTTACTTTTGAATTAACTGATAGAGAATTGTGCTGCAAGAGTCCATTGAACTCACTGGGAGAGTCGAATCTGATCGGTTTCTGATTTATAACTTTTCTTGGGAGTGAGTAGGAGGGCTGCTTTGGGTGCTCATTCTCAAGGACTGCTGGTTGGACTTTGGAAGAACTGGAACTGGAATGCGACGCAGAATGGAAGGGAGTTGGGAAGCATAGGCTGAGCTGAGGCACCGAGGCGAAAAAAGCAGAGGTGCTAATCTCAGGGCCAGACTTCTCAGGTAGGGAGGCAGCCCTTGGAAAGATTCTAGATATACAGCAGGTGGGAGGGGACCCTGGGCATGAATTTCTCAGACAAAGGCCAGGCAGCCCCTATGAAACAGCATCCAGTTACAGGATCAGTGTGCAGAGAGGAGGTGGGCTCACTTTCAGAAGGCCTCTCCCAAAGGGACGGAGCCCAGGCATGCTCATAAGGAGAGTTTCTGGAGGTGAACACCAGATTGGGTTTCATTCTGGGTGATTCATGCATTTGGGTCACTAAAGAATGCTTTGCAAAGAAAACAGTCTGTGGTTTTGGAATGCTCAAAGGAAGAACCATGGCTCACGAGCACTTCGCACTGAAATTCTGCAACCATTTTTAAAACCAGTGCTCTGTAGCAAGAATGGGATTCTACTCACAAACAGTTTCTACTGGTAGGATTGTAATGCTTCCTCAGGCAAAGCCATGGCCCTTTTTGCTTCTGAAAATCTGCTTCAAAAGAGAAAGCAGGGGGAATGGCTGAAAACAGTCTTTCCCCTCTCCTCCTCTGATGATAGCCTTTTCTGGACCAGCGTTCCCTTTGCAGACAGAAGGAGTTGACCCATTTCCAATCCAAGCCACTGAATGTGCTTGTTTTCTTTGCTTTCAAAATAATATACTGCTCTTTGCTCCCAGATAGATGAATGGGTTGAGAAATATTAGACCCAGTAAATAACAGTAATTTTCAGACAACATTGAGGGTTGCACTTCACGTTCTGTAATTTCAACATTTGCCTAAAAATGAGCACATTGGATGCAGCTGAGCAACTTCAATAGTTACTGTGGAGGCTGAGCCAGAAGCTGATTTCCCAATGGGAACCAGAAAATGTGCCCGGGAATTGGACCGGGCATCGGAGGCGGTGCGCTGGTGGAGTGGACACCAAGGCACAAAACCAGAAGTCTGTGCTGAGGAACAATCCCCATCCAAGAGGTGGGGCTTCGTTGCCCAGGCAGAGCCCCAGCCCAGTCAGGACACATTTTAAGGTGCTTCCTGCACAGGCAAGACCAATGGCTGGTTGGGGTGTGTGGGGCCCGAAAATTCTTCAGCCTTATTTGGGGATGATTAAAACTGGTGCAGGGACTGGGGCAGCAGTCATAGTCCCATCTCCCAGTGCCCACGCACAGCATGCAGTCCAGCACATTTGACCAGGTAGTGTCAACTTCTGCAGCGGGTGAGACATATATATGTTTGGCTACAAGCTTGCAAGTCTCTCCGCTCCAGATGTGCTGCAATGCCTGGGGAAGTAGAGCTATGGCATTCCTGATGGTGGAGAGGAAGGCTGTGTGGACCCACTGGCACGCCATCAGCTTTAGAAATACCCAGGTCTAGCAGGTTGTACAGAACTGGGCTTAGCGCCTCATGGGATGGCTGCACACACAGTTCCTAGCAGAAGCCATGACTTTGCCAATGCATTAATTCATTTGCTTTGTACCCTGTCTTTCCACCAGGAAAGCTGGCACCCGGGTCAGCTCATGATGTTCACGTTCTTTCAGGCTGTTTAATGTCCTCTTGGCTATGGCTTCTTCTTAAGAACATTTCTCCAGTTCTCCTTTGTCCACACTGAGCTCAGCTTTGCTCTATACTATCTCGTTTGAAATGCCATTTGCTCTGTCTTTCGAAGTGACTTTGTTTGCAGGTGTCTGTAGCATTATAGGACACAAAGAGGGGGAAAATGGTCTCAGGTGCCAGTGAAAGTAAGTTTTATTGTTTGTTTATCCTTAACAAACAGATGATTTTCAGCCCCTGTAGAATGATATTTCCAAAATGCGTTGAGAAGTAATAAAACTTATTTTCACTAGCACATGGGTCTATTTCTTTTTACTTCTTATTTTACACATAAGAACAGCCCTGCTGGATCAGGCCCAAGGTCCATCTGGTCCAGCACTCTGTACACACGGGGGCAAACCAGCTGCCCACAGGACCCCTCCAGCAGGACGGGTGCAAGGCCTCCTCCTGCCCAGCTCCTCAGCCACTGGTCTCCCTCTCCACTTTCTCCACACTGTGCATTATTTCCAACACCTCCATCCTGTCTCCCTTCCCTCACCCTTTTTCTCAGCTGAACAGTCCCTGTTGTTGTAGTCTCTCCTTCTCACTTATGCCTTCCTTTCTCATTTGATTATATGCAGCATTATCCCATCACACATTGCCTTGTGATCTCATCAACAAAATGCCACCCCAGTTCATCCAACTACCAGAACAGAGCAGCATCAAAACATCTCAGGGTCACCCCATGCTTGTCTAGTCAGAATAACTCCCATAGGGTTGAACGGGGTGTTCTCCCAGGTGGGTAGGCATAAGACAGCAGCCTGTGAATCTTTGCAGTGAAAAACAGCCAGTGTTTTTGAACACCATAAAATTGTAAGTGATTTTGAACATTTGCCGAAGGTAAAACAAGATGAAAGAAATAGGGATGTCACCAATACTTGACATTGGTAATTTAATTCATAAAATATTTGTAATGTCCACATGTTTATCAAATCTGGGCAGTTATCTGCTAAACTGGGATTGATTATAAATTTTTTCTCTGAACCTGTGAGGTCTGTATGATTAAAACATGTGACTTCCGTTCTTGTACTGGCGTTGGCTGTTTGAGGTGATGCGCGAGGTCATTGCATGTAGCATGATGCCATTCTACCATTTCCAGGATGCTCTTTGTCAATGTACCTGCACAACAATTTGTATATACAGGAAATCTCAAAAGAATGGATAATTTTTATGTTGGACTGGAACAAGGCATTTGTAATGGGATGAGCAAATTATGATTTCTGACTCGGTGAAGCTTATACTTCGTTAGAAATAAGTGCTTTCAGTTCACCCATAACTGGTGCTGCGGTGCGATATGGGATAGATGGAGCTGAACCAGAGCTCAGTGGTAGAGGGCAAGATTTGCATGTTGGCAGTCCAAGTTCTATCCTTCATACATCCAATTCAAGCAGAAGGTTGCAGCTGATGGAAAAGATTCTTCTCTGCCAGGACTCTCGAAGAGAACAAGCCAGTTCGAAAGAGGAAAATATAGATCCAGATGTACAAAAATCCAGACCTGCAAATGGGCAGCTTCTTGCAAACTGGTGCCCAACTGAGCAGCATGATGAGAAAGAGTATTTTCCAGCAGAAAGGGTTGGACCTGGAATATCCAGGGAAGTATGAACTGAGGTTCCACCTTCAACCATGAAAGCTCATTGGATGATTCTGGACATCTCTTCTGGAAAGACCACAGGTTGGAGGGGCAGAATGGCATGCAAATCTAGCCCACCTGGATTCCCAAACTGAGCCTCTGGGATCCTGCAGATGGCCATACTCTCTTCCCCTAGCTGATGAATAGGTTGCTAGCTTCCCAGGTTTGCCCTTCTTAATGCTTACTTACTGTTAGGAAAAACTTTAAGTTAGAATTTCCCAGACAGTTCTATATTTTGGCTCTTTGCATTTGAATCTGGCCCATTTTGCCTTCAGTGGCAGCCTGGAATGCAGCCTCCAACAGCTTCTCTGAAGCTGAATTCACCCCTGCTATAGTTGAGTAATAGAGCACATGTTTTGCAAGAAGAAGGCCGTGGACTCCATCCCTGGCATGTCCAGTCAAAAGGAGAGGTTGGCAGGTGATTCCAGACACCCTGAAGAATGCTGATAGGGTAAGCAGTCCTGGTCTAGATGGACAAACACAGATGGTGAGAGGTTAATTTCAAGAACACCTTAAAAAACTGTGTGGACCTCCCCATCTGAGGAATTTAACTAGCTTTTATGGGATGCATTTGGTTTCCCCCCCAACTCTTCACATTTTTAATGAACAGAAATATACACATTCACCTTGATACTTCAGTTCAGATTGTTCCATCTAGCTTGGTGCAAACTTCCCAGGAGAACCAATCTGAATCATTTGCATTTATTACCTGGGAGGGCAGAGGCAAATTCAGCGAAGCAGAATCAAGACTGACTATGCAGAATGCCAAGGCAAGTTCAGGCTACTCAGGGTTGGTTAGGAGCTTGGACAGGTCCATACCTGCTGGAGTTGAGAAAACACTGTTGTCTTAGCAACATGCAGAGGTCTTCTGAGGCTTTATGAAGGCAGGCTGAGCTGGATCTGCAGTTAACACTACTCTCCTTGAGGAGCTTTCTGTGGCTAAGGGCCCCTCAACCACTGGTTCCAAGGTTGAGGGGCCTTTAGCCACAGAGAACTCCACCAGTACCCTCTGTGTCTGAAGGCTCTGGCGAAAGAAGCTTCTAGCCTGTAAGGTCACATGATTTCAAGCGCCACCTTGAAATCAACTTCTGAGCCAGAAGGGTGATCAAGGCCAGGGAGCATGACACTGCTGATGTTTAATGGTTATCTAGACCCTGGACCTTATCAACAAAAGGGCAACAAAAATGATCCAGGGTTTGGGAACACTGCCCTATGAGGAGAGACTGAGAGAACTGGGCATGTTCAGCCTCGAGAAGAGAAGGCTGAGGGGGGACATGATAAGGGATAAGTATCTCAAAGGCTGTCACAAAGAGGAAGGTCAAGATCTCTTCTTGCTAATGCTAGCGTGTAGGACACGCAATAATCAATTCAAGTTGTGACAACCCAGATTCAGGCTTGACATCAGGAAAAGCTTCCTCACTGTCGGAGCAATGAGACAGTGGAGCCAGCTGCCTGGAGAGGTGGTGGGCTCCCCTACATCAAAGACATTCAAAAAGAAACTGGACAGCCATCTGGGTGGGATGGTGTGACTTGGCATCCTACAACAGCAGGGGGCTGGACCCAGTGGCCTTCATGGCCCCTTCCAACTCTGCTGTTCTATGATTCTAGGATTCTGTGAACTTGGTCCATTGCAGACACAATTTCTTCAGCAGCTCTGAATCCCTAACAAGGACATCCATTACTGATGAGAAGCAAATGATACTTACCCTATAGAAGCCACATAGGTATTTTGGTGGACAGAAACCTCTGGTTTCACTCAAGTGAACCATGCCGTTTGGGTAGTAACTGCTTTTTCCCCCTTGGCCCCAGTTAGATATACTCCTTAGACATTTTCCCAAAGCAGGATTCTCCAGATTTGATCTGAAATGCTACTTTGGGTAAACATTTGGTGGCAACTGTATTTAAGAACGTCTCAGTATGTTCTGATAAACTGGTCTTTTGCTTACGCTGCCACCAAGTGGCTCTGAAGAATATAATCTTTTATAGTAAGCCATATCCAAAAGCACACGCTGTGAGCGTTCCTGGAAGAAAAGTCACATTAGGATAAGCAGCTGTCCAAGCTGAAATCTCACCTGCTGTTTCGATTTGCGTCCTTGCTTGCTGATCCGGTTACATCTTATTACTAACTCCAAATGGTGTATTTTTCATGGAGGAGTTCATTTTTCTGGAAGAGAAAACGGATCTGAAATTAGGGGGAGAAAAGTGACAGTAAAAGTTTGAACACTGTAATTTGCCCATTGCAAAACCATTATTTTGAGTGTGCACCAACGAACTTGATCTGTCCACCAAAAGGGAGAGGGGGGGAACTGAGAGAGAGATTTTATATTTTACATTAAACACTCGCTGGGCATATGATAATTGAAGAGAAAATTGAATTTCCTTGTTCCGCTTATACACTGAATCGACATTACATTAATAACATGATATCCCCCTTCTGGTCAGTTAAGCAAGATGACCAAGGAATATTTTGGTGCCTAGAGTGAAACTAAAGATCTTTCAGACTGTGAGTGGGGTGTGGCTGTGGATTTAAGCCTGGAATCCGTCAAGTGAAGCACTGGTTCATGGCCTCTTTAAAACTGGATGGAGGGAGAGTAAAGCACAGGGACACACAGTTCATGGACCATCATCCTCCTGATTTGGTGGGGTTGTTCCAGAGATCGAGACCTGTCATTGGCATCCAACCTGAAGCCTGGTTCCTTGAGCTTTGCCCCATCAGATCGTTTCCCTTCCCTTGCAAAGGGGCGAACAGGTCATGGCCCTCTACTGCAGGGGTCCTCAAGCTTTTTCAACAGGGGGCCAGTTGAAAGGTGCTGGTGAAGGGTGCAGGCCGCCAAGGCTGTGTGGGCAGGGGGCCCGTGGAGATCCTTTTCTCTGAGCGAGTCCAAAACAATCTCCTTGTGAGCAAGCAGGCACACGGCGATCATTTTGGACTCTCTCGGAGAAAAGGATCCCCTTGCGAGCAAGCCACCTCTAGGGACGTGCATGGTGAGGCCCTGGCTTGCTCGCAAGGAGATCCTTTTCTCTGAGCGAGTCTGAAACGATCTCTGCACAAGCAAGCCGCTGCCTCGTCACATGTGTGTGAGTGTGCACACAGCGAGTCCAAAGCCTCTGTGGTGGGCTGGATAAATGCGCATGGCGGGCCGTGGTTTGGGGACTCATGCTCCACTGTGTGACGCCCCTCCGCATGCCTGTAAGTCACTGTAAGAGCTCCTTGGCATCTCCTCTCCTCCAGGCTCTCCTCAATCTCATCTCAACACGCACTGCAGAGGGGAGGAGCAGCGGCAGGAACGGCACGTTTCTGCTGCTGCACATGATGTGGACGCACCAATCTGTGAAATGGGAGCAGCCTCATGTCCTGTCACCAACTTCTGGGATTCAGTGTATGGAATTCTGAATTAGGGAGTCAGGTTGACTTCCTACCCGAGTCACATTTTTAAAATCCCACATAGATTCTCTCTTGAATATGAATTTTACAAAAATGCTGGACAATTCTTATCAGGAATAAACTGAAAAGAAATCCTGAGCCATGGGCATGAGCCAAATTCAGTCAGTGCAGCTAATCCCAGACACAGAGGATCATGGCATATTTTTTCCCCAGATACAGAGGATGTTGTGAAATTTGGTAAATTATCAAAACCAAACTGGAAATAATTTCTCACTCTTTGCTATTATTTCTATGAAAGAGTCTGTTTTAGCCACTGCAGCCAGACCTAGTAACACAGTTCTCACATTGGGAAAGGGCCAGGTAGTTGCTAACGAAGACCAGTTCCCATGAACATATCACACCTGTTCTCTGTCGGTTGCACTGGATGCCTGTTCCAGTCCAGGCCAAATTCAAGGTTTGGACTAAGACATATAAACCCTGAACAACTTGGGAGCACTTTCTCTTAGGGAGCACTTACTCCATAGATTAGCAGCAATGCCTTCCTGTGATTCAGTCAGGACTTACTATTTTTGGTAATAGTTTGTGCCATTCCTGGTTGCAGCTAAGTGTAGCTGGATTGCATTCCCAGGGAAAAAGCACTTGTTGCTTTCCCTGTTATGGAATGCAAGGAGGGAGAGGAGGATTTTTTTAACCCTTTAACTTCTGCTGTGGTCCATTTCAGATTGTCACTTCTACTTTGCCAAATTCACTATGCATGGATGTGAAAGCTGGACAGTGAAGAAAGCTGATAGGCAGAAAATTGATGTATTTGAAACATGGACTGGAGGAGAGCCTTGAGAATATGTGAACTGAAAGAAAGATCAACCAGTGGGTCCTGGATCAAATCGATCCAGTTTCCCTAGAAGCAAAAATGACTAGACTGGGGCTGTCATACTTTGGACACATCACGAGAAGCCAAGACTCCCCAGAGAAGCCAATCATGGAGGGAAAGTCAAAGGCAGAAGAAGAAGAAAAGGAAGAGCAACTAAGGGAAGCCACATCCTTGGATTGAGAACAGCTGAGCAGGGCTGTCATGGACAGGGCATTCTGAAAGGCTTTCTTTCACAGGGCTGCCATAAACCAGGGATGACTTGACAGTACATAACAACAACCAACCAACTCTGCCAAATAGATGGCCAGGTAGTGATTTATTAAATCAAACAGATGGCTACTTTGGCAACATCAAAGACAGCTGTGGGATCCGGACTGCAGGGAAGGAGAAAAGCCAGTGCTCCCAATCCCTACTGCACTGGGCTCCTCATCCAGATCAGAACTCCTGTGTTTCATCTAGAGCAGTGATGGCGAACCTATGGATCGTGTTCCACAGTGGGCATGCAGAGCCTTCTCTGTCGGCACGTGAGCCAAGTCGCCCCAGCAGCCGAGCACTGGATAACAGGGCACATAGGCCACCTTTATGGGCTGTGTGTCTTGGTGAGCCCACCTTCCTGCCAGCCATCACCCTAGTTGCTATTGGTCTTTGTAGTCTTCCTCATCACTGCTGCCCTTTGCTTGCTGGGCAGGCAGAGAACTGGGGAGCGAGTTGGCAGCAGCAACTCCCACTCCACCTTCTCCCCACCTGTGTTTCTGCTGCACCAGAGGGACAGGTAGGGGAGCAGGTAGGCTGCAAGGGTGAAGAGGAGGAACACCTCCATGGGGCTCCTGTCAGTGGACCCCCGCTCAGGTCTGGGACCTTGGCAGCTGCCTGGCCACGCCTAGCTTTGGCACCAGCCCTACCTAGACCTGAGCAACTGTGAGGGCAATGGTGTGAAGCCATGTGGCTCCTTCGTGGAGGAGAAGGCTCTCAAGGGTGCCATCACAGAGGGGAACGCTATCAGGGGCTGCTAGTCCTGATGGCAAATGCAACCTCCAGTAGCAAGGTTGGGATCCCTCTGCTTGCTAGCTGCTGTGGCACATGGGTGGAAAGGCGCTATTGCATTCAAGACGCGCTTGCGGGATCCTGTGGGCCACTTTGGGAGCAGAATGCTGGACTAGAAGGACCCTCCCGCACAGCTGTTCCGCTGTGGTTACGTTCTTAATTAGCATCACTCAGGCTCCGTGCAAAGCTGGTGGCATTAGCAACACCGTCAGGCCTGTTCAGCTAGGTGAGCGCCTGCTGTGGATGGAAACTCTTATGTATATCTTTACCCACAGATGCTCCAGACGATGCAGCTTTGCAGGCTGGTCAGGGAGCAGCTTGTCTTTCCAGGTCACTTTTCACAGCATCTGAAATGAGTCGTCGTTGTCCCCCCTCCCCCCCCATATTTTTTTATGGTGCAATAAGCGGCATGCTGGGTGAGACAGCAGGGGAGAATCTCAGGACCGCAGAGTCTTTGTCAGCCGTCTGCCGGGAGCATTATTCAGGCCTTTCGGAACATGAGCGCCAGCTGGTTGCAAATGGTCTGAGACAGAAGGAGAAGCAAAGTTCTGCAGACGCCGGGATGATCCCCCATTCTTCATAAATTGTTCTGTGAGCACTTGTGCTTCTATGCGAGGAACAACGGGTCTCTGCAAAAGGAAATTTGATGCCGCTATATTCCAGAAGGACTCATTAACATAAGCATGTGGGTGGGAAGATTAGTTTTGCATCCCATTTTCATAATCTACACTTGTTTCCAATTCCAAAGTGTCTTTCCTAATCAGTTTTGTAGAACTACCGAACGTTCTCAGTTATGGATGCTTTTTGAAGGGTTAGGGAGGCTGCCAGTTTGATGTTTAACACCACTACTGGACAAATGAATATTATGGCTGCTAGCTGAGGTCTAGATGGCTCTAGGAGCTTTCCAGCTTTTAGGCTGGAAAATTGCTGCGACCTTGGAGCTGGGCTTCCATGCTTGGATGCCCCTGTTGCTCCTTGTGCCTGCAGTACAAAGAACAATAGCTGTTTCCCTGTGGCCGCAAAAGCAATTGTAGAGAAGGGCTTTAGGGAGCGTTCAGGGGCAGGAAGGAGAGGCGATAGGGGCAGCTCTTCATCTTTCTTCTCTCCCCCTCCAAAGTGCCACACTGAGATGGACGAAATCAGCTGTGCAGCTGCTTCACAGAACGGGAAGAGCTCAGAGGCAGACTTCAATTCCATGTTCTTTTGGCACTTCATAGATTTCGCATTCTCTTCTGAGTTTGGAGGTTTACAAGCATCTCCGCTGGATTCTTCCCTTAGAGATTCATGTGCAGATTTAAGAGTCAGTGTGGTGTGTTGGTCAGCATGTTGGACACGGGAAGAAATGGGAGCCAGGTTCAAATGCTCACTTACCCATAGAGCTTTCTCTGTGATGCCAGGCTACCTCGCTGGGTTGTCGCGAGGGTGAGTGAGACGCAGGAAGGTTTTTTTTAAGCTGCCTGACACTACTTGGAGGAATGCTGAGATTGGAATATAATTTATACATCTGTGGCCTGGTTTATGCATTTACCTAAGATGCTGCTTCAAAGGTGTGGCAAAAGGCAAAGACACTCATGTGTGTCCATCATGCCTACAATATACTGAGGTGTAAACAGATGCTTGGCTGATTTAGGATATTTTCCAACAAGGTGGGTTACATGTGCCAATAAGCCCACAGTTCATACTAAAGAAGGCAGCCTAAACATTCTCGGAGGAGACCAAAGAGTAAGGGGGCAGTTCATCTGGTTCACAGACATAATGCAAAGAAAAATAACTGGCTTGGATTATGTGTTTGTAAAAAAAAAAAAAATCTGGGCAGGAAAATTTTAGGGGGCAAGCCTCCCCTAGCTGACTCCTGGTTCTAGGTGTGAACCGGAGTAGGATGGAATTGTAGAAAGCTGGTCTTGGAATTTCCCCCTCAAGTTCTGCTCCATCTTCTCCAATGCCTTTACTGCTTCAAGCACGGTACTTTCTGCTCTGTTTCTCGATTGGCTCACCTCCTCTGATGTCAGAGTGGGAGCTGATTTCCCTGGCTGGCATCTAATGAGCTGGGCCAATACCACGGGCCTGAGGGAAGCTTGAGCCAAGCCAGGGAGCAGGAAGGGGTGGTCTTCCAGTGGTGGTGTGAGAAGGTGGCCTACTGGGGTGGGACCATGGATACTTTATTAAGAGCTGCAGACCCCGGGCAGACCATCTGGCCCTCCATGCTGCTCTCTGAAGGCTCTTACTGAAGTACCTGAAGGAGCGCTTACATCCATATATGCCCAGCCGCCCCCTGAGATTGGCGGGAGAGGCCCTCCTCCAGGAGCCCTCAGTGAAGGAAATTAGGAGGGTGGGTACTCGGAGGAGGGCTTTCTCTGTGGTGGTGCCCAATCTATGGAATGCACTCCCCAGAGAGGTCCGCCTGGCGCCGTCGTTATTTGCTTTTCGGCGCCAGGCCAAGACCTTTTTATTTAAGCAGCATTTTAAATGTTAATACTATTGAATTTTATTTGGTCAGGGTGGCTTATTTTATTCTAATGTATATATTTTAATTGTTATTGTTTTAATTTATTGTGTATTTTATTGTATGCTGTGAGCCGCCCCGAGGCTTCGGCAAGGGGCGGCATAGAAATGTTTTAATAAATAAATAAAATAAATAAAGGTACAGAGGCCCTGATGGATTAGCCGTCTTTTGGCCCACCTGTGCTTCATCGCCTGCTCTCCCCAGTCTTTCTGAGCTTCTTCCCTGAAATCCAATGCCCTCCACCCACCTCTCCTTCTCACCTGTCCTCACCTGCTTCACCAGTGCCTTAGGAAGCAGGTCTTTTAAAAACACAGGCACAGAGAGACTTTAGAGCAGGCATAAATTAGCCTATGCAGCTCTGAGCTTTCTTTTGTCATGGGGGACTGGATCTTTTCAGTGCAGGTCCAGATGCTGTTGGACTGTAGCTCCATCATACCTCTTGGATATGTGAGCAAGTGAGCATGGGAGGTACACCCCAGCAACATCTGGAGATCCACATGTTCTGCCTCCCTGGGGAGGGCTGTTTATGGAGAGAAACTTAACAGCAGGAAAGGGATTGGGATCCAGAGGAGGAGGAGGAGGAAGATTAGGGGAAGGCCTTGGAGTGTGGGTCAATTCCGGATGTTAAGATAAGGGAAGCAGAGAGACTGTCCTCAAGACTAGACTCCCCAGGTGCTCAGGCAGCCTCCAAGAATGACCAAAATGTACAGTAACAGGAAAGGACTTGCAACAAGGGAGTTTCTTAGAAACAGATGAGGCAGGTACAGCTTTCAGGCCCATGATGTGCTGTCGGCAGAGGAGGGTGGGCCAATTAGAGGGTCGGCTTGGAGAGAGGAGGTGTGCTTGTTTTCAGAAGGCCCCTCCTGAAGGGATGGAGTCCAGGCATGCTCATAAGGAGAGTTCCCTGAAGTAAGCGCTGGATTGGGCTCAACAAACCACACTGTGCATGCTCAGAGATCCATTCTGGGTGCTTGTGCTTCTGGAAAATACTCTGGTCAGTAAAGAACATTTTGCAAGAAAGATCTGTGGCTTTGAATGTGCAAAAGGAGGAAACCGAGCTCACGACACTAAATAAACTGGTCTCTTCTTGGTCAGTCACTTGTGTAGGTATAAAGGCTTTTGATTGACTTCATCTTGCTAGAATCCAAAGCCTGCCAAAATGCAGACTTTTAACTTGTTTCAAGCTAATTGACACTTTTACCAGTTCCTCTGAGTTATTTGAATGACCTGCCTTGCAGTGTTTCTTCCACAATTGCTGCAGTCTGCTTTTAAATGGCAATTCTAGATCTCCTCTCTTCTGTTATCATGTTTGATTTGAATCCCTTACAGAAATAAAACATCATGGGCACGGCTAAAAGCACTTTAAAAGCTGCATTTCATATAATAGGCCTTGTAGCATCAGTCAAAAAAGAAAAACAAACAATAACAGTCTCACTTTGCAGCAATCTTCCTCCTTGTTTCCATGGACGACCGATGTGATTTGGCCGCTGCAAAAGCACAAGAAGGCATTGCTTTTGTGGTTGACCTGGTCCCACAGCCAAAGCAGAACACATTTCTGCATCGATCACACCAGTAAGCGAGTCTTGCCCTGCCCAGCCCAGCCCAGCCCAGCCAGAAAGGTAAGCCCTGGATCTTTCTAGGTGAACAGTTAAACAAGCAAAACATTTTGGGAGCTGGTGATTAGCCTTTCATTTCTTATCTTGCTGTCACTGTCAGAACATGTTGGATGTGGAGGAGCCTGAACCGGCACTGAATTCTCTGTGTTGTTGCCATTCTCACAGAAAGAGAAACATGCTATCCTTTTAAATCATGTTGATGACTGAGGCTTAATTTAACAGACAAATTGTTCTATTATTGTTAGCTTAACAAAGCAACATTAATGGTGTTTACATGGTGTTGTCTAACAATGGATGTTGATGTACTGTTGAGGAACCAAAAAATGGTTCTTAGATGGGGATTAGAAGAAGACTGAATGCCCTCCAATCTTCCAAATTTACTGGGGAACAGTCTCTGTTTTCTGGGATCTGTCCCTGGTAAATTACTGCCTGTTTTTCTTGATGGAGAGATGGTGGGATTGCCTTGTACAAAAATCATTTAAATTGCTGCACACATGCGGTAGGGGGATAATTCTTCAGATCTCAGTCTCTCCAGCAAGTGTCTAGAAATGAATTTTCTAGCATTTGTGTGTGTGGCAGATTTTGACTATAGAGATATGCAAACTCCATAGCTACAAAACCTGGTGGGGCTTACTTCTGAGTAGATACATATAAAATTGTGCAGTGTGATCTTATTTAGGGCCAAAACAGACATTTCTTTAAATGTGTGCTTAGCAGCATTGTTTTCCATTTTTATTCCAGATGAGGTGAAAAGGACCCATTATGGATCTTAAAAGCCTCCCTTTCTTACCTCCATGCTAGGGTCCAATCCAGACCAAGGCCTATGAGCTTGCTCTAGAATAAAAAAGGGGAAAAGATGTAACTGCTAGGGACACATCTAGCTAATGTCTGTTTTGTAGCTTAATACTGTTGCTTAGAATCATAGAATTTTAGAGCTGGAGAGGACTTAGGAGGTCGACTCGTCTACCCCTGTGTCAAGCAATATCTTCAGTACAGGATCTTGTGACAGCATCCCTAACAGATGTCTGTGCAGCCTTTCCTGAAAGGGATTAAAGAAGTCTCATCCCATGTTGAGTATCTTTCACCACTGCAACATTTCTCCTAATTTATATTGTTAATTTATATTGTTTTATTGAATTCTATTTATTTATGGTTTGTGAGCCACCCCGAGGCTTCGGCGAATGGGGCGGCATAGAAGTCGCCTAAATAAATAAAATAAAAATAAATAAATAAATAAATAGAATGTTGAGTCAAAATCTGCTTCCTTGCAATTTCCACCAATTAGTTCTACTCCTGCCCTCTTGAGGACTGGAGGAAGGTCCTCCCCATCTTCGGTGTGATGGCCTTTCGGCCTGTAGAAGAAGCCCTCGTGTCTCCCTGTGCTCCACTGTTCTTCAGGCTGAAAGTACTGACGGATGACATGGCCTACCGTTTTATGTGCTGCAACTGGGCATGGCTTCTTTTAAATGGTGGAATATGCAGTCTAGAAAAACTGGGCTTTCTGAGCATATCTTTAACCAATGACCTTTCTTCTCGCTTCTGATTTCACATCTCTGGATTGTTCCTGGAGCTGGCCCTTTACTAAGGGCACTCCCAATCCTGGATCCTGCCCTTTTGTAGAGGAAATACACAGTGCAGGTGGAGAAGAAACTGTAGGCTTTGTCAGGACAGAGTCAGACTGTGACGCAATGGATGAGCAGCTTCTCAGGTACAGGTTTTTGGTGCAGGACAATAGATTTGTCCCTAGTTTCGCTCGTGAAATTTTGAAGGGTTGGAAAAGGAGGCCATGTCTGTCAGCTCCAGGCTTTTGTGCACCCTTGGCTAGGACCTTCTTTCTCCGCGAGGTTTATCTGCCCTGCTCCTCCCTGTTCTCATCCTTGGCCACCACGTGATGGCTTCATGGATGGACAGCTGGGGAGCGAGCAGGCAGGGGGCATCTCCTGCTCCATCTTCTGCCTTCCTCTGTTGTCTGCTGTGCCCAAGGGAGAGGTGAGGGAACAAGCAGGCTGCAAGGGTGAGGAAGGAGCTCATATCCAGGGGTTTTCGTCTGTGGGCCCCTGCTCAGGTTTGGGATCTTGGCAGCAGCTTGGCTACGAGGACTCTTGAAGCTGGCCCTGGAAGGATGCGCTTGCTTCATTACCTTGCCTTTCCGCCTCAGTTCCTTTGTATCCTTAGCTGAACTTCTGTCCTGATGTCTGGTTTGGGTGCAATTGGTCTGTGCTGGCTGCATTTGCTCAGTTTGCTCCCCCTGTCATGCCAGGAAGCCCCACTTGCAAGAAAGAAAGTACACACCAGTCCACGCTGCATGAACTTGCTTTTCGTTACTTGTGATTGGCTGGCAGCAGGTGTGAGGGAGTGGAATTAAGGGAGCGTCTGCAGAAAGCACAAAGCGATGCCTGAGGGCAGTGCGCATCCTTTGGAGAGAGGCAGCTGAGAAGGTCTTGAGAAAAGAGATTGTTTGTAGCTACAGCAATAATAATAATAATAAAAAGGGAACATAAATTGCACCAAGAAAACAATGCATAAATAAATAAAGCAAGTTTGGAAGCAATCTCTGTAGGGAAGCCTTGGGGACAATTTTCTCCGGTCAATGTCTGCATTTGAGAAGGTGGCAAGTCCAGGACCAAATGTGGTGAGGTCAAGCCAAGGTGGGTGAAGTTCTCACAAGTGGGGTCAGCTTAGAACTAGCCTGAGGTCAGCACAAAGCTGGCTGTGGCCCAGCTACTCCTGCTCTAGAGGAGGCAGGGCTGGTAAACACAAAGTGCCCCATTTGTCTGGTGTTCAGCCTGGTTTTCCTCCTATGTGCCTGTGAGAGATGGTAGTGGCCACCATTTAAGGGGGGAAAAGGGCCAGACATCCCACTGTTTTTGTGCTTTAGACCCCAAGGGATGCTTCTAAGGGCGATCCCACAGTGCAAAACCAGTTCTGGTCTAGACCTTTAAAGTCCAAAACAGCATGGGCCTGGAGAACTGGACAGACCACTTGCCCCTAGACAAGCTGACCTGACCCTTACAGTGTCTGTAATATTGTAATAATAATAAACATCCTGCCTTAGTGTAATAGCTGGGCAACATGGAACAAGGTTTTCTCATTTGTGGATTTCGCACCTTGAGAACTCTCTACCCATGTTAATTTCTCTGAAACCATATTCACTGCTTTGCAGCGCAGTGGAAGAGCTTTTTAGTGTCCCTTCTGTTTAACCCAACCTGACAACAGTGCCATTTCTTTTACTACTCTGAGCCCTGATGCCTCTTCCTGCCAATTTTTTCTTCTCTGTGCAAAGGTTGCAAGAAGGGGCTATTTGTGGAGAGAAAAGATTTGTTCCAGGGAGCGAACTGAGAAAGGACAGCTGCTTTGCATTCACAAGGTTCCAGATCTGGCTCTTGGTATCTCAATTAGCAGATTAAGCTGCAGATGGTGTGCGATATCTCAGCTGCTATTCAGAATGGCCTCTACTGGCCTAATGAACCAGGCTGCTGATGGGCTCTTCAGGAATGGATAGCAAGAGGTCCTTGGTCTGGGTGTCTCTTGTGCAGTCATATCTTGTTGATGGCCAGATGTCCTCCTTTACCTGAACTGGCCTTCCCTCCGGTGGCAGATCTCAAAGGGCAGAAGACTTGGATGCATCTACGACTGGCAGGGCTGTCCAATCCCAGTCCAGTTGAAGGATACAAACCCATAAGAAGGAAGAGCTGGGATCTTGAGGTTGCTCTCCAATAGAGGTGGACTGATGAAGCAAACACAGAGCTCATCGTCTTTCCCACTAAGAGGGGGTTCATGGCAGTTCTGTATAAATTCTTGAAGTTATTTCTCAATTGGGTTTCTGAATACAGCTCAGCATATGCCAATTTTATGTAAATCTGTATCTTCTTTTGTCCCCAGTTTTGGCGATTCATTTCTTCTTTCTTGGGAAGGAGTAAGTGGCCACCCTATGAAAGAAATCTTGAGAAGCTGCTGCTTTGATGGAGCCTTCCCAGGCCAATTGTGGTCTTCCTGGGAATTCACGTTATGAAGACCTTGGCTGGCTTGATGTATGGTCAGTGCCAATTTCCCAGCAGCCCTTGAGCATTGGCTGCCACTCACCCATATCAAGCAGTTCATGAATGACAGCTGAAGCTGTACATCTGATGTTATGAACAGGGCTTGATGGCGTTGGTGAAACGATAGGCATTGATCCTTCAGATGCTGTTAGACGACAGCACCAATAATTCCTGACCACTGCCTGGAGCTGATGGGAACTGGAGTTCAACAACAACTGGGCGGGGTGGGGGGGTACAGGTTTCTCCACCACTGCCACATGGCAAATCTGTATTAGTGTTTTATCATCCACTTCTTCCTGGAGAAGACAGACATGCGAGGGAAGGTTGAAGGCAGAACAAGAAAGT
The DNA here is from genome assembly GCF_004798865.1 of Varanus komodoensis. Classification (NCBI taxonomy): domain Eukaryota; kingdom Metazoa; phylum Chordata; class Lepidosauria; order Squamata; family Varanidae; genus Varanus; species Varanus komodoensis. Next base: position 8,386,384 of record NW_025335606.1, read on the forward strand.
GAAGAGCAAATGTGAGATGCAGGGACTCCATCAAGGAAGCCATAGCAGCTCATTTAGAAGAGCTGAGCAGGGCTGTCATGGATTGGACGTTCTGGAGGGCTTGCATAGGGTTGCCATAAGCTGGGGAAGACGTGAAGGCATGAAGCAACAACAACATACAGTTCCTCCTCAAATCATAACTTGTTTTCCCTGCATTCCAATTGTATCTTCACAAGTATCCCATGAAGTGGCTTAGGCTTAGCGTCCCAAATAACCAGGTCAGCTTCATGGTAAAACGGGCTTTCAAACCCATGTCCTCCAAGTCTCAGCTCAACATCTTAATTACTTCATCACATGGGTTCCCAGGTAGCAACTGGGGCTGGGAGATATTTTAATTTGGAAGTGAAGGAGTTAAACCCTGAGCTTCATCCAAACCACACACAAGCTGCAGCTGCTATTTATTTTTCTTTTTAAAGCAATGTTCTCATGGATCTCCCATGTCTTGTCTAATTTGGCCCTGGCTTATCTCTTGCATACCTCATCCTTTATAACAAACAGATTCCCATTCAACTTCAGCTGGAGAAAAGGCATTATTAATAACAATATTATTGAGGAACAGCAACAAAAATGCAAGCATTTTTTAATCTGACTTGCTTGGCATATCTATAGGACTCACATTGACAAAGCCCATCTTTCTTCTTTCCCAAAGTTTTTCTCCCTGCTTTTATTATTTAGCAAATAATCAAAAGCATAATTTGGATCCCTTGTGGAGTTTTGGCTTCATTACTTATGGATGTGGAATGGTAAATGCAATATGAAACTCTTGCTCAGTTTTACATAACAAAGGATACTTGATTTGATCAATATGGTGAGGACATGTTAAAAAAAAGAGGAGCGGGGAGAATGAAGTTTCTAATTCTGACTGTTTGTTATAAAAGTGCTTCTCTCCTTTCTTTTGACAGAAATGAATTCGGAGACCAATTGAGGGATTGAGTTAGTCAAGCCTGACCTGCCAAATTGAATCAGACATTTATATAACATCAGGCGTTCATTGCATTGACCTTTTTAATGAGAAATGGGTCTATTAGATCTGTTTGGGTCCCTGGTAAAATATTTTATGAATCGGAGTAGGGCTTTCCATCATTTAGGTGCATATCCATATAGTGAGGGCAGGGACACTGAGTCCAAGCAAAATTACCCTTCTGATGGCCCGTCCAGGTGGAACATGCCTAATTCCTTAACTTGCTGACTCTGCTTTTCTCCATGCCAAGAAATCTTTAAAAAGACCACCCTCCAATAAATACTTCCTGGTGAAAAGGAGACTAAAGCTACAACTATCTACATCAACACTTCTGTGCCAGGGATGACCACCATTCTGGGATTTGGAGTGGGGTGAGGGATCCTGGCAAACCCCCTCATTTATTAGGGCATTGAATCAGTGCAAGCACATTCTGATCAGAATGCTCACATGAATGTGAACTTGGATGATTTTGGGCATCCTATCCAGGGCAGGGGGAGAATAGAGGTGCTCTCTACCTCCCTGTCCCTCCTCCCCCATAAGATATCCAATTTTGGATATCATGCTGTAGTGCTTTAGACGGGGAGGGAAGGAGTGTGGCATGCTGCTGAGATATGTTAGATCTTGGGGGCCTCAGACTCCTCCCTTCTGCACCTCCTCCCTGCTCTCTTGACCCCCATCTCCAAGGCTGCTCTTGGGACCTTGGAGATATGGCCAGTGAGGTGCTTTGTGGGAGCTGTCTTTGGTGCTGAAGGTACATTTCCTCCTGTACTCTTGCTAGACCTCTGTGTTGATTCAGTTGCAATCACTGTGTTTTATTGTCTTCTGTTATTTTTTTCTCTTCCTTATTTGTGTGTTATTAACTTTTGTTAACTGCCCAGAGATCCTCAGCTACTGGGCAGTATAAAAGTGAGATGATAGATAGATAGATAGATAGATAGATAGATAGATAGATGGGTCCATCCCCAAGAGAGGTTTCCCACTATAGAACATGATGGATCGATCCTATACAGCTGAAAAGAAAAGCAGCAATGGATGGGGCAACTCCATTGGCACAGGAACCACCAACCTGCACTGGGAATATAGGTGCTTTATGGAGAACCAGTCTTTTCTAACCTTCTAACCTCGTATTCCTGGCCTCAGCCAAGTGCTTCAGATTCTGTGGGGCATATTGCCAAGTCTGTGAGAACAACCCTGCTCTAGAGGCCCTTTCTCCCACCACTGGGGCAATGAAATCTGTATGCTGCTCCTTCTTGTGGTGAATGTTTGAACTGCAGGTGGATACCTTAAATGCATGCCAACTCAGAAGAATTTGCAAGTCCTGGCCTTCATAAAGCGTCACTGTGTCCACCCAGGCAAGCCACTGAATCTTTCCTGTCCAAAAGGAATATGAGGGCTTCTTTTCCAGGTAGGCTTAAGCATAAATGTCTTCCAAAGCTGGGGTGCATTCTTATATCCTTGGTTATTCTTTCATCTGGATCTCTGGCTTGCTTCTTCCTCCTGATTTAGGCTTTGCTCCTTATCGCTAGCATGCACTTGGGCTCCTGGCTTACCTTACCCTGCTACCCTTGGCTGCGTCCGAATGCCCCCTGCCCTACCATCTCCCTGTTTGCTATTGCTCCATGGTCACAGATCACCGTCCCTGGTGTCTGCAACTTTGTCTGAGAAATGAAATACTAAACTAGCAACCCTCTGTGGCTGGTGTGTGGGTTGCAGAAGCCAGCTGAGCCCACCTGGTTTTACAAGAGTACCTAAACCTGGTTGCTTCCATCCAAGGGAGCAGAAATTAGCAGGACAAAAGAGATTTAGGCAAACATGCACAAGAAGCTAATTTTACTTTCAACAATGAAGACAAATGCATACCCCAAAATTAGTCTCTTTCACAGACACTGAATATCCCCTTCTTTCCCATAGGAAGGAAATAGCTCCATGGCACAGACCATCTGCATGGATCTGCTGATCAAATCCAGAGTCCTGTGTCCCCTGCTCAAGTAAACAGCAACCCTGAGGATGGGGCTGGGAAGGGTGCAGGGAAAGAGTTAAGCATCCATCCACTCCCTCAGTGGCACCTCTCCGGGTCACATCTGCATTTCATACAGGAGAGAGGGTTTCAGAAGGTCTGATCATGCAGCCCCTGCTGAATGCATCCTTCAGCCCTCTATTCTGCTCCTGGAACGTGACCATATGAACAGCTTGTGGAAAACAGCTTCTTGGAGGAACTGCAGGCTGTAAGTCAGATCAGCCCAGGCCTGGTGAGGTTTCATGAAGAAAGCGAGTTGATCACCCTCCTATGTTTGCATGCATTTTAGGTACCCATGAGAACAGAACAAAGGGGTTTTTCTTGGGCATCTCAGTTTATTTATTTATTATTTATTAAAACATTTTTATGCCACCCCATTCGCCGAAGCCTCGGGGCGGCTTACAACAATAAATTAATATAAACATTAAAAATCCAAAAAATACAATATAAAATAAGCCGCCCTGGCCAGATAAAATCAGTTAATACTAACAGTTAAAATACCGCTTAAATAAAAAGGTTTTCGCCTGGCGCCGAAAAGCAAATAACGACGGTGCCAGGCAGACCTCTCTGGGGAGCGTGTTCCATAAGTTGGGCGCCACCGCAGAGAAAGCCCTCCTCCGAGTAGCCACCCTCCTAATTTCCTTCCCGGAGGGTTCCCGGAGAAGGGCCTCTCCCGCTGATCTCAAGGGGCGGCTGGGCATATTTGGACGTAAGCGCTCCTTCAGGTAACCAGAACCCAAGCCGTTTAGGGCTTTATAGGTCATTACCAACACCTTGAATTGGGCCCGGACTTCAATGGGAAGCCAGTGAAGCTGACGGAGAACTGGAGTCATGTGACCATAACGCCCAGTCCCCGTCAACAGCCTGGCAGCTCTATTTTGAACCAACTGAAGTATCCGGACCGTCTTCAAGGGTAGCCCCACGTAGAGCGCGTTACAGAAGTCAAGACGGGAAGTCACCAGTGTATGTGTCACTGTCGCCAGGCAGTCGTTCTCCAGGTAGGGGCGCAGCTGATGAATCAGCCGAAGCTGGAGGAAAGTGCTCCTCGCCACTGCTGTTACCTGAGCTTCCAGTGAGAGCTCCGGGTCGAGGAGCACTCCCAAGCTGCGGACCTTGTCCCTAGGAGGGAGTGCAACCCCGTTCAGGGCAAGGGTCACTTCACCCTCTCCGAAGCCCGATCCGCCAACCAACAGGACCTCCGTCTTGTCTGGATTGAGCTTCAGTTTATTGGCCCTCATCCAGCCCATTACCTCGGCCAGGCACCGGTTCAGTACAGCCACTGCCTCACCTGGATTGGTGGAAAATGAGAGGTAGAGCTGGGTATCATCAGCGTACTGATGATTCCGCAGCCCACACCTCCTGATGACCTCTCCCAGCGGTTTCATGTAGATGTTAAACAGCAAAGGGGACAAAATGGACCCCTGCGGTACTCCATGGCATAACTGTCATGGCGCAGAGCCATAGTCCCCCAGCACCACCTTCTGGAACCGGCCGTTGAGATAGGAGCGGAACCACTGCAAAGCAGTGCCTCCGACCCCCAATCCCGCAAGCCTATCCAGAAGGATACCATGGTCGATGGTATCGAAAGCTGCTGAGAGGTCCAGGAGAACCAACAGGGACGCACTCCCCCTGTCCTTCTCCCTGCACAGGTCATCGTACAGGGCGACCAAGGCAGATTCAGTACCGTACCCGGGTCTGAAGCCGGACTGAAATGGGTCCAGATAATCAGTTTCATCCAAGAGTGCTTGGAGTTGTCCCGCCACCACTCGCTCTAACACCTTGCCCAGAAACGGGATGTTGGCCACAGGTCTATAGTTAGTGGCCATCTCTGGATCCAGTGACGCCTTCTTCAGGACCGGTCGGACTACCGCCTCCTTTAAAGGGGCAGGCACCCGACCCTCCCTCAGAGAAGCGTTAACCACTTCCAAGATCCAGATCCCAGTCCCGTGCTTGGAATTCTTTATTAACCAAGACGGGCAAGGGTCCAATAGGCAAGTGGTGGGACGTACTTGTCCAAGCACCTTGTCCACATCATCGGGCCGCAACAACTGAAATTCATCCAATAATTCTGGACCAGACGGCAGCATTGGCGTCTCCCCAAAAACCTCTGAATCAATAGTGGAATCCAGCTCGTGACGAATCTGAGCGATTTTCTCCCTGAAATGCCTGGCAAAGTCGTCACAGCGGGCCTTTGAGGGTGTAACCTGGTCTTCTTTCCGACCTGGGTTAACCAGGCCATGCACCACTCGAAAAAGCTCCGCTGGACGGCATTGTGAGGAGGCAATGGAAGCGGAGAAGTGTCTCTTTTTCGCCGCCCTCACCGCCACAGCATAGGCCCGATAGTGGGCTCTCAAGTGTGTTCGGTCAGATTCATCTCGTGATTTCCTCCACCTACGCTCTAGTCATCTCCCAACCTGCTTCATCGCCCTCAATTCAGGAGTGTACCAAGGGGAAGAGCGGGCTCTGTCTGGTGGGAGAGGACGCTTAGGAGCGATCGTGTCAATAGCCCTGGTCATCTCCCCATTCCATAGTTCGACCAGAGCCTCGACAGGAGCACCCGACTTGTCAGCCGGAAACTCCCCCAGGGCCTTCAGGAATCCTTCCGGATCCATCCGGCTCCGGGGGTGGACCCACACAATCGGGTCCGCACCTTTACAGAGGGAGAGGTTGCTCTCGAGCACAAACCTCACCAGAAAGTGATCTGACCATGACAGGGGAATCAAGCATAAATTCCTCACCCTCAGACCACCCTCCTCCTGCCCCATCGAGAAAACCAGGTCCAGAGTGTGTCCACGTTCATGGGTCGGGCCGGTGACATGTTGAGACAGCCCCATGGACGTCATGGAGGCCATGAAGTCCTGAGCCGCCCTGGAGAGATCAGTCTCGGCATGGAGATTGAAGTCCCCCAGGACCAACATCCTGGGGGTCCTCAACACCAGGTCCGAGACGATCTCCGTCAGCTCAGGCAGGGAGTCTGTTGGGCAGAAGGGTGCACGGTACACCAACAGAATCCCCAATCTGTCTCGGTCGCCCAACACCAAGTAGAGACACTCCAGCCCTGGTCTCGAAGGGACAGGAAGTCCGGTGAGAGCGATGGAAGCTCGGTAAACCAAAGCGACCCCCCCTCCCCTCCCCTCTGGGAGTGAGCAATGCTGAACCAGATACCCGGGCAGGCACACTTGGGAAAGGGCCACATCCCCCCCTTCTCCCGCCCAGGTCTCTGTGATGCAAGCCAGGTCGGCCCCCTCATCCAGAATCAAGTCATGGATGAGGGAAGATTTGTTATTGACCGACCTGGCATTAAGCAGCAGTACTGTCAAGCCCGAGGGGTGGCTGACAAGACTCCCTGGTACCCTCTGGTTGGGGGCAAAACCAGAAGTAGGGACAGGTGTCAGCCATCTGTCCCTCCTTCTTCTACGCGGACATGTTAAGCCCCCTCCGCTGTTATGTCCATTGCCCAAGACCACGCCAATGGCAGCGCCCGCATGCTCCCCAGGAAACACAAGCGGCGGTATGGCCAGGGACGACTCCATAAAACAACTTAAAATTATAAAAACAATTAAAAACTTACACTAGTTAAATGTGCCTTCATTCTTGAACTTATCCCTGCATCTTTCACAAGGTGCCTCCCAGTGATCCCAGCAGGGCAGCAAGAAAAGAAACAACTGGGCACATCTGAAGTAGCCGGTATGGCTGTCCTGGTTCTGACAGGCAAGCATGCCTCAGCGTCTTCCACCCTCTGCAGGGCCAGTTGCTTAGTTCTTTCTTCAGTGTGTATTTTAGATGGCATTCCAGTGAGCTGCTGGCATTCTGAATTGGAGGGAGAGAGGAAGAGGCATTTAAAAGAGGCATTTAAAGCTCCCCAGAGAGGTCCGCCTGGCGCCGCCGTTATTTGTTTTTCGGCGCCAGGTGAAGACCTTTTTATTTAAACGTCATTTTAATTGTTAACAATATTTGCTTATTTATCTGGCCAGGGCGACTTCTTTTACATTGTTATTTATTTTATATTGTTAATTTTATATTGTTATTTTTGTATTTTATTGTATTTTATTGTGTTGTAAGCCGCCCCAAGGCTTCAGCAAGGGGCGGCATAGAAATGTTTTAATAATAATAATAATAAATAAAGTAAGCCTGTATTTTTTCTAGCTCCTTTGCCTTTTTAACTAAGTTGTGCTTGTTCTCCTTGGGCTAGTGATGGAGATGGGTCAGATGTCCATGGACACAGAAAGCAGCGGTGTTGCCATCAGAGTAGCATTTGGGGCAAATGCCCAGGGCCCCCATCTCCTGAGCCTGCCTTCCCCACATGCCACACGGCTGATGGATCACGTTTTGAAGTAAGCAAAGTGATACCCAATATATTCATGAAGCTGAGATGTGGAACATCTAGTGCTCCAGCTGTGTTTGGACTGCAATGCCTCTCATGACCCACTGTTGGCTATGCTGAAAGGAGTCGCAGTCCATGTTTTCTAGGACCTTCCTTAAGACAATTACATACAACTTCTATGCATCACCATTCAGCAGGAGCGAGATGGTTTGGAGAGCCACTGAATGAAAGAACGTTCATCTCTACAGTCCAGCTCAAGGTTTTCTTTCTTGATCACCAAATAGCTAGAAAATGCTGGGAGCTAGAGGATTTTTCTGTCTAAACACATACATGATTGCACTTTGTGTATTTATTTATTTATTTAAAACATTTCTATGCCACCCCATTCTCAAAAAGCCTCGGGGAGGCTTACAAAACAGACACAATACACACAATTTACCTTAAAAATTTGGAGACATTTCGGCACAATATAAAACCCAATAAATAGTCGATTAACAATTAAAATAGCTTTTAAATAAAAAGGTCTTGGCCTGGCACCGAAAAACAAATAATGAACTTCTTGAAGTCCCTCTCTCCACATACTGCATCCCCTCCTCTCAAATCTTCCCTACTTCGATACTTAGAAGAAGGGCTTTCAAAATAGTCATGCAAGGTTCTGTGCATCCAGATTGCTTTTCCTTTTCTGGGACCCTCACTTAATATGCTCATCAGCCTACAAGTCCCAGAATCCCTAGTGGGAGACGTAAGGTCTCATTTGCGCTCAGGGGAAAGAGCATTGCTTTCAAACTTCACTCTGCCAAAGTGCCAAACTTCACTTTGAAGAAGCACTTCACGACTGTGTCCAGGGGACAGTGTCACCGGAAAAGAGCTAAGGCCAAACACCAAAGATATCAGTATATGTTATGTTATGCTGGTACCTATCCCCTGGGAGAAGTGTTTCAAGTTTAAAAAAAATGCAGAAAGGTTGGAAATTCCAGAGGACCAGTTTGGGACCTCTGTAGAACCAGGTCAGGCTCCCAATTTGGATGTTCCACATTTCCATTTCCTCTCATCCCTGCCTGGATAAACTTGAAGAAGGTCACTCATCTCTGTGTCCATCTCTGCTTGCATTCTTACAACATGTCTGAAAGTGCTCCATCTTACACAGTTGGGCTGGGTTCAAATGGCATCTTAGTGGCCTGTGTGATTTACGGGGAATGCTCCAAATTAGGTTTATGCCTTCCCTTTCTGTCATATCATGAAAGCAGCAGCATAATGAATCCATGCATTCTGCACAGTGTGCAGTTAAACACAAGTGGAAAATATTTTATCTGGCTACAAGCAACCTCCCCCTCCCCAGAGTAGTCCAGTCATTCTGCTACTGAAATACCTGGTGTAAATGCCTAGCAATTCAAAATACTTCTCCAGCCTGCATTTGATATTGTACCCATATTTTTGAAAATGCAAGAATGCAAAAGTGAAATTGAAAAGTAGTTGCCATAATGTGAGTTCTATGTAAATTACTTCTGGTTCTTTTTTATTGTTCTATTGATTGCCATTTTTAAAATGTAATGCATTTCATCTTTGGGAATGAATATTTTATACCAGCTTAGCATCGCTCAGAATCCAATAGCTAATGAAACATGAGTCAGGCAAATGCAGTGATCGCGCTAGTAGAGATTACAGAATCGAGTTCAGCCTACATTATTTACATTTTAAAAGGTCCTGTCTCTCTGGGTCCTCCTGTGACTTGAAATCCATCATTCACATTTTTCTCTGCTGCAATTATGTAAGGGAAAAAGCAGTACCCTCGCTGAGGATGGCTCTCAGCAGTCAGAGAAAAGCTATATTTCATTTCCCTGGGTGTGGTTGACAAGTCGTCATGCACACAGGTTGGCCACTGAAAATGGCAGCCTTGTACTGAGTTCGTCTTTCCCTCCCTCCGTGATTTTGAGATAACCTAGCCTATATTTTGATGCCGCCGTGCTCTCTTTCCCCACTTCCACCCTCCCAGGCTCCATGGGTGTGCCTTATGGAGGCAGGGAAGGTATATATTGCAATTAATTCGGGGCAGGGCCTCAGCTGAGTGAGACCGTATGCAAGGAGTGATGGGTGAACGCCAGGCTACCATTTTAGTCCGCAGCCCTATGTTGGTTTGTTCAGCCTGTGAAGTTCTGCTGAGGGTTCTCAAATGGGAGTGTAAAAGAGAAGGTGTGTTGGGACCTGGGCCCCCTCCCCCGCTTTCAGACGACAGACAGTTCTTTGGCAAAAACACTTTATTTCCAACGTACAGCCAGCAAACTAATAGCCAACAGTCTTTGAGCATGCACAGAGTGGTTTGGAAACCCAAACTAGAAACCCAAACTGTCTGAGAATCCTCCTTTGCGGTATCCCTGGGCTCCATCCCTCTGGGTTGCCCCTCTGGAGAAGGGACGTCCTCCTAGTCCTGTGCAGGCCCTCTAGTTGGCTAGCCCTTCTCCTCCAGTGCCATGTCATGGAGTAAGGAACTGTACCAGACTCCTGTCAGTCCTCTCCTACGTCCCCTGCTGGCACTTTGAAACCCTGCCAGTTCCCAGAAGCTGCCTGAGTACCTGGAGGTTGCAGCCTTGAGATGAGCTCTCCCTCCTCTGCCAGCTGTGTGCCTGAAGGTCTCATTTCCCAGGCCTCCTAGATCTCACTGGAAGAGCTGGTGCTGCTTGGGCCCTGGGAAACCCGCCAAGAGGAAGGGGCTCTTTAACTCCCAGCATTGCGTGTGGTTCAGAACTGGGAACCCACCTCATTAGCATTACCTTCTCCAACCTGGTGCCCACCAGTAGTTCTGCACTACAACCCTCACCAGCCCCAACCGTTGCAGCCAATGCTCAGGGAAACCTCTGGAGAGCAGCAGGGCTGGGAAGGCGGAGTTGCCGCATGCACAGCCCACCTTCAGCACGGCAGGTGTATTTCATGGGGCGCTTGGGCGGAAGCGTGTGTGTTTCCTGTGCCCCTAGTGTGGATTCAGGCCTTTCCTCTCACCAGTTCGCCCCCACTGCTGAACAGACATCCCTGGATCCTTTGTAAGCAGGCAGGATGCTGTATAGTAATGCAAGAGGCTGTGTGTGTCTCTGTCCGTGCCATCGCTTCTCCTCCTTGGAACAATACTTTGGAGAGAAGGACGAAGATAAAGTACACGTGCAGATATCTCAAGCATCCTCACAGCTTGTCCACCTGAGCCCCGGAGCGTGCAATTTTCCAGCTGTGCATTATAGGCTTTATGTATGTATTTATTGATTAGATTTGTACCCTGCCTTCTCTCTCTCCCTTTTTAGAAAAACTCAGAGTGGCTCACATCAATCTCCTCCTCCTCCCGCTTTCAGTCTCATCCACACAGCAGCATCCCTGGGAGGTCGGCTGGGCTGAGAGTCTGTGACTGGCTCAGAGGGACCCAGTGGGCCCCATGCCTGAGTGGGGACTAGAACCCAGGTCGCCCGAGGCCCATTCCTGTGCATTTAGCCACACTGGCTCCTCTGTTGCTGCATATCCTGGCGCCCATGTGAGCAAACAAGCCTTTCTGCATGCAGTGTGAATGCAGGTTGCACAGAGAAATGCTGCCTGGGGCAAGTGCTGTTCATGCGGTTTCTTGCCAGGGGAACTGACCTGCGGGGCAGGCCTTGCATGCTACTGCCAGTGGCCCCCATGTCCGGCACTTGTTCACGCTGCAGCAGGGGCGGAGCACTTCGGGGTTCCTGGGGCCACATCTCACCCCACCACAATTGCCACTGGACGGGGTGCCAGGGCCCATCCACACACGCCTGGCACTCCAGCAGGATCACGCTCTTGTGGACTTGGGTACGTGTGACCGAGCTTGCAGACGCTGCCCCTTGCCCCTGCTTTCCTTGCAAAACTGCTGCATGTACTTGCTTGGAGGGAAGGGGCTTGCATACACTCTCCTGCCACCCACCCCTTCCTTGATGTGACTCCCCAGCCCAGCCTCCTGCTGTATCTGCACTGCGTGGAAGATCAGCTTTGGGATGGGGTGTGTGCCTCCAAAGGGATAAATGCAGACCTTCATAGAATCCGAGTAGAGCTGGAAGGGGCCACGAAGGCCATCGGGTCCAGCCCCCTGCTGTTGCAGGACAGCAATCACACCATCCCACTCAGAGCTGCATCTTGGATGGCTCCAGTGTGGGAGAGCCCACCCCCTCCCTTGGTTATTGGCTCCATTACTGTACTGCTCAAGCAGTCAGGAAGTTCTTCCTGATATCTAGCTGCAATCTGGCTTCCTGTAACTCGAACCCATTATTCCATGTCCTGCACTCTCAGATGATGAAGAGAACCTGGCCTTTATCTTTGTGACAGCCTTTCAAGTATTTCATAGAATCATACAATACTAGAGCTGGAAGGGGCCATGAAGGCCATTGGGTCCAGCCCCCTGCTTGCAGGACACCAAGTTACACCATCCCACTCAGAGGGCTGTCCAGTTGCTTCTTGCATGTCTCCAGTGTGGGAGAGCCCAGCACCTCTCCAGGCAGCTGGTTCCACTCTCGTATTGCTCTGACAGTGAGGAAGCTTTTCTTGATAACTAGCCTGAATCTGGGTTGTCAAAACTTGAATTGATTATTCCGTGTCCTACATTCTGGTCTGCATGAGAAAAGACCTTGACCTTCCTCTCTGTGACAGCCTTTGAGGTACTGATAGAGGGATACCATGTCCACCCACCCCTCAATCTTCTCTTCTCAAGGCTGAACATGCCCAGTTCTCCCAGTCTCTCCTCACAGGGCAGGGTTTCCAAGCCTTGGGTCATCTTTGTTGCCTTCCTCTGGGCTCTTTCTAATTTTTCTGTATCTTTCTTAAATCTTGGTGCCCAGAACTGGACACAATATTCCAGATGAGGAATTCTGCAGAATGCTACCCTATCTTTCCTCAGTCTTCTCTTCTTGATGCTCCACACACCCAGCTCTTTCTCTCTCTCCTCATAGGGCTTTGTTTCATATCAAACTTGTTGCCCTCCTCTGAGCCCTTTCCAGCTTGTCTGCATCTTCCTTAAATTGTGCTGCTCAGAATTGAGGTCTAAGCAGAGCTGAGTAGAGGGAAAATATTATTGCACATGATTTGGAAGTGATGCTTCTTGTAATGCAGCCCAAAATAGCATCTGACCTTTTGGCTGCCACATCACATTGTTGACTCATATTCAACTTGTGATCTACAACAATTCCAAGATCCTTCTCACTTGCAGTATAGTTGAGCCAAAGATTCCCTGTTTTGTAATGATGCGCTTGTGTTCTTCTTCCTTAAGTTCCTACTGTCATTGGTCACCTGTGTCTACACCTGTCTATGCAGCTGCGCATCTTCCCCTCTCAGCCAACAGTTTGCTCAATGCATGGATGCTTGGATCAGAAGGCATGTGGACTTTGTGCTGGGTGGGCACTGTCTACCCCCCCCCCCACCATGCTCTAGGCCTTCACATGGAAGGAGCTCTTGTGAACATCTGGGACAGAGAAGATGCTACCTCCATTCTGCATCACAACAGATCTCCCATAAATCTCAGAAATATAGACTTGAACTATTTTATGTCAAAGAAACTTTGACATGAAACTCCTAACTCCAAACCAGGAAATAGAATTTGGAAACCTATTTCAAAGTAAATGTAAATAATAGATTAAAATGTTCTAAGTACATAAAAAAGGAGTCTTTGTTATGCATGTGCCCCCAGTTCATCTGTTTTCGGTGAAAACAATAAAAAAAGGCAAGCACAGAGACATCGTCTGCAGTTTGACAAGAGTTCCCTGCTTGGAAATATGATGGCTGGATGCTTTGTGACAAATGGAAAGTGCGATACATTTCTCAGAAAACACACTGTCAATATTTCATTTCTTAAGTTGCCATGCACAGTTCCCCCCATTATTTGGAGAAGGTTATAAGAAGAGACGTGTTTTTCAAATATGCATGGGATTTTGTGGGGCAGTGATCTAAGGAATGTCATTTCAATATATTGAAGAATATTCTAAGAGTCCTGGTGGGTCATGCCAACTTTAATTTCATCTAGCTTTCACTACCCAGCAATGGGTGGCCAGATGTTTCTTCAGAGCACACAAGCTGAGTGCAAAGGGGTATGCTGTTTCTGTGGAAGGAAGGTCCACTTAGCTTTTACGGACAAACCTGACTGACAGATTCAGCCTTTGTCTAATGCTTTGACAACCTGCTTGGAGGTGGGCACTTGTCTCCCTATCTTGAGGTATCATTTTGAATTGTTTTAACAGTTTGATTTGATTGCATTATCTTCTTCTGAGAGTTTTTCCTGATAAATGGCCGATACTTTCCTGAATTAAGAAAGACATGCAGAATTCCATGAGTTAACTTGTGTGCATTTGCTTTGACGATACCCTTTGCAAATGTCTGGAAAATTTTTGAGAGTGGCAGAATTATTTTCCAAGCTGATCCTTACACACGTGTCCAGCTCTTGATGACTTTCATGCATGGATAAGTGGCTACAGATCAAGCCCCACTGATAGATTGTGCGTGTCGTTCATCTTTTGTGTTGCCAGGTTCCCTCTAGTAGCCCTGAATATGACTGGAAGATGCAGAGAAAAGTTATCCTGCACCATCACCCTCCAAGACTAGCATGGGCAACAGAAGTGGAAGTGCTGGGAACCCAGAACTTCAGTGGAAGCACTGCCAAAATAATCTACCTGTAGGCCCATGATAAAATTACAACCAGCCCAGGGCTCTGAGCACTGCTGAGTGGTTAGGACTGGGCATCTTATCCATTTTCCATAATGTTCCTGATCTAGCATCAATGGGGCATCGTGGGAAATGGAAATGGCATTTAGAGCTCATAACTCTGTTCACAGGGCTGCTCCCACCTGGTAGATCCCAGGAGGGGCCCAACAGAGCTTGCTTAAGCCCAGCATTTTTACCCTGCATTTTGGCTTACATCGATTTATACTACGACAGCCCCTGCTGCCAGGCTGGCAATATGGAAGACACATCACAAGAGGAAAAGAGATTGGGAGGGAGGGGAGAAAAAAGCAAAGCTCAGATGCCAGCTTTTAGTTTCAAAATTCTTCCCTGCGTTCTTTCTGGCAGGGAAGGTGCAACGAGACCTCTGCAGCTGCTCTGTCTCGGGTATGTATGGGGGAGGTTGCTCTCCTCCTTGCCATGAAGCTTATCTTGGGGAGCAGTGGCCCTTGGTGCTGTGAGACACGGGGCTGGGTCTCTACACCTGCCAGCCCCACCTGAGGCATTTTGCTCCTTGACGCAATGGACAAGATGGAGCCACCCCGATTCCTTACAGCGAGGCTGCCTGCAGTGGTGGGCAGCATCCTCCACTGCCCCCGAGGGCAGCATCCTAGCTTAGGGGATGGGAATAGAGAGCGATCCACCGACACCATCTGGCATCCCCTGCTATCTGCAGCCCGAGGCAGCTGCGTCACTCTGCCTCATGGCAGGGCTGCCCTGGCCCATCCTTTGCTGCAGTTCCTCGGTACCTTTCGTGAATCAGTGAAGTGCTTGTGGCACCCCACACATCTCCCAGGGCACTCGACTGCCCCTGTGTGGGAACTGCTGTCACATGCACCTGTCTTAGAGGATTCTCCCCTTATAGTGCCCGACAGCCCAACCTAGCCTTTGCCAATAGGCTAGGCTTCCCAGAAGACACCGCCAGGGGCTGTGCATCCCTCATTTTATCATAGCCCCTTAAATAACGGGTTCTTCATTTTCAGAATGGTGCCCACTTCCCTTCCTGGCATTTTAACTGTCTTGAAACTTGCTAGTAAAGGTATGTGTACTGTGATGAAATAGGCCTTATAGGTATTTCACACACGTTGGTGTGTCATAAGGTCTGACCTTTATCTTTTCTGCTACACAGTCTCAGCTGTGGGTAGACAGTAGATCTATTGAATATTGTAGGTGTGCCCCCCCCCCTCTGTCTTTTCGAGTCTTATCTTTAAAAAGACAACAGCTTGTGACTTCTGGTGTGGAAAGGGCAAAGAATGCTCCGAGTCTGTGTGAGGGCTCAATTGCTAAAGGGCAAGCGTGGTTTTTGAACTTCATAAATTAATCTTCTCTCCTTCCCCCTCTCATCCTCATAGGAAAGTCTCTGGATATTGGTTTACTTAAGTGATTGCCTAAGAGGTGACAACTTCAGATATGCTACAGATAATAAATGGTAGGTAAGCTGGATTTGGTTTACCCGCAGCCTTCTCTGTGTCCATTGCCAAGAACCAGGCACATGCTCCAGTTCAGCGCTTCTTCCTGAGTTGTTTCCGATTCTGTTCCTGAAAAGGAGGCCATAATGGCATGGATCAGAGGATTCACCCCCACTGTGGTGTGGAGGCTGGAGTGCTGGTAGGGATGCAGGAGATCTGGGTTCTGGTCTCCACCATGCAGCTCACTGGGTCTCTTTAAACTTGTCAGCTCAGAGAGTTGTTGTGAATTAGCGTTGAGAACTTGCTGTCGTTGTTAGTCACAAAGTCATGCCCGACCCATTGCGACTCCATGGACAACTCTCCTCCAGGCCTTCCTGTCCTCCACCATCTCCCGGAGTCCACCTAAGCTCATGCCAACTGCTTCAGCGACTCCATCCAGCCACCTCATCCTCTGCCATCCCCTTCTTCTTTTGCCATCTATTAAGCTCTGAGAACTTAGCAGTTGATAAAATGGCGAACAGGAGGAAGAAGTCCAGGCAAGCTGAAGTAAAAGGGGCCAGATAAGTGCATAAATAAATTTACATGTGTGTCCCAAGGCCTTAAATGCACCCTTGCTGGTGCCTCTCTCCCAGCAGGTGTGCCACACATTCAGTTTTGCTCCGGCCCATGGCGTGGTCTGCACTGGATGGGATGTACTGGAAGAATGCAAAGGAGCTTGTCACGGTTCAGCCGGTAGTGGAGTGAACTTTCCTGTGTCCAGAAACATCTTGGAGCCATGCCAAGCCTATGGACTTGGGATTGTTCAAAAGAGCACGCGAGTTACTTGGCTGGAAGATACTTTTCTGGAGTAGTTTCCTTAGGGAAGAGCAGCTTCCCTGTTGCTAGCACAGACGATGGTGTGATCTGTATTGGGACGACTATGGTGCACGCATCAGGGTGCTTTTGGGTTTGGAAAGGCTGTGCATAGATGGAGTTACCGCTTCGATATAAAAAGGAGCCTTGCAAAGTAGGTTAGGCTGAGAGAGGCTCTCCTCATGATACCCAATCATATTCATTCAGCTAAGCAGCAACTGAATGCAGGACTTTCTTTTCAGTCATTCAGTCACCGTGGGCACTGCACATGTGCAGGGAGTGGCCAACCACACGGGGCTGGAGTCCTTCTTGCAATGTCACTGAGGGGCCTGTATTAGCCCGGAAGGGACTGCTTCTGCATGCATAGGGTTTCCTGTAAGAGGAAGGGATTCCTTTCACTGGGATGCAGCTCGTGGGTCACCCAGGGGCACGACCAGTGAGTGCGCATCATTGCCGAGGGGTGGGGCTAGCATTGTGCTTCCCCTCTGTATACATTTGGTAGCCATTGGTCCCCAGAGCTTCAGTAAGGTCAGAATGGAATGCAGCTGGAGCTCCTTCGAGAGCGAATATCCCCAGCAGAAAAGCAACCAGGAAAGAACGCCTCCTCTAGCATCACTTTCCCCCTGGGGATGTGGAGACTTGGACCTCCACTCCATTTGCAGCCAAAAAGATACCCCATGCCCCATTCCTATGGAGGGGAAAAGCATTCATCCTATATCTTAGGGAGGATGCCTACAATGCCACTTTTCCACTGGGGATGCTGGGACATGAATGTGCTGGTGGGGAAATGATGGGGGTTACAATCCAACACCTCAGCAGGGCACCAAGATGGATACGGACAGTGCAGATCTGTGTCAATGATCACATTTGCAGCCTGGAAGTCATTTGCTGAGTGTCACCGAGTGATGTTAGAGAAAACCACAATGGATTCAAATGCGTTTGGATTTCTATGAAGCCAACCAGTAGAGCGAGGACCATTTTCCCCAAAGTGGTGTGGATTCTGTGTACTTCTGGGCCAGTTCTTTCTATTTGTGAATAGGTGGTGGGGAGTCATACAAATTCGCACTGGTGCTAATGCACATGAGTGCAAGCACAAATTGGTGCTACGGAACATCAGCACACGTGGAACAGAATCCATGCATTCCTAAAAAAAATCTGATTCTTTCAGTGAGCTGACAACAGCACCAAAATGCTTGGCAACCTGTGAAACACAGATGGAATGGATTTAGCAGAATTTGTACATCCCCAGTGTCACTGCCTGATATGTTTGATAAGCTCAGTTGTACACGGGATGCTTGATATGCTGGCTGAGATACTCTTGGCATGTTTGTTGTTCAATAATAATGGATGACAAACTGGGTACATTACTAGTTGCTTGATATGCCAGATATTTGATATGTTGGGTGTTTTGCTGGCCAATGTGTCGGATACAGCTGGGAGGCTGCAAATTCAGCAGATTGTTCTTTTATCAGTGTCAGACTAGAAACTAGAAAACAAAACCAGTATTTAACAATATGAATCAAACTGGAGCAGTGATAACAGGAGATGCTTATCTATGTCAGAATTCCCCTGATACACATTTATTGTAGTAACAAGGGTCATATTTCTCTTTGGACCTCTCTGGGATCAATTCATGCATTGCAGCCAAGAAAAAACCAGGGGAACAGCTGCAAAAATGCTGTCCCTGCAACCTTATGGACTGGAGAACTCGGAGAGAGGAACTCCGATTCCCCACCCTGCAGCATGGGGCATATTGAGGTAGTGTCGGCGTACCTTTATGGACTGGAAGTACTTCTTCACACTGAGCGTAGTTCATCTGTGGAATTTGCTGTCACAAGATGTAGTGATGGCCACTGTCTTGAAGAGTGTTAAAAGTGAATCGGACAAATTCTTGGAGGAGAAAGATACCCATGTCAATTAGTTGTGTTTGCTCTATGTCTGATCCTCAAAACTGCATGCTGGGAAACATGAGTGGAAGAGTGGAATTGCAGATCACAAGATGAAAATGAGACAACAATACGATGTAGCTGCGAAAAGAGCAAAGGGATATTTTGGCCTGCATTAACAGAAGTCTCACTCCCAAATCATGTGAAGTACCGGTTTCCCTCCACTCAGCACTGGTTGGGCCTCAACTGGAGTGATGTGTCTGGTTGTGGGCACCACAGTTTAAGAAAGAGGAAAGGGCTCAGAGGAGCGCAACAAGGATGACCTGGGGAATGGAAACAGCTCTATAAGGAGAGACGGAAAGAATTGGGTGTGCTTAGCCTTGAAAAGAGAAGACTGAGGGGAGATAGGATAGCACGCTTCATGTCCTTGAAAGGTTGTCACACAGAAATAGGTCAGGATCTATTCTTAATAATTCCAGAGTGTAGAACATGGAGTACCAGGCTGAAGGTACAGGAACAGGAAGAAGTTCCTCACCATTAGAGCCGTATGACAATGGAACCAAGGACCTGGGGCAGTGGTGGCGAGCCTATGGCACGCGGGCCACAGTGGGCATGCAGAGCCCTCTCTGTTGGCACGGAGCCAAGTGGCCCCGCATCGCCCCAGGAGCTGATCATCGGATAACAGTGCACACAAGGGCCATGCGCATGCTTGGAAAGCAGTAGCGCCACCCGGTGATGACGTCACGAGCAGCGACTCACTACCTGCAGCTTTTCAAAACTTTTGCATGGCTGGTCAGTGTGCTAGCTTGAAATGGCTGTGAGTTGTTTGTTCAAAACTAAAACCTCGGTTTTCAGGTTTTATTGCAGTGTTGGCACTTGGCAATATATCAGTGGGTTTTAGGATGCAGTTTGGGTACTCGGTCTCTAAAAGGGTTGCTATCACTGACACAGGGAGAATGTTATCTGACAACAGAGAAGTTAAGGTTCACCATCATTGGGTTAGGATTAGAAAAGTGAGGTGTCCTGGCATGATTTTGATGGTTGGAAAGTGTTAAAATGGGGCAAAAATGCTGAGCAGCGCAGAAAAAGCTACTCAGGAAAGGCTTTTCAAAACCGCCCTCTTTTGAATGAAAAATTCACCCTCTATTAGGGATAGGGGTGTGAACCAGGGTAGGGTTAGGGTAAGAAAAATGAGGTGCCCTGGCATGATTTTGATAGTTGGAACATGTTTAGAATGAGCAGAAAGGACGAGCAGTGCAGAAAAAGCTACTCAGCTAAGGTTTTTTTAAAAAATCGTCTTATTTTCAATGGAACTTTGAACCTCTGTTAGAGTTAGGGCTGTGCACCAGTGTAGGGTTAAAGGTAAAGTAAAGGTTTCCCCTTGACATTGAAGTCCAGTCATGCCTGACTCCAGGGGGCGGTGCTCATCTCTGTTTCCTGGCCGAGGGAGCCAGCGTTTGTCCGCAGACAGTCTCCGTGGTCATGGGGCCACCATGTCTAAACCCCAAAGTGCACAGGACGCTGTTACCTGCCCACCGAAGAGGTACCTTTTTATCTACTTGCATGTGCATGCTTTTGAACTGCAAGGTTGGCAGGAAGTGTAGGTTAGGGATAGAAAAAAGAGGTGTCCTGGAATGATTTTGATGGTTGGAATGTGTTTAGAAGGGGCAGAAATGATGACCAGTCCAGAAAAGCTACTCAAGGAAGGATTTTCAAAATCACATTATTTTCAATGGAACATTGACCCTCAATTAGGGTTAGGGGTGGGCACCAGAGTAGGGTTGGGGGTAGAAAAAAGAGGTGTCCAGGAATGATTTTTATGGTTGGAATGTATTTAGTAAGGGCAGAAAGGACGAGCAGTGCAGAAAAAGCTACTCAGGGAAGGTTTTTTCAAAATTGCCCTCTTTTCATTGGAACTTTGACCCTCTATTAGGGTTAGGGGTGTGTGCCAGGGTAGGGTTAGGGTTAGTCAAACGAGGTGTCCTGGCATGATTTTGATGGTTGGAATGTGTTTAGAATGGGCAGATATGATGAACAGAAAAGAAAAACCTAGTCAGGGAAAGCTTTTTCAAAATCGCACTATTTTCAAAGGAACTTTCACCCAGTATTAGGCTTAGGGGTGTGTGCCAGTGTAGGGTTAGGTTCAGAAAAACGAGGTGCCCTGGCAGGATTTTCCTGGTTGGAATGTGTTTAGAATGGGGAGAAATGACAAGCAATGCAGAAAAAGTTACTCAAGGAAGGCTTTTTCAAAATCACATTATTTTCAATGCAACGTTGACCCTCAATTAGGGTTAGGGGTGTGTACCAGGTAGGGTTAGGGTTAGAAAATTGAGGTGTCCTGGCATGATTTTGATGGTGGGAATGCATTTAGAATGGGCAGAAATAATGAGCTGTGCAGAGAAAGCAACTCGAAGGCCTTTTCAAAATCACCCTATTTTCAATGGAACTATAGCCCTATATTAGGGTTAGGGGTGTGCACCAGGGTAGGGTTAGGGTTAGAAAATGAGGTGTCCTGGCATGATTTTGATGGTTGGAATGTGTTTACTATGGGCAGAAAGGACGAGCAGTGCAGAAAAATCTACTGAAGGAAGGCGTTTTCAAAATCGACTTATTTTCAATGGAACTTTGACCCTATAGTAGGGTTAGGGATGTGTGCCAGGGTAGCGCTAGGGTTAGAGAAACGAGGTGTCATGGCATGATTTTGATGGTGGGATTGTGTTTAGAATGGGCAGAAATAATGAGCAGTGCAGAGAAAGCTACTTGGGGAAGGATTTTTCAAGATCGCCCTCTTTTCATTGGAAATTTCATCCTCTATTAGGGTTAAGGATCTGCACCTGTGTAGGGTTAGGGTTAGAAAAATAAGGTGTCCTGGCATGATTATGATGGGTGGAAGGTGTTTAGTAAGGGCAGAAAGGATGAGCAGTGCTAAACAATCTACTCAAAGAAGGCTTTTTCAAGATTGCCCTCTTCACTGGAACTTTTATCCTCTATTAGGGTTAAGGGTCTGCACCTGTGTAGGGTTAGGGTAAGAAAAATGAGGTGTCCTGGCATGATTGTGATGGGTGGAAGGTGTTTAGTATGGGCAGAAAGAAAGAGTAGTTCAGAAAAAATTACGCAAGGAAGGCTTTTTCAAAATCTCATTATTTTCAATGGAACTTTGACCCTCTATTCAGATTAGGGGTGTGTGCCAGAGTATGGATAGGGTAAGAAAAATGAGGTGTCCTGGCATGATTTTGATTGCTGGAATGCTTTTAGAAAGGGCAGAAATGATGAGCAGTGCAGAAAAAGTTAGTCAGGGAAGGCTTTTTCAAAATTGCCCTGTTTCATTGGAACTTTAACCCCGTTTTAGGGTTAAGGGTGTGCGCCAGGGTAGGGTTAGGGTTAGAAAAACGAGGTGTCCTGGCATGATTTTGATGGTTGCAATTTGTCTAGTGTGGACAGAAAGGACTAGGAGTGCAGAAAAAGCTACTCAAGGAAGGCTTTTTCAAAATCAAATTATTTTCAATGGACCTTTGACCCTATATTAGGGTTAGGGATGTGTGCCAGGGTAGGGTTAGGGTTTGAGAAACAAGGTGTCGTGGCATGATTTTGATGGTGGAAATGTGTTTAGAATGGGCAGAAATAACGAGCAGTGCAGAGAAAGCTACTCGGGGAAGGCTTTTTCAAGATTGCCCTCTTTTCATTGGAACTTTGACCCTTTATTAGGGTTAAGAGTGTGCACCAGGGTAGGGTTAGGGTTAGAAAAACGAGGTGCCCTGGCATGATTTTGATAGTTGGAATGTGTTTAGAATGGGCAGCAATTATTAGCAGTTCAGAAAAAGCTACTTCCATAAGGCTTTTTCAAAATCGCATTCTTTTCAATTGAGCTTGAGCCCAAAGTCACCCCACCCCCGTTGCCCTGGCAGCGGAGCATCAGATAATGCACACCTAGTGCCACAGAAGTGCTTGGAATGGAGCAGTTGTGCTACACGATGATGCCATAAGCCGCCCCTCTTTATCCCTGACTCGTCTGAGCTTTCGCATGACCAGTCAGTGCACTTCTAAGTGTGTGTGTGTGTGTGTGTGTGTATGCTTGGACTGGCTGTGAGTTGTTTTTTTAAACCAAAACCTCTGTTTTCAGCTTTTATTGCAGTGTTAGCACTTTTTGATAAATAAATGGGTTTCGGGTTTCAGTTTGGGCACTGTGTCTCTTACAGTTTCGCCATAACTGACCTGGCGGGAATGAAAGTTATCCGTCGATAGAGAAGTTAATGATGCAACTGGATAGCCTTTTCTGAGGTTTAATTTAACATCAGGTCATACCCTTGAGTAGGTGCTTGTGCCTGACAGTCTTCTTGGCCCCTTCCAACTCTACCATTTCTACATGATAAACCAACCCCTCCTAGGTTTGACCATCCTCTTCGTCATTTTGCTACTGTATCAAGAATATACGCAGCTGTTAGGCATGGGATGCTGGCTGTGCAGATGGAGAATCGATAGAATTATTCATCATGCATCACAAATTAATTAATACACATGGCTGTCTAACGGGGCCTCCTATAAGAACTTGGCTGCATCATACTTTACAGACACACTCATCCAAAACTTGTTTCCCTCTCCAAACAGAATAACTTCAATATTCGAAGGGGAGAAGAACCCAGCAGCTGGCTCCCAAAATGGGAAATCAGCCCACCGGTTGGGTCCAATCATCTCCAGAACCTGAAATGATGCTTTTGAGTATGCCAGGTTGTGCCATTTTATTCAAGAACCATGGGATTTCTCTGCCCAGGAAAAGTCATAGAATCATAGAATAGTAGTCTGAAAGGGGCCAAGAAGGCCATCAGGTCCAACCCCCTGCTGTTGCACAACACCAGTTTACACCATCCCAGTCAGAGGGCTGTCCAGTTTCTTTTTGAATGCCTCCAGTATGGGAGAGCCCACCACCTCTCTAGGCAGCTGGTCCCACTGTTTTATTGCTCTGACAGTCAGGAAATTTTTCCTGGTATCTAACCTGAACCTGGATTATCACAACTTGAATTGATTATTTTGGCTGTGACACAAATGTGCTTTGAATAACTGGCAATGGAAGGAGATAAAAATTTGCAGACAGTTTTGAGGATTAATCCAGGCTTGTAGTGGTCTGGATTAAAACACTGTGTCTTGCAATTCACAAAGTGGGGAATTTCTGAGTCTCCCCAGGTAGAGTGCTTGCTCTGACCATGAACTAAACATTTGATCATTTGAAGCTTGGTGTGGAAACTCATTTAGTGGGAAAACCTATGGCCTGGCGCACTTCAGCTCATCCATAACTTGATCACTGAAGCTTCATGCTGTGCTTTGTCTGTGTGAATGGGCCATCAGGGACCAAACA
Organism: Varanus komodoensis; assembly: GCF_004798865.1. Taxonomy (NCBI): domain Eukaryota; kingdom Metazoa; phylum Chordata; class Lepidosauria; order Squamata; family Varanidae; genus Varanus; species Varanus komodoensis. Next base: position 8,409,918 of record NW_025335606.1, read on the forward strand.
CCACTCCTATTTCACCTCCTGCACAATGGGCTGGTTCAGACTTGCATGTGAATCCATTGCTTGGTGTCCACTTCATTCAAAAACCATATAGGAAGCACACACAGGTGTCTTAATTGAATACATCATTTCTTCCTTGGAGATCTCAGTTCACCAGGCTGAAAAGAGGCAGTGACACTGTCACGCATATCCCTTTTCTGTTTTTTGTCTGGCAATGTTTTTCAAAGACAGCTAAATGTCATCCTAGTCACCTATAGCCTGCAAAAGCTGTGTGTGCGGCAACGTGTGTGATTGTCATTTTTCTTTTTTTCTTTTGAATATGTGATTATGTCCTCTGTTTGACAAAACCATCTGGCACATGCGCTCCAGCAAAAAGCCTTTTCTGAGATGTTATCGCCTCCTTTCTCTGTGAGTGCCTGGGGTAATAGACGGAAGATTGGACAGGCTGTTTCATTGCATCTTTACATGACTGGTCTGTGAAGCATCTTTCACAATCTGGTTCTCTCCAGATGTTTTAGATTTCGTGAGAACATGAGAAGAGCCCTGCTGGATCAAACCAACTCCCTGTTTTCCCCAGAGCTCTGTTGACTCAGTGGCCAACCAGCTGCCTGGAGGGAACAAGCAGGACACGAATGTGGTAACTTCTGCTGCTCCTCCTTCCCGGCCACTTCGCACGCACGCACACTGCCTCGGAAAGCAGGGGCAGCCTAAATTGGTGACATGCAGGTATGTGAGGGGGTGTCACACGGAGGTGGGTAGAGGCCTGTTCTCCCCTGCAGAGGAAGGCAGGACGCGCTCCAACAGAGCAAAGCTCAGGGAGCCAAGGTTCCATTTGGATGCCAGGAAGCACTTCCTGACAGTCAGGACCCCGAGGGTGTGGAATGGGCTTCCACGGGAGGTTGTTGAGGCCCCGTCGGTGTGGGTGTTCAAGGACAGGCTGGACGTCCACGTGGTGGGCATGTCATGAGCGGAGCTGGCTGGAGCCGGAGGTCAGACTAGATGGCCCGGGAAGCCCATTCTGACTGTTTCTAAGTTTCCATGCAAATTGCCAGGCCTAGTAGCCATGGATAGCCTCCTCCTTCACAAATTTGTCTAACTCCCTTCTAAAGCCATCCAAATTGGTGCCCACCACTACATCTCATGGAAGGGAAATCCATAGCTTGATAGTGTTCTGCACGAAGAAGTCCTTCCTTGGAACTGTCTAGAATTGTCTGCAATCAGGATGACCTCAGGTTCTGCTGTTATGAGAGAGGGGAACAATATTTCTTCATCCACTTTTTCTGCACCTTGCATGATTTTGACTATCTCTATCGAGTCTCCTTTCATCTGCCTCTTCTCTAAGATGAATTCCCATCAGCCGTAGCCAGTATGGGCATTGGCCAGATATGCTGGGGGTTGTAGTCCAAAACACTTGAAGAACTCTAGGTTGGGGAAGGCTGTCCTACATCATGACTGAGGGGATATTTTCGGTCAACAAAGTGAACTTCTGGCTGGATTGCTTTGCCATGCCAGACACTGAGCTCAGATGTAACAGAGAACTGTGGTGACTTTTTATGTGAATTTGTTCTTGTGGCTCTTTGTGTGCTCCTCTTTCCATGCCAGAGGTGAAGACTAGAAACTTTCCCTTCTGATTTGAAGCAAACAACATTTCCCAGTGATGATTGAACTTGGAGAACTGTGGTTTGTTTGAACTGTGGCTGGTGAGGAGTTGGAACAAACCATAGTTTCCTCAGTCACAAACCCTCCTGAATGATCTTGCCGCTCATGCAGCTCTCTGCAAAAAAGGAAATTTATTACTAAAAGTTAGGTGATTGATATTCAGAAAAAGTATAGCTGAGCATTTAGGAATAAATATTTACTATATTGTATACAGAAATATAGCTTTCTTCAACAGAATGGGGAAGGCAGTGACCACATGACCTGTGGGGCAACTCGGTCTCTTTATTATTATTTATTCCATTTCTATGCCATCCCACAGCTGAAACTCTCATGTTGAAGTGCGAACTGCTGTCTTCTTAGAGGAGCTTAATTAGTATAAAGCCTTTGACACAGCCCATTGCAGGGTGAAATTAAAAAAAAGAAGTGACTAAGATACCTGGGGCTAGCAAATGACGTATCACCTGGGCTGCCTTTTTGGGAAGAGGACATTTGCTGTTATTGAACAACAATTAATTTCAGGAAGAAGAAATACAAAGACAACCGACTGTTTCTAAAGGATTTGCAAGAGTCACAACACTGAAAATTTCCTGGCCTCTAAGACATGATTTCACACATTTTAGGTTACTTATTCTGTGATTGTACTTTTGTGATGGAACATATTTCCAAACACAGTGTTTTTTTTCAAGTGCATTTAAACATGTATTTTAAGCAAAAGGGCAATCTGATGTTCCAATTGATATGTAATAGAGGGAGTCCAACTGGGATTTCAGCCCATTTGAAGAACCTTCTCATGATATTGAAGGCTGGGATATAAATCTCCCAAAATGAAGATGCCCAGGAACCATCCATATGCAAACAAGATGTCCTCTTTAATATGTAAACCCATGCATATGAAAAATGCGGTGAGATGCTGACAGCATCCGGAAGGAGTTCCTCTGGGATCAAAGCAGAGAGAAATCTATCTAAAAAAATAGGTTTGTGTAGGGTAAAAAGAAAAGAGACATACAGCAAAGATAATAAATGTGTTATATCTCACAACCTGCTAAAAAGCTTATTGGCAGATGCAATCCTCGCAAGAGACACTCTGATTCCCACTGGCCCCCACTTTAGTCTGTTGCATGTCACGGACACCTTCGCCATCTGGCCTGTCATCCTTCTTAGGTATCGATCTAACAAAACTCACTGAACGGAAGAGTTTTCTACCTCCCGACACTTGGCAAACAGATTCCAAGGTTATTCCACTTGGGCAACAAAGTGGACTGCCTGCAAAGGGGCAAGAGAGGGGGAAAACTAGTCATAATACAGGAATGAAGTTGATTTGGCAAATTATCCCCCCAAATTTCCCTTCAGTGAATACTTTGCTGAATATCCACATAGAGAAGGAGTTGATAGCTGCTGAGGGTTCTCTGATGTCCAGCATCCAGTGATATTTAATTTCAGTATTTGGGAACAGATTTCATTCCATGGTTTTCATGCAAGGGCATTGGCCAGTAGGGCTGGCCAAATTCTTGCTTGCTTGCTCGCTCTCTCTCTCTCTCTCTCTTTCGTCCATCCTTCCGTCCTTCCTTATTTGCTATGGTACAGCCCCAGAATCCTAGAACTGACCTTGGCATATGACCTTGGTCTTGGAGCTCCTTTCCCTGCCCCATTCCCTTTACAGTCAGTGCAGAAAGAACCACACTGGCTGTCAGGATCTGGGCTGATCTGGAGAGTCACCTGATGGCCAGAACCAGATTGCCCACCTCAGCATTTGCAGGCTCAGTCCCTGGCCCTGCTGGAGCTCTCAGCCTCTGGATGAGTGCCAGCTGGGAGCCCTGGTGGAAGAGCTATATAAAAGCAAGCTCTTCACTTGTGGACTGCCTTAGCAGCACTGGTCCTTCTGCTCGTGGTAGTGCCTGTATCCTGCCTTGCTTCAGCAAAGCAGGTCTTTCAACCAGTGGTATGTGGTTCAGCACCTTGCCTGCCCCTTGCTGCTTCTGGCCCCTTGCTGTGTATCCTGCCTCACTGTGCTGTCTCAGCAATGTAGCTTTGCCTGCTAGCCCTGGTTCAGCGCTTGCACCTTGCTTGACCCTTGCCATGTATCTTGCCTGCTGTATATCCTGTCCAATCATCCTGCTGTTAGGCGCTTCTACCTCTGCCTTCCTGGTTCTCAGTCCTTGGTTTGTTCATGACTGCATCCTTGTCCTGCCATGACATGCACTTCTGGCTTCTGACCCTGGTCTACTCCATGACTGTGACTTGGACTTGCTATTGCACCTTGCTTTTGGACTTTGTCTTGCCTCAAGTTCTATTGTCCTGCTCCAGGTGTCTCTGTCTTTTCACCTACTGTCCGCATCCCAGCTTCTGTCATCGCGTTTCTGAAATTGGAAATGCACCTTGGAGAGAGGTGAAAGGGGTGAGAAAAGGAGGGCAGGGCAAGGGGGGCATCTACCTGCACCAAGTCCTCCTGATGCCCTGGATCCCTTCCCTTCTCCTCTTGGTGCTTTATCTGGGCAGCTGAAAATGGCTGTCTATATGAAGCGCACAGAATGAGACATGGTAGCAGTGGAAATGGGCACTGCTGTTCCCTGTCCCAGTCACTGAACTTTGCAGGCTGAAGTGCATCCAGGACAGGTGCCACTGGATTTTTCCTTACCTACATTTCTGTGCAGCCCAATAGCCAAGCCCTCTAGGCGGTTCCTGGAAGTCAGATCACACGAATATAACAGGATAAAATATACAACCTTTTAAACATGATAAGAGCACAGTAGAAACCAGAGTAAAATCCAGCATCAGAGGAGCCATCTAAAAACAACACTTAAAAACAAATCTGAAGAACTAAAACACTTGGAAAAATAATGAGCAACTCACCTGTTGCCAAAAGGTCACTAGGTAGGAACCATGTGGGACTTTTTGGAGGACATTCCCCCAGTGCACCGGCCTTCTCCTTAGAGCCTCCTGCCTCGCTTCCTTCAGCAGGAGCACCCAGTGGAGAGTTTCTGAAGAGGGTCTTAAGTTCTGCACAGGTAAATAGGTGAGAAGAGGATTCTTCAGGCTAATTTTTGCATGTGTCCATTTTAAAGTTAGTTCTAGCATTTGCATGCATGTTCTTTTCCTGGATTAAAATTGCATGCAAGAGAGATTTACTTGGAGTTGCTCCAAGGACTACCATTTAAAATATATTTTCTCCTTCTTGGAGCAGGTCACTGCTGCTTCAGGGTTGTGTGTTGTTGAAAATGGGGCCACAAATGTTTCTGGGAGTCTTCATTAAAATGGCTGCATTATTGTGAACTACTCTAGAATCAATTTGTAATGAACAGGGACTGGAAATAATAGTTTTGAACAGGAATAATAGTTTGTAATGCACAGGAATAATAGTTTTGGAGGCTGTGACGGGAATTCATAAGTGGTATTGGATCTGTGATGCCTTACACACATATTGTCGCTTGGTGCTTGTATAATGCTTGATCATTACAGATCATGTGATCCACTAAGCGATGTAGTCCAATATGAACAGATGCTTAACTTTTTCTTTGGGAACTCTGGGAGTTAAAAGTGCCTATTTTTGGCTGTCTTTAAATGTGTAATCCAAGCAACTACGGGAATGGTTTCCTGACAGCTTCCCTATCTCAGCTGTGGCTGTTTTGTGGGATTTCTATTAAAATCTATAATGTCAGCCTTGTTGAGTTTTCAGGAGAGAATGACAGGGATGAAAAACTTCTTTCCATCACTCGAGTACAAAGGGCACAGAACAAATACTGAAAAATGTATCCTAGCTGTGATGAGCAATGGTGACCCTTCACCATGCCGGAGGCATTCGCTAACAACCAGGGGCAGGGGGAAGAAGATTTACAACAGGTGAGGTGAGGACCCAGAGCCGGAACTCTTTAAGGAGAAAAGACTTCACATTTGGCTGGATGATGCTATAGAATTTGATTGTATGCCTTTGCAGGCTTCAGAAAGAACCCAGAAACATCATGGAGAAAATGGATGCAACTGCAAAGTTTTCAGGAAGGGAGAGGGGGCAGGTGGGAAGGTAACGGCACTAACAAGGCCAAGGAAAATGCTACTGGAGGGCCTCAAGGTGGGCTGCAGGTTTTGTGGTGTTTTGCCCTTGTTTTCACTGGTTTGCACTGTCCCTCTGGACCCAAACCACATGGCAGTCCAGGAGAAGACAATGTCAGTGGAGGATGCTGCCCCCTTTCATCATCCTGCTCACACGAGAGGTGGAAGCAGGAGGCAGAGGTAGGAAGGAACACGTCCGATGCGTTCTGCTGGAATGTGAGCCTTGGCCAGTGCTTGCGATGTTGTCCCCTGATGCTGGTCCTTGACAAGCCCAGAGCAGCACATGCCTCCCCTCAAAGTTCCCTCTGGGCTGTGATGTTGCTAAGGGTGCTATCCTGCATATGCTTAGATGGCAAAAAGGTCTACCTCTCTAGCCTCCCTCCAGCCAGCCCTAATGGCTGAGGATGCTGGCTGTTGTAAGACTCCTTTTTTCTATCTAGACTTGCTTAAGATTGATCTCTAAGCTGCAAAGGCGAGCCATTTGAATCTCCCATCTGTCATAGGCAGAGAATAATTCTGCCCTCCCTTACAATTTCTTTACCTCTTTTTTATTATTCACATTTTATTAATTCTGGAAAATACTCGCCAAACAATAAAATGAGATTTGAACCACATAATGTGTTTTTCCCCCATCCTTATTTCATTTCCTCCCCTCACTTCAATACAGGCCTTGCAATTTCACATCCTCTACAAAGGTTTCTGCTAATTAAAAACTATAGATTTTTTAGCAAGCCATTTACATGTTCAGCCACCATTTATGCAACACACAACTGGGTGGTGGTGGGGAGAGGGAATGAGAGAGAGAGAATGAGAGAGAGACTTTTGAGAAAGCAGGCACAGCTTTATGAAATTAATACAAACATATTTTGGAGCCATTCCTGTCTGGGTTTTGACCTGGTTAGGAGACCAACTCGGCGTTGGTAGCCCTGATGGGAGAGCTTTATCATGTACAGATCAGGGGGAGTGTGACCCTGTTAATGCTGCTTGTACAGGTTACAAGCAGCGCCTCAACCTCAACAGCACTGCATCTCACCACCGCTCGACTTAATTGAGCATGGTGTTCTTCTGGATCAGTCCTGAGAACTGGGCACTGGAAGTCCTGTGTTAGTGGGTTTCTAGTGTTACATATGAGGTTAGTCTTAGATATTAACTTTAGGTGACTACTCCTTGGATCCTTGGTACCTGAGCCATATTATTGTTACTACTACATTGCATTAACTTTCAGCATTTCCCCCACTGTGAGGACCCCGAGGCAGCTCACATAACTCCATTGTATCCCCACAAAAATGCCCTGTGATATAGGATAAGCTGAGAGTGAGTGACTGGCACAAATTTATCTGGTGAGATTCATGGATGAGTGGGAACTAGAATGTGGATCTCCCAGGTGCCCAGTCCAATAACCTTACCATCACATCTCACTGGGTAAAGGGTTTCTTGGGGTACCATCTTGTTCCCAACTTGTTCCATGTCCATATGAAGCTGCTGGAAGTGGTCATGAGAGAATCTGGATTCATGTGCCATCTGTATGCTGATGACACACAGCATCATCTCCGTGTGAAATCGAATCAACGAGGCTGTGCAAATCCTGGATTGGTGCCTGGATTCAGTGATGGCTTGGATGAGGGCCAATCAACTGCAGCTGAACCCTGGCAAGGTGGGAAGCTTGAGGATGAGTGGTTCCTGAAACTGAGGGATAGGCTCATTTCCTGTTCTGAGTGGACTTGCTCTTTCTTGCCGGGGTTATGTTCTGGGGGTTCATCGCTACTGGTGTTCCAATGACCACAGTGTCTCAGACCACATTCTATCATCTTCAACTGGAACTCCAGTTGTGACCTGTCCTGGACTGAGTGAGCTTGCCCATCATGGTATAAGTTCTGGATTACTGCAAGGTGCTCTCTCAAGGCTGTTCCAGAAGCTAAAGTTACTGCAGAAGCCAGCAGCTTGGTTGTTGTCAGGACCTGTGCCTTTTCATCATGGGATTCCTCTGTTGAGGAAATTTCTCTGGGTGAGTGTTTGCCATCTCTCTAGGTTGATGGTTTAGGTATTAGTGTATAAATCTTTAGGAGGGATGAGACCAAGATACCCTTCTCCCTTACCAACCTGCCCAGGCACTGAGGATTCCTGGTTTGGCATGGGATGACACACTCCTGGTCATTCCGCATGGACCTACGGTTTGGAAAGAGCCACCCAGGGAAGAGCCTTCCATTTCTGTGGAACTCCTGGCCTCTGGAGGTCAGGAAGGCACCCACCTTGTATTCCTTTGGCACCTGCTGAAAGCATCATTTCAGGAAACCTTCCTGAACTAACCAATTCCTGCTTGTATTGATTTGGTTTTCATGTATGACCTCATTCTTTTTGTCTGTTTTATCAATAAAAAGGTGTTGCTCATCACTCCAGAGTTTCCATATTCTATAAGGAATGGTGAATAAGTGGTATATAAAACTTGTAATTAAAATAATTTTACTCAGTTTCACTGGTTCCATGTGGGCATGTGCTTGTAGGTCAGCAAGGCGTGATGGAGAGAATTTTTACTTGTGCATGCCTAGTTGTTTGATCCTGAATTCTGGTCAAATGTACACGCAGGGAGCTTTCCACGGTGCTGAATTGTATCCTGCAAACAGGTTCATCATCACAGAGACCATGCCACTGGGGCTCCTCATCCATTCCCCCTTTTCTTTTCAGCTCTATAGGAGCTATCCATGGTGGTGACCTTATTTTGGGGATGGAGATAAACACCACGGACAGCTCCTATGAAGCCCCTCTGATGCCCAGAAGAAAAGCTGCAATGGATATGGAACCCCACTTACATATGAGTCACTAGCCTCTCTTATGTACACCCAGCTGTAGTGATACATTTTGGCACAGTAGCAAAGGATCTCAGGCTCTGGGTTACCAAATCCAGCCTTCTGGGGTTCTCTGGATGAGCTGGCTTCTGCAGGTCTCACTTTTCTCCCTTTCTCTTGGCCACAAATAGGTTGCTGCTTTCTTGGCTTTGTGCAGTTCTCCTGTGTTTCTACAAGAGTGAAATGCCCATTCTAGTTTTAGTTAGTGGCAATAACCAATTTTGGGTACAATCCCATTGATGTTTTGACAGGACCCCCCCCCCCACACACACACCCTAACTGTGGCATGCTGGGAGTCGTAGGACTTTCTGCCTAATATCACACCATTAAAAGAAAATGTTTCAACATATATATAGCGTCTTGAAACTTGCTTGTTAAGGATGTGCTATATCAGTTAGAGATACCTATCAGTTAAAGGCACCCATTATTTAATACGATGCTGAATATTTTATTTATAGACTGATTTTCCACTAATTAGCCAAGGGCCCTCTAAGTGGATCACAATAAATAAAACATAATAATAAAAGCAATGATTAAAAGACAATGGACAAAGGACAATAAAGCAAGACAGTACGCAGCCGAGGGCAAGAATTAAAGCTAGTTATTAGATATCCACCATACAGAAACCCAGGAATGACCTGAAGGGCATCTACTTCAGTCTTCTTCACTACAAAACTGCTCAAATGAACATATTGTACTTCTTCTAAAGATCAACACTTGTGCCATTGTGTGCCCCAAGTGAAGGGCAGCCATGGATGGTCCCACCTCAGAGGTGCTTGCAAAACTGTGTATCAAGCCTGAAGTATCAAGGGCTGTCAATCAGTTCTAGACTGTCCCAGAACAAAATATCCGCTAGTGACTGCCAAGTACCTTATACTTTAGATTGGTTCCCCCACAGAGTCAACCTGGGCGTGACTCTTCCTTAGCTCTGAAGTGCAGCACACAAATTGCGGTCCCTTTGGAGTCAACATAACACATTGCTCAAGAGAAAAGACTTGGCAGCTTTTGCAGGCTCAGCAGCTATGAAATGTCCTTCCAAATTCTAGGAGACAAAATGTGCAGAACTTAAAGTTTAGGGTGATTTTTTTCTCCTTTCTGCATTAAGTTTGGTAATAATTCACAGAACACTTGCTTTGGGGAATCCAAGCCACTCTACATTCCTATTTGAAGGGGAAGTTTGCCATCCCATAACTCTTCTGTTATTGTAGTACATTTCTGATAGGCAACAACTGGGAAGGACCCCTGGCTTCCAGCAAGTTCCTCATACCAGTAATTTTTGCTTTTTTAGAAACCCTCTAAATTGCAATTAAGAACATGGGAGCTACTTTGGATTATTTACCATTATTTCCCATGCATTCTCATATCACCCTTTTTAAAAAGCTGGTTCAGAAAAGGCCCTCCTATTTGTATAAAGTCTGGTCTAGCTGGAGAAGTCACTCCCACTGATTTTCTGTCGTCTTCACAATGATGGAAATGTTCTGTACTTTTCTGTTTGGACTCCATTCTCTCTCCATTTCTTTCTTTTAAAGTGGTGGCCCCCATCAAGATGTGACCCAGTTTTGGATCACAGCTTTGCAGGTGAATATCATAAAGAGCCAGATATTTCAGAGGAAGGAGAGATGCAGTATAATGAATATTGTATAGCATAATAATAAAGGAAAACATCCAAAGACGTCCTTCCCAACTCTGTATACTCCAAATGCACTGGCCCACAGTTCCCACCAGCAACGGGACTGAGGTCTGTGATATCTCAGGAGGATGAAAGTTGTTTTCCTGCACTTTTGGAGAAACAAAACAGTTCATCATTTCCCCGTTGACCATCTGTGATTATGATGGTGACTCAGATTTGGGTGCAATTTAGGAGCTCCTGCCAACGATTGTTGGTGGAAACACAAAATGTGGAGATGCAGTGAAGCCAGAGCTGAATGGGTTTTTACAAAGCTCCCAGTGAAATGTGTGTTGCTTTTCTAGGAATACTGTCAGCAAATGGCATTTTTTTCCTTTTCTGTAGCTGGTTGATATTAAGGAACAAAGTGTCCTTTGGTGTAGGGATGTTGAACTGGAGGCCCATGGGTGAAATCTGCCTCTCCTGGGTACCCCAGAAAGCCATGCAGCCATCCTCTGGTCTTACCCCTTTTGTTTGACCTCAGTTGGTGGTTTTCTGGTTTTTGTGCATCTGCCCCCCTTATTCTGCAAGGCTGAAATACCATTCCTGAGGCTTCATTGATTGTAGTAAGACCATTAAGCCAAAATATGCTCGTGTTTTTGGAATTTTCAAGCAAGGCTGGTGATGTCTATGTCAGTGAAGTTCCTCATCCATTATAGTTTTTATTATACGATAGAAGCTATCCATGGTGTTCCACAGTGGTGAACACATGTTGGGAATGGGTTTCAGCACCGTGGACAGCTCCCAGGAAGCCCTAATGATGCTCAGGGAAAAAGCAGCAATCAGTCACATGTCTCCCGAGCTGAAAAGAAAAGCTGCATGGAATGAGAAGCCACACCGGCCTGGGAATCCTCAAAATACTCACCTCCTCTGAGTAGTATGACTCCGCTTCACTGCTCTTGGCTCTGCCCATCTGCCTCTGCATCCCATCCTCAAGAGCTTTTCCAGAATAGAATTTGTATCTTGGGCCTTAATTTATGTTCATAAGTGGAATCTCTGAAATGAGTTATAAAGACAACCCACTGATTATCTGTCAGCTTATTCTTGTTGATTTGCCACTTGTCCTGCAGATCCAACATTTTATAATGGCATGAAACTCATCTTGGGTTGAAGAACTTTTGAGGCTGTTCCGAAATACTTCAACCCAAATCACAACTGCATTCACAAGTGAAATCGCTAGAACCTAGTAACAAAACAGTTTTCACTGAAACATCCAGAAGATAACGCTCAGGTGGGGTGGAGGTGAGGATGAACTTGCTCCTTCCTTTAGCCAGTGATGTAACAACAACAAATATTGTATCCCTCATCAGGCTGTACATGTCTGTCTTGTTGCACTCTGCAACAAGAAACATTCATGTCATATTTTGGTTTCTATGAAGGAGATTCAAAAGCTTTCTTGGGATGAAAAACCCAAGGATCAGCTGAGTGCCGTGAACACCAATTTCCTTCCAGCCCATTGAATATAAATTACTGATGAACACAGCAAGTTTGCAACTGGGTGGCATTCTCATTCTGATTTCATGCGTGGGGAAATGGGAGGGGAGAGAAAAGAGGTTTGAAGAAATGGTGTGAGTAATGTAAAAGAAATTAGCCATTTTAAAAGAACATGTGAAAGCAATGGGATTTAAAAAAATAATTTTGTTTTTGTTTTTCCTCCCCAACATTCTCAACTGAATAGCAGTTTGAGGAAGAAATAAGAGGATAACATGAGTTTATGAAATTAAGCACACTTGCTCTAAGCACTCTTGCAGATGGTTGCCAAAGGAATTCATAGACTTGAGCCAAGCCAAGCATGGATTGAAAAAACGCAGTTAACGTCTGTCCTCTGTTTGTACTTTCAGAAGAAGGAGTTGCTGGGCTGCCTGCAATTTGGTTGCGTTCTTTTCAGTGTGGGTCTCCAAAGGACCCACTGAAATGGAAGTACTGCTTGCACATGGGTCTTTTTCACTGACTCACCTAGGCTACCTCTTCCCAAGCATGGTGGGAAAGCATGGATCCTCAAGCACTCAATCATAAGGTGGGTTTAGCTGACAAGGAAGATGTAGAGCACAAATCAGGCACATCCGCCTTCTAGGAACTCCGTTTTAACAATAATCACCTCTGACCAGAACAGCCTGTTCTATCCTTCGCTTACCACACACTCCCATCACACTGACAACATTATTTATGATGTGCATTAGGTTGGGTGAGTGTCTTCCTTGACAGAGAAAAGTTGTCTAATGGAAAGGTTCCCTCTCTTTTGATGGTGGACTCTGTCCAAGAACTGTCCAGTTCAAACCTGGTTTAGAGACAAAGAACTATCAGCATGAAGACCTTGGCCTTGAGATTGCACATCAAGACCATCTGAACAGCTGAGTCAGAAGACTATGCTGGGAAGGACTATATTTCTTTTGACTTTATAATAGTCATTTATATTTTTTTACCTATAGCTATAAAGTAACACATGCCCTTTTATGCAAATCAGCACCCTCTTTTGTTTTCTTTCTTTGGTGATTTACAAGTGGCCCTTTTGTCCTTCATTCTCACTGGAGCAAGGCAGGGGCTGTCATGAAAGGGGCCTGGTTGGATCAGGCGAAATGTCATGCCTAACCAAGCATCAGCCTCCGAAGTGGACAGCCATGGAAGACAATGACCTTCTTCCTCTACTGCTCTCCAGCAACCAGTTTTCAGAAGTAAAGGGTGTTTCATAAAGTATGCAGTTTTTGAATTGTGCAGTTTTTGTTTGAAGATTGTCAGCACTGTTCCTATCATTTGCGTTATCTATTATCACTCCAATTAGAAGACCATTTGTCGTTTTTCCATTTAGTAGCCATGGAGCGGTTCATTATCGAGCAACACATTCTTATTGTGAAAACTCATTACAAAAACGGGGAGTGCTACGCAGAGACTGTCTGTAAATTTCGCGCCATCTTTGGACGTGACAATGCCCCTCCTGCAACAGCAGTTTCGAGGTTGGTACAGAAATTTGAAGAATCCGGGTCAGTTGCGACCAGAAAATCGCCCGGTCGAAACCGTACAGGTAACTGGCGAAATCGACAGGGATGTCTGCGAAAGAGTCATCATTAATTTCAACGATTGGATGACTGCCTGCAGAGAAAGTGGAGGTGGACATATGCTCGATATCATTTTTCATTATTAAATCAAAGTATATGTTGAATGAAATTAAATAAAAATTTTGAATTTTGCTTTGATTTTGGCTGATTTATTGCATTTTTAAAAACTGCGTACTTTATGAAACACCCTGTAGATTGCCCTGAACATGGAGGATCTCTGTTACCATCACTCAAACTTCTATAGCTCCCTCTCTCACGTAGGGAAGGAACACACGAAGTGTGCATAGGACCTTGGCCTTGGAAAGTGCCTTATGGACTTTCCATGTTATTCTTCTTGGGTTGGTTTTATTCCAGAGATCTGAGAAAGCACACCGATAACAGAGGAAGGAGAATCCCAAGCACAGGCAGAAGGAATGGAGAGTGGAGCAAAACAACAAGATTGACACAAGGGAAGGCAAGAGAAGAAAACAGGTGAACAATGCAAGGTGGCTGCTAATGATAAAATCCTGCCCTCTCTGAAAAGAACTCCAAAAAGTGAAGGGTAGAATCAGCCAGTTGCAGTTATACAGTCATCATGAACGCAATGTCTAGGTAGGGCAAAGGGTCCATTATGTTGTCTGTTAAAGTTTGGATTGCAGTTATGTTGGATACAGCCAAGAGGCCCCTGCAGTTACGTGAATTGCCCAAGAGGCAAAAGGTAGACATTCAGATTGGAAAATTAGAGGGAACTACAAGCACAGAGGCATTTACTTGTTCTAAGGACAAGGCAACAGCCGAACAACTGTTAAAGAGATCAGCGGGAGGTTTAAGTGAAGGCAGCCCTTCAGAGAGAAAATGAAAATGTTATTTACCCATGCAGGAACTGCTGGAGAGCTTTAGGGTTAGAGTTAGGGTTCATCCTGTGCTCCCAGGGATGGCGTTGGATAGATCAGATCTCCCACTGCAAGTTTGGAGCACAGCAGAGGGGTAGAAACTGGGTCCTGCTGCAAGCTTCTGCTGATGTGCAGCTCTTACCTTCTTGATCTGAGGTGCGAAGAGCAGGAGGGAGAAATGTGAGTGGCATGAGATGTGGTGTGAGTGGAGCAGGCAGGCTCCAGGTCTGCAGAACCTAATATCTTCCTGGCCCTCCGCCGTGCCTCTAGCAGGGGGTACATTTATACCAGCCTGGGAAGTCTTATAGATCAAGGCAGCTTCTAATTTCTTCTAAAACGAGGGAAGGAGGGTCTTCAAAATTTGAAAGGAAGGAATGAAAAACAGCATTTGTTCCTCTGTTCTCCCCTGCCAGCGGGAGCCCAGCAAAGCTTTGGAAAGATTGGATGGTGGATCATGCAAAGTTAGCAACAGGAATGCCTTGCTGAAGTGAAGTGTATATACTCAAGGGCTGTAAGAAGACTTGTTTGGGTTAAAGATGCAGAAGCCCAAGAGAGTTTCAGAAGGGCCTGTGAATGAAACATAAATTTGTAGTAGTGACGGCTAATAAAAACATCCAGCAAGAGCTGAAGTGGTTACAAGAAGTGTAGAAATCATAATTTTGGAGTTTGAGGTCAGGCAATTAGGCTCTTCATTCGTTCATTGGCCTTTTAAACAAACCGAGTTCTCTGGGTAGTGTAAATAATTCATAGGACCACAATATGGAGGCACTTGGGCCAGGAGTTAGGAAGACGTGGCACTCGCAAACAGCCTGATCGGACTTTGGGAAGCAGTTGTCTGTCAATATTAAACTTCAGTGTTACCTCAAATAACATCTGAATCAGCCCTAAAAGCCTCCCATGATGTTCTCTAGCAGGGCTGGCCAGCCTTGCTCAATCGAACAGACACATGCAGTAAATGTCAGATGTTTGAAAGTCACAAGATATGAGCAAGTATTTTTATTTTATTTTATTTTATTTTATTTTATTATGACTGGACAGGCATTGCTACAATTTTCAGGCTAGTTACTGCTAGTCCCTCTCTTGTCAGTCTCTTTCTTGGCTGTGAGTCAATGAATATTTCTGACAAAATCACTTGAATAATCAATTAACATGTATTTTAGCTAATCTGCCCCTACGCACACTTACCTAGCAGTAAGCTTTGTTGAACTTCTGTTAGGGCACCGCTGTGCTTTCAAGCCAAAATGACTAAAAACCTTTCAGAGTGTGGCCGTTCTGTTTTCTTTTTAGCTCTGAGTATTGGAGGAAGCTGAGTGACCTGCTGACTCGGGATCTCAGCTGCGAGACATAACTGGGCAGCAGAAGGGGCCAGAAATTTCATCTGCACCTGCTGTTTCAAGGGCCCAATCCTGCCCTGGAGTGCAGCTGCCATGTGGTCCTCTCAGCGCCAGCAGGGCCCGTGGAGGAAGCAGTCTGATTTTGCACTCCAGCCTCAGCCTCAATTCCATGCCTTGTCTGAGCAGGCACATCTTGTCCTGTCCTGTCCCTTCTTTGCTTCACACCAGAGGTGCCTAGAGGACTACTATATTGCATGCTTTTTTGGTGCCTCTGAGAGCAGCAAAATAAACTCAAAGAGCTGCATGTGGCTCTCGAGCCTCATTTTGGCCACCCCTGAGGTATTGGACAGAGCAATGCTAGGCACCAAACCTCCAGTACACGGGGAAACAAGTCAGGCCTTCTCTCAGTACTCCAGGATAGGAGCTACTGGCCGTCTGGCTTTTGTTGGACTCAAATTCCCCTCAGCCTCAGTCAGTATAGCCATTGGTCAGGGATGATGGGAGCTGTAGTCCAACAACATCTGGAGGGTCACCGGTTCCCCATTCCTGCTTTAGAATATATACTGTAAGTACACTGGTGTGTTTGTATACCTGAATCTCATGTGGAGTCCTGTGTCCAGTTCTGGGCACCAAGATTTCAGAAAGATGCAGGGAAATTAGAAAGGGTCCAGAGGAGGGCAACAAAAATGATTCAGGGTTTGGAAACACTGCCTTATGAGGAGAGACGGGGAGAAATGGGCATGTTCAGCCTTGAGAAGAGGTGACTGAGGGGGGACATGAGACCCCTCTATAAGTACCTCAAAGGCTGTCACAAAGAGGAAGGTCACTATCTCTTCTTGCTGATGCCAGAGTGTAGGACACGGAATGATTTACTCAAGTTGCGACAACCCAGATTCAGGTTGGACATCAGGAAACGCTTCCTCACTGTCAGAGCAATACAACAGTGGAACCAGCTGCCTGGAGGGGTGGTGGGCTCTCCCACACTGGAGACTCAAAAAGAAACATGGAAACAGAAACATAGAAACAGAGCAAGTCAGAAGGGGCCTCCCGGACCATCTAGTCTGACCTCCGGCACCAGCCGGCTCTGCTCACGACTTGCCCACCATGTGCACGTCGGACAGAAACTGGGCAGCCCTCTGAGTGGGATGGTGTGACTTGGTGTCCTGCAGCAGCAGGAGGTCAGACCTGATGGCCTTCATGGCCCCTTCCGGCTCCACTATTCCATGATTCTGTAAGCACACACTGCAACAGAGTGTTGTAGCGCAACCATGTCTGGGAGCCGCAGGATCCCCATCTCTGCTCTGTGCCCCTCGTAACAGCCATGCTTGGACTCAGTCTTTTATCAAGCTATCTTGGCCCAGGCAACGTGCTGAAGTTATCAGCTCTGCCTCTAGGACCGCTCAGCAATGCTCTTGCATGCTCTTTAGTTCCTTCTCACTTCTGCTTCACAGACTAGTGCCAATAACCTTGTCTAACACCCCCAGAGGCAACCGCAGACTGTATGTACATGGCAGAAGATGCTGTCGATCCCTTTTTATGGCTTCCATACCCTACAGTCATAAATGGGAGGCCTCTGGCTTGTTAAGTGGAAGGGCCGTCTTTACTACATGTCGACACAATATCATGGGCACGGTGGTTCTACGTCCTCACACGCCCACCTGAGCTGTGGAAGGAGGCTCTGGCAGGGTGAACATCTAATGGGTTTTCCAGATTCAGCCCCCTGGATGCCTTTTTGTTGCCCCCACACGGGCGCTGACTTATCGAACATGAGTTGAATCAGGACGTGAATTTCCATTTTTGCAGTAGGCAGCCAACTGCAAGCTTAAAAAAAAAAGCTTTGGAAATTGTGCAGATCATGAAGCCTTCACATCTGGAAGATGTGCAAACTGGAGCCTTCCAGAGGACCAACCTGGCAGTGCTGTCTCCTGGGCCTCTCTCATTGCTTTACAGGAAGGAAGGAAGGAAGGAAGGAAGGAAGGAAGGAAGGAAGGAAGGAAGGAAGGCAGGCCGGCCACCCACAATGCACAGGGAGCTCCAGGGCTGAATGGGGACTAGAACCCAGATCTTCAGAGTCCCAGTGAAGCACACTTAGCCACTTCATCACAGCAACTTAATGATACTGCCAGCTCAAATCTTTCTTGTGCTTAATTTTTGGTGCTTTAAAAAAAACAGCCCAAAATTTGGGACATTTAGCAGTCAGTTCACCTGTCCCTGTCCCCCCCTCCCATTTCATGCTCACTGTTATTATCTCTTTTTTAAAAAAAATAGCAAATCAAATATAAAATAGAGCAAGAGGATGGTGGCAGTGCAAAGGAGGGAATTGCATACGACCCCCCCCAGAATCTAGAATACTGCAAGAGCTTTCAGAGAAACACCGGCACAGAAAATAGCTTGCACTGTGCCTGCCTCCTCTACCAGTATGGTGTGCGTGAATTGCTAGTTCGTCCCATTTTTCACACACACACCCTGCAGATTTGAAGACTCAAACCACGTAGAAAGAACAGGTGATGAAAATAGTGTCTCCCGATGAGTAGGGAGCCAGTCACGGGAACCATTCACACACACAGTGATCATCTTCATAGCAAGCTACCTTGTGCCACCGGGCATTGAGGTTGCGGTTTTCCAGTTTTCAGGAATGCCAGGAGGCATGGGTTTAGTGACTGGCCAACATGTGCCCATGAGGGGATGGGCTCACGAACTCCACTCGCCATAACCCCATATGCTCACTCACCACATCCTTGTCCTAGCCTCCACTTATGGCCCAGATCTTCTGCGTTATCCATGCCACATTCTTCTTCTACTCTTCCCTGGGTTTCTTGTTAATTGATCACGGCCTTCAGGTGCTGAAAAGATGAATGGAACACCCCTGTAACTGAGCCCAAAGCTGCGCTGGGACTGGGAAGAGGCAATACACAGGACCAGACCATCTGTTGGTGGTAACTTCATTTCTGTTCATGCAAGAGTCTGGCAGAATGTTGGAAGGGAAGGCTGGGATGCTGGAAACTGGCTTTCTTATATGAAACACAATTCATTACCCATTTTCATTGACTTATAAAGATTCCTTCTAATGGAAACTTTTACAAATCAAACCTAATTCATCTATGCGATGGTTCTTCTGATGCCAGTCTGTTGTCCATGATCCTTATCAAAGAAGTGGAAACAGTGGCTGCCGATACATTTCCGGATGCAGAACAAGGAGCTGGTAATTACCTTTCAATGCCTTCATGGCCAGGGTCCAAAATACCTTCAGCAGTACCTTTGCAATATATTTTGTCTTGCTTGCTAAGGTCCTCTGGGAATAAACTTCTGAAGTCTGCTCCTGCAAGATTAATGTCAACTACCCAGAGGACTTTCTCAGTGGTTGTCCCTAAACTGTGGAACAGTCTGCTGGGAAAGATGCATCTAACACCCTAGACTGCTACCTTCAAGCGGGAGTCAAAGACAGATCTCTTCTGACATGCCTTCTCAGATTGAATCTCAGGCAAGTTTTGTTTAATATGCTTGAATCACTTTTAATTTTAATTTCTTGGAAACCGCCCAGAGCCTATGGGAATGGGGCAGGATATAAAATCAAAATAAATGCAACAAATGCATGAACATTGCCAGCTGTTTATTCTGCAAGACGATCATCCCCTGCCACCATTTTCCCCTCCTTCCCTGTTGCAGCATTGTGATCGTGCCGTAGAAGTTTGTTTGACCTCGTGAAGGTTGCTGCTTTTGCTCCCACCAGACTCTGTAACATCCACCCGAGCAGCTGGCCAAGGGCAAGCAGGCTAAAGAGAGACTACATGCTTCCCGGCTTGTCTCATCTTGCCAAGCCCAAGGTTAGCCTGGAACGGTGGCCTCCCGCAGCAGCCGTATTCGTCCTTCTCGGAGCCCAAATGCTTCCCTGTGCATTAGTTAGTTACAATGCTTTGGCACATAATAGATGCCGTAAGGAGTCATAGGAGTGCCGTTACCTGGTTCAAGGTGACCGGCTTTCGCGATCTCGCTCTCACATTCTTTGCAATCTTGGTAGGAGAGGCCTGCCTGCTTCCATGAAAGGACCACGACTGCTTAAAATTCTTATGGTCTCGGAGACAACTCAGCCTGTGCCCAAGAGATGGAGCCATCCTTTTATCTCTCTCTCAAGCCCTAATGCTCCAGTGCTCTTCCCAACTGGTCCATGTTGCCACTGGATAAATTCATCTTTCGTTGCCTTCATGTCACTCTTTCTTCAGTTCCCTCTGTAGTTTATTTTTTGCGGCCTTTCTCCTACCTTGTCTGGATCCGCACCTCTGCACAGCAAGGGTTTGACTTCGGTTTAAGTCACTCTAGAAAGGGTGAAAGGCACTGATGGCTCATCATCATCTTATCGTTTTATCATTATTTCGACATCATCCCTATACTGTTTTCTATACCATCCCACAGCTGAAGCATCCTGGGCAGTTCACAACAGTGGATCAAACAAAACAGTAAAGTACAATACAAATCTAAAAACAACACAACATTAAAATGAATTTTAAATAGCTAACAATACACTTTAAAAATAATCCTGCCAAGGAAAAGCATCACCTGGGTAATCCCCTCAGGTCCCTGGTAAAGATCTCCACACAAAGGGCTGTCTTAACCTGGTGCCAAAAAGCTGGCAAGTTTAATGCCAGGTGGGAGGTTGCTCCAAAAATGGGGGGCCAGCACAGAGAGAGCCCTCCCCCCTTGTTGCCGCCCTCTGAGTCTTCCTCAGGGTTGGCAGTTTGAGGAAGACCCCAGAGACTGAACATCATGCCCAAGAAGATCAGGTGGACATGAACCAGTCACTCGATTGATTGATTGATTGACTGCAAAGATTTATAAACTTCCTTTTAGGGTAAAACCACACAAGGTGGCAGTGTACAACAAAGCTTTAAAACGGCGAAAGAGAATAAAGCAATGATGATAAGCTGAAGATGTTAATCAAATCAAATAGTAGCATATACAAAGCAGTTCCTATAAGAACCTTAATTCAATTACAGGCCATGGTAAAGGTCTGAAGGTTTTTCAGGGCTTGGTGAACATCTCTTGAAACAGAGTTTCACACGTGGCAGGCATGGGCCTGCTGAGAAGGTAACTGACCCTCCGGTTTCTCTGACCTTCTGAATTTAGGAAGATGGCAAGCAGAAAACAGGGCCTTCTCAGTGGTGGCACCACCACTGTGGAATGCTATCCCTCGCTAAGCTTCTTTGCCCAGTGCTTCCTTTACCATCCTTTCAGGTGCTCTGACAGATATTATATATGAATTGTACTTCAGCAAAGGTTTTCCAAAGTGTGTCTTCAATACGCTGGAGACATAGGAAACGGTGCAAGATCCAAAGCTGACATTTAAATTTGTGTTTGCAAACTGACTGTGTTCTGGTCCCATGCGCACTGCTACACAGATCGACATGGAGTTAAAAATCGGGACTTCCTTTTCAGAGTATTCATTCCCCTTTCTCCCCATTCCTTGCCAGGATGGCCCAAGACCTTTTGCCGCCTGAGCTGAATGACAACATGGCACACCCTCCAAATCCATGCCCGGGACTCTACTGGATGGGCAAATGAGTCTGTCTTGGACACGGATGGTGGGACACGGCGGAGGCAGCACACTAATTACGAGGTGCAGCACAGCTTGCCTGCACAGACCCACAGTTCTCTCCTCTGATATGTGCTGCTGCCACCCGGTATCTGCAGCCCGAAACAATGACCTCATTCTACTTTATGCCGTGGCTGGCTCTGTTCTATCATTTTCCCAATCATTACAATCTGATCTCGATGGGGCAGTGATCATTCTCTCTCTCTCTCTCTCTCTCTCTCTCTCTCTCTCTCTCTCTCTCTCTCTCTCTCACACACACACACACACACACACACACACACTA
>NW_025335606.1:8431355-8495474 GCF_004798865.1 Varanus komodoensis
TCTCTCTCACACACACACACACACACACACACACACACACACACTATGAGTATAGCTACATAATCCATTCCTATTCCTCTTTACAGCCGAGGGCCTCAGAGTAACTCAGGGAGTGATCCAGCCCTGTGGCAGATGCCTCTATCTCTCCCAAGTCAAATGCTCACATGCATCCAAAGCATGGATTTCTGCCTCGGCTTTGCCTTGCCCAAGGTATTTGCTCTCGACAGCTGCTTTCGGCATCTAGATTTTGTGGTGGGGAGGGGGAGAGAAAGAGGCTGGGGTGCTGAACCTCCCCAGGCTCTTCCCCTCCTGCATCCCCCCCACCAACGTGCCCCTTCTTGCCAGAGGTAGCTGGAACCGTCCTTTCCATCCGGGATTTCAGGATCTTGGAGCTGGGATCCCAAAGGATCCTGTATCCCCCTAAGCTCTTTTACACATTTGAAATCCAGTACAGCAGTAACAAGCTACAACACATCAATAAAACAGCCATTAACTAAATGTTAGTGTTAATCATAGTGTTAATTGGTTCTCTCTTCCAGTCCACGCAATACCTTTCCTGGCCCAAGGAGTTTTCACTGTTATATTTAGTATAGGGGAGGCAACAGGACGGGAGGGGCAAGGAGACAGGGAACAACTAGAAGAAGGACATGTGCTTCCTCCAACTGGACTGTGATGTTGGGTGAGGCTAAGGAACTGACAGTACAATTCTACAATGTTAACTCAGAAGTGGGTTCAAAAAGGTTTACTTCTAGGTAACTGGGGACAGTATTATAGTCAATGGTCATTATCCTGTGCACCTATGCATATTTCTCTGCGATGGCGCCTAAGTTATGGAATGCGCTCCCCAGAGAGGTCCACTGGCGCTGTCGTTATTTGTTTTTGGCACCAGGCGAAGACCTTTTTATTTAAGCGGCATTTTAAATGTTAATATTATTGAATTTTATCCGGCCAGGGCAGCTTATTTTATATTGTATGTTTGTATTTTATTCTAATGTTTATATTTTTAATTTATGATTATTATTATTTAATTTATTGTTGTAAGCCACCCCGAGGCTTCGGCGAATGGGGCGGCATAAAAATGTTTTAATAAATAAATAAAATAAATATTGAGACAGAAACAAATCCTGCTCTGGAAAGGGAATGCTGGAAACTGTAGAATATTTTCCCATCTCAAAGTGCACAGGATTATACCCTAAGATGATGTTCCTTCCAAGGACATGTGGGAGGAGACTTTCCTGAGAATAACAAAGCAGTATTTCTTATTTGAAATGCTTTGGGGTTTCCAAAATAGTTTTTTATCAGCATTTTGAATTTGGCCCTTCTTTTGTTATAGGTTAATGGGTGTAGCATTTTGATTTATCCAATTGATCTTATTAAGCTGAGGGAATGGGTTATCTGATGGGCTATAGGTGTTATGATTCCAAATCTGGCCAACTTGGATAGAAGGGCTGGATCCTGACCCAACAGGATCCCTGGAGATACAGAGAGCTAAGTAGAGCTACTTCCATGATTGGTTAACTAGTAATATTGATTCTCTGAGGGACACAATGAATTATGTTGATTCGTTCTGTCAGTACAGACTGAGTGGCCTGCTTGGAGAGGTCCATGAGGGATGGCAGGAGGCATCATCAAAGCCAAGAAATAAATCCAGCCTGGCTCAAGATGCAGTCTCTGAAAGAGACCAAGCCTGGGGAAATTGAGATGGATGAGAAAATGATTAGCTTAGTGCTAATGCCCGGTTGTCACTGAGACGAAAGACAATTTCGTAGAGTCAGCATGACTGGCTTGCTCTGCCTTATGTTTGACAAAATCATGCCTTCTTGACTTGTCCAGGAAAGAGGTGATGCCCTTAGAGATATTTAAAGCATGTCATTACTTTATAAGCATTAGTGTACATGCAGGCAAACCCCACAGCGGTCTGCAGAAGGCAGGCGCTCTTCAGTGGTCTAATATCTAGGCAAAATAAGCTGCAGAGTTGACTGTGTTTAAGTATTAAAGGTAAAGGTAAAGGTTTCCCCTTGACGTTATGTCCAGTCATGCCTGACTCTAGGGGGCGGTGCTCATCTCCGCTTCCTGGCCGAGGGAGCCAGCGTTTGTCCGCAGACAGTCTCCGTGGTCATGTGGCTGGCACGACTAAACACCAAAGTGCACGGAATGCTGTTACCTGCCCACCAAAGTGGTACCTTTTTATCTACTTGCATTTGCATGCTTTTGAACTGCAAGGTTGGCAGGAGCTCGAACAGAGCAACGGGAACTCCATTGTGCAGATTCGAATCGGCGACCTTTCGATCAACCGACCCAGCAGCACAGCAGTTTAAACCACTGCGCCACCTGCAGTCCCTGTGTTTAAATATTGCAAGTCCCCAAATCCTAGAGCCTTTTGGCTGGAAAGAAAAAGTGGGTGATACTAGGAGCATGTTGTGAGATTTTGTTAGAAAGAAAATAAGCAGTGAGCGGGCAAGAGGGAAAGAAGTATTAAATTGCCTCCTCCTTAAAAACTTGTGGCACATAATGTCATTTGATGCGTGCATGTAAGTCCCATTAACTCTAATTGGAAAGAGAAGATGGGGAACTTCCCCCCGCCCCCAGCAGATTTGTCTAAGAGAGCTGTTCCCTTTGCTTATGTCAGTGGTTTATATGATCTGCTGGGATTAGGTGAGCTCAAAGTAGAAGGGGATAATGAAGAAACAACTACATAGATTGCCTAAAATGTTTTTCACCTGAGTATCCTGATCCTAGATCAAATCCTAGATCAAATCATGTCCTACATCAAATATGGCTGGAGATTTTGCTAGAAGAAAAAATGGCAAAACTGAACCTGTCATACTATGGGGGCATCATGATAAGACAAGACTCCGTGAAGAAGACAATCATACTAGAGAAGTCAAAGGCAGAAGAAGAGGAGGAAGAGCAACTATGAGAAGGACTCCTTCAAGGAAGCATCTGGAATTCACAAGAGCTGAGCAGGGCTATCAAGGACGCATTTCTAATTTATTTGGAAAGGCTGTTCTGTGCATGGAGATGGAAGAGCTCAAGGTCATATGTGTAAAGAAGGATCTTGCTCAGTCACCTGGAGAAAGGGGGATGCAGGCATGCTCTCATCGTCAACAGAGAAAAGGGTGACTGGATCCCTAGCAGAGCATCCCCTTCCCACCCACTGCGCATCTTAACAGATCTGCTGTGGCCAAGTATGTTGCTTCAAGCCAACTATACTTTTGGTCAGAGAGATCAGGAGATGAGAAAAGTGTCAGGCTGCATATATATAAGGAGTAGGCGGGCAGGGGAAGAGCTAACATTCCTCACTCTTTCGCCCTTCGTTAGGAGGGTCAGTGCTGTGTACAGGCAACACTTTTGGACTGGACTTCCGCAAGCAGAGTTCTGCTCCTGCTTGTCCATAAAGCTGGGCCAGCCACTGACTCTCAGCCTGAAGTACTCATAAGGTTGCCCTGAAGACAGAATGGAGAAGAGGAGGCCAATGGATTCCTTGTAAGAGGAAGAAAGGTGGGCTATAAAGGCAATCATCCATCCATCCGTCCCCTCCTTTCTCTGCAGTCTCTCCTGGGAACTGAATGCCAACATTTATTTATTTATTTAAAATATTTATATGCCGTCCTATTCGCAAAAAGCCTTGGGATGGCTTACAGCATAAAATAAAATATAACATAAATAAATTCCCAACCCACACTGGCTGCAGTTAAAAACATAGAAAAGACAATATTAAAACTTATTAAAATATCGCTGGAATAAAAAGGTCTTAACCTGGTGCCAAAAAACAAATAAAGACAGAGCCAGGCGGACCTCTCTGGGGAGCGGATTCCATGGGTGGGGCGCCACCGCAGAGAAGGCCCTCCTCCGGGTACTCACCCTCCTAATATCTTTCACGGAGGGTTCCTGGAGGAGGGCCTCTGCTGCTGATCTCAAGGGGCGGGAGGGCAAATATGGAAGCAGGCGTTCCTTCAGGTATCCAGGTCCCAAGCCATTAAGGGCTTTATAGGTAATAACCAGCACCTTGAATTGAGCCCGGACTTTGATGGGAAGCAAATATGGTGTAGTGGTTAGAGTATAGGAGAGTTCTGGTCCCCACTAAGCCATGAAACTTGCTGAATGATCTTGGGCCCATCACAGACTCTCAGCCTAACCTACCTCACAGGACTATCCTGCAGATAAAATGGAGCTATGCAAGCTGCCTTGGATTCCTCACAAGAGATAAAAAGGTGGGATATCAATGCAATGTAATTGCAACAACAACAAGGAAACTAACCTTGCAAAAGACTGATCACATAGGAATGTATAGCTAAGTGCTGTGCAGAAAGGCTGCCAGCAGTAGAGGCTTCTCCTAAAGCAGTGAGTGAATTGGCATTTGTTCCAATTTGTTGCGTAATAGTGTAAAGTAAAGGGTTCTGTGCCTTTTTCAGTTCAAGGACAAAGCTCAGTTTTGAAGACGCTCTTGAAGGGTCCCATTCCAGGACCAAAGGCAAAAGGGACAGAACCAAAATGCTCTTGGATTAACTCTCTTACTGCTAATAAAGAAACCTTTGGAGAATCATTAAGGACATGTTACAGCTGGGAAACCACAAAATGATACATGGGCAGGGGAAAGGGGGTAGGGAAAGAGTGCAGTGCCATCTGGGGAAACCTCCAAGGCCTGGATTAAGACCCCTACATGGCCTCAGTCTGACCTCAGACTTTAGATTTTTCACCACTGGTTTAAAGGTACAGTCTTCTTTATTGCTACCAAAACATGAAAAATGCCTATTTTGCATGTATATTTTAAGCCACTATTATCTGCTTCCTCCTGTAGCACCTCAATGACTTTAGATAATACAATGTGAAATTCAAATCAAAAATAAATATGAAGTCTTTTTCCTTAGGCTGACCTGTTATATTCTTTATCACCTCTGCTGAAGTTTGCAATGCTAGGTTCTCCTATCAGGGCAGTTTCTAAGGAAACCATGAACCAAATCATCAGAAGTTTGCAGAAGTCAGAAGCAACATCTGGAACCAGAACATGAAACTAATTGTATGTCCCTCGGTGTGACTGGTGTGTGGGATGGATTCTTCCTGGAAAACCATGAATGGAGGGCAAGTTAGTTTTCTGCAGCTTTCTGGAGAAGGTAGACGGAGGGAAAGTATGTTTCTGCTATACCTGATGCGTCCCAGATCCAACAATTATGCCCTCCTTTTAGTGTGCAGGAGGGGAATTTCCAATCCACAACCTCATCTGGCCTGCAGGCATTCCCCCAGTTTGCGTGTGGAGGGCTACCCTATTCCTCCTACCATATTGGAGCTTGGTTTCCAAGCAGTTGCTTTCTAGGAATCCACGCCGGTCTGTGATCAGAGATAACAATGGGGGAGGGAGGTGGATAGGGCCGCATTACATTTGACCTTGGCACATGATGAGACCCTGTGTGGCTGATGGGGGCTGTGGTGCATGGGCAGGGAGGATTTAACCCCTTCTCCACCATGAACCCAATTGGAATCTACCTGCCATCAATGGGCGGTGTCCTTCTATTGTGGAAAGCAGGTGCACAGAGCCGAAGGCACTTCCAATTGGGGAACCAGGGGATCCCAGGGCTCAGTCTCCCCGCCATCCATATCATGGTCATTCTTTGTTATAAAAAATGCAAAACAATAACTAGCTGTAGCAGTCAAATCATGCGATGATCGTGCATGTTTCTGCACATGCTCTGGGGTCATATAAGGTAGTGTGGTTTCCTTAGGTTTGTCTCATTCTGTCCAAAAATATTGCACAGGGAACTGATGAATGGAAACTGAATTTGAATTTGAAGCCCCCTTCCTTCTTTGTTCATGTGGAGTAAACGAATTATCAGCATTTTTTAAAGTAAATTTTATTATTATTTTCTACAAACTAAAAAAAAAGAAACTAAAAAACATCAATCATCAGAAACATCGGACCTTCTGGGTCAGCGCCCCACCCCCTGCTTTTTATAGCAAAACATATAAACATATTCAAGTCTACACAAAGTCCCGTTTCTCTAGCCAATAATAAAAAGAGTACCAGGTTTGATAGAAGTATGTATTCTCTTTCTCCTTCAGGGACAAAGTCAGTCTGTCCATTTCAGCACAGTCCAGAACCTTTTTTAAAATCAGTTCATCAGTGGGTGGTTCTTCACTCCTCCAGTGTTGGGCAAATACAATCCTTGCTGCAGTAATTACATGTAGAATCAAATAGATTGCTTGTTTATCAACATCATCAGGCACAATGCCTAGTAAAAAAATGATTTACCAACATAGATGCAGCTACTTTATTTGTGAAACCAGACCATTCATCCATCCATCCTTCTATTTGTCATCCTGCAGCAACAATAATCATACTAAGTTTTCTGTACAAATTATGTGACCTGAGCCTGCCTATCTTAGAAGCATATCTAAGAAAATGTTGCCAGATTTCCCTTGGCATCACCACTGAGAAGATCTTTCTTACTTACTATGTCTTAGGTGGTAGTGAAACACAGAGGAGGTCAGGGCTCAGTGTAAGCACTTTATAATTGCCAAGAAGGAAGAAATGCATCACCAAATAGAGAACTGCCCTCTGTAAAAGAGGACACATGGCCACCCTAGCATGGGTCGTGCAAATATTTAAGCAAATAGAGGTGCATCTGGCAGGTAACAATATAAACATAAGAACAAAATGGATGAATATTACTTCAGGAACTAATGGGAAGCCAAAAAAGTTGGTTTAAACCCAAAGAATTGGCTCTCACACACAAGCTTAAGATGGGACGCATTTAAGGGCACAGTCCTATGCATGGCTGAGACAGAAAGCAGTCCGAGAATGCTGGGTGTGTGATAACTTCTTTCTCTCTAACCAAGTGAAGGGTTGTACCCTAAATGATTTTTCCATTTATGGTGCAGGTCAGAAAAATTAAAAATACCATCTGGTGTGTGATTTGCGTGTGTTGAGGGGAGGGGTGGGGGCACTGATAATTACCGGGACTGACACTGACACAGACGGGGGATTTAAGCATATCCTTCTCTGCTGTGATTCTGAAGAAAATCCCTTCTCTGACAGTGCCACTAGAATCGGGAGGAAATTAATTCCCCATTTCCAGCTGAAGTGTCTCTAGACTGGCGCTCAGGTGATGGATTTCCTCGTGGCGAGAGATCCAGCCAACTCCTTCTCTTTGTGCCTTTAGACAGTGTTCATATTTTTGTTGAAATGCACCATTCAGAGTCATGGACAACTTAATATCTGGCCCTCTATTTCCTGGGTATCTTTTGTAGCAGCTGCTCCATTTTTGACATAGGTTTTTTTTTTTGCTGACATTTGATTATTGTTTTATGAAAGTTGTGAACTGCTCTGAAGGAAGGGAAGTGTGAAGAATCTGGTTTGGGGTGGGAATCCATCGGATTTTCTCAGCTTGACTCCTTGGACTTTGGCCCTCTTTCCAAAATCCACATCACCTGCAGTGTTTGCACGGAAGTTCAGCAGGAAGTAAATTAAAACAGAGTTCTCCTTCCACACGCAAAACTTGGGGGCTCTGCACACCTTGTGCATGTTTTGCACAAGGATTTTTGTAATTTGCATACTTTATACAAAACGTCATGCACTTTGTTTATCTCGTGCCAAGAGGTACTTACTTAGCATGCCTTGCACCGAAAATCCACAGCTGGTCCCGGTGTTTGGAGACTCAGGTTGGCTTGGCACCTGAGAAAGAAGCCCTGGTGAGCACAAGCATGCTGGATTCCAACCTGACCTTTACACCCCTCCTTGGAGGTCCTGTTGTTAAACTGAAAGGTAGGATAGAAATGTTCCAGATGTTGAGGCATATTAAATAAGCACCATTAAGCTACTCTGTAGCTCTTGGATTATAAGTCTTGCTGCAGGCATGTGCTAACCAACCTGCCAGCAATCTGTAGGGTTACCAAAATCTGTGCTGAGCTTGCAACCCGCAGCCAATGTTCATCAGAAGACACATGACATCAATATGGGATCAGGATTCTGTACAGATTGGGGCAAAAATGTGCTTCCTATGGATTTTGAAGCTGGAAAAATGGAAGAGAAAGGAATTAGCTGGAAGGGGCTAATTTTGCAGGGCCAGAGCCAGATTAAATCGCTGATTTCCTAACAAGCCTTGGCTGAGGGACAAGGATATAGGCAGGGTCTGAATCTTCCGTTGAAAGGTTGCTCGAGGCCTTCTGGGAGGTGCTTCGTTACCAGGGTTGTTACCACAAAACAACCAGGGTTCAACAGACAGCACAAGGCTCTGTTGAAGGCTCGACTCGCTGGCCAACCATGCATGTTTGGAGCAGAAAGTGGCATGTTGGAGGAGAACCCGCAACAGCGCTGATGATGGCCAGGTGTCCCCTTTTACCGAGGATGCGCCTCAATTCAAAGGTGTCCTCTGCTCAAGGGCTGTCTGATCTCATTCTACTGTAAAAATAAAGAGCTATTGCAACTGTTTCCCATCAGCAATTAGCACCTGAACAACAGATTGGGCAGGTAGGTACAAAGGCTGCCTTGTCACCATCTTCCAAAGTATGGTGAGGTATACTGCATTCTGTGTCAAACATGCTTATTTTTAGCATTTGGAAATATTACACAAATCACTGTTCGCTTTTCTCCTCTTTTTTGGTGGTGTGTTTGCTTTTTCCATAGGCAGCTACCCTGCTGACAGTTTATCGTTCTTGCCAAAATCTGGAGTTTACTTGCTCTTCAGACTTCACTTCTGGGTTTTATTAATATTTATTTATTTATTTATTTATAGGCTGCCCAATACCAGAGTCTCTGGACAGCTTACAAAAACCAAAAAACAAACAAAACAACAACAACCCCAACAAACAACACACTGCCTCCGACCATTAATGATAAAATCAAAGATAAGACCAATTAAATGTTAAAATATTGGGAAAATAATAAGGGAAAATAAAAAGGGTTTCCCCCGACAGAATAAAGCTAAAAAGAAATCAAGAATAAAGCTAAATGAAGCTAGTAATAATAAAATAAAATATTAAGGGAAAATAAAAAGGGTTTCCCCCGACAGAATAAGGCTAAAAAGAAATCAAGAATAAAGCTAAATGAAGCTAATAATAATAACATAAAATAATAAGGGAAAATAAAAAGGGTTTTCCCCGACAGAATAAAGCTAAAAAGAAATAAAGAATAAAAATTATAAAGCTAAATGAAGCTGGTTAAATGACAGAGAACACTTTTAGTGGCTGGGAAACCTATGAGAAAGCCAGTATGGTGTAGTGGTTAGAGTGGGGAACGAGTCCCCGCTTGGCCATGAAGCCCACTGGGTGACCACAATGGAGAGGAGAACCTTGTGGTCCTTGTGGGAAGAAGGAAGGTGGGGCTAAAATGTAAAATAATAGTAACAATAACTGGAATACTTTCACCTATGGATCACATCATATGGTTAGATAATGCACACATGACTTAGCATTCTGTGTGTCAAAGGACATTTTCAGATACCTCCAACTCAGTAGCCACAATGGCTGGTCAGGAATATTGGATGTAGCTAATATTTTTGGCCTGATGACAGTTTCTGGTTGCATTTCAGGCAAAGGCAGGATTACATTAAAGTCCCCCCTTAAAAAAAAGACCCTTCCAATCCCCAAATGGCTTGAAATGGTGTACAAACCTTTCACTGTGGACAGAGGAAGAAAAATCTGCATCAGTGACAGGTGTGCCACATTCATTTATTTCATCTAAAATTAGTCTAAGTGATCAATCAAGGTAATGCAGAATGAGTGGAACAGTGGAAGGATTCAAAAGCATTGCGGCGGGGAGGTGGAAAACAAAGGTGGAAAGCAGAGTGGGCTTTGCTAAAGGGAAGTGTGTTATTTCCATACATTAATTTATCAACCTCATTTCCCAGGACTCCGGAGAGTTGTACACCAACCTGTATTTAAAGGTTAAAGGGATGCAGCATTTACAGCCAGTGTTCTCAGGTGACAGCTTCCCTGGAGTTAATAGGTTTTGCCTAGGGTTGTCACATTTCTTTCTTGACAGAACTCCTTTGTTTTTAACAAGTACATGACAGGTTCAGCTCTCCACATCTTTGGGCTAGGAAAAGGTTTACATCTGCTGAATGTTTTCCCATTTGTTCCTGCAGCTGTGTGATGAAGATGAAGGGAAACCACCCGCCGGCACCTCCTCCTGCCCTATCCTTCAACAATCCCAAGAAAGATGAAAAGCAATGATGGTGAGTGGAGAGTAAGAGACAGAGTGGAAGACAAGGATGATGAGGGCAGAGAAATCTGGGGGGAAAGGCCTTCTTATCTCTGATTATTTTCATACCCCATCCACAGGCAACTGCGTTCTTGTTCTTGTGGTCCACCAAGCAAGACAACCACTAATTAACCTGGCATTTCCCATGCAACAGCCTCTGCTACAGGAAATCTATAAGATGGAAAACAAGATAAAATTAAGTACTATAATCCCTGGGTCCGAGTTAAGGATGCAGTCTCAGCCACATGCATTTCGTTATGCTGGATAGGAGCTAACGGGTTGGGTTGTTCCTTATACTAGAAACATCAGGTTATGACGTCCTTAATGAAGGTGATCGTTTTCATAACTTTTAAGTGCATGAGGCTTAGCACAGATAAAGTTTCTTAGCAACCTGAAGTAGGTTTAGCATATGATTTTCATGTTATTGTTTTACTGGGATCCAGAGTGGGGCACAAACAAAACTGTTGGGTTCTCCCACAATCCCAAAGTGCAACAAGATGAAATCATCTTGATTTCAGATGATTTATGGCTGAAATCCTATGTAGTTTGTTTCAAAGTAAGCCTCACTGATCTCAGTGGATCTTGCTTTTGAATAAATATTCATAGGATTCACTGGGCTGAAGGGAAACGAGCAATTAGAAAACATTATGGCTTTTTTTTCTATTTTATTTATGTCCCTCCTTTTCTTCTCCCAAGGAAGCTTCCCACGATGCCCCCTTTCCTTGCAAGTACAAATGGTCTGCTAATGCACAGAACCCATGCAACTCAGAACAAGCCAGTCCGATGCGCTTCCATTTGGATTTCTCTCTCTCCATCCCGCAGTGGACTGTCTTGTTCTGAGTTGCATGGGTTCTGTGCATTAGCAGACCATTTGTACTTGCAAGGGGAGGGGGCAGCGTAGGAAGAGGAGGAGGAGGAGGAGGAGGAGGAGGAGGAGGAGGAGGAATGCACTAGTCCCCATGAACAAACCATTAATGGGAATAAATATCATCCAAAATTCAGGACATGGTTGAAGCAGGAAGGATTATGCTGGGTGCTTTATAGAAATCTGAGTTACTGAACACACTGGTTGAACATTGTTCCTTCCTTGTCACAATCCAGCAGTAGAAAGAGGTGTAGAGCCCTTTCTATAATGCCAGGCAAAATGGATCAGATAATAAGATTTCTGGTGCCAGTGAGTTCCAGAGGTTAATTGTGCATCAGGCAAATAATGCTTTCTGCCTTATCTGTCTGAGCACATCCTTCCCACACGTGGTAATCGATTTCTGCCACCTATGAACGTTTTATTGGCTGTTCTCTCTCTAACAAAGCAACTGGCCCAACATGGCAATCAGAGAGCGCTTTTGACTTGCACGGCACGATGATGACCCTTCCCTCACAATATGATTGTCTCTTACCTTTAAAAAAGTAATTTCAGACTTTGGCCCCCTTTCCCTCATTGAGACACTGACAATGATGCGAAGGTCTTCCTCCTGGTGCTTGTGTAGTTAATTTAGAAGCCAACAATGAGCCGCTTGAATTGCTCCACTCAGCACTTGGTGCCTTCCATTTGTCAACCGCTAAAGTTCACGTGCCATCATTCTGCTTGTTCGCCTCTTTTGTGAGACCCTCTGTGCAATCGGTCGCTGTAGAATAAGGTTGAATAATCAAATACTAGTGTACCGTCAGCACATTTTTCTGCTCAGTTCTTGGTTGGCCTTCCCATACAATTAAAAATTCCATCCAACCAGGAACTGTTGAGAAACCCACTGTTCTTTTGGAAAATTGATGCTTTCCTCTTTGTGCATTGGCCAGGACTTTCAATAATAACCAGATTGTACTGAATTTATCTGCATAACACAAACATGTACAGAACTGCAATTTGCTCTCTGTTTACATGAGACCCAATTCAAGGAGCAAGTTGACTCCTTTAAGCTTAGGATTAGAGTATCTGAATGCCCAAACTATCTGCCTACAAACTATGATCTTCTCTGAGGAATTATGCGGAGTCCCTTACCTGAATACTTTTACTTGGTACACCCTATGCATTTCCGTAAGGACAAGGGGGCTTTTGAATAGAGGCTCCCCACTTGGCAACATCTTCTCAGAGGAGATACGCTTGGTGCTGGCTTAGATTTTTTTAAAATAATGCCAAATTGAAGCATTTTTTTTTTTGCCTGGGAATTTTAGGATGTTAACACTGTGAAAGTTTTTAATTTTATTTATTTTTAAAAGCAGCATATCTTTATTTGATTGCCATCAAAGAGTTGCTCTTCTATTGTTTTGTCTTTTAATTTGTAATTGCATTTGGCTTGTGTGTGTGTGTGTTTAGATGCTTTTAGTGCTTTGTACACTAACCTGGGATCCTTTGTGGAGGAAAGGTGATGGAGACGATAATTTTAAAACAGAGCCATCTTTCAATCGGGTACCCATTTGCTGCTTTCTCTCATGGGAGTTCCCTTAAGTGGTGCTCAGCACAGAACAAAAATCTTTAGCATCCTTCAGTTATCACAGACAAACAGAAGGGAACTGGTCTGCAGAGAAGTAGAAGGCCTTTTTCACACAGTGTCAAATTATTTGATGGACTTTGAAATGTCCAAAACTATCTACTGTCACAGAATGTGGTGGTGGCTGCCAGCTGAGACAACTTTACCAAGGGATGAGAAAAATCACAAGGGAAGAGAGGTCGACCAACCGTCATTGCTCTTCAAAGGGAAAAAAGATTACTTAGGGGCCATATTGCCAGACTCAGGGCTCGGGTGAAACCAGAGCGACATGTCCTTGCTTCTGTTCGGTTGCTGTTGGCAGCAGTACAGTGGGTTCTAGCTGGAGTGTGAAACACTTTGTAGTTGTCATCATTATTATTACTATTATTTTCATTTCTATGCTGCCCCGTAGCTGCAGCTCTCTGGACAGTACATGCAACAATGCAGGAAAACAAAACAAAAGCATACAAATATCATAAAAACAAAGCACCAATAGATAAATTCAAAATAGCTCAAGTATACAGTAAAACTGACCAATAAAAGATAAAACAGAATCATTTTGAATGGGGAATCCACTCAAGCCCCTGGGTAGCTGAGTATGTCTTTAAAAGCTTTCGCATAAAGGGCTGTCTTAACCCGGCATGGAAAATGACAAATCTGGTGCCAGGTGAGCCTTAGCGGGGAGGTTGCTTTGCAGATGGGAGGCCACCACAGAAAAGCCCCCTCCCTTGTTTTCACCCTCTGAGCCTCCCTTGATGTTGTCCCTTGGAGGAAGGCCCTGAGGTTGAATGTAGCATCCAAGCAGATCCTGGACAGGAGAGGCACTCTGGCAAAACCAGCGGGTTCTGTTGGTGCCAGGACAGTGGGTTACAGCAGGAGCATGGAACATTTGTGAGTGTGAAGGGACACATTTCATTGCAAGCAATCCAATGGTGACCGTGTATTTTCAGCCAGAGCTGAAAATAGGAAGGCCACTCCTTTGCTTTTGTTTTTGCTGGGTCACCTGCCCTGCCCTGCCCTTCCCTGCCCTCTTGCCTTGCCTTTCCCTGCCCTGGCCTCTTGCCTTGCCTTGATACACTTTGGTGCTGGACAAGCCTGTCCTTATGTCCTTATGTGAGGACGGCCTTCTCCACTTGGGATCACAACTCAGTGCAAAAATCCATGGCAGGCGGAGAATCCCTGCTTTGTTCTGTGCCATCTTTAGCTAAGAGGATCAGGCTAGCAGGCAATGTGACATCCAGTTGCCCTCCTGCAGTACCAGAGCCAGGAAAGCTGTTGCAAATGAGCAAACAGTTCAAACACCCACACATTCATTTGCTTTGTTCACTTGTTTCAAAGAAACTGAGATGGCAGGGAATTGCAGAGGCTTTGATGAGTTCTGCTACTTGTACTCCCTGGACCAGACTTCTCAGCATTTGGTTGGCCACTCTTTACCGTCTCCTGAAACTAGAATTGTCTTCTTTTATTTACTGACCTTTTCTTCTGCTGGCTTTTGCTGTAGCCTCAAATGAAGAAATTAAACACACAAATCTATTCATGAAAGGAAAAGTGATGGGTAAACATTTCAGCTGCTTTGCTTTTTTTAAAGTGAACATCTTTACAATAGGGATGCCAACTTCGTTTCTAAGCGTTGGGTTGCTGTTAAAGGAAAAGGAACAGGGCTGTAAAACAGGGTGGCGGCCTTAGAAACGTCTGAAGAACGTTGAGGGACTGATATTTGTTTGGTCTGCATGGTTTCAAAGCATAATCTATTCATTCAACATCCCTTTGTAATATTTTACAGATGCTTCTAACACCAAAATCTGCTGTTATAGCCTGAGGAAATCTTGGAGGGATCTTCAAAGATTATGATGCCATCAGTTCCTCAAGCTCAAGCGCATGCCCATGGCTCTTTGTTAGAATAATTAGGTGGTGATATATATTTGTGCCATTGCCTAAGCAGATGTTCCTTCCCCTGAACCCTTGGTCTGTCGATGTAAACTTTTTGCCATACTGTACGCACAAAGAGTATAGCTCCCACCTGAGCTTCCATCCTCCAAACCCCCCCCCCCCGAGTTCCTTGATGGCCTTCTTAAAAATGGTAACCAGAATTGTCTGATACTCCAGCTCTAGCCTGAGCAATGTAGGAAAGAGTGGAATGTAGACTTCCACTGATCCAGATGCCATGTTTCAATTTATGCACTCTAAGAGTGCTTTTACTTTTTTAGCAGCAGCATTGCATCGTCAACTCTTGTTCAGCTTATGGATACTCAAACACCTAGATCCTTTTCACATGTTCTGCTGCCAAGCTAGGTCTCCTCCTCCCCATATTTGTACCTCTGGCTCTTTGCATCTAAAGGCAGGCCTGGCATTTATCTCTATTGTGTTTTGCTTGGTTGAGGCCCAATGCTCAGTGGAGTCCAGGATGGCCTTCCTGCACCATCATCAAAGCCTTGATCTAAATGGACCAGAAAACCTCAGAACTTACTTTTACCTGAAGGTCTGAGAGGTGGCCATCCCTGGTGCTGAGGGCATAAACTTAGGTTGTGGCGATCCCTCACAGTTTACTACATATATACACTGCAGTAACTTTGTGTCCTGGTGCATTGGGCAGAGGAAAAGTTATTTTTGCAAATACCTGGACTGGGAGAGGTAGCAAATACTAGCCAGAAGAAGTAGCTTTGCTTTTGCTGCCTTGTTGTTCAAAGTCATCTGAACAACAAGAAGAATGCAAAGAACTTCTTGCTCAGCTTTTATTCACTTGCAGGCAGTAGCACTGGAAAGTCCCAGCAGAAGTCTTAGTTAAGACCTGCAGGAGCTTTCCCGAAACGTGCAAGCAGCTGGTGAAGCTGCAAAGACAGAGCTGGGGAAAGTGCGTCAGCCACCTCCTTTCAGCCTGAAGCCTTTCACTTGGATACAGTCTCACCCCTTCCAAGAATATTGGGGTGCAGTTTCTTTCCACCCATTCTGCACAATGAACATTTGGAAATAAGGACCCTGAAAATTTGGCAGAGTGCAAAATGAACTGATAGAAATCCATGGCTTGGTGGTTTCTGAATGAGGCACAATGCTGGGAGAAGCTACAGCTTCTGCATTTCCCCCTATTCAGCCCCTGTTGCAAACTTGCTCCCAAGCCCAGCATCCAAATATACTACAGACAAGGAGTAATGATTATTGTCTTCTCTGAGCAACCAAGCAGCATCTTCTCTTAGAGAAACTATAATAAAGTAATAAAGTAAGCCAAACAGGGTGCTGGTAGAGTGGAGGGGATGGAGGGAGAGAAAGCTAATGAGTGAAAAGCAAATTGATTCATTAGTTGGAGCTGTTTCCTGTGCCTGTAGGCACCGGTAATCTCCTACCTGATTTGGAACCTTCTTCCAGATAACAAATCTACCATTAATAAGGGACTCGCAGGTAAGTCTATCACAAGGGCCAGATTAGAGGAAGTTTAATGGCCCGTGAGCTCCCTGTGTACTTCATATTGTTTTATTATAAGGAACGGAAATTGAAATCAGCAGCAAGAGGAAGCATGTAGAATGACAAGGAAGAGGGGGAGGGGGGAGGAAATAAGATTACATGTCAGGCAACAAATGAGAAAATATACAGTCTCTGAGTCAAGCAAGGATTTGCACGGGACTGCATGGAACTTTACAGTTCTGGATTGTCTTTCTATTCCAGCGTTCCAGCTCTGTTTCTTCTTCTGGCCTCCACAATTACAGGCACTGCTACTCCCTGAAGTTTCCCCTCAAGCATGGCTCCAGTGCCCACTTCTCAATCACTTTTCCCTTTTTGGTCATGGATGCAGCCTTGTCCTTGTTCAGGAGAACACCACAGTGGGATCGGAACGACGATGTATCTAAGTTCCGTTTCCAACCATGGCCAATGTGCTGGGTGCAGACGTTCCCATGCTCTTTGTCTTCAGCATCTGACCTTCAGAAGTGCACTTCCTACCTGGACCTGCCAATGTTCTGACCAGGTTGCCACGCAGAAAGGGCCTGCAAAAGTGCATCAGGTTGCAAGAATTCCTAGAAATTCTCTCCTCCCCTTTTCCCTGCATGCATATTTCCTTTTGGGGAAAATAATGAATTATTTCCTCTTAAGACAAGACCTATTTTTTCCCTTTCATTTGCCCTTCATCTTCCCACTGTGGCATCCTGTTGAATGTCTGATTAGAATCGCAGGACACAATAGCCAAATTTAGACTCTGTGGTACAAGGCGAGGTAAAGAGGAAGCAAAGGGGGGTGGGGGGGGGGAGAAGAACAGATTTAGCATATACTTGATGCAAGAAAGGATAAAAATGTTATTAGCCAAGGAGAGAGAGAGAGATTATCAAGCTTCAATTAATTGTCATTTAACCGAAAAATAATATCCTTCTCTGGCACAAATCTTTTCTCTTCATCCTCCTGACTCTCATCCTAATCATAAGCCAGTTGAGTAAGCCTTGGAAAAACCTCCATTGGCTTGATAAAGGTATATTGTATCTGAGAGGGAGAGGACTGGACAATGATGGGGTATGTTGGTCCTATAGCAGTAAGAAAACTTTATCTTTGGGAGACTGAATGTAGGGATTTATCTGGCCTTAAGATGAAACCACGCTTTACCCAGGGGATGTGTGATTCCATCTCCTGATTTTTGCAAAACTGAATTTGCAAGGGGCAATCCATTTCTTTGGAGAAGGGGCAGGGGGAAGGGGACTCTCAAGGTTTTCCACTGTACCCTTTTTGTGATCAAAATTCTCCCTCTTGCTCCAGCAGTCTGAATGAACAACAGCAGCAGCAAAAAACTACAGGTACGAAGAGCAGCTGGAGTTGGGAACAAACACAAACAGCACAGAGGTTAAGCATCCCTTCCCTTCACTGTTCCACCAAAGAAATAGGCAGCCCCCACCTCATGGCTGTATTTTAGTTAACAAAAATATGAGGAGTATGAGCAAAAGTACCCGAAGAAAGCAGGCTAAATCCAGAAGGTGCAGGAATGTCTAAGGGTGTAATCCAATGCCCCACCATCCATGCTGGTTGCAGATAAGCTTCTGGACTTGAGCGCTTACTGTTATGTGTCCTCAGGTCATCTGTAGGTCTTTGCAACCTCAGGATTGGAAGCCTTCCAAAAGGTCCTGCCCATGACAGCCCTGCTCAGCTCTTGGGCACTCAAGGGTGTGGCTTCCCTTTTGGGTTGATCCATCCCATGTTTGGTTTTTCTTTTCTTCTTCTGCCTTTGACTTTCCCCAGCATGATTGTCTTCTCCAGGGGGTTTTGTCTTCTCATGATGTGTCCTAAGTATAACAGCCTCAGCTTTGTCATTTTTGCTTCTAGGAAAAGCTCAGGCTTGATTTGATATAGGATCCACTTGTTGGTCTTTCTGTCAGTCCAGGTATTTGCAAACCTCTCCTCAGGCACCATGTTTTGAATGCACCAATTTCCTTTCTGCTAGCTTTCTTCACTGCCCAGCTTTCGCACCCATACATTGTGATTGGCTTACATACATCCGAAGGGTTGGCTTGAAGACATACATGCATCCAAAAGAGAGGGGCAGCCATTCCCACTCTGTAGATTTTATCTAGAAGAATGTCTACAGCCATCCAGGTAAAACAAAAGGGAGGGGGAATGAAGAAGGCATGTGCAGATGACACTGCCCCCCTCCAAATGAACCATTAGCTGGTGCCTTTATGTAGTTTGATCTCCTGCTATTGCTATTCCAATTGAAAGCTTCCATCTAAGTTATTGTTAATTCTGCCACCCGTCCTACTGGATCTTTTGCTCCCTAAGGAATCATAGCAGGAAACTGAGGTCAGGAGAGATTGGGGCAGCTTTCACCACGAAAATAAAGTGTGCTGAGATGGACTGGGGGCTGAGAAGATGAGACATGGATGGATGAGAGGTGGCTACAGAAAGCTGCTCATCTCCCCTGCCCTTACCAGCCTGGAAACACCTAATAGATGCAGGACACATGACGAGATGCCCCTCAGTTTGTGCACTTGCAGGGAAAGAGGATGACCCATGACATTCAAATGCTGAGAGCTTCCTCGTCAGTGGCTGTCACTTGTTGGGGTGGGAAAATTCTGAGTGTTGTAGTGTCCTGCTTGGAGTCTTCTGCTCTGCATGACTGGGGAGGAGCTTTAGGACTGCTCCAGCCAGAGGTTTTGCTAAACATCTGCTTTATCCATAAGGTTACAAAAAAAGAGGAAAGGATAAAGTCAGGGAGGAGCTGAAAGGAGAAGATTTACTGATGTGAATCTGAGATATCTAGGCATCAGTGTTGACTTCAGCTTTCAAAGGCTCTTGGGCTTGAGGTCCTGCGTGTGCCCTTTCCCCCACTTTTCCTCTTTACTGTTTTTTTTTTTAAGTCGTAAAACCATGCCCAACCCATCATGACCCCATGGACAACTTTCCTCCAGGTTCTCCTGTCCTCCACCATCCCTTGGAGTCCACACAAGCTCACATCCACTGCCCCAGTGACTAGGGGCTCTAGCCATCTCAACCTCTGCTGCCCCCTTCTCCATTTGCCGTCAATCTTTCCCAGCATCAGGGTGAGTTGTTCCTTCTCATTAGGTGGCCAAAGTATTTGAGTTTCATCTGCAGTATCTGGTCTTCTAAAGAGCAGTCAGGGTTGATCTCCTTTAAGGTTGACTGGTTTGATCTCTTTGCAGTCCGAGGGACTCTCGGGAGTCTTCTTCAGCACCACAATTCAATGGCCTCAATTCTTACTGCTGCCTGTTCCTTCCGTGGCCTAATCCAGGCAGATCTGAGGACAGAAGGGGCAAGCTCCTTGCTTCCCTTGCTGCTGACCTATCCTAACCACAGGAAGGTAATAGATGAGAGGTTCAGTACAGATGAAAGAAAGTACTTCTTCCCACAGCACATAGTGAAGGCGTTTCCTTAGGAAGCAGCAATGGCCACTAATTTGGATGTGTTGAAAAGGAGATTCAAGAAATTCCTGGAGGAGATGGCCATCAATGCCTACTAGTTCTGACGGCTGTTATCTCCAAGATCAGAGGCAGGATGTCTACATACAACACTTGCTGGGGATTGTGGCTGGAGAGGCACTTTACACTCACATCCTGTTTGTGGGTTTCCTGTGGACAGCCGGTTGGCCACTGCATGGACAGAATGCTGGATCAGATAGACCCTTGGTCTGCGTAAACAAGAAAATGACTTGCTGTGCAACAGTTCAACACAACCACCCCTAGTTCCTGCAGGAACAGGAGTCGTGCCATAGAGATGCCAAAGTTGGACCACTAGTTCACCCAGTTTAGTAGGTCTACGCTGTCCACCGTTTCCCAGCTCTGCTTTGAGATAGCAGGGGTGGAACCTGGACCTTTGCATACAAAGCAGGGGTATCCCTGAGCGCCCCTCAGGGAGGACAAGCAAAGAAGCAGTGGTATAAAAGAGGGGCTGCAGAACAAGAAGGGTTCCTGGTTTGGAAGCAGCCCCTTCCCCTGAAGCTGGGCCTCGGCAGAGGGAAAACAATGCCAGTGCTTGGTAGTACCTTCTAGCAGTGACCACACTTACTAAACTAGGGCGGCCGTACCAAATCAGCCACCACATTCTTGCACCTGTCCCAGTACAGCCCACTTTTGTGGGACGTAGGCATAGGGTTGAGACTGAAGATCGTGCAGGGGTCACATAGGCTAGCCGGTCACATGATGTCTCATAACAATTGACCGGGAAAATGAGTTGCAGAAACGAACGTCTCAGACAAGCCAACTAGTTACACTCTCATGATCAGCTCACGAGGGATGAACACAACTAGCAAGAGATGTGGAAGACTTCCAAAGTGGGATTGTAACTCACAACATGTTAATGCTTTGCTTGGCTTGGCTCTGCTCAATGCATTTTCCTATCAGTACAAACACACACACACACACTCTTTCTCCCAGACAGACAACTAATCACAAATCACTTTTCCTTTAGCAATCTCTTGTGAACTTTGCCAACAGAAATCTCCACTGTGCTGGACAAGATGTCCTAGTATAAAGGTTATTATGTTAAGGGCTTTAAAGGCTTTGCAGATACCTTTTGGGGTGGGTGGGGGAAAGAAGTGTAGCAGGAAATGGAAAAACAACAAAGAGCATTTCTCAGAAGCCAATCAATGTGTTGTGGTCCTTTCAGAAGGAAAGCGTCATCTTCAGCAGCGCAAGGTGGACAGTGGCTGGCTATGCGATGCCCCAGCACAGCTTCTCCCAGGGCGGTGGTGGCGAATCTGTGGCATGTGTGCCGCAGCATCGCCCCAGCAGCCGAGAATTGGATAACGGCGCACACAGGGGCCATGTGCATGCTCAGAAAGGAGTAGTGGCACCAGATGATGATGTCATGAGCTGCGACACATCTGAGCTTTTGCATGGCCGGTCAGTGCGCTACCAAGGAGAGAGAGAGAGAGAGAGAGAGAGAGAGAATTTGCTTGGACTGTCTGTGAGTTGTTTTCTCTAAACTAAAACCTCAGTACTCAGGCTTTATTGCAGTGCTGGCACTTTATTTATTTATTTATTTTATTTATTTTTCGATTTATATCCTGCCTTTTTCCTACAAAGGGCTCAAGGCAGCTTACATCATTCTCCTCCTCCATCTTATCCCCACAACAACAACCCTGTGAGGTAGGCTGGGCTGAGAGTCTGTGACTGGCCCAAAGTCACCCAGTTGGCTCCATGGCCGAGTGGGGACTCGAACCCGGATCGTCTGAGTTCCAGTCCCATGCTCTTAACCACTACACCACACTGGCTCTCCACTTTGCGATAAATAAGTGGGTTTTGGGTTGCGGTTTGGGCACTCGGTCTCTAAAAGTTTCGCCATCACTGCCCTAGGGCATTGTGGGATGGGTATCGTGCCTTACATGGCAATGGTGCCAATGTGTGAAGTACCTGGGGAAGCATATAAACCTGCTCATCCCGTAATGCTTGGCTATATTACAAAATGAGCACCATTCTCTCCCTGCCCCCAGCCCCTTAGACGGTCTTCCTCTGCTTGGAATACCAAATGAGATCTGTGCAGTCTGTGTGCAGCATCCCATTCCTGGGTTACTCATGGTAAAACTCAAGCACTCTTTAAAACAGCCAGGACTGCAGACCCACCTGCTATGCAGGTGTCTTGATTTTGCTCATGTCTCCATTCTCAATGAAATCATCGGCAGCCTTCCACGTTCTCACTCTATAATGGAGCAGCCTTATGCCTTCCAAACATTGGAACACTCCAAATATCCGATGCTCGGTGAGTATAACAAAAGGAGGCAATTTCCACCTCTCCATCTTACTTGTTGCTTTTCCTCTAGATGATCTTCCAATGCCATCTAGAAAGGTCATGATGATGGAGGCAGGAGTGGAGCTGGAGAGGCCACGGCCTGCTGCTTATGTCAGCCTCCCTCTCTCCTGCTCATCCAGCATAAGGACCCCTTTCCCCTCTCCCTGAATTTGCATCTGCGACCTCAGGAAACGACCCACATATTTCTTTCTGCACTGGCTGTGAGTGTTTGCCGTGTTGGTTGGCAGGAATCTTGACGTCCTCCTCCTGAAGCTGTAACAATGCTTGCAGCCTCGGGAGCAGGACTCCGAAAAATACCTTTGGTTCCTGGGATGTTCTCCAAAGACCGCAGGGCTGCATCATAAAGAGATGACTGACACTGGGATTTTGGTTTCCAGCCTTTGGCCTTTTTGAAACATGCTGAATTTCAAAAATGCTGCTTGCGGTATTGGGAATAGGGGGCAAGTTCTGAATTCCAGCTATTCACTTCTTTGGCAGTGGATTAAGACACATTTCAGCTGCTGTGTTTTTCTCAGCCCCTTCACTGAGGGAGTTCAGGAAGGCATATGTGATTCTTTCCCTGTTATCCACACAGCAATAATGTGGGGCAAGTTAGATCAAAAGCGACTGTCTTCGTGGCTAAGTGGGGATTAGAATGTTGTTCACCCCATTCCTACCCCACATGTTTGCTCCAT
Source organism: Varanus komodoensis (assembly GCF_004798865.1). Lineage (NCBI taxonomy): Eukaryota > Metazoa > Chordata > Lepidosauria > Squamata > Varanidae > Varanus > Varanus komodoensis. The sequence continues at coordinate 8,453,921 of NW_025335606.1, forward strand.
GTTTTCTGTAAGAAGAGAGACAGAGAATTAATGTCTCTGTTTGGCAGAGTGGCAGGAGGCAAATAAACGGGATTATTGCCCAACTTATTAATTTCTGTAGTGGAAGGATTTGATATAGTGATGATGACTACAGAACTGAAATGCTCCCAAACCGCCCTGGGTCTATTTCCCAGCATAACTGGTGTTGCAAGGTTGGGCTAAGAAGCTGCCACAAAGCTCCTACATTGCTTTGTTCAAGGCCATCAGAGAAATGGGATTACCTGATGGTCAGTGTATCAAGAGTGATCACCCAGTTAGAGCTCAGGGGATGGATTTAGCCTCAGGATAGCAGCTAATCAAATGTTTTGCTGCAAAGGGCAAAAGCCAAAGTACCAGATACTGCAGCTGCCAAAAAAGGAAAAGAAAAGAAAAGTGAAAAAAAATGTGGCAAGGACCCTCCAGGAATTTTGACACATCATATTCTGACTTTAAATGTGCACTGAGAGACCCAGATAATAGCTTCAGGCAGGCAATTTGCGCTGATCTGCAACTCACGGGAAGCCCAAACTTTTTGCCAGGTTCTGCCAGGAGTAGACAAAAATGATTGTCAAAGTTGGGGTGCACAACTCTCAGGCCAGAGTACCATCACAGCACCATCTGACTTGCACTGTCATGGCTGCCACTGGAACATCTTCACAAAGGTACCCACAAATTGAACCTTTCCAGAATGCAGCCTTCTCTCTAAGGGCTAGCCAATCCAAGGCCAGTTTCAAGATTTGGAGCCCTCTAGTGGAGGAGCAAAGGCCCTGAAGATGTCCATCAACTGGTGGCACCAGGACAGCACACAGATCATGGTGAGATATATTGCATCTCTGTCAAAAATACCGTAATGATATCCTAAGTACCCATATATAAACATATGCAAATCTATGGCACATCACAGTCCTCTATTTGGCAATGCGTAAATGGCTACCCTAACGGGGTTAAAGTGTGCAGGTACAATGAGGGGTGGAATGCAGCCAAACACTCTTCTCTGGTGGAGTTAGTTAGCCACACTCACCATGCATGAAGAGGTAAAGTCCTGCTTCTGGTTGCTCAGCCAGTCCCTTCCCCATCAAACAGCTGTATGGTGGGATTTCAGTTTTCTTTGAAATAATCTATGTACCCACCTGTGGTTGCTCTATAGATGCTTTTTTGGATACAAAGAATAATTTTTCAGCATTTGTTTGTGAGTACTGCCAGAAGCTATAAACATCTGAGGACATCTTCCGCTGTTTTTTCTGGGTTCTGCTGGTAATTGAAGGCATTTCTCTTTAAACACACATTTGACTTGTGCTTAATTTTATTTATTGATGGTTACTTGTGTTTGTCTCTGCTGTGGTTCTTAGTTATTGTTGGTTCTTTTTTATAGTATAAGCTGCTTTAAGTGGTTCCCTTTGTGGAGGGGAAAAAGACAGTGGAGTGTAATTCCTTAAATAAAGGATAAATCCCATGGATATTTTAGATTGCTTCTCTTTGTACCTTTGCCAACTCTGCTGTAGCTATTTTGAGGCAGACTAGCTAAAAATGGCACTTAGCATTCCACCTTGTAGGGGCTTGGAATTTAAGGATTTTTCTGCCTTTTGCATATTGTCAGGCGTATTTTATTCTATCATCCACTTATTGACAGAATCAGATCGTTTTCAGTCTCCCAAATTTTCCTTAATTTTCCACTTGCACAAAGTTGTACTTCTGAAAATGTGCATTTTCGTACTTTAGTCTATGGAAGGAAATGTGCCTTTTTGGTAGGCATTTGCAAAATTTGTTTACAAAGATGTGCAAAATCACAGAAAGTAAAACCAACCAACAAAGCTCCACAAGTCTCCAGAATCTGCGCAACTAAGGAAAAGTTAGTTGTCTGTGAAATCCATGGCTTGGATTCCCAGAAGTCCAAGCTCATTTGAATCCACTGCAGATATCTCTGACCTCCCAAGGATGGACTGCCTGCTGCTAGAATTTTCATATCAGGTTTTGCAAAAGGTGCATTAAATCTAGACACTTAAAATGGATTCCTCTCCCTCTCTTTCATTTCAGAAGCAGCACTTTTCTTTTCTTGGTATAATCAGAGCTTCAGGATCTTCACTTTTCATTGCCGGGAGGTTAACACCAACCTACATCCATATTTTTGCAACTAAACAAGGCATCCTGCTGCTAGGTGCTGGCTCTGCCTTGCTTTGTGAGCAGAGCGCAGCCACGGAATCTAAGCTGACCATGCTCATCTAGGTATAATTTTGGACAGAAAGTGACTTGTTCTTTGACTTGATGGTTGAGGGGTGGCAAGAGCCCAAGAAGATGCTTGACAGAAAATGTCACATGGTGATGATGTTTGCCATGTTGAGTTTCCTCCCAGAATGCTTTGGGAAAGGAGCCATCTATGGGCACCGTACCTCAGTGGATTCCACCTTCTCATGGACATTATCACCACCTGCTCTTGCTCCTCACCCTGCTGTTCATCAACATTGTGAGCACTCGCTTGCTGGACATGTCACAAACAAGTAGGTGGGGGCTGCTACTGCTCCTCTTTCTCACCCCAATCATGGTCTGAGCCAGAGTAAGAAGCATATGGACGTTTGCTGAACATGCGGACCAGAAGCTGGGTAAAAGTGGGCTTGATCGATCCATGATCAGGTAGATCTACAGTTGGCTACAGAATCAGTCTCAGAGAATGCTTCTCCTTGGCACCTTCTGAGACTGGGGAGAGGTAGCTACTGGGATACCAAAGGGCTCAGTTCTGGGCCAGGAGCTCTTCAACGTTTCAATGAACGATTTGGATGGAGAGGTGCAGGGGATGCTGATCCGATTTCCAGATGGAACAAAACTGGGTGGGGTAGCTAATACCCTGGAAGATTCAAGGTGACCTTGATAGGCTGAAGTGCTGGGCTGAAAACGACACAAAAGAATTCATTAAGGACGAAGATCTACACCTAGAAAAAAGAAATCAAATGCATTGTTAAAAGATGGGAGTTCTAGGCTCGACAATAGTACAAGTGAGAAGCATCTTGGAATTGTTGTAGATCACAGGTTCAATATGAGGCAACACTGTGATGTGACTGCAAAAAAGCCATTGCTGTACTGGGCTGCACGGATAGCCTCCAGATCGTGTGAAGCACTGGTTCCCCTCAATTCAGCAGCAGTTGGGCCCCATCTCAAGGCCCCAGTTTTGGGCACCACACTTCAAGAAAGATGCCGACAAATTGGGAGAAGCTCAGAGGAGGGCAACAAAGATGATCAGGGCCCTCAGAACAATTCAGATGCTTACTTCATAGTGCAAAGTAAACCCACAGTACAATCCTGTGCATTCCAATTCCGAAATGAGCCACAATGAATGCACCTGGACACACTCCTGATCTGAATACACATGTATAGAACTGCACCTTCAGAGATTTTATCTGCAAATAATGGAAGGAGAGACTGTGTGTGTTCAGGATTTATGGACTTCATTCAGTCTGTTCCTTCTGCATTTTGCTGATTGTCAGGCATTATTTGTTCCATTGTCTGAACTATCTTGGAATCAGATTTTTTTTGCAAGGATGTGGAAGACTTTTATTTCAGTTGCTCAAACGTTCATGAACGCTAAGGCACACTAGCTCAAGTTACGCATGTTCACACAAGGGCAAATTTGTACAAATCCCTGATGGTTCCTGCCCACATTTTCCTTTGGATCAACACCTTTCTTTTGCCATCCCACCCCAACGGCATATCCCACTAGTTCCCTCCATTCAGTTAGGTTTGCATAATGCCCACAACCTCTAGGTTCTCCTTTAATTCCATGCATCCCAACACACCCAGTTTGGCTCAGCGTCTTCTAGCATTAGCACAGGCTCACTTGTACATGGTGTTCCTCCCTGATGCCCACTCTTGTGCTAAGATCCTTTGGCCACCATGTTCAGTGAAGCAGCCCAGTTTCTACTGCTGTTGCTCTTGAGTAAACAAAGGTGCACATGATTGCGCAGGTCCATCAGGGCTGGCCAGGTAGCATTCTGCAATGCAGATTCTGCACGGAGGGAGCTGGACAAGGTGCCCTCCAAAGACTCCCCTGAATTTAAAATTCTATAATGTGATGACTTATCCTGTTGGATGTGGCTATGTCTAATGAAAATGCATCAGCAAGTGGATGAACTTTTGCTTCCTTCCCAGAATTGGACTCCCTGAATACCTTGGGCCATTCAAATTCACAATATTGTTGAATAAGGATGTTGAGAATTTTGTTTTAGTTTCTCAGTTAGATTTTAGTAAAATTTGCAAAGTTATCCATATGCAAAAAGAACTTGTCAACTTGGGAGAAACCCAAATGGACAGGTATGTCCACCCAGACCCGAACTTTGAGTACTTTGCTCATGAAAGTCTGCATCGGAATCTCTGTGTTTTCAACCACCTTAGTGCTTAACTAATGTCAGGATCATGCATTCACACAACATTTTAATGGTTCTGTGGTAGGCAAGGGAAACAAGGTCTTCTCCACGATGGGAACTGCACCTGTTGGATTTGGCTGGTGCAGCTGGGTATGGATTTTGTTTCAGTTTCTTGAGGAAACATTTGCAGAGTTCATATTTGGGAAAGAAAGAACTGAAGAGTCAAGTGTGAGAGAAGACAAAAGCAAGCTAAGAACTTGCCCATTCCTGGGCATGATGCTAAATTGGGCTCTTTTTGAACCCTGTCTGGAAGTATGATTGCAAGATCCTCAAGGACAGCCGTGTGAGCTTTCTTGAGGAAGACTAGGATGGCAAGATAATCTGGGTGCAATCCAGTGAGGCCCATCCAGAACCCTCAGATTATACGCATGCTATGTATGGTGAAAGGAGCGGGGAGATGAAGGTTGCCCTAATGCCCCTCCCACCATGGAGAGCAGGTAGGTGGCTGAGTCTGGCAATGTAATTGTGGCACTTCAGGGCAGAAGGAGAAGAGGCGGAGGTGCCTTCCGGTAACGGCCTGCGTTGCTGGCGCATGCCCCCTGCCACCCCATTCCCAAAGGCCCGTCTTCAAGGTTGCTCTTGTGATGGCAGAGTGGCAGCTGGTGAGAGAAGGGGAAAGATGCTTTGAGTCTGGAGTCACAGCTCACATCTTGGAGTGAGTTTCTATGGAGCTGAGGGCCCAGATCGCCCTGCGGCTGCCAGATTCTGCCCAGCAGCCACGGGATTGCATGGGGAGCTGAGAAAACTTTAGAGCTGCCAGAGATCTGGTGCTTCTCTGCTTTTGGAAAATCTTTCCTGAACAATCCAGATGGATTTTGCATGTCATCTTCATGTTTTTATGAGAGCCCTTCTCCACGGGAAGAGACTGAGAGAAAAGGTGTAATTGCACCAGGAGGGAGGGATCAGTCTTCAGAGAGTTATTAAAAATGGCATCCTATTTCCATGACTTGCCTGGTTGACAGAGGGTCCCAGTAGCCTGTTGACCATTACAGAATATATCCTTGCTCTCCAGCTGGTGCACATTAAAAAGTTAAATGACAAGCAGAGAGTGCTCATAGTTACATTTTTCTATCCATGTCAAGCCTGCATACGCCTTTAATTTAACGCTTCTAATGGAGGATGGGTAGGAAGCAGGAAAGCGTGTGGAGTGCGGAGAGGTACATAGCCTTTAAAACCTGCAAATATGTATATACATTGCTACACAACTCTAACCAGTGCACCAATTACCAGCAGGAATTCCTGTTTCTGATCTAGTGATCTAGTTTCCTCCATACATAGTGGTGGAATCTTTTTCTTCAAAGCAGGATAGAACCACCAGCAACCTCTCAAATGTGACTAAGTAGGATTTAAAAATATATCTTTCTTTGGTAAGCATCATGATTGATACAGGAATGTAGGGGCAAAAGAAGGCAGAAATAGTGTGCCTGCAAAAATGGCAAATTTCTTTGCCAAACTTTCCATATACAGAAATATTGTATACAGTGAAAGATGAAAAGTGTGTGTGCAAGAGAGAGAGAGAGAGAGCGAGCTTTTTAATTTAAACTTTTTAAATATGCAGTTTTAATGTTTTAATGTTTAAATGTGTTAATGCCCTTATTTTTATTGTGTCATGGTTGCATAGTCTTAAATTGTTGTGCAGTGCCTTGATAGCATTTAAGCAGATAAGGTGATACAGAAATGTTAATAATAAATGTCACAGAGAGAGCGAGGAAGGGAGAGGGAGTGTATAAAAATCCTTGCATTTGTGTCAGCCTTTGTAATTTTCATGCAGTTTAATAATACACATTTTTCCCATGGTCACAGACCTCTGTTTAATGTTCATGCATCCTGTCTTTAATTTTGTATAGAATGGGAATAAAATCAGGTAGACTTTACCGATGATCATTAGAGGTGATAATGTACAGCCTACAGACTGTTGTCATGGAGATTCAAGAAGACCCCAAAGAGTTAAGGTCTGGGAGTTAAGGCCTAATCCGGAGGTGATTTTTCAATAGCGCCAGCTGTCCTGGGTCTGAAAGGCGTGGCAAATTGCACCATTATTGGAGGGAAATGGTACGGCTAAGTTAATTATTTGTCTGCTTTAGACACAGGTGTTCATAAAAAAGCGAACATGCATGCCTAATCAAGCCTGACTCTAGCGGAACAACAGCCCAGCATGAGGTTTTCCAAGAGTTGTTTGTGCTGTCCCTCATTTAAATCATAAAAGCTCTGCCGTGTGCCTTCTGCAGTGGGAGCGTCTAATCTCGCCTTCAGCTTGTCATTACAGGTAATGATGTTTTGGATAAGGATCTCGCGGCCCCTTGTTAATGCTCCCTTTCTAGAGCACACACAACAATCTGAGGTTCAGCAGAGTGTGTCAGAGATTGTTCTTCGTGCAAAAACACTGGCGTTACAGCAAAGTGCCCGATTTCTCTCTAGGTCAAAAATGCCACCAGGGGCTGAGAAATGGCACAGTAGCCGTGTTAGCATCTTTGATGAAAAAAGAGAGGCTTCTGGACAATTGGGGGCCAGACATGCACACGTGAAAGTTACATGGACTAGAAAGAAAAGGGTTGACCCTGCTCTATCACTGTGGCTAAGTCCCAGCCCCAAGCCATAGGCTGCACTCCTGGGGTTTCAGAGACATGGCAACCCTGCTGTTGACCCAGTGTGCCAAGGGCTGGAAGCTGGGCTTGGCAACCTTCTTGGGCCCATGGGCAACTGCAGTAATTTGGCAACCTGCCAAGGCCACCAATGCAAAATGGCAGCCAAGGAAGCATAGCTGGTCACAGAGGACAAGTAGCTGCCCCAAGGACTGAGTCCAAGGCAGAGCTGGGTTGGAGGCCCGACACACCAAACAGCCTCTTTGAGTCCAGGGCCAACAGTGGCTGGATGTCCTGCAGAGGAAAGCATTGGTCTGCACCTTCCATCACCATTTCCTTTGAACCTCTCTTGAAACTCACAAATAGTCCCAAGGGATCCATGGGAGATGAAGGTAGTATCTCATGTTGCTTTGAAGCAATGTCCATTGCAAATAGCAGAACTGCCTGACAGAAAAATAAAACAGAAACTGTGGAGAGGGTAGGGCAGCTTGGTGGACGCCCCAGAAGGCTTCCAGGGACAAGGTTCCTTCCCACTTTAAGATGCAAGTGTGCTGTGTTCTTAGCATTAGAGGTTCTTCCTACCAATTCCAAGGAAAGAGAAACATAGAAACAGAGCGAGTCAGAAGGGGTCTCCTGGGCCATCTAGTCTGACCCCTGCCTCCAGCCAGCTCCACTCATGACAAGCCTACCATGTGCATGTCCAGCCTATCCTTAAACACCCTCTCCATTGGGACTTCAGCCACCTCCTGTGGAAGCCCATTCCATGTCCGTACTTCCTGGCATCCACCGTAACAGAGATATAGATAATACGCTCGTATTATTTTTGCAGACACTCCCAAAAGGAAGCAAACTTATAGCAGAGGAAGCATATCTGGGGCCTCTGAGGCAAAGAACAGGTTCACGCTATATTTTGAGGACAAGCCATCTTTATATTGTTGGAGCAGGTTAAAAAGCACTTAAAAGCAATGGTCTGACAATGGTGTTTTTATGGGTGCAATGGTGCCATTTGGTACCCTGTGTCCTGTGACGTGCCTGACATGCAATTAACAGTGACGTTCAGGGAAAATGTTTATGAGCTAGTGACAGTTTTCAAACAAAAGGCCATATGCCAAAGGGCAAGTGTGTATTTCATTAAAAAAAGGCTTAATGAATGGATGGAAGGAAAAGCAAGCGGGGTTTATATAAAAAAGGCAGATGCATCTATAGCAAATGATCTTTCCACGAGGGAAGCTGCATTCCTGACCTGGCTTATTTTGTTGTGTGAGTAATAATGGTGGCTTTTATAAGCCAGACCTTTTGCTGCCCGCAGACACCTTCACAGTAGCCAGCCCTCTGGGTTCGGTCAGCATTATAATCATCCACATTCTGCAGTGGGGTGGACTAAAGGCAGCCAAATGAGGAGTTGCCCCGACTACCGGAGCACTATTTGAGCATTGCTCTAAAGGCAAATAGCAGGAGCATGACTCAGCTGGCGCGGCTCGCCCACCCTGTGCATTCCGCATGGTATCTGAAGCAGACTGTACCCCCACAAATGCAGCTTTTAATTCTGGCTCCTGTCTATGCAGAGGCCCCCATCCCCTGGACAGACCTTCTGTACGTATGGTTTGTACACACAGCAGCAGAACTAGTGAGCACACGCCTGCTGCCAGAGTATACTCCTTCAGAGTAAAGGCCTGGAGAGTCCTTTGGAGTGCAATCCTATGTGACCGCCTGCGAGCCCCCGAACTCTGAGGGTTACAGGGATCGGATGAAACACAAGAGAAGTGCAGAGACAAGGACTGTGTCAGAAGCTGGGCCTCCTCCTTCGTGCATTCAAGAGCTGCAGATCATTTTCCTCGCAAAGCATTCTTTATCGCCTCCCAAACACAAAACACCTGGAATGGATCTCTGAGCATGTACAGAGTGGTTTGTTGAACCCAAGCTAGTAATCATGCCTGGGAATTCTCCTTACGAGTGTGCCTGGGCCCATTGCTTTGGGAAGGGTCTTCTGAAAGTAAGCCTGCCTCCTCTCTGCACAGCAGTCCACTAATTTGCCCTCTTTCCTCTGCTCTATGCATCATGGGATCAGGAGCCAGCCCATCTCACCTGAGCCTGAGAAACTCCCCTGCTTGAGGTTCCCTCCCACCAAAAGTATTTATTTATTTATCTTATTTATTTAAAACTTTTGTATTACCGAATTACCAAAGTCTCGGGATAGTTTAAAAATACAAAATGTTAAAAAACAAAACAAAACACAGCGTTGTAAAATTTAGCTAACAACAAAACCCAAATTAAAACAGGTCTTAAAACATTGGGAAAATAAAAAGATCTTGGCCTGGTGCTGAAAAGAATAAAGTGATGGTGCCAGGTGAACCTCTCTGGGGAGGGAATTTCACAGTTGGGGTGCCACCGCAGAGAAGGCCCTTTTCTTGGTACATCTTGGTTATTCCCAGGGGCTGCCTGCCTTGAGATAAGCATCCCTGCCTCTCTCATCTCAGAGTCTTGGCTTGTCCACATGCCCAGGCTCCCTCCAGTTCTGCTTCACATTCTGAGTCTGATTTCTGGAAGTTCGGCCAGCAGTCCTGGAGAATGAGTGCCCAGAGCAGCCCTCCGTCTCCTTCCCAACAGGCTGCTTCTGCACTTCTGCCCTGCCAAGGACACACAGCTGGCCATCCCCTTGGCTCCAGCTTGGGAGGAGTGGCAGGTGAGGGTTGAGGAATTGCCTGGATGCATTGTATCTTGGCAGAATCAAGCGGAGTCCCCCAGGGCTCTGTCCTGGGGCCGATCCTGTTTAATCTTTTCATCAATGACATGGAAGAAGGGGTGAACAGTCTGCTGATCAAATTCGCAGACAATACTAAAACTAGAGCAGTGGCCACAACTGAGGAGCAGGTACTCCAGATCCAAAAGGATCTGCACAGACTATGGAAGTGGGCAGGAGACAACAGAATGGCGTTCAGTGTGGATAAGTGCAAGGTCTTGCACTTGGGGCACAGGAATGGGTGTCATAAGTACAGGTTAGGGGACAAGTGGCTGGAGAGCAGCACTTGTGAAAGGGACCTCGGGATACTGGTTGACTGCAGGCTAAACATGAGTCAGCAGTGTGATGCGGTGGTCAAGAGGGCGAACGCCACCCTCGGTTGCATAGCCAGAAGTGTGGCTTCTAGATCAAGAGAGGTATTACTACCACTCTACACAACTTTGGTGCGCCCGCAACTGGAGTACTGTGCTCAGTTTTGGGCCCCTCATTACAGGAAGGATATAGCCAGGTTAGTCAGTGCAGCGAAGGGCCACAAAGCTGGTGGCCAGTTTGCAGGGGATGCCGTATGAGGTGAGACTGAGGGAACTGGGTCTCTTCAGCCTGGAGAAGAGGAGACTCAGAAGGGATATTTTGGTGACATACAGGTATGTGAGGGGATGTCACACAGAGATGGGTAGAGACTTGTTCTCCCCTGCAGAGGAAGGCAGGACGTGCTCCAACGGAGCAAAGCTCAGGGAACCCAGGTTCCAGTTAGATGCCAGGAAGCACTTCCTGACAGTTAGGACCCCGGGGGTGTGGAATGGGCTTCCATGGGAGGTCGTTGAGGCCCCATCGGTGCGGGTGTTCAAGGATAGGCTGGACATGCACATGGTGGGCATGTCGTGAGTAGAGCCGGCTGGAGCCGGGGGTCAGACTAGATGGCCCAGGAGGCCCCTTCTGACTCCCTCTGTTTCTATGTTTCTGTGTTTCTATGTTTGGCAGAGTCTCACTGCTCCCCTCTTTGTCTCCTGGAATACCTTCACCCAGGACTGGCTCCAATGTGGCATTCCCAAGGACCATGCCAGATGTGAAGGGGAGTGGGGAGGGAATACACTTCATGGTCAGAGATGATTTGGTGAAGGACAGTGCTAGTGTGAGAAGGTTTAATCCTGTCTCCACTGTGTGTGTGTCCTGATCCAAAGTGTGGCTGGGCATGCTTACTCAAAAGCAAGAGCAAAACCAAAAAGGTACAAGCTACAGAATAAGCATGCAGTGCAGGTTCACCCCTAGGTAACATTGAATGGGTAAAGATGAACTCTGCCTGAGTTTTTGGACAGCATCTGTTTCCAAGAGCTGATAAGGTTGTGCCAGGTGGACCCGTGGTCTGATTCAAGACAAGGAAGGGACATCTGTTCCACAGCAGCTTCAGAAACTCAGAAATGAAGAATTCAGTTGTGGCTGCCATCAACCTTCTGCCCATCTGAAGGGGAGATGTTTCTTTGGGCAGCTTTCCTTACTCACACAAGTCACGTACTTGTGTGAACTCAGGGATCTTGGCGGCAGCAACATTTGATGGCCATGGAACAGCTCCCCCACCCAGATGCTTGGAATGCAGCTACTGCAGCTGCCGTCCTCGACATCTGGCTTTTGCAGGTTGTACCCCAAGGCTATGTGACACTGGAGTGCTACCTGGGAGAAGTCGCTGCCCCAGCCTGGTTGTGGAACACCCATGCGATTTCAATTTAAAATGAGATGTCTGCATTGTTTTATGACTGCTATGATTCTAGCCGGCATTGCTTAAATGTCATGTTTGTAACACTTTCTAAAATTATTATTTTCAATTTGGTTTTCATGCATCTTTTTTGAGAATGGACTGGGTTTTATTTGTATTTTATGCTGTGGACGTTGCCATGAGATCTATTTGTTACAAGGGGATGAACCAACAAAACATGAATGCATGGATACCTAATTGGGGCACACATTTAGAACACCCCATGCAACTGAAGCACTTGCAAGAGATGATTCATATGCACACATTGGTCACTTGGAAGACTGCAGCATGTTAAGTGGTGATGCAAGCATGCGCCACCAGTGCGCCAAGGTGAGAGGCAGACTTTACATCTTGCTTTTCCAATGATCCTTATGATCCCCATCCTGATGATCTGAAGCTTCAGCAGAGTGGAGTTTGCAGCTGAGATGTGACTTTAACTGGGGGTGAAACAAAGGGTTCCTAGTTGATAGAAACCACGTGCTTAACCTCTCTGATATACCCACGTGATGAAATTGAGTGCAGACCCATCAAGCAATATGCATACATGTGGAAACAAGCTGCAAGTTACTCCTTGTCAGGGGACAGATAATGTAGAAAGGGGTTTGGATCGCAGATAGTGGCAGGGACTAATGGGAAGTAGATAACAGATTCTTTGGGGGCAGTGGCAGCTGCTTTATTGGTAAATGAGCTTATCAAAGTACTACTGGGGATAATAAGTGGGGGAGATAAAAAGGAATAGTCCTGAGGCCCTTTCTTGATGTTACATTTGGTATTTCTTGCCTTATTTGCAAGAGCTGTGTACTTGTGTGAGAGCCAGAGCTCTCCGTGCATAACACACATACATGTAATCCGAACTATCACAAGGGTACTTCATACTGTAATGGAAGGATTTGCACCATCACGTTAGAAATCTGGCCAATGGCAAACCTGCCTCCCTGACTTTGCTAGCTTTCTGCATTCAAAACTTTTTGTTCTGTGCTTCTTTAAATGTAGTGGAATGTTAATGTATAAGATCTTCTACTTGAAGTGGTTCAGACCTAGGAAGAGACTACAGTGTTATCCTTTGGCTCATGTAGATCAATTATAATCCATGACTGTTGTCTATTTGTGCTGTTCCATACAGAATCAGATCATATAGGAATGGCAGGTTTTACCTCCATGGAAACAGGTTGGAGTAGATAGCTAGAGCTTCCTAATGGGATAATAACAGGAGATTGTGTTCTGTATATGAAGAGGACTAGCCAGGCTTAACCCTGTATCAGGCATTCTGTTGCAACAGCCTCAGTGATGTGAAGACCAAAACAATCAAACAGAACAAAATAGAACAAAGCGAAAAAGATGGCGTATCTAGAGATAAATGAAATATAGTGCTGTAGCCCTGTGGTTTACTCCTCAGGGTGGCCACTTAGGCATCACCAAAAAGAAGGCACAGATGTGGAGAACATGGGCAAGCTGGACTAAATTAGTCAGTGCAAATCTGAGGAAGAGCTGGACTCACCTGGCTGCAGGGGGGTCCTGGCTTCTGAGAACGGGCAAAGCCAAGTATAAGGACAGAGACACACTGACGGGAGGAAAAGACAGGACCCTCTAGAGTGAATGAGGGTAGTCATCTTGCTCCCCAGGAAGGATCTGAGCTCAAGAGGGAGAGCCCATCCAGCCCCTGTGGATGCCACAGCTTGAAAAAATGGGCATGGAAGTCGCCTCTCCCCTGTAAAATAGCCAGGAAAAGTTTCAGTGCAAATAGAAAGCTCATGGCAGCTTTTCCAGTCTTGAGTAGGGGCTTAATGTCCTGCATGGATGGGTTGACTCATACCTACGCCTGCAAACACTTTGCAGCCAAACAGGACGTTTTAGTTCCTGGGTGGCAGCATGTAGACCCAACATCCCTAGCAGCTTCAGATACTCTGAAGCAATTGCTTTTCTTTCTGTGCACGTGTTTTTAAAAGGGATGCTTGTTCTAGACAAGGCTGGGATCAGGGGCTAGTCACTGGTGGGAGGCAGGACAGGAGCGCCAAGCCACCCTCCTCTTCATCACTGCTTGTCCAGCTCTTCGCTTGGCCCAGGCAATGGTGCTGCCATGGCAAAGTCCCTTTGTTTGATGCCCATCTGTCTGGCAAGCAAACGGGTGGGAGGAATTGGAAGGAGGAAGAGGAGGCGATGAGCTGGTGGCCTGTCAGAGGGCCCAAGAGCATGTCATGCCCAGCAGCCCTCCAAAATGTGGAACCAGCCCTGGTTCTGTGCCTGGGACTTCAGTAGCCGGAATACAACTTGATGGTTCTTAGCTAGTGAAAATGCTGGGCCCTCTGTATTAAGCATGCTTTGACTTTCAAAGCAGACAGCGGGCAGCAAGGGGCAGCCGTGACTAGAGCAAAGAGCGCATAATAGAGAAATCCTCCACAAACAGAATGGTTTGGATGTGTAAACAAGTGCACTCTGGCTCTGTTTATCTTCCTTTTGGGCTTGCTTTCAGGGAAGAGTTTCAGAATGCGTTGCTGGCAGGACTCTTCGCAAATGCAGCCTTTGCTTTCTGCAGTATTTCCAGCCCAGTGCCTAACACCGAGGGGGTGATGCTCAAAAAAGCACAATTAATATTCATATTTTGAATTTGTGGCTGCCGAAGGCCTAGTTCTGAGTTAAGCTCTGTTGACCACCCACTGTAGTTCTGCATAATGTTGGTACATGTACCAGAAAAGCGTTTGTATATATGCCCACAACGAGGCCATGGAGAAGGGCATAACCTGATCATCGTGTGAGCCTCCGAGCTGAGGGACTGGCCTACTAAGTCAGTCGAGCCAGAAGTAAGTAAAAGTTTGTTTCTATAGCACTTTTCAACCCAAAGGCCATTCTCAAAGACAGAAAAGTTTAAGCAGAAAATAAAATGCAATCAATTAAATCTGGACAAGATAAAGTACTATCTCCGAATTAACAGGAGATAGGCAAACATCATGAGATGGAACAAATCAATCATCATAAAAGGCAGAGCAGAAAAAGCTCAGGGTTTTTCTTTCATTCTTTGCCAAACAGAAGCAGGCAAAAAGGTCAGATATCACTCAGGGAACAGAGTTCCAAAGCCCTGGCATCACTGCAGAGAAGGCCCAATCCTGCATACCCACCAGACTGCTTTCTGTCATTCGTGGGCAGGGGACAGAACTGCCACTGAAAATTTCAAGTGACAGATAGCATCATTTGGGAAGAAAGAGTTTTAAAAACCCTGGGCCCAAGCTGTTGAGGCTTTAATGGTAAAATCAGGACATTGGATTTGATACAGAGACTAACTGACAACTCAAGTAATCCCCAAATGATTGGAAGGATGCCCTCCAAGCAGAGTCCACGCCAGCTGTCAGTTTTGAACCCATTTCAAAGGCAGCCCCATTTAATGTGGCTTGAGGTTCCCAAGCCTAGATGTGACCACAGACCAGGCAACAGTATCCAGACCTGCTTTCTCCAAGAAGAGGAACACTTGGCGCACCACCTAAAGATGTACAATCACACCCCTGAGCAC
This sequence comes from Varanus komodoensis, assembly GCF_004798865.1. Lineage (NCBI taxonomy): Eukaryota > Metazoa > Chordata > Lepidosauria > Squamata > Varanidae > Varanus > Varanus komodoensis. The sequence continues at coordinate 8,468,925 of NW_025335606.1, forward strand.
AGATGCCATCCCAGCTCTTCTCCTGATTCTTCAGAGGAAAAGATACCCCAGTAAAAGGAGGAGAAATGCCTGACCTGGGATCTATTTACCTCCAGGCCAGGGACACTTCTGTCTTGTCCAGATTCCAGCTTAGTTTGTTTGCACATGGCCAATCTGGCAAAACCACTAGGTGTCTGTTAAGGACTTCTATCACCTCCTTGGCATTTGATGGACAAGACATGTCCATTGTACATCTGCTTCATACAGTGAATGGCTTCTCCCCAGGTTTCATGGAGATGTATGAAAGTGAAGGAGAAGTGATGGAGCCCTATGGTTCAAGGGCTCAGCTGGCTGAAAGCAGCACAAATGTTCTCCACTCCAACTAAATTCATTTAGATCATCCAGAAGGATACCCATGGTCAAAGTCAAGCCGGTAAGAAATTTTATTTATTTAGGAAACTTCTATGCCGCCCCATTCGCCAAAGCCTCGGGGCGGCTCACAACAATAAATAACAACAATAACAATATAAACGAATATAATTGGAGCCGTCCTGGCCAAAAATTCCAGAGAATCAACCCAGGCACATTCCCTGAACCCAGTTCTACCTACCAAGGCAGTTTCAGCTTCGAAGCCAGGCTGAAATCCTGACTGAAACAGGCAAATATAATCCATATCATCTAAGGAGCCCTCTTGGATGGAAACTTTAACATGAGAAGGAGACTTGAGAATGTCAGAGGAACTGCCCAGAGGCCAGAATCTCTCACTAAGCCGGTTTCTTAGCAGGGTCACCCAAGGTGGAATGATTACAGCTGAGACACCAGACCGAGATGCATCCACCTTTTTTAGGAGTAACAGTCACATCAGCAGAAGAGAATGTCTACCTCTAATGGAGATGAGGCAGAGACTTCTCAGGGGTAGCTCCTGGGCAGCAATGGCAGCCGAAGCCTGAGCAGGATGTCAAGGAGCTGAGCTGAGCAGGATGTCAAGGATAGTCATTCCTAGGGTCACAGAGATGGCATGGAACAACAGCAATCATCCGAGGCCACCTGCCCCTGGAGTATCTCCTGCTCAAGCAGCGCACCCAAAATGACTGCTGTAGTTCCTGAAGAATCAGGAATCCAGGTGGGCATTTTATTTATTAAAACATTTTTATGCTGCCCCATTTGCCGAAGCCTCGGGGCGGCTTACAACAATAAAACATTTTAAACCACTTTATTACGCACAGGCTACTTCAGTACTGGAGCACCAGGAATGAGCTCAACCCATGTGGTCCAGCATTGAGCACTGCACAACATCACACACACACACATGCTGCAGGACAAGTGACCACACCCAGAGATTGGCACCCCGTCCAATGATGCCGCCTTCCCATGGGGAGACAATGGCCTTTTTGGCTTTCTCTGTCTTTCCTTCTCCCAGCTTCTTTTCTTTTTTTACGGTTCCTCTGTCTACATATTTTCTAAGATCATTAGCATCAGGAAAAAGAAGCGCACGTAACACGGTATGGCTATTGAAAACCATTTTCAACAATAACAGCATCGGTTCTGCAGGTGAACATTTTGGTAATGGGCAAAATGAAAACAAATGGTCTGTAAATAGATAGATACTTTTTCTGAGTGAGCCATTGGCAGCCTCCTCAGTCATGCAGAAACACAGTTTTCCTTGGGCCTAATGGAAAGCCCGGCTGCAGCTGAAATAAGTAGACCCTTAATTTTCTGAGAAACGGTGTTAGCTGAGATTCATATAGAAACATAGAAACAGAGCGAGTCAGAAGGGGTCTCCCAGGCCATCTAGTCTGACCCCGGCACCAGCCGGCTCCGCTCACAACATGCCCACCATGTGGACATCCAGCACCAGAGACGTGTAGCATGGTAGAAATACCTCTCTTGATCTAGAAGCCACACTTCTGGCTATGCAACCAAGGGTGGCGTTCGCCCTCTTGATCACCACATCACACTCCTGACTCATGTTTAGCCTGCAGTCAACCAGCACCCCGAGGTCCCTTTCACAAGTGCTGCTCTCCAGCCACTTGTCCCCTAACCTGTACTTATGACAGCTATTCCTATGCCCCAAGTGCAAGACCTTGCACTTATCCACATTGAACGCCATCCTTTTGTCTCCTGCCCACTTCCATAGTCTGTCCAGATCCTTTTGGGTCTGGAGTACCTGCTCCTCAGTTGTGGCCACTGCTCCAGTTTTAGTGTCGCCTGCGAATTTGATCAGCAGACTGTTCACCCCTTCTTCCATGTCGTTAATGAAAAGATTAAACAGGATCAGCCCCAGGACAGAGCCCTGGGGGACCCCACTTGGCACTGGCCGCCATCCCGATGATTCCCCACTAATGGTTACCTTCTGCTTTCGGTCAGTCAACCATGCCCTAATCCACCGGACAGTGCTTTGGTGTATCCCAAAACTCCTCAGTTTCTCCACCAGGATATCATGGGGCACTTGGTCAAAGGCCTTGCTGAAATCCAGGTATACCACATCCACTGCATCCCCTCCATCTAGCCATCTTGAAACCTTGTCATAGAATTCCACAAGGTTTGTCTGGCAGGACCTGTTTTTGCAGAAGCCGTGTTGTGGGGCTGTCAGCCTCCCTTCCCTGTCAAGCATCACTAGATGTCTCTCTATTATGAGCCTTTCCATTGTTTTTCCTGCAATGGACGTAAGGCTAACCGGTCTACAATTCCCCATGTCCTTTCTACTACCCTTTTTGAAAATTGGGACCACTGATGCCACCCTCCAGTCCTCTGGAACTTCACCCATTCTCCCAAAAATGGAGGCCAGCGGGCACGAGAACCCCTGCCAAATCTCTAAGTACTCTCGGGTGTAACCCATCAGGGCCTCATGGCTTTGTAATGTCCAATGCTCTGAGGAGCCCCTCGACTTCAAGGGGGGGTGACTCTAATCTGTGCCCCTAAGTCCCCAGCCTCATCTAATCTCCTATGCGGATATCCCCCGTCCTGCTTTGGGGAGAACAGAGGCAAAATAGTCATTTAGCATCTGTGCCTGTTCCCTCATATCAGTCACTGGATCTCCTTCCTCCTTATTTAGTGGTCCCACCACTTGTCTCCCCTTCCTCTTCCTATTTGCATGCTGAAAGAAGCCCTTTTTGTTGCTCTTGATATTCTTGGCAAGTCTCAGCTCGTAATCAGCCTTAGCCTTGCGAAGAATCCTTCTGCAACGGGCCTCCTCCTCCCGGTATACCCTTTTGTCTATTTCCCCCAGTACCCATTTCCTACGGAGGTTCCTCTTTCGTCTAATCCCTCTAACCACCTCCTTTCGCATCCATGGCGGCACTCTCCTCCGCCTCCCCACCTTACTGACTAGAGGTATTGTCAAGGCTTGCGCCTCCAAAACCTCCCTTTTGAGTGCCATCCACCCCTCCTCAACTCGCTTACCTTCCAGTAACTTATCCCAGGAGACTTTCCCCAGTCTGGCCTTCAGTTGGCCATAGTTGGCCCTCTTGAAGTCCCAGCTTCTAGTGCTCGACCTGCTGCCCGTCCGCATTCCCCGATCTGAAAGCAAAGGATGGAGTGATCACTCGCATCCAGAGCTCCCCTAATCTGTACTTCATCTATCAGCTCCTCCCTATTGGTCAAGACCAAGTCAAGTCAATAAAGCATTGTATCCTGCAAATCGATGGGGAGTGGGGCTGCACAGCATACTTTTGCTCCCTGCAATTATTCTCAGCCTGCGCGTGAGGCTGATTTAAAATAAATTTTATAACTCAAGCTGCAGCCCCCTCATTCATCACTGGGCCCCTTTTGGTTTTTTCAATGGAGCTGACAGCTTCGCCCCAGGCTCCTCTGCCCCTGGAGGCTGCAGGTGAAGACCAGCTGGGGACCGAGAGGCATTGTTTCCACATTAGCATAGGACGATGGAGCAAGACAGAAACGCCATGACTCAAAGCCAAGTACCACTTGGGATTCAACAGCAGAAACGATTACCGCCTTCCGCCACGCACACTGTTCTACAAGGAACGAGGCTAACCAGTAATCAAAATGGGGTGTCGTCCAAACTAGGCCGAAGATAAGGCTAGTAGCATAAGATAATTGGTGACACCGCTTCAATGGTAATTTGAGAGCCTCGTGTAAAGCAAGGTGGAAAATGAAGTAGATAAACACGCAGATGCAGCGACGACGTATAGGCTTGGCTTATCATAATGTTCTACATATGAACACCCCTGGAGAGTTGTACAGATGCACACCAGCTGACCACGCTTGCCTAGATTAATGGCCACAGCAACAAATCCCACTGGCAATATGGTAAATTACTGGAAATTGTTGTTTTCTAGATTTAAATCTGGAAAAAAATCAATCTTAGTGTCAAGGAAGGCTGCAACAATTGAAAGCTGTAGGCTCGTTAAATTGATTGCATATCCTTTTGCTAGTCTGAAAAAAAGAGAGGTAGACCTAGGTAAAATTAAGACTATTTTCACAGACAGCTGTAATATTACTTTCCCCTTCCTAGAAATTTAGGCAAGGGCTGATGGGGTTGAAATCCTTAAATCTTTGAAGTTCATTGAAGCCATTCAATTTCTCCACTGAAAGTCTGTACTAAAACTGTTTGTCTTTTTAGCATCCTAATGGCCAAGAATGAATCTTAAGACCCTTAAGAATGGGAAAGCTACTAGCTGGGTTACTCCAAGGTTCTAGTAGCTTGTCTCCATCAGGAGGCAGGCAGTAACTGGCAGGTCATGATGTAATTGACATGCCCAGCAGCTTGACCCTGGTGTTCAAATATGGGACCAGGCTTCATTTGGTTTTCAGTTGGTCCCTCTTGGGACTGTGTGCAGCTCTCCCACATGGAGGACTGCTAAACTGAGACGGCCTTCCATCAGTGTGTCCTCAAGCCCTTTGCAGACTAGGATCTTGGAATTGTAGCTCGCAAGTTGAATATGAGCCGACAATGTGATGTGGCTGCAAAAAGAGCAAATGCTATATTGGGCTGCTTTCATAGAAGTGTAGTTTCCAAATCACGTAAGGTATCGGCTCCCCTCTATTCTGTACTTGTTAGGCCCCACCTTGAGTATTGTGTTCAGTCCTGGGCACCACAAGATGCGAACTGGAAAAAGCTCAGAGGAAGGTACCAAGGATGATCTGGAAACAAATCCCCATGAGGAGGGATAGAAAGAAATGGGAATGTTTAACCTGCAAAGGAAAAGACTGAAGGGAGAGATGATCAGATTCTTCACGTACTTGAAAGGTTTTCACACAGAAGCAGGCCAGGATCTCTTCTCAATCATCCCAGAGTGCAGGACATGGAACAATAGGCTCAAGCCAGGTTCCAGCTGAGCATCAGGAAGAACTTCCAGACTTAGAGCAGCACAGCAACGAACCCAAAGACCTAGGGACACTAGGTCTCTGGTCAGGGATGCTTTAACTTGGAGTCCTGCAATGAGCAGGGAGTTGGACTCGATGGCCTTATAGTTCCCTTCTAACTCTAGTATTCTATGATTGACGCTACCCACCCAGGCTGGCCATTTCTGGGCTGCAAAGACTATGACTCCTTGACTCCTTCTAGCTGAATCTTTCTCAAATGATGCTGTCTCTTTATCTCTGGCATATTTCTGTACCCATGATTATTTGCTTCTGGCTCGCTGCTTGAATCTGCAACCTTATTTGTCCTTCTGCTCCAAGAACTAGCTTGGCCAGCTCCACTGTAGAGTTTCCTTCCTTACCAGCAAGCAACCCTTGGAGATAACCCTCACCACAAAGGCTTTTGGGAACTGTAGCTCTAAGAAGTCCTCCAATTCCCAGAGAACCAGGCATGGAGTCCAAACAGGGAAGGGAAGGGAAGGGAAGGGAAGGGAAGGGAAGGGAAGGGAAGGGAGGGCTAGGCTGCAATACAACGTTGGGTCTAAAGAGCAGTTGCGAAACTTCTTGCTGGACAGCTGTGCAAGAACATCCATTCAGAGGTTCCCAGAGAAACCCCAGCAGTGGACCACTGCTTGATCAGCTGAGAGTTAGGCCAGGAGACAGTTGCCAGGGCGACAGGAGAGAGGTGCATCAATGGCAAACACAAGGCCATAGGTTGCAGTAGCGTTGTCATGACAACCGCAGTGCTCCAGTGGTTTGGCAGAGACCAGTATATGTCATGAGGCTGGTGACATTGGAGACATTCATTGCTGGGAGCCAAGGCCAAAGATGAAGACCATCTCTGGAGGTTATCACCAGGGCCCTGCTGCAGAATAGAAGTGGGGGGGGGGGGACGTCCCCTCCCTTCCATGTCTGAGTTCAAGCAATGGGACAGAGTGGAGAGCCTGCCACCACTGGCCAGGTCAACCTGCTGCAAGGAGCCACCTCTCAGTTCATGATCCTCCTCCTGCCCAATGCTACCTCACCCAGCTCAGCCTGGGATGTCATGGGCAGTAAATCAGAGATGGGAATGCTACAAGTCACTATTAGTGGTCTTTTCTTCTTCAAGTCAGCTCTGTCAAGGCTGAGCAGGTGCCTGTAGAGGCAGAGGGTTCAGGTTCAAGCACCCCACCTCCTACTTTAGGTCTGTTGAGCTGCCTTCAGGCCAAGGTCTGGATGCAATTCCTAAAAAGACTGTGAGGAGTGTATTTCCATGGTGGGCAGGACTGGAGCCAAAAGACATGGGCCAGAACTACCAGCTTTTTTCAGCTTAGACCAGAGTGTTAACACCTAAGTCTTGGTGGATGGGCTTTTCAGCCACCGAGAATGGAAAATCAACTGTGAAAAAGCTGGCCATTGTGAGTGTGGCCATCAGGACACCATGCCTTTCAGCATAGACAACACTCATACAACGCCCCAAATGACGCCACAGGATACCCACATGTAAATCCCAGTAGTGCAGATACAAGCACAAAGTTGTCAAGAGACACCTGCAGGAAGGGTTCTAAGACCTCAAAGACTTTCACATGAGGTATTTGTTCCCCCCATTCAGCAGAAGATGGAATAAGGGGCTTAAATTATAGGAAGTCAGATTCCGGCTGAATATCAGGAAGAACTTCCTGACTATTAGAGCAGTATAGCAATAGAACCCATGACCTGGGGAGGTTGTGGGCTCTTCCACACTGGAAGCATCCAAGAAGCAGCTGGACAGCCTTCTTCCAGGGATGCTTTAACTTGGAGTCCTGCACTGATGAGGTCATGGTGATGTCATCCCATACCCTCATCTCACCTGGGGTCTTCCTAAGGTTTATGGAGAGGTGGTAATGCTCAGTGACAGTGTGCTGAGTTACACCCCATCTTACACTTTCACCCGGGAAGTGTTCCCTGCATAACTTTGGGGTTCTACCACCTTAACTCTTCATTTGGTAGTATATCTGGTGTACCTTTATTTCATTTTCATGTATATTTCTATACAAATGCCCAAAGCTCTTTATGGAATTTATGAAGGTTAAACATTTTAAAATCATTTATGTACTAATGGATGAAGATGAGCAAAGAGATGCATCCATGTACACACATCTAAGTACAGGACTGGGCCTCGGGCGAGCTGGGTTCTAGTCCCTGCTCAAGCCCAATGGATGACTTTGGACCCGTTACAGAGTCTCAGTCCAACCTACCTCACAGGGTTGTTGATGTGAAGATAAGACTGAGAAGAGGAGAATTATGTAAGCAGCCTTCAGTTCCTGGGAAGGAAAAAAGGCAGGACAGAAATATACTAAATAAATAACATAAAATAAGTAATTTTAAGCAATCAACAATATGAAAAGTACAGGTCCTGAATAAAAGGCCATTAGACACTGGACTTCTGTAAGATACTTGACAGAAGGTCTTAATTTGGTGCCCAAAAGATAATAATCATGGTATCAGGTGGGTGTTGTTTTGAGGACAGATGTCATAATTGGAGGCCCACCACCAAGATGGCCCAGTTCCTTGTGGCCACCATCCAAGCTCCCTTGGATGAGTCTCCGGGAGGAGGGCCTTGGATGTTGAACACACTATACAAGTGAGTTCATACCAGGAGATGCTCTCTCCATCTGGCGTTCTGCCACATAGCAGGGCCCCCTGCAGATGATGGACCTTCTTCAAGGTTGAGCCCTAAAGATGACTTCCCCCAGCCACCCTGAGCTGCTTTGCATATGCCTACTTCTGGCAGGCATTCACGATGAATGAAATACATGCTTTCTGTTCTCTCAAGTTCTTCATATTTTTCCCAACGAGAAGGTTACCTTGGAGTTGTCATTCTGTTAACATGAAACACTAAAATAAAACACAACATCACTTGGCAATTGATTTGTGCTTGAAAGCAGGAATACTATTTGTTTTAAAACAGACTCTGTCATACACAGACAACTCTCCCTTCCAAGCAGAAGCAACATGGAACCAAGTAGCGCAATGCATTGATGGCATGACCGGAGGCAGAATCTGTGATGATCAGAGGCGACTATCTGTGTTTAAATGAGCAAAGGGAAATCAAGAATTCACCCTGATCCTATAAGCACAGGCACTCAGCCCACAACGCTAAATGCAAGCCAGATCCGCTTACACCTGCAAAATATCTCATTTACATTTAGACTCTGCTTGGAGTCAGACTAAATCAGACTAATCCCAGTCAGGATGTTGGTGCTTCCTGAGTCGTGGCACTTACATGGACTCTTTTAAAAAATGACCAACAGAAAACATGCCATGGAGGCTGGTGATGCCAGTGCTGGAGCCCTACTTCCCAAGTCTGGTTCAAAGATAAAGAAAGGAGAAAAGATCAGAGTTGCCCATGAACAGTTAGCTCCTGGAAGGTGGGCTGAGCAGGCAGACTGGTCACTTGGTCACAGTCTTCTCTGCTAGGGTACGATTGCATGTTTTGTTACCTACAGTTGTTGTATAATGGATACATCTGTCCTGTTCATAGCCGAGTCCAATTAGCACTTGCAAGAAAGCCAGAAACTCAGCCTACTATTTTGCAGGCAAGGTTAACATTTAAGAATTTCATATCTAAACTCTAAATTGTTGTAAGCTGCCCTGAGGCTTCGGCGAATGGGGCGGCATAAAAATGTTTTAATAAATAAATAAACAAACAAACAAACTCTATTACATCCATCAATACTAGAGGAAGATCTTTCCAGGTGCAAGCAAGCGAGAGTTTCTGTGTCCAGTTCAAAGTCCAGTTTGGCCAGTCAGCAGTCCAATAATTCAGCAGAGGTTCAGCACTGAGGTGCAAACCAGGGTTGTACATGAAAGTTCAGCTGAGGCAACATGGGGAATCAGAAACAAGGTTTAGAGAAGGTGCTTAAGCACCTTGTTATTAGGTTCTTCAGCATGCTGGTTAGCCAGCCATTATTCAGGATGCAATCCTGTTTCACCTCCCAAGTGATGTTCCAGGTTGGAGGCCAGGGCTGTGTGGTGAGCTGCCGTTCAACCAGTAGTTAAGCAAGGTTGAACATTCCCTTGAGGTTGGAGCTCTTTTAGCAAGATGGATGCTATGCTGAGGCATCCATGGACTCAGGCTCCAAAGAAAACCCAGTCTCACTTGATTCCCTGGGCTTTCTGGTATAGATACCCTATTGTCCAAGTCATGCTTTTGTTTTGAATAAGGCCACCTTTTTTAAAACCAGCAACATGGTTTATTCAGCTTGGATCTCTCTTCACTGTGTAGCACTCTTTGGGTGTGCTCTGCTCATTCACTGTACACTGAGTTAAGCAAAATATGCTATGTGCCAGTGAAGATTATGTAAATTGCAGTGAATTCTTTTGCATATTTTGCCAAAAGAATCCATCAGTGAGCAGTTGACAGAATGAAAGACACCCAACTTTCTGCAAAACACAGACGGAATGGATTTAACAAAATCCATAGTCGCCTAGACTTTCCTTGCTAGTCATCTCTCTAACCTATTAAAAAACCCAAAAAATAAATTCATAAAATCAGTATTTGAACATTTTTTTAAAGTGTGCTATACAACACTAATGGCAAAATTGATTTAGGACCACATGGGGCCCAAATGGAGAATAAGTTTGTGACAAATAGCAATTGTCATGCAGTACTGGAAACAGTTAATTTCCGCTGCCATTTCAGCCACTGCAGTCCTGGTTTTGCTGGAAAGGGCAGCAGGAAGGTGAGGTCCAAGGAGAGAAAGCCCCCTTCCACCCCTTTAAAGGTCAATGTGAGGAACCTCCGTCTCACTTTAGCGTTGCCTTACCGGACAAACTAGTCCTCTTTCTTCCCAAAATGGTTGCCCCGTCTCAGAGAAATGGAGTCCATTTTCAGAAGTGAACTCCTAAAGAAACATATAAATAAAGTTTAATTACATCTCAGGAAAGTAAATTAAAGTATTGTAATCTGAAAGTTAGATAATGTGATTTAAAACATTTGGACTGAAATCCTATGAATTTTGCTGCTGGGCACAAGCCCTATTGAATGCAATCATCTTACTTCCGTATTAACATTTATGCAATGGAGCTGTCAAAATGTTATTTGAGTCTTCTCTGTGCTCCAGCTGGGAAACAAGAAACAAACCTGGATCTCTAGGAGCTTATTAGTTCTTCCATGAGAAAAATAGTGGATGCGTTTCCTTGACAGACAACTCACCTGTTGTTGCTGATGTGTCTGTAATGTGCAGCATCTGGAGAGTGTTGAGTGTGCTTTAGGGTGCATCTTCTGATGGTGATGCCCACCCACACTGGCAAAGGCTCTAGGAGAACTGACTGTGTTCAGCTGCCCTGAGTCACGACACAATCCTTGGATATGCTGAGATTCTGGGATGGACATCTAGAGACTTCTTTACAAGGACAATGAGATGGAAATGATCTCCTGAACATTTTAGTCATCTCCTTATTTCTCCTTTCCTGCACTGATTGCCACTGCATCCTCTTGCTGAGCTTCCTGCCATTGCCTCTAAGTCTCTCCACTCCTTCTCAGTTTCTTCTGCTATAAGTGGTTTTATCCTGATTGTTTACCCTGTCTTCCCCTCGCTTCCCATTTTTGCTATACTTACTTTAAATTGCCTGCATTATTTTGCTTCTCTCATTGCCTGCCTTAATTTTCTCAGTTTGCTCCACCTTAGCTCCTTCATTCTTGCTTCATCTTCTCTTAAGTCTGTAATCCTGTTTAGAAGACAGGCCTGTTCTACTGTTAACTTTTTGTTTGTTATGGCCACTAGCAATTCTGGATGACTAATAAGTAACAAGTTGCTTCCAGTTGTACTGGGGCAGAGGTTATGGGGATCCAGACAGGGTCAGGTCCCTAAGCAAGCTTGGTATGCAGTCCAAAGTCAAGCACAAAGAAGAACCAGAGAAGAGCCAGAAAAACAGAGAAATACTAGTCTAGCAGCTGGGGCATAGCCATTAAGCTGTATCCAAACACTGTCAGTCCATTTATGCTCTTGACTTACCAGCAGCATGAGCAACCTCTAGCAGAAGGCCAGTATTGTAGGTTGGTACAAAAAGTTTTCTGGGAAACCCATTCTGGTAGCTTACAGTATTGCTGTGGTGGGGAGACAGTCAGACTGGGGCCTTGGGGATCAGGTTCTCAGCTGTGCGGCTCCCTAGGTGAGTCTGGGCCAGTCCCTCACTTTTGGCTGAAGCTACCTCACAGGGATCATAGGATCATAAAATAGTAGATCTGGAAGGGGCCATGAAGGCCATCAAGTCCAACCCTCTGCTCTTGCAGGACACCATGTTACACCATCCCACTCTGATGGCTGTCAAGCTTCTTTTTGAATCTCTCTTGTGCGGGAGAGCCCACCACCTCTCCAGGCAGCTGGTTCCACTGTTGTATTGCTCTGACAGTGAGGAAGCTTTTCCTGATGTCCAGCCTGAATCTGGGTTGTCACAACTTGAATTGATTATTCCGTGTCCTACACACTGGCATCCATGAGAAGAGATCTTGACCTTCCTCTTTGTGACAGCCTTTGAGGTACTTATAGAGGGTTATCATGTCCCCCCTAAGTCTTCTCTTCTCGAGGCTGAACATGCCCAGTTCCCTCAGTCTCTCCTCATAGTTCAGTGTTTCCAAACCCTGGATCATTTTTGTTGCCCTCTGCTGAACCCTGCCTAATCTACCTGCATCTTTCGTAAAGCTTGCTGCCCAGAACTGGACACAGTATTCCAGGTCTTGCTTTGAAGATAAAATGGAGCTATGCAAGCTGCCCCGGCTTCCATAAAACAGTAATAAAGGCATGATGACGTGGCTGCAAAAGGGGCAAATACTATTTTAGGCTGCGTTACTAGAAGTATCACTTCCAAATCCCTTGAAGAACTAGTTCCCCTTTACTCAGCACTGGCTAGGCCTCATCTGGATTACTGTGTCCCATCCTGGGTCCTGCAGTTGAAGAAAGATGCAGGCAAGATGGAAAAGGTTCAGAAGAGAGCAGCAAAGATGATCCAGGGACCAGAAACAAAGCCCTATGAGGAGAGATTGAAAGAACTGGGCACGTTTAGCCTTGAGAAGAGAGGACTGAGGGGAAACAGGATAGCACTCTTCAAGTACCCGAAAGGTTGCCACAAAGAGGAAGGCCAGCTAAGGACTCTTCTCAACCATCCCAGAGTGCAGGAAGTGGAATAACAGGCTCAGGTAACAGGAAGTCAGGTTCCAGCAAGGTATCAGGAAAAGTTTCCTGACTGTTAGAGCAATATGGCAATGGAACCAATGACCTAGGGAGGTCGTGGGCTCTTGCAAACTGGGGGCATTCAAGATGCAGCTGGACAGCCAACGGAGAGGGATGGTTTAACTTGGACTCCTGCACTGAGCAGGGGCTGGAATTGATGGCCTTCTGGCCCCTTCTAACTCTGGTATTCTATGATTCTATGATAGAAGTGCAAGAACAACAATAGCAATGGATCAGCAGTATTGGATAATACTCAGTCTTCTAGTATTTAGGGTTTGGAATTGAAGACTTTCAGGACTTACCCTGCAGAGCTAGAATGCAGTTGCAGGCCATTCATGTGAAGTGAAGAAAGTTCTACTCATGAGTAAAGACACGTTTACAAGCATACCTATACTCAGGAAGACATTTTCCAGCTGAGTTTGACCTTCAGAAATCTGGGCTTCCTAGGCTTGGTGGCCACCTGGCATCTCCCAGTTTCTGAGAGGGGTCTATGCTATGATTACAGCTGATAGCCTAACCTTCTTGGTCATCCTCTGACTATGAGGCCACCAGAGTGGACATGACACAGTGTCATGAGCAAGTCTTTCCCCATTCCTTCCAAGCAGACCAGAACAAAAGGCTTCTAGCTAAAGTTTCTATTGGGTTAAAACTGGTCAGGCTGGCTACAAAAGAAGAGTATTGTGGTAGTCATTAGCAAAATATGCTGGTAAAGTTAGAATACTAGCCATTAGGGAAATATGGCTTAATGATAAGAAACTGATTCCCAATTTTTTTTTTTTTAAAGGATTTCATTCCACCTTCAGGGTGGTTTGCCTAGTTGTGAGTCAATCTGCAGGAATGTCTGACAAGTCTTGCCTGATCAGCCCTTTTGATCTGACCTTGAAAAACTGGACTAATAATGTAAAATCTGACTCTACCCAACTCTGCCTTTCCAGCAGTTTCCCACATAACCAGACACGACCTGGTTCTCACATGCCTCTTGGCTTATCTCTGAGTCTTTTCCCCTTGGGATCTTAGCTGGGAATTGTGATCCTGCTCCTGCTTCCAGTACTGATTGAGATGGCATGGCAACAACCTCAGAATGCTGCATCTCATAGTGAGCTCTCCCTTTCAGATATGATCTATCCCTCCATTGCTGAGAGTACTAGTCATGACAATGCCTGATCAGCTTATTTATTTATTTTAAACATTTTTACCCCATCCTACACGGAAATCATCCCAGAACAGCTTACAATAATAAGAGCAATAATTAAACAACATATATAATAACAAACAAAAAATAAAATGTGACTGTAAATATATTAAAACCAAGTTAAAATTCCTCAATCCTTAAAATAATGGGTAAATAAAATGGTTTTTACCTGGTGCTGAAACGAGTATAAAGTTGGCACCAGGTGAACCTCTCTGGGGAGTGCATTCCACAGCAGAGAAGGCCCTCCTCCGGGGATACACCCTCTTTACCTCTTTTGGGGAGGGTTCCTGGAGCAGGGGCTTTCCTACAGATCTTAGGGGGTGAGAAGGCATATAGGGAAGGAGGCGTTCCTTCAGGTATCCTGCTCCCAAGCCGTTTAGGGCTTTATAGGTTAATACCAGCACCTTAAATTGGGCCCAGACTTCAATCAGAAGCCAGTGTAGCTGATAGAAGACTGGTGTTGTATGAGAATGACGACTGGTCCCCATCAGCAATCTGGCAGCTTTACTTTGAACCAATTGAAGTATTGAAGTTGGGTGGTGTGCACCTTTTCCATGAGCTCCCAAGCTTGTTCCACGGGACTATAGTCCTTCCAGTCCACCAAATGCATCACCATCGCTCCACCCAAGAGAGCACTGAAGTTGCTTGTGAGTGACAGAAAGGAACACACGAAGATGGTAACAACACAATTAGCAGAGGGTGCAAAAGATAAACAAAAGAAGGGTGAACACGGAACAAAAAATTGGAAAGCCTTCAAAATAGCCAAACATTTATTATCAGTGCTCAGAAAAAAGGGAAAAGGGACCTCAGTATAAAAGCACACATGACCTTTATCATATTTACTTCCTTTGTGTGCATAAAACACACTATCCCTGTTTGTGTTTTATTTCAAATGCCTATCATAACTTATCTAAAAGCAACAACCCATGTGCAAATTCTCAGTGTGGGCATGACTGGGTGGGGATAGAGTGGGCTTGAAATTAGAAAATTGTAATCATACACTTCTTTTTGATCCTCTGCATGTTCTCTTCAGAGACCTTTAGCACGGAAAGGGCAGAAATAATTGGCTACAGGGGGTTCTGTCTGCAGGCAGCTTTGCATGTTATACTCGTCTATGGTCAATAACTATTATGCCCCCCGAAAGAAAGAGAGGAAAAGTTCACTGCTGAAAATAAAGCAGTTTGTTGCATCACATTTCCAACGGGATTTGTTCGGAGAGCATGGCTCTATTCGCGCCTCTTTGCTTTGGGTGGTGCCTCCCGTGGTAACGCAGGGATTGGACTCCTGGCACTTGCTCCACGTACGGTTGCCTTTGAAGAGCACCTGAAAACTTCATTTCGTCCAGAATGTAGCTATGCAGCTGCAAAGGTGCTCAAAGCAACATGGGTGTGTGAACATGTGTGCATCTGAGAAGAGCTACAGTGGTTGCCAGGTGTCTGCGGACAGTGTGAGATGATGGTTGTATTGCCTGGAAAGCTCTTCATGGTACTTAAAGGACCAGCTCCTTGCAAACATGTGGTCGTGCCCTAAGTTCTGATGGACAGGCTTTCTCTGAGTCCCAATATGGGTTGAAAAGCATGCATGACAGAACCCTTTTTGGGAGAGAGCCCAGGTTGTGGAAGGCTTCCCTGTGGAAGGGTCATCTGACCATTCCTGAGTTTCTGACTTTAGGCAAACAACCCATCAGCTTATATATATTCTGAGTCTGTCTCCTTTACGTCCTTTTCCACTTTATGTTTTTGCTCTGTTTTCATTTGCTTTAAAATGTTAGGACAGCTGAATCTTTTTAGTGGAAAGGCAGAATACAGAGCATTTTAAACTCAGGACACCACACTATAGAACAAGGCAATCTAATATTCAGAAGTAAATGACCAGATTCAGAAGCGATCTAATATTCAGAGATCAGGAACAACCAAGCCTGGGTCACGCTTTCCTCCATGCAGAGACTGACAAGGTGCATGTGTGGGAAAAGGAAGACCCTGCCTGCTCCGTCCTCCAAGGTCACCATTCTTCTGAAGAATATAACAGCAAAGGCTTATCTAGGCCAGCCTTCAGTTCCCACATGGGCCACCCAGAGGCCCTGGTGGGAAGCCATAGGCAGAATATGAGGGCAATGGTTACACCCTTGCGCAGAGCATTCTGCCTCTGAAACTGGAAGTCATACATGGCCATCACGACCAGGAGCCTTTCCTTCAACTTAGTTGTTGCAAAGTCGTGCCCCACCCATCACGGCCCCATGGACAACACTCCTCCAGGCCTTCCTGTCCACCACCATCCCTCAGAGTCCACCCAAGCTCACACCCACTGCCCCAGTGACTCCATCCAGCCACCTCATCCTCTGCCGTCCCCTTCTTCTTTTCCTTCAACTTGCTTAATCCCCCTCTAAAGCTGCTCAAATTCGTGGCCATCACTTCATCCAGCAGTAGTGAATTTCACAGTTTAACTATGCGCATGTTCCACAAGTATTTTTGCTCACGTTTCCTACTTATTTGACTAATTATATCTTTCCAAGCAATTTTTTTAATATAACATAGTTTGGAACATAATCATTCCCAATTTACACATTTTCATACAATACTTCTGGTTTAGGCACCCCACTGCAAAATTCAAAAAAATGGAGAGGTGTGAATTCTCAAGCGTAACTGAGTTTTGGTTTGCAAATGCAAAATTGGGTACAGTTGGATAACAATGCCAAGTGAATGATTTTCTCCTCCCTCTGTTAGAGATGTCCCATTGCAGAGATGTCCTGCTGAACACACAGATGTCAAGGGGACACAGTGCTGTCCCCCACCTGCATTTAGTCTGTTCATGGAAGGAACAAATGAAAAGTACTAGAATACGATGTAAATCGACATTTACAGTTCCCATGTTGGAAACAAAGCGGACTTGCCTTTGGTCAAATGAATCATTTCCAATTAGGTATGTTTATAGCATGCCCAGGTTGTTCCTTAATTGATCATTCATCTGCTTAGGACCCCTCTCTTCAAAGGCTCGTGCACGAGAACCCACGCACGTGCTTTCCCCTCCTGCCTCTCCTTGTTTTCCTGTTGATCCTTCGATAGCGGAATCTGCTTTGCAGCACTGATCCTCCTCCTTTCTCCTGAAGGGAGCTTTTGCATCACCGAACATCTCAGAGAAGCAAGTCCTTCCTCCCAGGAAAACTGCCAGATCGTGCATCACTCAGGTAGTACCATAGGTAGTTTAACATTCATGACCAAGCATCATGCTATTGGTAGAATGATTTCAGTAACATCCTCATTATATTTCAAATAAATATTTAAAATTAGAGTTGTCTTTCATTTGACTGGTTGAGTTCATGAAACTAGCAGAAAGCATGGTTCCCGTTTAACACTTTCCCCAACTTTTCCACTTTTCTTTTCCTTTGCATTTGCTGTGCCTGCAAAAACAGAAATAGCACACACACACACACATCTTGTTTCCAGCAAGACCATGGAGATCGTAAATAGGTCAGTCAATTGCTATGATATGGCAAGTCCATGTTGTTACATCTCTATAGAACCTACGGATATAGCTAATATCTCTACGTGACAACATTGACGCAGGTCCGCTCGGTGGACTGGTGAGTACATGACAGCTGAGATGCATCAACATGCTAAATTCAGACAGATGATGGACAGAGTCTGCCTACTTGTGTATCACCTTCTAAGAGCTGGAGAGCGAATATCAATGGCCATTCCAGTGACAGCTTAAAAGGTATCTGCAACTATTCCTTGGGAAGGTGGTCTTCTTTAAAGTCAGAGCTGGGCAAAGGTTTTCCTTCCCCTACAAGTTTCAGCAGCCTCAACCAACACAGTTAATATTCAAGGATCATGGGAGTTGTAGCCTGGATCATTTGGATTTTAAACCCTGTTTAAAATTCCGCCAAGTGTTCTGTTTTTCCAGGTTTGTGACTCCAAGCAGAATGCTCACCTTTGAAGGGGTATTATGTACAAGTGACTCCCAAATTAGTTATATATAGATCAACCATTCACAATCTAAGGCGCTCCAGATGTATTGGAATACTATTGGCCATGCTGAGTGAGGATTGCGGGAGTTAAAGTTCAATACATACATACATAAATACATTTCATTTTTATACTGCCCAATAGCTGCTGCTCTCCGGGCAGTTAACAAAAGTTAAAATTAAACATAAACATTAAAAGAACAAAACCATACCAGTAATTGCAATGGCTATGATTCAACACAGAAGCATAGCAGTAGTACGGAATAAAATGGAATATATATAAAAGGTTAAAAAGTTAAACTGTGAAAATCCTGGGGAAATAAAAAGCTCTTCACCTGGCACTGAAAAGAATATGAAGTAGGCACTCGGAGCACCTTTTTGGGGAGCTCCTTCCACAACCAGGGTGCCACAGCTGAAAAGGCCCTGCCTCACTTGCTTTGAGGGTCCTCCCGGAAAGATGATCTCAGAGTCTGGGTAGGTATATATATGGGAGGAGGCAAGCCTTCAGATAGCCTGTTCCCAGGCCATTTAGTGTTTTGAATGTTTGTCCTAGCACTTTGAATCGGGTCCAGGCTTCAACCGGGTGCTAGTGTAGCTGGAAGAGGACTGATGTGATGTGTTCATGTGAGCCAGTCCCCAGTATTAGTCTTGCTGCCCTGTTTTGCATCAGCTGGAGTTTCCAGACTGTTTTTAAAGGCAGCCTCACATACAGCACATCGCAGTAACCCAAACGAGAGGTTGCCAGAGCATGGAGAACTGTAGCTGGGCCCTCTCTGTCCAGGCAGGGTCGTCGTTGGTATATCAGCTGCAGCTGATAAAAGATGCACCTGGAGGTCATGCGGTTTGGAGGGCTGGTTGGGATTGTATAAGGTTCAACATAGGATATAGCCAGAATGGGCAATGTATGGCTCATCAGCTGTTGCCCTGATATCTTCCACCAAGATGGTTTGAGGAAGGGTGTTCTTGGTGCCTGCTGCCTTGTCTCAACCTTCCACAATGGTCTTCGAGTCCAGAAGTGTCCTCTGCCCTGGGCATGACCTCTTGTGGCAGAAAACCACCAAGGCTCTCTCAGCTCAAGGACGTACCACCTAGAGAAGGTATCCAAATCAAGATTCCATTGTGTGAATTGTATTGCATCTCCCCTGCTGGAAATCAGGTGTTGCTTTCTGCTGAACAAAGGCCTGAATCGTCTGCTTGTCTATTTATATCCTGCCTTTTTCCTACAAAGGGCTCAAGGCAGCTTACATCTCCTCTATCTTATCCCCACAACAACAACAACCCTGTGAGGTAGGTTGGGCTGAGAGTCTGTGACTGGCCCAAAGTCACCCAGTTGGCTGAGTCCCATGGCTGAGCTGGGACTAGAACCCAGGTCGTCTGAGTCCAGTCCCATGCTCTTAACCACTACACCACACTGGCTCTATTGACTGGGATAGTACTTCTTCAAAACTCAGATTATAAACTGATAACAGGATGAAATGATGGTATGGGTTCCAGTATCCCTGAACAGGAATCCTGATTGCAAGGTAGTTACTTCTTTTAGCTTATGACAGGGGTCTCAAACTCGTGGCCCGCGGGCCAATTGCCGGGACGGGCGGGGCACGGGGAAGGGGCCCTGCGGCCTTCAAAGCGCCAGCGGCGCCCGGGCCGGCCTCCGGGAGCGACGCGGGATGAGCGGCCCACCACCACCGCTTGATGCGGCCCAGCCTCACCCAGACTCTACTTCCAGCGGCCCCCAGGTAAGGTGAGTTTGAGACCCCTGGCTTATGATAACTTCTGGTCCATTAAACCCCCCAGTAGTTATATTTCTGTGCTGCTGCTATCTGAGGAATTTTTCTCCGTATTAATATTTTAAGTTGGAGCAGTAAAAATGGAATTTGAAAATGTCTTTCGACATCCTGTAGGCCTTAAGGGGTAGTGGGAATCAGCAAAGGCCTTAGCTGATGGACTGGTGTGTGTGCGTGTGTGTGTCAGGGTGTTAATTGATGAGGTTGAGAATGAAGGGCATATTAGTTGTGCCTTTTCTAGCCCGGTGGATGGGAAAAGAAAAAGCTCTGCTAACATTGTGCGATAGTTTCTCATCATCCCATTTTAAGTTATAGCTTATTCTCCCTTCAAAATCCAACAAGGGTCACTTACCTTGAGGCATTGGTAATATGCAAATTTATTTAAATTAAATCAATTAAAAGCCAGGTCATTAATCAACTAAAAATATAATCTTGAATTGCTGGACAGTTCTAATAGATTGTACCTGGGAGGTTAAGGAGCTGCTACTGAATTATTTAATCAGATCCTATTGACCAACAGCATGCCTTATTAATTTCCTTATAATGTTTAAAGGGCAATCTATAGCAATTAAACACAAAGGAGACAATCTGGGAAGCTTGGAGCACACGCATCCTTCAGACTTTTCCAACCTGGATCCCTAAGAACACCTGGGTGAGGCTTACTGAAAATGCAAGGAAAGGTTGGGAACTGAATTGGCTAATGCATTAGATCATGTGATAATAATCACAATAACTGAGTTTGAAAATGTGTTCTCTTGCATTCATTTCCTCCGAACCTATGCAATTAATATTTTAGGTGAGTATTTTGGAAATGAGAATGCAGGTAGGATTACAGTAATTGAAAGAGACAAAACAGCCTGTTGCAACCATGAAGCAAAAAGACTCTGATGATCAGTAAATATGAGTGAAACTCTTTCATTAGAAGGCTTTCTTATTTTCTGCTTTCTTTTCATTTGTAGATGAAAGTGAATAGAACAATGCAGGAAGATGTTTTACACATAGGTACAAATGCTCATCATTGATCTATCTTCAAAGGGTGGGGGGTGGTTGCTGCTTATTCCACCTGGAAGTTAAAAACATATGTGCAACCAGGTCGGACCAGCTCAGAAGCTTACCTAGTCCAGTGTTCTGCAGGTACCATTGCAAACTAGATGTCCCAGTGGGAAGTCCACAAGCACAACATGAATGTGATAACACTCATACTTCCCATGTTTGAGAGGGATGGAAATAAAGAGGTAGAGAAACTAGTAGCCATTTTTAGCTTTATTTTTCACAACTTTGCTTCATAAAGCTGTCAGAATTCATTCTAGTGAATTCCAGAGTTTGACTAAGTGCTGTACAAAGAACTACCTTTGTTTTCCTTTCTTGCATTTCCCACCCTTCAGCTTCTTGGGATGATTTGGGCTCCAGTAGAAGAAAACTGGAGAAAAATGTCTCGAATTTTTCCGTATCATTCAAAATTCTGTGCACCTCTTATCATTTCTCTTCCATCACCTTTGTCTTAGGCTAAGAAGACCCAAGTGTGGCATCCTTTCTTCATGGTGAATTGCTCCAGCCCCTTGTTAATTTTGCGTTACCCTTTCTGCTCCATCTTGAGTTACTTCTCCTTCATCCATATGAATGACAAATGAATTTCATGTTTGTCCGTCAAGGAGCACTGAATGGTACAGGTATACATAAGATCCCAGGTTCAAACATCAATCCTACACATACTTACTCAGGAGTAAGTCCCACTGATCCCAATGGCAGTTTCTTCCTACCAGATGTGTATAGGAGTGTAAGGTCAATCTCCTGCAAGTTCTATTAAAGGATCTTAGCCTGAAAAATGATAGAAGATCTTTAGATAAAACCCAACAACAGTAGCCAGATGGCAATAGGTAGAAGATCTGCAGGTAAGAGTGGAGAAATGGCTGGAGGGTTTTCACAGTGGGTGAATTTGCACATCCCCACAAACAAGAGTGAGTCATCAACAAGACTGGTGGCAACTAGCAAAATTTTCCCCATCTGGTGCTGTGATTTCCTGCTCTCTGCCAACTTCTTTCTCTTGCCACACACTCCAAAGTCCCCATAAGCAAATACCCTTCCTTATTATATTGTTTGTTCCCAGTTGACCTCAGCTTCCTCTTCCTGATTGGTTGACTAAAGTTTTGAGGTGGGTTCTCCATTTTCCCCTTCCTGGTTGTATTTCCATCTCTTTAATGCTTCCAGTCAGTCCAGCACCAGAAGGATTTTGTGTTTTTAATTAAAACACACACTTTTACTGTAACGCTCATCTCCCGCTGGGCATCTGCCTACTTTTCCCCTGTTTCAGAAAGTACACAGGATGAAGGGCACAAGGCTCAACCAATAGGAGCAAAGTAAGTGATAATGTGGGTGTGGCTAGGAGGCAGCAGGAGTAGAGTCTGGATGCCTGGAGCAGCGCCTTCCTTGCTGCCTTTTCTTTGGGACTCTATTTTATTATTTCAAGGGCTATACAAACACCGACAACTTCAAAACTGAGCCCAGGTTTATACCCAGGTCTTCGTGATCTCAGATTCACACCTAACATTGCCCCAGGCTTGAATGGGTTCTATTAAATCCACCTTGCCATTGTTTTTCAGGAAACGTTCATTTTGTTCTTCCCTCTTTGTCAGTATCGAAGGATTGTTTTTAGGGAAATGCAAGGATTTTATTTCACTTGTGCAGGCGTGCCATAGTGCTAACGGGCACCTGTGCAAACGCACACCTTGGCTGATGCAAAAACAAAGTTACAGCAATTCCCACGTCGCCTGCCCCTGTTTAAAAAAAAGGCTGTGGAATCTGTATAGTTTAGAAAAAGCTGGTCTGCTTTGCAATCTACAAGCTGGATGCACAGAAATCTGAACTCATGCGAATCCATCGACGTGGTGATGAAATCCACATAACCACAGGATACTGTACCTGCCTTGACAAGGACGTGTTTCAGGAATGCTTTCATTTGAGAAGTTCCGGGTAAGCCATAACTCAGTGTGATTGGCCTGTAACTTTCAAACAACAGCACACGACTCTCTTAAATTAGCATGCTGGTATTCGGTGTCTGTGTGTGTATAAGACAACAGACTGGCCAATAGGAGATAAACCGTCATTTTATAAATGCACACCAAAATATTTTTCGTTTTGCACTGGCTGCAACTTCAGACAGTCGCGTGGATCCTGCTGAGAGATGCATTCTCATTTGGACTAATTATTCCCTACAATTATGCCATAAATATTTGCTTCATGGGGAAAAGGAAGACAAAGAACGGAGTCTTCCCTCACAGCTTTCAGAATGCCTTTTCTTTCCTTGTTCTTTTTTCTTTCTCCACTGACCCCCTCCACAACTGCCTTTCTTGCATTTTCCAGAGAAGTTACTAACAATATAAAGACAATCACGGACATTATGAGGCCAAATCAAGGTATGAATCACGGAGGGAAAAGCAGCTCCCCCCTGTGCGTGCATGTTCCTAGCAGATATTGTGAGAGGTTGGAGGATGCTTCCAGTTTCGTGTCTGTGTCTCTGGCAGAGGAGCTGCGTTTCCCCTGTCTCAGACTTCTTTGCTTTGCCCTGCATTTTGCAATCATGGAGAGACTTAAGCAAGTGATTCTCAAAGGGTCTGCACAGGGGAGCCCCTCCTGCAAGTGTGGTCTGGAGCAGGTGTGTGTGTTGCCTGGGGGGAATTGGAGCAGAGGAAATCCTCACCAGCTCCCACCCTCCATTGTGCTTGGAGAGAGAGAGACCCCTCCTACCTGTTGTCAGCTGCTGCTGCTGAGGACTTAAGAAGATGCAATACTTTCATGTGACACAAGTAAACAAACAAGCTAAAAAGGGAGGCAGCCATCCTTCCTCTCTATTTCAAGGTGGGCAGAATTCACCTTTTTCCTCCTCCCTCCCAGTTTCGTTTCCTTTCATGCTGTGGCTTTTGGATTGCAAGCCTCCAGACTGGGCCTGCCTTATTTTCTCTTTTTCTAAGTCACACTGCGGGCTCTGGGGGCAGCAAGGCAGGGTCTAATGATACACTGCTTACGGATGCATGAGGAATCCATCCAGGATTCCACCAGATTCCCTGGGCTCAGATCACTGGACTTCGGTCCACTTTGCAGCAGCCCAGAATCGGTTCCTGGTGAATTTGCCCAGCAGTTTCAGGGCACTCACCAGGAACTGATTCCCAGGTGATGCACAAGCAGTGCCCCTCTCAGCCACTGTTTGAGTGTGGCATCCTGGCAAGAGGCTGGCCAGAAAAGCAGTATCCCTCTTCCATACCAGGCTGCAGCTGGCTTTTGGGCTGCTGCAACAGATGTGGAAAACGTTGCCAACTGTGCAGCAGGGATCTGCAAGGGTTCCTGGCCTTCCTCGTGGCTTTAGAATACTGAGTTGAGCCCAGAGGAAGGCCATAACGCTTGGAGAGACGACTTCCAGTTGGGTTTGTATCAACCCATTGTTATAGTTTGCTTTGTTCTTGGGATTTTTGTTCTTTGTAAGCCCTCCGGAGACATAAACAAACCATAAACAAACAAACCCTAATGCAGCTGCACTTGCTGAATGAAGTGAAGGCAGTGAAGTTGCAAGTCCAGTTTTTTTAAAATGGGATCTAACTAGCAGGTCAAGAAGAAGCTGGAGGGGTGTGAAGAAGTGCAGGGGCAGTTAGGCCTGGCTTGAGTGGCCCAACGGTGATGCAGTAGCTGGATATGGTAGGGAGGGAGAGCGATGTGTAAGGAGCTGTGCCACATAATGCCATGAAGCTCCTGTCTGTTAATCTATTTGATTTTGGGGGGAATGTTTGATTTCGGGCCAAATTGAGTAGTCCCAGCGTAGGAGAAGAGCCCTTAGCATGGACAAGCAGCAACCAATGGAAAGCAGGGAGTAGGAATGAATGGGTGGCTTGTGCAATGGAAGGACTGGGCTAGCCAGTTAGGTGGCATCCTGCAAGCATCTGAATCGAGAGCACTCCTTGTTCATGAAGCCACAGAAATTAGCGAGAAGGCCAAGTTTGCAAATGGCACCAAATTATTTAGGAGGATAAAAAGGGGGACTGTGAAGAGCTCCGAAAAGAAATCTCTAAAGGAAGAAAAAGAAGATTAAGCTGGCAAATGTGTGGGTCGATATAAAGAGGTGTGAAGTGATGCATGCTGAGGCCAAACATCCGAACTTCGCATATTAAGTGATGTAGAATTTAAAACAGCTAAAAATAATTATCCACGGAAATACTACCACCCTGTAAAATAACAAAAGCATCCACCTAACAACCATAAACCATCTGACCGCTCCAACAAGCCACCATATGCCACCAAACGCCGGAGAGTAGCGAATATTAGTAGGGGATATTCTTAAGCTCTTAATTCAAAAGGATGATAATATTGGTGCCTGGCTGGAAGATAGCATTCTGCAATTCAGGGGCCAGCACTGAAAAGGCCCTCACTCTTGTTGCCATCTTCCCAAGTTGCCACATCGTTGTCATCTTGAGGCAGACTTGGAAGCTTCTGAAGCTGCCTCCACTTAGTGAAGAACAGGTGAGGAGGGACGGAGGGAGCTGGGTCTTTTCAGTCTCGAGAGGAGGAGACTTAGAGGGGACCTGTTGGTGACATACAGGTACATGAGTGGGTGCCCCATAGATGTGGCTCATGACCTTTTCTCCCCTGCAGTGGAGGGCAGGACACATTCCAAAGGAGCAAAACCCAGGGAACCAAGATTTAGAGTGGATGCCAGGAAGTACTTCCTGATGGTTAGGACCCCAAGGGTGTGGAATGGACTTTCACAGGTGGTGGTTGAGGCCCCATCGGTGAGGGTGTTCAAGGACAGGCTGCACATGCATGTGGTAGGCATGTTGTGAGTAGAGCCGGCTGGAGCTGGGGGTCAGACTAGATGGCTCAGGAGGCCCCTTCTGACTATCTCTGTTTCTATGCTTCTATGAAACTTAGGAGATTTTAATTCTGTTTAGGAGGATAAAAGCAGCCAGGTATTGTGTGCTCTTCTTGTAAGCCTCACCACTTTATCCTTTCTGGCACGTAAAGGGAAGGCCTGCTTCTGCTGTTCCTAGCACATAATGGGGTAATTTGGGGCACTCTTTCCAAGGAAATCTCATTTCATTGTGGCTCTGGGAGATTACAGCTCATTGCACAGGCAATGTGTGCAGGTGTGTGATATGGAGAATCCCAGCATGCTCAGTGCAGCATCATACTCGGTTACCTGGATTTTATTCCATTTTGTGTATATATATTTTCAAATGTATAGGCACTGAATAGCCCTTGAAGGGCTTGCTAATTATGTGGGTATATCGGCTTTGTCATCAATTCAAATGGTGACCAGCCAAGAAAACTGAAGACTGAGACTTGGAAGGGGAGCAGTGAAAAAACTTGGAAAAGCCATCCTGTGTAAGGATGCTTCACTGGAGACCAAAGCCAAGGGCATCCACATCGTTGTATTCCCAATCACTATGTCTGGGAGTGAAGAATGGTGACAGAAGGATAATTGATGCATTCAAAACATGGCGCTGGGGGAGAGGTTGGTGACACTCTGGGTCCCAGAAAGACCAGGAAGTAGGTCCTAGATCAAATAAGACCAGGGCTTTCCCTAGAAGCAAAACTGACAAAACTGAGGCTGTCATACCTTGGACACATCAGGAGAAGGCAAGGCTTCCTGGAGAAGACAATCAGGCTCGGGAGAGTTAAAGGCAGAAGAAGAAAAAAGATGACCAAATACAGGATGGATGGACTCCATAAAGGAAGCCACAGCCTTGAACTTAGAAAAGCTGAGCAGGGCTGTGAAGGGCAGGACTTTCTGGAGGTCATTCAATCATGGGATTGCCATAAGTTAGAGAAGACTTGATGGCACAACACAACAACAAATATGTTTGCAGGAAAAGCACTTGGTGAAAAGGCTTTTGCTGATTTTTTCCCTCAAAATCAGAATTTTCTCATCAAATCTGTGCCCATTGATTTGTGGTGGACCCCGATAGGCCATGATTACACAAAAGGTCAAATCTCTTGAGTGGGAGGGGATGGAGGGGACATGACTTGGTAACCCCCATGGGGTTGGCTTTTCTGAGATCATGGGGAGTGTGCTCTCTCTCTCTCTCTCTCTCTCTCTCTCTCTCTCTCTCTCTCTCTCTCTCTCTCTCACTA
>NW_025335606.1:8495574-8982544 GCF_004798865.1 Varanus komodoensis
TCTCTCTCTCTCTCTCTCTCTCTCTCACTCTCTCTCTCTCTCACACACACACCCACCCACCCACCCAGCACAGATATTAGTGTTATTTTATTGCAGCAAATCACTGACTGTCTTCGAAATGCCAACATGCAAAAGCGATAAAGATTACCAGACAAACCATCTCCAGGTAGTTCCTGGCTTGCCTTAAAAAAGAAGTAATAATAGAAGAAAAGCATGAAAGATTACAGGAGAATTGTACATAAGTTCCCTGCAGCTGAAAAGAATCAGGAGCAGCTAAAACAAGAACACATATCAGAAAATAGAAATCGTCACCTTTTGTAATAAATAAAGAAATATGAGTTTTCTTCCTTCTCCATCAAAAGCAAAGCGAGTCCCCGTGTTGTATTGTGTGCCTGAAATACAGAGGAGGCTAGAAATGACTGACATGCTCATGCTGTTTTGGGCTGGGGAGGGACTGGCCCCCAACTCAGGACTGAACAACTGTTACTAGTCCTTTAAGAATACACATGTACACAAAAGATCTGGCCAGGAATTCCTTTCGGGTAGCTTAAGGATGTCTGGGTAAGTCACCACCTGTGGTCCTCTTGGTCAAAAGACTTCAGAATGGTGGTGGTGGGGGAACTCACGAGCCTTTTGCATGCATGCATACAAAGAAGAAGATTAGCTTATTTGCAAAATCCTTTTAATGTCACTTCCCCCGGCACCCACCGCTTGAAGACATCTGTTAGAAACGCTGCATTGAAGCCAGGAGAAGAGACATCTTGATTGCATAAGAATCCCCGTTTCCTTGTAGATACATTCAGCCAATTAAGGCTCAGGATTGTGAACATTTCCATTTGAATGCTGTTTATCGGCCACCATTATATCCAGCACGTGAAGAATAGAGTTCATGACCTAGGATTCGTGTGTTGGCTGATTTTGTGCATTTGTTATTAAGGAAAACTCTAATTAACGTCATTTGGAAAATTTGTTTGCTGCAAACCAAAGCCAGGAGGAAGGGAGCACGCGATGACAGCACAAATGGTGTAATCACCATACCAAATTGCTTTGAAACCCGGTTGCTTCCTTTTAATACCCTCCATGAGCCTGGCAGGAGCCTTCACATATTTCATGAATTGAGAGTAACAATGAGAGAGTCAAGAGCAGTTGCAAATGGTGTCGAGCTGATGGTGGCGTGAATTTGCTTAGGTTGATTTTCCTCTTTATCATTTGAGTAACCAGTTTCTTACGGATCGGGTTGTTTCTTGAATTGCTAGTCCTTTGGTTCACTCGGGGGGCTGGTCCACCCCAATTTTAAGATCTGGCCAGGAAAAACAGAACACAAACATAACGCTATGAAAGAAAAAGCCCTACAGGCATTTTAGATTCTCTGGTTTCATATATAAGTCGTGTATGTATGTGAGTTTGCATATTCATGGTGTGCTGTTGTATTGTGCGTTAGTCTTTTACCTTTCTGTAATTCACCCAGCAAACTTTTGTTTTGTTATTGGGTGGGTTAAAAGCATAATAAATACATGCATGAATATTCATATTAAAATTAGGAATGCGTTTTACAGCACCCCATATTTATTTATTACATTTTTTATACTGTCCAATAGTCAGAGTTTTCTAGGCAGTTCACAGAAACTCATAAAATACAATATAATTCAATATAAAATACAGATAACAATAAAAACATCATAAAATGCCACTATAAAATTTTAAAACTGAATGGAAACAACTTGAACAGCTAAGACAGAATAAAATGACATGATGCAAGCTGCATGTACTATTTAGAGTTCCTAAATGCCTTGGCAGAGTAGACAGCTCCCTTGTGCTAAAAATATTTCAAATACTATTGAACAGGGGGGAAATAACCCATTGAGTCAACATGGGTCAACATGTTCCGTGAGGTCCTTTTAATGTATGACTCTGAAGCTGTAGCAGATTTTCTCAGTCCTTTTGTTTGGCATTGCATCCTGCATGGCATAACATTTTTGCATGAAATATTTTACCTGCCACAACTGACTTGTGCTTTACTGCCATAAATAGAATCAAACAAGTCCACCTAGGGAAGATGCGGAGGAAATAATGTGATTTTTTTTAAATGGAAGCACAAGAGGACATGACATCAGTGAGCACTAGAATGGAAAGCACAGACACCAAAAGAGGAAACTACCTGGCATTTACACTGGCATGTAATAACATAGCTGAGCAATTTTCTGATGAGGTTCCCTTCAAAATATTAAGATGAGGGAGGGGAGGGGAGGGGAGGGGAGGGGAGGGGGGATTTTTTTGGCAAGGATAAAAGATGGCCGCCTAGACAACATGTTGCTAACACATGGCTTTCAAACAAATTTAATACATAAATAAAAGAATTAAACATGAATGATATTTTCAGCTCAGCACCAGTTGAAAAGTAAAATACTGAGTGGAACTCTAATTCCTAGCAGTAGCTGATGGTTCCATCATCAGTGAAGTGGGGTACTCACCTTGGGCTTTGGCCTGAGGTGAACTTTTAGGGAGCTCTCCATAGTGCTAAACCTACTTTGGAGCTAGGGCTAAGCATGTTGGATAGTCCCTTAAATGTTCAGACTAAAATCCAGAGTGGATACCTTGCCCTACCAGCCCCCATTGTGAATACTTTGCATGATGCAGGGACTTCGGCTCCAGCAGAACCCAAACAGATGGCCAGCCTGGAACTGCTTGAAGTCTTCCACTGGAGAATTGCCCACCACCCCTCTAGCAAAATAGTTCTATTGCTGAACTACTCTTATGCTCCAGTAGCTTAAGCCTGTTAAATCTGGTCTTACCCTTTGTGGCAGCATAAAGCAAGTCTTTGCATTCTTCAACGCAATAGTTCTCCAGATATTTTTACTTCTTGAAAACAACAGCAACAACAGTATGAGGTAAAAATCAAGCCTGCCTCAGCCTCTCTGTGAGTAACTTTGGACTTAGAACTTGGGAGTTTTGAAATGTGACTGGAGGCAGGTCTTCTCTGCACTGTTCATACCCAGTTCCCATCATTCATCGGCCTTTTCTGACATCTTGCAGGCACTTCTCCCAGTAGGAGCCTGCTACTTTTGATTTTCCACAACAGCTATTTGAACACACATGCATAGTGAGCAAAACAGCACAGCAAATTCCAGCAACTTTGGAGGCAGTGGTAGGACTGGGAATCATGGAAGGCTATTGATGAGGGCACAAGGAAACTGCCTGCTCAGAAAAATGGAGCAGTGAGTGGACCCTTGAAACACGAAGACATACTATGGACTGATTATAATCCAAGGAAGGTGTTGGTCTGCAGTAATACCAAGAGAAGAGTCACCAACATTGAAGTAGGATTTCCTGTTATGGTGAAGAGCCCTTAATGAATCAGGGAGAAGTCTTGATTATGCGAGGGTGACATAAGCATCCTCCTTCTTAAGATCAGGCCTTCTGGAGTGCCCCAGGGACCAGCTGCCCTGGATCCAGGTTGCAATGCCTTCTTTGACTTCTGAGTGCTTTAGCCATGGAAATACCACAGTGCTCAGCTACTTTGTGATATTATGGCCCACAGCTGTTCAGGCCTGAAAGCCCCAGCCAACAGGGAAGTAGGGCAAGCCATCCTAAAATAAGCCGAGGTACTCCTTAAAGCTCATTTCCAGTGTGCTGCCCATTGGAGCAACACACACAGATGCTGCAGCTCAGCTCAGGCATGAGAACCTTCAGAGCTGTCCATGGTGCTGCTCTGGTTCTGCACTTCTGTGAAAGCTGACTCCTCTTCAGTCGTAATGCAGCTGAACCTGACCCATCCCATGTCCTTGATATAAGTCAGTGCCATAGAGGACACCCAGTAGCTGGACTTCACAATACTCAACAATGTACGGTCCTCAGAACAACAAGGTTTACTGGCTGGAACTGAACATCTGGCCCTCCTTTCACACCATCAACACAACACATGGGGCTTCAGGGCTCTGTCTAATCAGTGGTGATTTAGGGCTGAAGGAGAATTTTGGTGCTCATTTTCATACCACACATTTAACAAGTAAAAAAAAATCATTCAGTGTGGTGCACTTTGAACAAGCAGAACCCAGTTCCTCAGTGCCACTGTTGCATTTACTGAGGCTGTTGCAGATTAGTCCTCTAAATTAACTCAAGCCTAACCCTGAGGAAAAGAGAGCAATTGTTCCCCCAAATGAGTCTGAAATACAAATGACTTAATGGCGATAAATGGAAAATGCTTCTACTATGGGTGCTTGGTAGCATCAGAATCTTCCTTTTCAGTTGCAATTTACTTTATTATCTGTTTAATAACTGGTTTACACTTAGCAGCCAGCACAATAACAAGCATGTTGATTAAGACACTCTGGAAGAGGGCCAAACCTTAATAAAATTAAGAAAGGAACCTGGACTCTTCAAATTAAATGGGTTGTCTGTGTAATGAGGGGAAAAAAGTTAAAATGAGCTATTTGATGCCCCCAAAATGAAACATTAGTAATCTTTATTACTGGAAACCTGGAGATTCAGAAACCAAATTGTTCTATTATTTTTTGGTAATGCTTAATTTAGCTGATAAGCTGAAGAGCTTGGGAAAAAAATCGTTTCAGGGAAGAGAGTTATTACACAAGGTACATTGAATCTGCCCCTCAGCACCCTGATATGTTTTAGTGGAATATGGAATGCCGATGAACTGGAACAGTTCTTTAAGATCCAGTCCTTGGGGCTCTACCCTCTGAACAACCTCAATCGTTTTTGTCTCCTGCAACAATCAGGAACACTCAGCAGTTTAGAGAATCTGGACTTTAACAAGGCCAGGAGCCAGCTCATTAAAGTCATCTTTGCGAGGAGTGTTATTGTTACAAAATGTATGTCTGAGACAGGACGCCATATTATTGCAGGGTCTGCACATCTCCTAGCTCACAGCTACTTAGCAGCACCAGAGCAATAGCTTTGTGGGGCTAACAAGGCCATGCCTTTCTAGGCGGAGGGCTGAGAAACATGGCTTGTTTATTTTATCGGGTTTCCTAAGATAACGGCCCCAATTGCTCACTCTGTCCACAGAGCATAGAATGGGAAGCAGCTGTTTCAGATGATGAGGAAATTGATTTAGGGTCCATTTGGGCTTACTGTCAGCAGCATCATGGAAGCCTCTGCCAATGCATCTCAGTGGCTTTTCCTCATGCTGCACCAATTGAAGAAAGTACCATATGGAGAAGGGCAATGATATTTGCTCCTTTCCAAGTAACTATCACCCCAGTAGGCAGGAGGAGAAGATGGCAAAAAGAGCAACCAAAATGACCAAGGCACCGTACAACTCTCCTATGAAGAAAGGATAGGAAAAAAAGGGTGAACAAGAGCTTACCTGATCTTGGTGTGTGCCATCAAGTCATACTGTTGGAAGTGGCATGACTCTTTGACCCAAATGCCAATTGTGTCTCGAACATATATCACCTATGAATTTGACCTATTTTTATTCCAAAGCCACCATAGTTGACATCTAGGACAACTCTCATGGCAATCCTCAATTATGTGCATTGTGCAGAAAATCAGATTATTAATTCCTCTTCCAGATAGGAATTGGGAAAGAGGGATTTTTCACAGTTGGCCTCATCTGCTTATTTTAGAATTTGTCTTTTTGAAAAAAGCTACTCAGTTGAAGTGTCCCGCTCATATGGTCTGCATTAAAACAGTTATTCCTTTCCAATGCTCTTCTTGTGAAGCTGAATCTGGCCTACAAGACAAACCCCTATACAAGGTGGCACCAGCTGTTACATTCAGAAGGAGGTTTAATTAAAACAGCGGCTCTGAGCGGAGTAACCGCGTGTGTGGCGGGTCCATGGAGGCCTCTTCGGCATGGTGCGATGTCACAGCTGCATAACTACGCATGCTTAAAGAAGGGGAAGGTGGAAAAAATGTGGAAATGGTAGGAAACCACCAAACTGGGAAAGGAATCGGAGCCGGAGGAAGGGTGTGACCATCTGAGGAGCTCCGGAAGATCAGATTGGGCTCCCAGGCAAGGCAGACATTTATTTATTTATTTATTTATTTATTTATTTATTTATTTATTTATTTATTTAAAACTTTTCTATACCATTCCATACTTAGACATCTGAGGATGGTTCACAGCCAATTACTCCTAAAAATAGAAATAAGAATAACAGAATACCAGTTGCCCAGCATCCAATGTTAAAATTTGGTTAGGCATCAACTGGTAGCCAGTGTAGAAGATAGAGGACCTGTGTAAGATAGATGGATGGATGGATGGATGGATAGAACTTTATTATGGTCAAAGAAGAGCTCAATTCAAATAAATAAATAGATTTTTAAAAAGAAGGAAATACATGAAAGGTTATCTGTCATAAAACCCCAGTTAGTAAATACTTTGACACAATGTGCTGCTACCTTTGTTCATATCAGTTGTCTTGAGTAAGTGGCATTCCCAGACTCTGCCTTTCATCCAGCTAGGTAGAACCACGCTCCCTCGGGGTCTGTCTTGGACACCCATGCAAAGAATTTAGCAACACTGTATGTTAATGTTGGATTATTGTCAGACAGCAGTATATAGAGATATTGTTATCCCATATGGCCGGGGTAGTGATTCATCAGTGGGGAAATTAGTGCACCACAAATATCCGTATAAAATGTGTGCCATAGGAGGACATGTTCCAAAGCTTCTCTCTGTCCCATCCCACAGGGGCGGAGATGCTCTGACCAGGGGATCTTTTTATACTGTCCCTCCAAAACCCTGCTGAGGGGAGTCCGTTAAGGCAGGCCAAGGTAAAACCCATCTGTGTCTGTGTAGTTCCAATTGTTTGAGATAGGGACCGGCTATTACAATGTGTCTATAGGCCTCTCTAGGATAGAATTCCGGGGCGCTATTGTCTCTTGATGTCTGCTTTGCGCTGCTTGATGGAATCCCTCTGGCAAGACAGATTTGTGCCGGTGGCCTGAGCTTTGGAACTCCTGCCGTAGAATCTCAGCTTAGCCAAAGTCAAGCATCGTAGAAGTCCCAGTGATATCAGTGAGGGATATGAAGTTGCACTCTTGTTTGTTCAGTTCTATTGACTTTATTCACTATGCAAGGGTGTGGAAGCTGGACAGTGAAGAAAGCTGACAGGAAGATAATTGATGCATTCAAAACATGGTGCTGGAGGAAAGATTTGTGAATACCCTGGACTGACGGAAAGATGAACAAGCGATCATACGACAAATCAAGCCAGAGCTTTCCCTAGAAGCAAAACTGACAAAGTTGAGGCTGTCATACTTTGGACACATCACGAGAAGGCAAAACGCCCTGGAGAAGACAATCTGGCTAGAGGAAGTTGAAGGCAGAAGAAGAAAAGGAAGACCAAATAGAGATGGGTCGACTCCAGAAAGGAAGCTGCAGCTTGACCTTGGAATTGCTGAGCAGGTCTGTCATGGATAGGACCGTTTGGGAGGCTTTCATTCGTAGGGTTGCCTTAAGTCCGAGATGATTTGATGGTACTTAACAACAAATTGAATTTCCAGCCATAGCATCCCAAGGACTCAGAGAGGTGGACTGGAAAGGATTCTCCACATGGCTCCCAAATGGGGGATGGGTGGCCAGCAGACAGGCCAGTGCAGTTGACCAACCGGCCTGCCTCTGCAAACCCGCTTGTGTGCTTTCGAGCATGTGAGCCATCCCAAGCCTATCGCTTCTCCCTTTCCCTCTCTTTCAGCAGACTCAAAATGAAACCTTGTAAGTTCTTTTATTGCCACTTAACTAGTTACAGCACCGTCTCAATTTGAGTATCCATCTCTCTGAGAAGTGGGAGAAACATCTCCCCGTGCAAAGTGTGAAATCCAAACTGAATCTCTTTTCCTTTGGGCAAAGCTTCTGGCTTCACCCTGAAGGTGGCTCCAATTGTTTGTGGGCTGATGGTGGGAACAGTCTGTGACTTCACCTGTTGTCTCATGATTGGGTCAATGGGGTTTATTTCAATCACCTCCCCTGCAGCTCTGGAATGTCTCCCTTCCTTTCTCAAGCAGGCTTGTCCTCAGCTCTTTCTGAGACATTTCAGTAGGTAACCCGGAAACTGCTGTGTCCTCTGTTCTCCTCTTCCCCCACCTCCTTCTCAGAATCAGATGAATCTATGTGATAAACTGTAATGTGCAAGAGCTGGTCCCCCTCTCTATATGACTCCAAGAGTTGCCTTTCCTAATCTGACTCCTCCCAGATGTTTTGGACCACAAGTTCTAGCCTTGCTGACCATGCTAGCAGGGGCAGATGGGAACTGATGTCCAAACTTGTGACACCCAGTTGAGAAAGTCTGACCTAGAGACACAATTGCTACTGAAGTTTGAAAAGGTATGTCCAGGTATATTACAAAACCTCACATGTGCGTGTTGATATGAACCTTCTTCCCCCCACATGTGCGGACACATATAGAATCAACTATATGCATGTTTAGGGCATTTTTTTCTGCTTATATGTCCATAGGAGTGTAGCTTACATCTCTGGAAAGTGCAAGGTAGCAAGCTTTTCCTTTCTTCCATCTTTCAAAATAATAATATTGCTCCAATTTACACAATGAGAATATCATCTAATAGTAAATATTACATTATTGTTGTTATAAATATTATATAAACTTCGTGGAGAGGATTAAGAGGAATTCTCTCTCCTATGGATCTGCTATCTGAGACTAGATTGTCCATCATCACGGTTAAATGCTTTCTTTTCTTAAATAAGACTCCAGTGAAATACCAATTTTCTGCCTCTGGTTACTTTTCATCCCACTGACCTTGTATCAGTAATTCTCTTTGTACGTTCTTGGAAGCAACCTGTGCTGAAATCAATGGAATTAGCATCTAGGCAATCCAGTGCATTGCTTTGAGGTGCTTATCCTGCTAACTTTCTACTAAACATCTGTCACTTCTCATCTTGGAAAACTATTGATTGTGGTAAAAGCATGTATAACTCTAGGGCAAGGATGTCAAACCTATTTCAGCCTGAGGGTGAAATCCAGTTTCAGAGAAGAGCTCCAGGACCATATGCCAGTGGTCCAAAGGGAAGGCAGGCAACTATGAGAAATACAACACTAGTTTTGCAGAAAGCTCTTGCTGCTGGTGGCTACGTCTCAGAAAAGGACTTTCAACTTTTTAGAATGGGAGCAAAACTGTGCTGGAAAATCACCAACTAGTTAACGGCTGGGGGAAAGGAATGGGGCAGAGAAAGGATGTGGTCACCAGAGCAACACCAGAGGACCAGATTGAGCCAGGAAGGAGAGAGTTTTCCCAGTGGCCTGGGCTTGGACACCTCAGTCTAGAGTCTCATGCAAGTGAAGATCAAGCAGTATAAAAGTGGAGGATATTTAATAACTTCCTTGATTTTTCAGGTCTATTGAATTTATATCTCACATCATCCAAGGACTAAGAGTATTCCTTCCTTCCTTCCTTCCTTCCTTCCTTCCTTCCTTCCTTCCTTCCTTCCTTCCTTCCTTCTCTCTGTTTCATTCTGGCAGGGTTTGCAAGTCACAAAAAACCATGGTGAATTTTTACTGTTATTTACGTGCTGTGTTGTTGAAATGGAAGGGCCTGCTCTAGGCATCTGATCACTACAACTCCCTGACATCATTTCCCTTCATCATTCCCCTTCTGTTTTCTAGAATAGCTGAGTTTCTATTCTATGTGCCTATCACCTCGTTTAATCTCTGAAACAGGGAGAAAATGGGTGACTGCATGGAAGGATAAGAGGGGAATCATGGCAAAAGTGTGAGGTTTATTCTAAAACAACCCTTTGGGGCTAGAATGCATTACAGAGATGTAAGCACAATCGGAGGAGGAAGAGGAAGAACTCAAGACCAGTTCGAAAGAGGCAGCATAGGGAACAATACAGGGAAGAAGGGGATTTGGATGGTGGGCTCTTTGGCATGAAGGTAGGATGGGGTGGGGAGTGCAGAAGCAACATTGCCATGGGAACCATGTGACCACCTTGCATGTTGGTTGAGACAAACATCTGCACACCGCAGAATCAGAATAGTATTGCTTCCTCTGGCATGGGAATCCAGGATCTTTCTCTCGCACACATACGCAGACACCACTGAGTGCGGACTCAAACTTCCCTCTGCCTTAGCCTCTCGACACCAATTGCTGAGACATGGTGGACCCCAAGTGGAAGTCTGGCACTCTTATCCATGCAAGGGGTGCGATCCCCGTTTTCCATCCCTGCACAAGATCCAGCTTTTAAAACAATGGCAGCAGACCATTTCCCCTGGCAGCCAATTCCACAGTTTAGCTACAGTATATGCTGTGTCACAAAATCCTCCCTTTTCTCTGCTGTAAACCTCCCACCAATCGGCTTCATGGGACGACCCCAGCTTAGAGTGTTATGGGAGAGGGAGAAAAATGCCTCCATTTCCACTGTCTCCACACCATGCATCATCCTAAACGCCTCTGTCGCGCTTCTCCTCCTCGCCTTTGTTCTAAGTGAACAGTCCCGGTGTTGCAGCCGCTCCGCACAGGAGAGCAGCTCCAGCCCTTGATCAGTTTGTTGCCCTTCTCTGTACTTTTCCCAACCAGTCATTTCCTGGAAAGACAAGCAGAGCTGAACACAATATTCTAAGTGCACTCACACCAAGGATAAGATTAGATAACAGAGGGATGGAGGAGGAGGAAGAGGAGAAAGATTATATAAGCTGCCTTGGGTTTCTCTCAGGAAAAAAGCAGTATATAAACAAACAAACTTCATCCAAAATTCCTGTTCTGTCTGTGTTTACCTGCAATCTTCACAGCTGCTAGAAGAAAATGGATTCTAATGTGCAGTTGTGAGCTATCCCTGTTGTGATTTGAAGTATCCTGGGGTGCCTTGGACTTGGGATCAGGACCCATGTGCTTGACAGAGGACTGGCCTTGGAAAATGGCTAGAACTGGTTTGGTGATAGAGTTCAGCACGGATGCTGCACGCTCGCAGTCGTGGGCTCTGCTTGGGAGCACGGTTAAAGGGCATGCTATGCTGTGTGCCTGCATTTATTTTTTTTTATTCATATGTGTATTTATTGGCTGCCTATACTGCTGAGACCTTCCTAAGTGGCTTACAATACATAAAACGTATTAGCAAAATAAAGCATTAAAACCAATTTAAACACAATGAATTAAAATATCTAAGATAGCTGTATAAAAAGGGCCACAGCATTCAGGCTAAGTGTTAATGAATTTCCTAAAGAGGTATGTCTTTGCCTGGTGCTGAAAGGAAACTAGAGATGGCGCCAGGTGAGTTTCCCTGGGCAGGGAGTTCCAGAGATGGGGAGCAGCAGCGGAAAAGGCCCTTCACCCGGTTGCCACCCCTCTCATCTCCCTGAGGGGTGGCTCTCACAGAAGGGCCTCCTGAGCTGATCTAAGGGGGCAGGTAGGTGTATATGGGTGGAGATGGTCCTTTAGATAGCCGGGTCCCAAGCTGTTTAGGGCTTTATTCGTCAATACAAGCACCTTGAATTGGGCCTGGGCCACAACTGGTTTTTTTTTTTTCCCCAAATTTGTTATTTCCAAATTTTTCATTATCCCACTATCCTCCTGGCACCCTTTGCATCTCTTTAGGGTGTCATTAGCACATTGAAGCATGTGGAATGGGGGGAGGGCAGTGTCCTTAATTAGGGACAGGTGAGAAATTCGTTTCATGAATTTATGTGTATATTGACAAACATGCTTACAGGAGAACTTCAATCCATGGGAGAAAATGTGAGCAGTTGCAGAAGTGTGCACAAAATGTGTGCATTTGAGGAAATGTGTAGCAGATCAATTTGCAGGCAGACCCAAACAAAAATGACAGGTGGATGCAGAACTGGGATGGAAGAACTTTAGCACTGGGAAAAATGTGACCCAGAGCAATAGGGAGTGCCACATATTTGCACATCCTCACAGCCCAAACCCCTCAGAAGTCAGACTTCAATGTTTGGTGTAAGCTGACGCTTTTGAACTGTAATCAAAGACCATTCTATGTAAACTTTGCATACATTTTCAAGCATCGAAATCACTAGGATTCAGGCTGGATCATGCTTCATGTCTTTTTCTTCCTTAGGAAAGCAAATTTCTTGAAATGCAAATTCCTTAACCCCTTATTTATGAAATAGCTTGGTGTCCTGTGAATTCTGAGAAGGGAGGGTAGGAATTGGAGAAGCAAATAAATAATACGTTGCTCAAGAATATCTTGGAAATTCTGCTGCCTACATGAATCTGCATGCAAGAGACAAAAGCATTTACACTCAAATTTATTCAGGTATTTCTTAGTGGCGTCTTTCCCCTTCTTTAGCAAGGTTCATTTGCTGAAGCACAGCTGGGACCTTTGAAGTTCAGTTCCATCTGCTGCCTAGAGATGCAGCCATCTCATATTTACCTATTTTCTTCTCATCTGGAAGGAAGTGTAAATCTCCACATGCCTAGATTAGCCCATGCTCCAAAATGATGGGTTCAATTGAAAGGTGAAGATCCTGCGTGAGAGGCAGGTCTCCCTTTTGCAGAGCCTATGAAGAGGGGTTTGGGCGGAGATGCCCTCTGAGAATGCTCACTTGCTCTTTGATGCAAACCGCGCATCAAATGCTTCCAGGGGTGTATTTTCCTCATCAAACCACTCACTGGAAAGATTTGGAGGTGCAAAGCATTTAGCTCAAACCTTTTATAGGATTCTATCTCATGAAGCTGCTTAGTCTTACAAACACAGACATCTAATTTCTGATTCTTCTTCACACCCTTTGCAAAGCACATCAGGCAACTAGTGTCTTCCAAAGTGTTCAGTCTGCAGCACGCTCTTCTCCCTTCTTTGCTTTGCTTTGCTTTGCTTTTTTTTATCCTTCCATTCAGGGATGATACAGCTTAGGTCATTTTGGAAGGTTTGATGCCGGGTCTTTTTTGGTCTCCCTCTCCTCCTCCAACTATCTGATTTAGAAATCAGAAATTGTCCTTTTTCGTTTGCTTCCCCAGGAGGGAACAAAAGAAATAACTCATTCCTTACGCCAAAACCAGCCCTCTGGTCTCCTAGATGGCTGTGCCACAGTTCCTGGCTCCTCCTCATTTCCTTGGAGATAGCTGGGTGGTTTGGTACTGCTTTGCCCTGTGTCCTACCTGGCTGAAATATCATTTCTAAATCTTAGCACCAAGAGCTTTAAACTAAGATGTGGTGGAGTTTTTGATTCCGCTGAAGAGTAACACGGTATTTGAGCCTCCAGCTGGAAGAGTGTGGCACTCCTGTGTTATTCCATGGTGGTTCAACATGCTGTATTCTTTCCAGCACTGTAAGAATTACAGTTGCTGGGAACCATGGGGGGGGGTGTGGTGGTGAAGCCCCATTGTGAGGGTGTTCATGGGTGGGCTGGACATGCACATGGTAGGCATGTCATGAGTGGAGCTGGCTGGAACTGGGGTCAGAGTAGATGGCCCAGGAGAACCTTTCTGACTTGCTCAGTTTCTATGTTTCTCTTTTAACTCTGGAGGGGGTCTTTGTTGTGGCAGCTCCTCCTCCCCAGTTGTCGAATAGTCTCCTTGAAGATGTTAGGTTAGTCCTGTCCCAGGTGACTTTTAGGTTGGTGGCGATATCAATTTTATCCCACATAGATTTAATGGCTTTTACTTTGGGAGGAAAGGCTTCATCTCAGCCTAATTCTAGTATTCTGATTTAATTCTGATGTAGCATTTGTTTTGCAAACCTCCTTGGTGGCCCTTGCTCGAGCCTGAGAAGATAGAACAGATCTTAACAGCAGGACCTCTCTTCTGCTGTTGCTCTTCAGCCTCTGTTCTCCGGAGGCCTGGTGGGTCTGCATAGCCCCTGAGCAAGCGTTGTGGGACTTCTGAACTGGCCTTTTTCATTGTGCTCCCCCGAGGACGCAGAATGTCCGAACTGATTCAGACAGGCAACAATTTCATGGGTTAGCAGCACCCAGGGAGAGACTAAGACAGTTTGGTTCGCAGCAGCTTGCAGAGGGCAGCCTGCCCTGTTCTATTATGGTTGCATTCATTGCTTTCCTTTTGAAGATGTCTCCAAATTTCTCTCTAAGAAAAGGCAAGGTTTTTCTCCGCTATGCTGGCAGTAACATAGAAACATAGAAACAGAGCGAGTCAGAAGGGGTCTCCCGGGCCATCTAGTCTGATCCCCGGCTCCAGCCGGCTCCGCTCACGACACGCCCACCTTGTGCATATCCAGCCTATCTTTGAACACCCTCCCCGACGGGGCCTCAACCACCTCTCGTAACAGAAGATGTCAGGTTGCAAAAGCTGGTGTGAGGAAATGAGGAAACCCATTTTGTCTTGGCACATTTGTGATTATTTGTATATTTTGGGGTCCTTGCTAGGCCTTCTCCTGCTGATGCACTGAAGACCCTGCCAGAGACCTGATGAGGAATGACTTTGCCTTCATTAGTAGGCACCCCAGCTGTGATCAATACATTTGGCATAAATGCCAACAACATTCCCCCATGCAGGGAAAGGGCTGTGTGTAGATCTCT
Source organism: Varanus komodoensis (assembly GCF_004798865.1). NCBI lineage: Eukaryota > Metazoa > Chordata > Lepidosauria > Squamata > Varanidae > Varanus > Varanus komodoensis. Next base: position 8,509,986 of record NW_025335606.1, read on the forward strand.
CCCAGGTCATTGATAATTGGTCACTGCTGCTAATTGGTCTTTGGCCGCCCCCAGTCCCCATTTCTCCATCTGTAAAATGGAACACATATTATTATAGGGATAAAACAGAGGAAAGTGTGTGTGGAAGACAAAGCAAAATAAATATTTTAAAAGCAGCTTGTTTGTATTATAAAATGGAATCATAACAATATACTTGTTTCTCTCTGCCACCAACACGGCATACATTTCCTCCTGGCATCAGAACACTTACTGTCAGAAGAAGAGAACTTAAAAAGCAATATACAACTGCGTAGTACACCCACTCACACTTGCCAAAACCCGATCATTCCTTGTAGCCCTGCAAATTTGCCTCCGATGCGGGTTCCGGTGATGCAGACGCCGCTCGTTGCAATTGAGGCATCAGTAGGAATGCATCTCCTTCCCCGGGTCACCCACGCAGACCAAGCCAAATCACGGCTTTCAAAGAAGCCCATGTTTAATGCTTAAGCTTGACACAGCTTGCTGCCACGCTTGAGTTGCGACATCCTTAAATGCCACCCTCATTTCTTCTATAATAAGCTTCCAGGGGAAAGATGCATTTTAAAAAGCCAACACTTTGCATGTCTCTCCCCACCACCGCTTAGTTGTGTTTCTCAGAAGTTTTTATTTATTTTTTAATCCTGAGCTCATGCATATTGAAGGGATCATTATGTCAAATGGTGCCTCTTCCTACCCCTGTCTCTCACATGCGGCATTTTCAATTGAAGCTGGTTTTCTCACCAGAAGGAGGAGAAAGACCAAAGCTGTGCAATCTGTCCTGGGCGCCTACCTGGGACATGCAGAGACATGTCTGCTTCGAAATACCACTGCGTTTAATGGAACGCAGTCCTGGGTCACTGTGCATAAGGTTCCAGTTGCAAGAGACAATCAGATGAATTGTTTGGCACAAACAAAAACCTATGATACTTCTGTGATCAAGTCTAGTTTTCCCTTCCCTTCCCTTCCCTTTTTTTATTTTACTCCTCTCCTCTCCTCTCCTCTCAAGTGCTAAGTATTTTTTTAGTTGATTCCTCACCTGACATTCAATCAGTTAAACAATCTTTTAACCAATTACATGGTTAATTGACTAATGTGAAAGTTTGTAGGCAGACTGTTTGGTAGGATATGGCTTTTAAAATAAGTAAGTGCATGAATAAATTAATCTGAACATTAGCAACACAATATAGACACCTTTATGAAATACTGAGGGAAGTGTGCAGCAAGGTATAATGTGATCTAATAAACAAAAGCTATTTATCTAGGAGCCAAATTTATTTACTTTAACTAAAATGGATACTTTACATTTCCCAACCCAATGGACTGTTAAAGTGGAAGATTAAAACTTGCTTTCCGTTTCCCTTTCACTGAAAGCTGGGCAGTTGTAGGATTGTTTTTCTGTCTAAACATGCGTAAGATTGCATACTTAGCATCAAGCTCATTTTTCATCATTGAAACTGAAGCCAAGTTTTGGGATTAAAACTTCTGTACTCAGACCAGGCCTACTTGGAGTCCTGGAAGACGGCAGTGCTTCCTTTCCCATGTCAACAGTGGATTCTACTTCTTACCTACTACCTATCGTTTTGTGATTACCTGGATTTCTGGCTTAACTGAACATATTCAACCCACCTGTCACCTTGGAGCTCATGTAGGGACAAGTTGATGGCCACATTCTCTTTCTTTTTTTCTTTCTTCTTTAATGAGAAACACTCCCAAGCTTGGGAATACAGTTCCTTCATATTCCAGCACAGTTGGGTTGATAATTCCTGCATCTGTCATGGGATTCCTATGAGGTTCTTAACAATGGTTTTGGTTTCCTGGGGTACTGTCAGGGTGCTGAGCTGGCTGGCTGGGTTTATAACCTTCTTCCTGATTTGAGCCTTTGAACAGAAGCAAGCGCTACAACCAGACACTTCCAGTGTCTTTAATATTTAATTCAGAACAGTGCTAGGGACATTGCTATGCAATAGGTTAGAAGGCTTACCTGTAATGTGCATACAAAAGATGGTTTCCCCATGTGTTCTACATTGCAGAACAACATTCCCAGCATCGCAGGAGCAAGTTGGGAAAAGAAAGCAAATGACCACAAAACTGCCCAGGTCACCTTGGCAAAAATGAGGCTCTTCACACCTGCAACCCACAGGTGCATCACCCATGGGAGGTTTCACTCTCCCCTCTTACACACTCAACTCCTAAATATTCTGCTGGAGTGGAGCATTTTGGAACCTTCTGTGTGAAGATGCGAGGAAACCTACACCTTTCAATAGTCTTGGGAAACCACCCAAAGCCTTCCCCTTTCAGCAGATGTTGGGGAGAGTTGATTTGTCTTCTTGCTGGACGTTAGAGCTGGATTTCGTTTTTTGGTGATAGTATCTATTTTAGGCAGTGGTATCATTCTGTGAATTAAAAGAAAAATAGCCTATACAAATGGTTAGAAGAGATTAGTTCAAGAGATGGATTCTTTATCTATTTGCTGGTGAACAGATGTCAGAAATGTTTCTCAAGTCAGCAGCTGATGCTTTAGCAATATTCAGATCTCTCTGATTTGGACTGAATATTTTCAGTGTGGATTGTTACCACAGATGTTGCCCTGTGACAATCTGTAGGACATGAGTTTCAACACAAATCATTTTGTCCTGTATTTTGGTATTTCAGTTATGTATTACAACCAGGTATCCAATGCAGAGAAAACTGAAAACAAGAAACAAATTACCCCTCTCCAATTATTTTCAGTGTAAAAGTAACTGCTGGGAAGGACAGGGAGTTATTCTTGGTCTGTTTTCCAAGACCAGGCAAATTTGGACTCATCAAATGATGAGGGGCTCTGGAACCCAGAATTCTCAGGTGTTGAAACGGGATAAGCAGAGGGGCTTATCTTAAGGGCGTCTTCCCCAGGTGTTCAAGCAAATGTGGAGAACAGTCAGGATTTAAATTGCAAGGAGCTGGGCCTGGCACAACTCTTGACCCAACGATGAGATGTTGGGGGAGATAGGCTGACCAACTAGAGGGGAGATGGACAGAGAAGAGGCTTGCCTGCCTCCAAAAAGGACATCCCAGAGGGGGATGCTCAGAAGTAGTTGCTAGATTTAGTTCCATGAACCACTCTTTGCATGCTCAGAAACCTATTCGTTGTTGGCTGTGCTTATTAGAAGTGCACTGGAGAAAAAAGAGCTTTTGCAAAATAAATGTCTGTGTTTTGGAAGTGTGACGTGGTGGGAGCGGGGACTGACTCACAGCAATAACTTGACAAGGCTGGCAGAGAATGAGGGCCTGAAATAAGTGATGAAGAGTATGTAGATTCGGGTTTGTATATCCTTCTGCCTCATTCTCCTGTTATATTTTGTATTAGAGGTGAGTGCTCTTTATTGCTGGATGACCTCAGTATGCTTCAATGGCTTGAGTGGGAGGCTTGTGGGATGCTGGAAATTGGTCTTCATGCCAAGCACACGGGGTCCTATGGTTTGTTATCATCAAAGGTTATGCCTAGCTTGGAGATGCACTTTGCTAAGGAGAAATTATCCCAGAACTTCCTGGAAAATGATGGCGCCATCAAGAGGCGGTGAAATTACAGCTTGAAAAAATGTAATATTTTCCTGGTGTGTGCGCATACATTAAAATGAATGTAGACATTTCCTAGGCATAAAATAATCAGGACTAGGGATAGATGACTCAGTCTATTTCTGGTCAATGCCAGTGTCTCACACAGTCAGTCAGATGTCTGTTCCGTCCCATTTCTGCCTCAGTCTGCTGATGTTTTTAAAGCCCACCCACCCACACATTTGCATTTATTTTTCTGCACAACTCTCCTTAGCACATGCATTTTGGTATGCAACTTTTGTTACACGGTTTTGTCTCAACTTTTCCTGATATACACATTGCAAAATCTGGAGACATGCATAGTCTGAAGGCGGGTATCAGTCCAGGAAATGCAGATTACAGGAGCAACGCTTTAGCCCCCTGGATAGACATGTGGGATCTGCTTGGGGGTGGGAATCCATCAAATTCCTTGGGCTCAGTTCCCCAGAATCTGGCTCTGATCCCAAGTTCCTGGAGACTGTGCGCAGCAGACCTGGGACACTTAGCAGGCATTGTGCTCCCCGAGCTGCACAAGCAGTGCCCCTCTTCTGTGCCACCTGCAGCCACAGTTTGGGCAGCTGCACCTGATGAGGGACAGGGTTCCCAGTTGTGCAACCTTTGTGCAATGGGCATTCACAGACTTCCTTTCAGCTCAGCTCAGCTTGCAAGACTGGGCCGAGCATGAAGGGAAGCCTGCAAATGCTAGAGGGACAGATTCTGCTAGGGTTTGTCCAAGACTCCTAGACATTTCTTGGAGAGCTATAGGATACTTTGGATAGAGTCTTGACTGTAGAGCTGGATTCCACGTTTGGACCCTCCCTCAGGAATGATGTGGGAAGAACCATGCCTTTCTGAGGTCAGGAACTCAACTTTGGAGAGGGAGCAAAGGGTGAGGTGAGGGGAAGAGCAACAGTCCAGAGTATGCCCCATGCAGTCCCATCCCCTTTCCTTCTAAAGGACCCTGGCTAGGAGGCTGAGAACAACTGAAAATGCAGAGAAGGAGCGGCAGGGACCCAAAGGGTCTCTTGCTCACCTTCCCACTTCTGTTTTGGAAGAGAATCAGCCCCTCTGTTTGGAAGCTGATGGTCATCTTAATAGGATTGTGTCCTAAGTGGCATGAAAGATATAGATCAAATGCAATCCTCTCCTATCTCTAATCAGCATTGGCTCCTGTTACAAAGGATGTTCACCATGTCATAGACTTGTAGGATTAAAATGTGCCTTTATCCAATCGCAGCTCTCCATGAGGAGGTGTGGTGCAGGTGTTTAGGACACCCTTCATGAGTGTAGCATTCTAGTATTTAAGGTGTGAGTTTGCAACTGGAAGCCAATTCTGGCTTATTGTCATAAAGAGCGGGTGTCAAGCTGCAGGGCCAAGGACCAAGGGCCTGGACTCTCGTTAAGCCCTCTGAGGATCCTGTGGCGGCCAAACCGCTTTCCAATGGCCACGTGCCTTGCCTGCGACCACCAGGTGTTTGATGACTTCCCGGCTTATTCACAATCCATCGCCACCACCCCAGTTCTAAAATGTTGGGAGTTTCTCTCCTGAGGGTTTGTTATTGGCAGTAAGAGCTTTAAGCTAAAATGTGCTGGTATTGTTGATGTGTTGGTCCTGCCCCAATGCTTTTGGCTGCACTCCAGCTGCCTTCAGCCCTGCCTATCTGGAATGTAACCCCTGAGCGTGCCTCTGAAACTGACTCCATCCTCGGGGTGAACGTGGTTTGATATAATGAAATGCAATTAAAAAAGTAGACTCAGTGTTTCTTAAATGATGTATTTCATTGCATGAAACCCACAAGCCTACATTTTGTTACCAGACTTTCAGAGTGATCTGTTGCTATAAAATGTATCAACAATGAAACATGGGAGGTATTTTAGAAAGCCTCTCAGTTTATTGATGTGTGTAATTGTCAAGAAGGATAAAAATAAGTGTCAAATTCTGCAAATTTGCTGGAAATCTGAGAAACTGAAACATATTGATAGTTTTTATCACAGAATGCATGATTGTGCACACAAGTCTCCCGGCAAGATATATAATAGGCATCTAAAACAACAGCAACATTCAAAACCACAGAGTTCCAAGAAATATGCTGTAATTATCTTATTCCCAATATCAATCTACTATTTCAGTCTCTTGGTGCATGACAAAATATACTGCAAACACACATATTTTGATTGACAAATGCCTGGGCTGCAGTTTGTGAAACTCAAGAATGTAAATGAGCATATATATGCCATCAAGTAATCTCCAACTTATATGGCAACCCTTCAGAAGGACCTGTTCTTGACAACCCTGCTCAGCTCTTTTGCATGGAATGCTGTGGAATACTTTATGGCATTGGGCCATTCACAGTTTGTATTCTTCTCCTTCTGCCTTTGATTCCCGTAGCATTGCCTTCTCTAGTGAGCCTTGCCTTCTCAGGCTGTGCTTGAAGTATGACCGCTTCACTTCTGTCTATTTTAATTCCAGGGACAGTTCTGGTTTGATTTGATCTAGGACCCATTTGTTCATCTTTCTGTTAGTCCAGGGTACTCACCGTGTGTTGAACACATCTATTTTCTTCCTGTCCGCTTTTTTCACTGTTCCGCTTTCACACCCATAGATTATGACTGGGGATATACAGTAAGTTTGGATGATCTTGACTGATCTTGTCTCCCTCTGAACTGATGACTGAGCCAAGATATGCAAAATAGTTCACAAATGAACAATCAATAGTTTTGTCATTGTGGCATTAAAACCAAGTAGTTCTTTTATGGTCACGACCTTTTCCCTTAATGTTTAACTGCAGCGTTGCTTTCGGATTTTCTTATTTCACTTTAATCAGGAGTTGTTTTGATTATTTGCTGTTTTCTGCCAGTAATATGGTATCATCTGCGTATCTTAAATTATTCATGTATCTTCCACCAATTTTTGCTGCTTGTTCCTTTGAACTAATCCAGCCTATGCCTATGATATGTTCTACATATGGATTGAACAGAGGGGGAAATACAATACACCTTTGTCCGATGCCTTTGACTAGAGGGAACCATTCTGTTTCTCCATCTTCTCTCCTAAAAGTAGTGCATGTACACGAATAAGCCAGAGGAAGTCACAAGTGGGTGTGGGTGGGAACCCTCAAAGTACATGCTGCATAAGACCATGGGTCTATCTAGTACGGTATTGTTGATGGTGACTGGCAGTATCTTTCTAGGGTTTCAGAGGAGGCTTTTCCAACCCCACTTGGAGATGTTGGGAACAGAATCTGGGAGCTTCTGCATGCAAGGCATTTGCTTTACTGAGTTGCTATGGTTCCATAGTGACCATAAAGATTTTCAAGTCAGGCTTGCTTCCTGGTCACACAGCTTGGAGACTTTGCTTTCACACAGCCCTTTGCTTGCTACAGACTCCTTTTGCCACCCATCTTCTCTGCCCCTTGCCTTGTTCCAGCATATATGCAAAATAAGCTAGACTTGGGTATGCATCAGCAATTCCACATCATGTGGATGTTCTACTTTGATGAGCCAACCTCTTTGGTGGGATGTTCAAGGTTGCCCATTGCAGAGAATGAGAAGCAGGCATGCAAGGCACTGAAGAAGAATCTGCTTTCAGAAAGATAAACTGGCTTCTTCTCTGTGACTGGTGGGGAAAGCCAAGCAGAAAGGCCTTCTCTGTTGATTCCCAAATAATTTGAATGGAGTCAGAGATGTTGGTTGGGTGCTACTGCAGCGAGAAGATGCATTAAGGCCTCGAGTGTGATGAAGCAGAAGCCACCCAGTGATTCCATGACCACCCATCATGGGAATAGGCCAAGTGGAAGCTTTCCAGAAAGCCACTGCAGCTTCTAATTCACTCCCTGGGTCTCCGAAGCCTAAGGAAGTGCCAGCCAAACACTTCCACATTTAAATGATACTGCAGAAGAAGGTAGAAATAAATTCTCAGAAGGCAACGAACAAAGCACGAATTGTGTTCTGGAACCCGTGGAACCCGGCACACAACGATCCTGATCTATTTCATTCAATGGGACTTTGCCATTGTCTTCATTTGGATGAGAGCTGCATCCAAGGTTATTTTCTGTTTATTGAAGGATTTTGGCACTCATGTGTGTGTCATGTTATATTCCAACTGCCTGGCATGGGGAACCATGAGAACAGCCTCGGATCACCATAACAAGACTGAAATATATTTCAGTTGGATTTCAGGAAAATAGGTTTCTTTCATTTCCCATTGTCTGGTTTAGAATCTGGGCATCTTTCCTCTTCTTTACAGTTGCTGCATCATAAAGTGTAACACTGGGCCAAAGTAAGGCTAATGATTACTGCTGTTGGTATAGAAGCTTGAGTCCTCTTTTGTTTACAATATTTATATATTGCCTCAGAACAAAGCTTGCTGGATGATTTACAAGTTAAGTAGGAACCTAAGATCCAAAGGCAAAGCATTACAACTTGGAGTATCAAAAGAAGATAAAACCAGAAGCAAAATAAAGCCAAAGTAAAACCAGCGAGAGAGAACAAGACGGTGCAATACTTATCTCATTATATTCAGAGATAAGAAAAATTTAAAATGCTGACTGAAGACCAGTGTTAAAGCTATTTCATATTGACTTAGGGTCCACACATCCAGGGCATGAGATAAGTATTAGAATTTTGACACTTATCCTCCATGTATCCACACTTTTTCTTGATCTTTCAGTCCCAAATCCACATAGGATGCCTGGATCAGCAAAGATGCCTCTTTTTGTCCTGTCCTCAGCTTCTTTAAGAAGCAGCTGAACCTAACTGAATTGCTGGAGAACTCTTCCAAGATGCCTCTGTCTTGCATGTAAGCAAGCATAATTAGTGGCATTGCACAACATCGTTACTGATAGTGGGGAATGTCTATGGAATCGTTGGGCTTAGCTTCCAATTTTCTGGCTTTGGGGACCTTGAGCAAACATTACTTTGCTCTGGATTGGCAGATTTTAATATCACTGAATTTCTCTGTTTTTTTAAAAAATGAAATCCTTACTCACAATGTTCTGAGAACTAGAACTGAAATTTGAAGACAAAACACATGCAATTAATTCACTGGGTACATGTATAAAAATGAATAGCTACGGCCCTGTATTTTCAAAATGGCTTACTTCTGAATAAGTCCGCCCAGGATTGCAGCACTAATAAAACAATATTAAACTCTCACAGCCTAACAAATAAAACCAGCATCTATATTAAACTTCACATATTAACATAAAAGGCATAGCCGCAGTGTATAGATATACAATTTTAAACCTTTACAATCATTCTAACAGTTAAAATACCAGGAAAATCAAAAGGCTTTTGCCTGATGCCGAGAAGAATATAAGAGGGTGCCAGAAGAACCTCTCTGAGGAGCTAATTCTAAAGTTGGGGTGCCACTGCGGAAAAGGCCCTTTTCCTTGTAGCCACCTCCTTACTTCCCGGAGAGGGGGCTCCTTCAGAAGGGCCTTTGATGAGGACCGAAGGGGCTGGGTAGGTAAATGTGGGAAAAGGCACCCCTTTAGATAGCATGACCCCAAGCTGTTTAGAGCTGCAAAACCAGCAACCTTTCTCCATGTCATGTGCAGTGCAAGAGACCGCAAGTCTCATGCATGGAAAAGGGACACCACTCAAGCGATAGGTCCTGGTATGATTTGATTCCTGATTTGCACACACTTGGACACTTGGTGAGTTCACCAGCAAGTTGGATTCACGGCTGCAGACAAGTGGGCTGGAGTTCAGGGAGCTGAGCCTGGGGAATACCATGGATTCCCCCTCCCCCCAAACAATCATCCTATGTCCCTAATCAGGATGCTTTCGGGAACAGCTGAATTCAAAGCATGCAGTACCGACATTCTAGCTTCAGAGAGAAACTGAGCAGGCTTCCCATAGATTTGCCAGTACTTCTTAATGGCTTGTATCTGCAGCAATTGGCATTACATTGGTTTGAAAACTTGCACAATTGTTGAACACATAAGGCCAAACGTTGGATAATAGCTCTACAGATGTCATTTTTATGAAAGGCAGAAATTTGAGGCTTATAATGTTTTGTGGTTCTCTTAACTAAGGGAACTCCTGTGTCCCTTTAATTATATGTAATGCAGAATAACACGGTGCCGTATAGATCACTGTAGACTGTAACTTTTGCACAGATGGATCAGAGAATGCCCAGGACCATGCAAAAGCTCCATATTTCTGGGACTGCTTCTAGAATGGATTTTGCCAGATTTTAATTGGCGCTACCAGCCACCCATCTGTTTCGAGGCACAACTGAAAGTGGTAATTTTTGAAATGTGGGGGACCTCCAGCATTGCCTCCTATTCCGTGAGCTGCACAAATCTATCGGAAGACTGCACCTGCCATTTAAGGTGCTCTTGCAGGTTCCCTCACCATCTGAAATAAGGACGGGTGCTATCTGGAAGGATCTTTTCAGTTGTGATTTTGCCCTGTATAAGAAATGAGCATCATTTTAAATGCTTTTCCCAGGTGATTTGGAAGGGATTTTTAGTGTGCGTGTCTGTGGGGTTCAAGTATGCCAGTTGATTTCATGAATACCAGTATAGAAAATTCTCTCATAGTGACTCAGTCACCTCAAAAACAGATGTATGAATCAACTTGCTGTATCCATGCAAGGTATCTGCACCCATGTTTCTGAGCCATGTCGTCATATTGTGCTGACACACAATATTGGGATGCCACATAATGGCTTTTTTTAGGCATAATATTTTGACAGAAAGGGGACGTGGATGTTAAGTTGGAGCTTAGATATCCCTTTGTGTGCTTAACTGATTATTCCAAGGGTAGATAGTTGAAGAAAAAAAAAAAAACTTCCTGCAGGTTGTATATTGCAGCTTGCCTGCCAAAGACATGACGAACAAATTGGTGTATGAAAAATGCTTTTTTCCGACCCTGGATTCAGCTCATCAGCTAGATTCAACTGTCATCACCGGACTTTCATGAGGAGAAGCTGTCCCAGTTCACATAACCCTAGGCAGCCGTTTCACACTTCCCAGACACAGCGATCTGATTTTGCTATCAGATGTGCAGGCCTCCAATCAGTCATGGCTCCTTGATTTGTATATCTGTATGCTTGCAAATTGCAATGATATATTTGCGGCATTCATGCATGCGTATTGTCGCAAGGATGTAATGGCCACCTGCAACAGCGGCTCTTCATCTCTTTGCCTTGGTAAGAGCTGTGATGAATTTGTACAGTGCTTTTCTGTTTCTGTTTCTTTGTAGTAATAGTTGCATTTTATTGTAAATTCTTATTGCCAAGCGCCACAGGACATGTTTGCATGAAGAGTATACAAATAGCTTAGACAAATGAGTAAAATAAACAAAGATTTAGCTATCCATGTGAAATATATCTATGTGAAAATTTTCACTTCCCATCTTTCTAGGGAGGATACACCCTTGCTGATCTACGATTCTGCCCCATCTCATGCAAGAAGCAGCAAATGAGATGAAAGTTGTGTGAGGAGTGATGCTTGTTTATTTTATTGCGTTTCCATGTTCCTAGATATTTTTATATTTGTATTCTCAAATTTCCTGGGTGATAGAGATGCAAGGTTGCTATGCTTGTCTGTGTTCAGGCATTGCCTGTAACATCTACTTTTGCCCTTAGGTGTTCACCTAAAGGTAATGTCAACCTGCTCTCCTTATATCCCTTCCCATCTTCTCATTCTGTTATGCCCATATTGGATCCTGGGAAAAATAGTCTAATTCCTCTTCAGAGCTTCGCAAATATGTTGCCCTCTTGGAGATGATATGCTTGGGAAGAATCATATTTTCCCTCCAGTTCTGGAGCATTGGAATATTATTTGCATGGAAACAGGATCATTATTCCTTAAGAGGCCATCTGCTCCTAGGGCTTGTCCCCTGCAAAGCTCTCCAATTCCTAATCCTTTATATGATGATGTGATGTCTGGATACTGGAATGGAATATTGGTGATGTCAGAGGCCCAGGATTATGGTGCTTTTGAATGCAGGAGCAGATGGACTTTGCATACACAGGGATGCCCGTGGAGAGAAGGAATCAAAAGACTGTGTGAGGGAGGGAGGGAGGGAGGGAGAGAGAGAGAGAAGTTTGCTACTAAATGAAGCACTCAGCACATTATTCCATAATATTTCCTGTGTTTTACGATCCAGTGCTGACTAACAAACATAAGACCCTTAGAGTTCTTCCTTCAGAATTTGCTAGCACAAAGAGCCATGAACAAGCGGCATCCTGAAATTCTCCTTCCTGTTTGTAGGCAGAGAAATTGTGAGGATAATTTCTCTGAATTTCTACAGGAAGAGGAAAAATTCTTCCGAATTGCAGTTCACAATTGGCAGGGTTTTTAAAAAGTGCTTATTATATTTCTGTGGTGCTCGTTAGCTGAAACTCTTGTAGCCTCCTTTCTGCTTTAACAAAAAACAAGCAGTACCCACTTTTGGGGTCATTTTTGATCCTTGGTGAAAGTAGCTCTGGCAAGAAAAATGCTGAATTTGAAAAGCCTTTGTTCTGGTTGTAATTTTCCCTCTGAAGGTTGCAATAGACCTAAGAGTGGCTTTCAGCTATCAGCAAGTACAGGTAATTTAAGGTTTAATCCTTCCTGAGGCTGTGCAGAAAGAGAAAATCTGCATAATGTTGCAGACTTTTCATTTGCATAACAATAGTTTGGCCTACTAACTTTTAAAAGTCATAGCATAGCTTTTCTTTAATGGAGTTTAATTCTGTTTGCTGCAGGTTTTAGGGAAGCATCTTAAAAAGAGACCAAGATGTTCTGTAGTGACCATTCCTTTGTCCCTTTTGAGGGGTTCTAATTTTGAGGGGGTATAAAAATACCCTATAGAGCTATTTTTATGGCGATTCTGGAGTACTTTTGTGTTTCAGGTGTTGGAAAGTCCGAATAAATCCTTAAGTAAAACAATATACTTTTGTGTGTCCTTTAATATAAAATCTGGCAGCAGTGCCTTTACTCTCCCTCCCCATCTGCAGGTTTTTTCCTTTCTTGTTCCTTCTCTGGGAAAGCAGCTCCAAACTATGCAAATAAACTACCTGCTTTCAGCTTCTGATTGTCCAGCTGAAACAGAATTGAAACAGTGTTGCAAGATCCAGGCAGCAGTGCTTCCTTTGCAGTGTAAAAATACCTAGCCAGCTCATGCATTGTCTTAAGGAATTCTGTATCTCTGATTGCAAAAACCACAACATTTTAAACCTGTTAGATTTCTGAAATTCCCAGTTGTTTCATTTGTTATCTGTTCCTCAAGCCTTTGATGGGTCATGATGCCTATAATTATTTCTTCCTTCCTTAATAATTATTTTTTCCTGATGCCTATAATTATTTCGTGAACATAGAAGGGTATCACCTTTTTAGAAAGGACAGGAAGGGAAAGAGAGGTGGGGGCACGGGATAGGAAGGGAAGGGATAGGATGCAGTGAGATAGAATGCAGCACAGATGGGGATTCGGTAGAGGCAGTCTGGGTGAAACTTAGAGGTTTTGACAGGGAAAGAGACCTGACAGTGGGGGCATGTTATCACCCTCCAGGTCAACTTGAGACCCTGGATGATGTTCTGACAGACCAGATTCTAAGGATATTTTGGGGGAGAGACACAGTAATTATGGGAGATTTCAATCTCCCGAATATTACTTGGGAGACTCACTCGGCAGTGACAGCCAGGTCACGTTGCTTCCTAGAAGCTATAGAGGGAGGGTTTTTCACACAGTGGGTCTGAGAGGTGACGAGGGTGGGGGGGACATCCTTGACTTGGTCTTGACCAATAGGGAGGAGCTGATAGATGAAGTACAGATTAGTGGAGCTCTGGATGCGAGTGATCACTCCATCCTTTGCTTTGAGATCAGGGGATTGGGGACATGCAGCAGGTTGAGCACTAGAAGCTGGGACTTCAAGAGGGCCAACTTTGGCCAACTGAAGGCCAGACTGGGGAAAGTCTCCTGGGATAGGTTACTGGAAGGTAAGCAAGTTGAGGAGGGGTGGATAGCACTCAAAAGGGAGGTTTTGGAGGCGCAAGCCTTGACGATACCTCTAGTCAGTAAGGTGGGGAGGCGGAGGAGAGTGCCGCCATAGATGCGAAAGGAGGTGGTTAGAGGGATTAGAGGAAAGAGGAACCGCCATAGGAAATGGGTACTGGGGGAAATAGACAAAAGGGTATACCGGGAGGAGGAGGCCTGTTGCAGAAGGATTCTTCGCAAGGCTAAGGCTGATTACGAGCTGAGACTTGCCAAGAATATCAAGAGCAACAAAAAGGGCTTCTTTCAGCATGCAAATAGGAAGAGGAAGGGGAGACAAGTGGTGGGACCACTAAATAAGGAGGAAGGAGATCCAGTGACTGATATGAGGGAACAGGCACAGATGCTAAATGACTATTTTGCCTCTGTGTTCTCCCCAAAGCAGGACGGGGGATATCCGCATAGGAGATTAGATGAGGCTGGGGACTTAGGGGCACAGATTAGAGTCACCCCCCCTTGAAGTTGAGGGGCTCCTCAGAGCATTGGACATTACAAAGGCACCAGGCCCTGATGGGTTACACCCGAGAGTACTTAGAGAGTTGGCAGGGGTTCTCGTGCCTGCTGGCCTCCATTTTTGGGAGAATGGGTGAAGTTCCAGAGGACTGGAGGGTGGCATCAGTGGTCCCAGTCTTCAAAAAGGGTAGTAGAAAGGACATGGGAAATTATAGACCGGTTAGCCTTACGTCCATTGCAGGAAACACAATGGAAAGGCTCATAATAGAGAGAGATCTAGTAATGCTAGATAGGGAAGGGAGGCTGATAGCCACACAACACGGCTTCTGCAAAAACAGGTCCTGCCAGACAAACCTTGTGGAATTCTATGACAAGGCTTCAAGATGGCTAGATGGAGGGGATGCAGTGGATGTGGTATACCTGGATTTCAGCAAGGCCTTTGACCAAGTGCCCCATGATATCCTGGTGGAGAAACTGAGGAGTTTTGGGATACACCAAAGCACTGTCCGGTGGATTAGGGCATGGTTGACTGACCGAAAGCAGAAGGTAACCATTAGTGGGGAATCATCGGGATGGCGACCAGTGACAAGCGGGGTCCCCCAGGGCTCTGTCCTGGGGCCGATCCTGTTTAATCTTTTCATTAACGACATGGAAGAAGGGGTGAACAGTCTACTGATCAAATTTGCAGACGACACTAAAACTGGAGCAGTGGCCACAACTGAGGAGCAGGTACTCCAGACCCAAAAGGATCTGGACAGACTATGGAAGTGGGCAGGAGACAACAGGATGGCGTTCAGTGTGGATAAGTGCAAGGTCTTGCACTTGGGGCATAGGAATAGCTGTCATAAGTACAGGTTAGATGACAAGTGGCTGGAGAGCAGCACTTGTGAAAGGGACCTCGGGATACTGGTTGACTGCAGGCTAAACATGAGTCAGGAGTGTGATGCGGTAGTCAAGAGGGCGAACGCCACCCTTGGTTGCATAGCCAGAAGTGTGGCTTCTAGATCAAGAGAGGTATTACTACCACTCTACACGACTCTGGTGCACCCGCAATTGGAGTATTGTGCTCAGTTCTGGGCCCCTCATTACAGAAAGGATATAGCCAGGTTAGAGTCAGTGCAGCGTAGGGCCACAAGGTTGGTGGCCGGTTTGCAGGGGATGGGGTATGAGGCGAGACTGAGGGAACTGGGTCTCCTCAGCCTGGACAAGAGGAGACTCAGAGGGGATCTGTTGGCGACATACAGGTATGTGAGGGGATGTCACATGGAGCTGGGGAGAGACCTGTTCTCCCCTGCAGAGGAAGGCAGGACACACTCCAACGGAGCAAAGCTCAGGGAACCAAGGTTCCATTTGGATGCCAGGAAGCACTTCCTGACAGTCAGGACCCCGAGGGTGTGGAATGGGCTTCCACGAGAGGTCGTTGAGGCCCCATCGGTGCTGGTGTTCAAGGATAGGCTGGATGTCCACATGGTGGGCATGTCACGAGTGGAGCCGGCTGGTGCTGGAGGTCAGACTAGATGGCCTGGGAGGCCCCTTCTGACTCGCTCTGTTTCTATGTTTCTCAATGTTTCTGTATTATTCCTCTCTGTACTCGCCTTCTCACCCATCCAGAATCTCATTACTGCCCTGAAACTGTGTACACAACTTATAAAAAACTCTGTCTGTGCTCTGGAAACTTGTAGCCAGTTCAGTATACTGACTACCTGACAGTGCTGTTGTTCTTTCTCTGTTAGAGAGGGATTCCTGGGGTGTCTTGCCAAGAAACTGCAGAAACTGCATGTAGTGTCTTCCCTCCGAATCCGAACGTATATCGTCCCGGTTCTGTGCTTCTGAGATTTCCTGACACAGGCAAATTTTATTTCATAGGAAAAAACCCATGGTAATAGGTAGGAAGCTGAAATCCAGGGATGTTTAGACTAGGCTCTTTGTGACTATATCCTAGAAGAATGAATTGGGAGGATTGCCTATGTGTAATTTAGTCAGTGTAGCGTGGTGGCTTGAATGTTGGACTGGAGCCACAGGAGAACTGGGTTCTAGTCCGCACTCAGCCCTGTAGCAAACTGGGTAACTTTGGGCTGGCCACTCATCTGAGCCCAACTTACTTTGCAGGGTGATTGTTGTGGGGGTAAAACGGAGTGAAGGAGGACTGTGGAAGCTGCCTTGGGTTCCTTGCAGCAGGAAAAGCATTGGGCTGCACATGCTCAATCAGGGACATTATACCTATGCAGCTCCTGTGTGCTTGTCAGCAGAGCTTTCTGGGAGAGGAATATGGATGGGCCACATGCACAGAGGCACTGAGAGGCCCAAGGACCAGTGGGTTCTGGGGCAAAGGCTACTGCAATCACTTGGCAACAATCTGGATCAGATATTTATATGGGAAGCAATTGCTTGTCTGAGATTGGATTGGTGCTCCTGTGGTCGAAAGGCTAGAGAGTAAGGAGAGAACGCTTTGATATTCAAGTTCTATCACTGTTCCATCAGAGATCCCAAAGGGATTTTATTCCCCATTCCAAAGAGAGGTTGATGGGGTCCAGGTTGGATTGGAGCCCAGGAGAATCAGACTGGATGCCAAAGGGTTGACATTTCCAATTCCTCTCTTAATCCATGGCAACTAAGGCTGGATATCTGTCTGCTCCACAGAAAGTTTTAACATAGTAGCTGACTTGCTCCAAATAACTGTTTCAAGTGTTTGAATCAAAATCACTCCTCCCCATCTTTCACTTGCCTTAATATATTTTCTTTAGAGAAACACCTTACCATTTCTTTTCCAGCCTTTCCAGTGTGTAGAGCACAATGTTATCCGAAGATGCGCCACCAGGGATGTCTCAGAAGTCCACAGTGGACTCAAATAAGTCCAGATTTCTTGGAATGTGAATACCTAAATTTCCACAAATGGAAATTTACATTTCCTCTGGAAAAAAAAGTAAATTAAAAAAGTACTGACAAGAAATGCACAAATCCTGCCCCCACCCCAAGCATGGAACATGTGCTATTTATTTATCTGATGTATAAAACTACAAACAATGAGCTCAACAAGACCCTATGGATGGTGTACATCTAACAGTAACATCAAATAAAATCATACCAAAAAAAGTAGTTAAAAGCATTTTTATGGAGGGCCTTGCACACTTTTGGCTTATTTGTGCATTTTTGGGGAGAACAGATTTGCACAAATAGATGGAAGCATGTTTGCGCCAATTCTGAGTTTGTGATTCAGAGCACAACCAAACAACTGGTGCTCCCAGAACCATTTTCTCTCCGGTAGCTCATCCTTGGCAGCCTCCTTAAGAAGCCAACTTTCCTCCCCCCAGGCTTGTGAGTTGCTTTTGCTCTCTTATCTAGCCATGCTGCTCTGTAGAGTCAATGTGACCTGTGCTTCCTCATGACCCAGAAAAACACCACCAACCCATTCCTGCCCAGACAGCCATCGGAGTGTGTTGCCCTGGTGATTTCAGGAGTGAAATGGAGCTCTGAGCAGAATCTCCTGCTTCAGTAGAACTGTTGGGGCCTGGATCGTGATGTTCTCAGTGGCCAAAGCAGCTTCAGAGAATTGGAATGTGCTCTCATTATAGCTGATGACTATCATTTTGAAGCTGGGTCACTCACAGAAAGAAAAGCATTTTTCCCCCTCCGTTTGTCCATTTTCATGAATAAAGCAAAATGTCCTGCAAAATCTGAATGTTGCTCTGTTTGAAAGCAAACCCAAGTATTTAAAAGGGATCCCGTGATGTTTTCCATCCACACCAAAGGCAGAGAAGGACATCTGATGATACCGCAATAGTGAAATTCTATGCAGGTCTAATTTACAAGAAAGTTAGGGGTCCACAGGTAGTTTCTGTATGTTACCCACCCCAGTTTGCAAGCCTCTGGATATCTCTTTCAGATCTCTAACCCAAATTCAGCCTTAGCATTCAAACATGGGTCAATTTCTATGCCTATTTTTCTACTTCCCTGATACGACTGATGCTTTTTCATCAATGATCGATATTTATTTATTTTTATTTCCCCTTTCCTGCTCCTCAAAGAAAGGTCTCCTGGAACAGCTTAGATAGAACTGTGAAAGAAGACAGGCTTGGAAATTACAAAGACGTGATATAACAGGGGAAAGGAATACTGAGAGAAGAGGGGGTCATGTCTAGGGATGTGCAAGGAATCCATTTGGAGGTGGGAACACACCGGATTCAGCCCCCCCAAACTTTGGCCCACTTTGCAGTGGCACTGAGTCTCAATTCCTGCTAAGCACTCCCTGCACTCATAGAAACACAGAAACTGAGCGAGTCAGAAGGGGTCTCCCGGCCCATCTAGTCTGACCCTGGCTCCAGCTGGCTCCGCTCATGACATGCCTACCATGTGCATGTCTAGCCCATCCTTGAACACCCTCACCGATGGGGCTTCAACCACCTCCCATGGAAGCCCATTCCATACCCTAATAGAACAGAGTACTGTAAGAAGTGGGACATGAATCTCATTGGACCTCACGAGATCGCCTGCCTCTTGGTCCGCATCCACTCATGGGGCACTTGCGAGGAACCAAGCCCCATGTGCCGGGATTGAGCCCCTCTCTGTGCCAGCAGCATGGGCAGGGAAGATGCTTGTTTGCTGGGAATGGCACCTTCCTCTGTATCCTGCAGCTGATGGGAAGGTCGCTGGTTGTGCAACCGGGATGCTTGAGAGTTTGTTGGCTTCCTCTCGGCTTGGCTTATTTGCAGGACTGGGCCAGACAGACAGGAAGTCTGCAGAGGCTTAAGGGATGGATTCCAAAAAGACTCATCCCAGCCCTAATCAAATCCTCAAGGAGAGCTGGTTGAACGTTCCTGCTTGCTGTTCATTCATCTCTCCCAGTGCAGCCTAGTGGAATGGCTACTGGTTTAATGGGCTGCCAGAGTGGGGTACTCTTAGCCTGAATCCAGTTTGGTGCTCCAGTTTTCTTGTGTTCTTTCTGCTTCTGTCTTTACTGGTGCTACACTTTCCTGCATGCATTTGCCCTCGGTGATGTCCCCTTCAAAGCTAAATTTTCACCTTTCCTTTGGCATTGCAGCGTGTTGCTTGTCAAGAGAGCAATGCTTTTGATCAGGCTTGTCAGCCTGGAGCATCACCTGTTCTACATAGAACAGTGGGGAAACCTCTGTCAAGGTTGGTAATGAAGGACTGAGTTCACCTTCATGAGAAGCATGCTCATGGGCGCCCGTTATTTCTGAGGCATGCAACCACTCACAGCAAATATTTATCAAACTCAGAAATTCCAGTGATCCACAGAGCATTTCCTTTCATGCGCAGGACAGCATTAGGATCTAGTATTCTTGAGCATGGAGAGAGGAACTGAAGCACTTCCTTCATAAGGGAGGAAGAGAAACCAAGTATTACTGACGAGGAACAAGAGACCTAGTTGCTTGTTGAGATCTATGTGTATATGTATCATTGACATCTCAGTAAAGGTTGCTGAATGTTTGCAAGCAAAGAGTGGGATTTGTTGATTGCTCTGCAAAGCTTTAAAGACTTGTTTGCTGATCTGCTGGCACTGTTTGGGTGGACTCAGTACTGAAGAAAAGGACATAAGAAGACCCATGTTGGCTCAGCACAAAGGCCTAGCCAGTCCAACAGTATATAAATGTGTTATAAATGTGTTATTTATATCCTTCTCTTTCCTCCAAGGTAGCTCAAGGTAGCATACACGACCCTCCTCCCCTCCATTTTATTTGCACAACAGCCCTGCACCAGCAGGGGGTTGGACCCAATGGCCTTCATGGCCCCTTCCAACCCTACTTTTCTATGATTCTATGATTCCATGCGGTGAGCTGTGGGGAGAACCTGAAGAAACTCCAATTGATGTGGCTATGAGTTATGGGTGAAATGGCTTTGGGAGGAGGGCTAGCTGGATTAGGAGAGCTTTGCCCAGATGGTGAATGGCTGTGTTGTGTTCTGGTCCTCTTCCCACACATGGGCCTTGTTGATTCCCCTTGGTCTGTGGACACCTTAGATTGCTGAAGCAATGGACTGGATAATAAACAGAACCAGGATGCTGTTTATTCTCCTGTGTCTCCAACGTGTTCTGGAAAGAGTTGCAATCCTTTTGAAGGAATAGGCAGGTAGTTTGTAGATCCTCCTGGAGCCATTCTTATCATCTGAGGGTCAAGTGGCCCCACTATCATGTAGCGCTTCTACCAACTTTCACTGATGTCTACAGTTGTCTATGCTCTGGTGATCTCCAAGTCAGATTCCTGAAAAGTGCTCTGTGACTTGAGATTGGCTCAGAAGCTGCAGCTAGTGGAAAATATAGTGGCCATATTTATAACAGGGGCAAGAATGTCTAAGTATAAAATATGAATTCTGCTTTGCTTGTACTGGTTGCCTGCATGTTTCTGAGCCCAGTTCATGTGTGGAGAGGTGGGTAAAGTGTTGGACTGGGGACTTAGGAGGTCTGGGTCTAGTCCCCATTCAGACCTGAAGCTCACTGGGTGACTTTGGGTCAGTCACTCATTCTGACACTAGTCCAGCTCAGAGGATTGTCCCTGTGAGGATTAAATGGCACGGAGGGAGTCAATATGGGTTCCTTGCAAGAGGAAAAAGACTGAATTTAAGCTCAGTGCAATAAAAATAATTTTAGGGTTTTAATCTTTCCAAACTGTGCAGACAGCTTCAGTTACTGGGCAGTATAAAAATGTAATAAATGAAATGAAAAGAATGAACCTCATCTGCAGCCGGTAGGGCTGTAGTTTATATATTAGGCAGGGGGAAGGAATGGGGAGGATTTAAAGAAGATTTTGTCAAAGGAAGATTTATTTGTAGCCCTACAACTCCTTCTGGAAAGACTTCCTCAGGGGCACTAAATAACAGATACAGAATGGGATAATCAGAAAATGAAAATGAACGCACACACAGTTGTAATGTGATCTCTTGCTAAACAGTATTAAAACACAATTGTTTCAATTAGTCTCATTACAAACTAGCATCTAAATCTGCAACTCAAGGGATTATATTGCCCCATTCATCTTTTGTTGAAAACTATGAATACTGAACCTACATACAAGCTAATAATATTAAACATAGTAACAAAACAAACATTGTTTAAAAGAGAAAATCTCCATGAACAAAACAGCCTTCAAATTTTATAAAAAATGCAGCTCACAGTCCCTTTAAGGCTGTATTCTTATGCATATTTCAACAGAAATATCCTACAAATTCCAGTCCCACAACTTCCTGAGGAAAATTTTCTGTTTAATCATGCATAGGATCACACCTTAAAAGTATATGCATTGGGTATGCTGATGTATTTTTAAAAAGAAATAGGTTTGTAGTATAGATACGTTAATCCAGAGGTGGGAGATTCTGCTCCTCCAGATGTTGTTGGACAGCAGCTTCCATTATCTTTGGTCAGTGGCTGTATGGGGGTGGATGGAAGCTCCCTCCCAAGAACATCTACAAGGCCTCTGGGTCTCCAGCCATGACCCAAACCAACGAGGCTAGAAGAGGTTTGCCTTATGGCCATCTCCCATCTTCACAATGTGGATGGGGTCCTTTTTTTATTTCTGTGAGATGAGAACCTCAGAGGCTTTTTTAAAATCTTTACCCAAATAGCATCTAGCAAAATTCTATGAAAATTCACACAAGCATTTTAAACTCCTCCTTAGACAAAACTCCCAAACATGATTGGGCTGCTCAAGAAATTCCCTGATGGTGCAAAACCTTTTCTTGGGTATGATTATTTTTCATATATGCATTACAAAAAGAAAAAAAACATAAAGGGCAACCAGATCCTGATGCCGGATCAGATTTGGGTTGGGGTTTTGAGTGTGATTTTTAAAAAGTGCAAGTCTTAACATAGCTACAATTATTTTACTTAAAAATACCCAACAGATTTTTTAAAAGAATAAATGTCACTTTTTCTGTGGAATATAAGCAGAGTAACATACCCAGGCAACCATCTGGAAGGTCTTACTTTTAGTTTTCAAGTTCTGGCTCAGGGCTAAGATGCATTTACCATAAGCTGGGGAAACTTTTTATCCATCTGGCTTCTTAGCATCCTCAGTTCCTCCGAGGAAATAAATGAGTGGAGAGTGAGCAGGACAAGAGCATCAATGAGGAGCTTTGCGGCCATCCTGGAAAATCCCACCGGCCAGCACAGAGCTGAGCAACTTCGGGCTGCAAAAGAGCCCTTCCCTGAATGAGGCCATAAATGAAGGTCAGCTATGGAGATCTCACTATAATCCTACAAGATAAATTGTGCTGAGCAAGCCGTTGTTCATTGCCTCCCCCACTTTACTTCTTTCTCTTGTGTTGGATTCAACTTAAAACTTTTCTGGTTAATTTCTTCATGCCATGGCCAGTCCTTGTGATTTGCAACCTGTCCCTTGCCGGCAGTCTGTCTTCCAGGAGTGTAGCCTGTGGTTCCAGAATTCAAAGCTCTTGCATTGAAACTACCTTCATGACCAGGTATTTACCTGAAGTATTTTTCTTTCCCTTTCTAACCCATTTCTAGGTATTGAAAAATGGGATGAGAAAACTATCTGGGCCTGAAAGTTCTTGAGTTTTCTTTCCAAAGCTACAGAGCCTGACATGATTCCTTCAAACTCTGCTTGCCAGTATCATTTGATCTCACACAGATGAGAAAGATGGGAAACATGTCAGTGAGCTTTACAAGCACTGGCAACCATCACATCTTTAATCCATCATCCAGGGAGGTAGCATAACTGGCTAGTCCATGGCTCTTCCTGATATGCATTGGTTTCCATTCCATGCATCAGGGAGTTTACCACAAATCCACTCCTCTTGTTGGTTGTAGGCTTTGTTTCATTGCTTCTACTTGACTTGACAGTCTTGACAGTCAATGCATGGGGTGCTCTATAGTTCCTCCACAGGCTGCCATCTGGTCTCATCCTCAAGAACCTGAAAGTGGTTTCATGGTTCCACTCCTTCCAGTTCTTCAGCTCCTAAGTGACACTCTTTTCCAGGGAATTTTCTCCATTTCATTTCCCCTTGCCTCAGGAGTCTCCTCTTCTGCCTCAGCTTGCTGGTGCTCTTCTGAGCAGAGAAGAGCAGAGCCGGCTGGAGCTGGGGGTCAGACTAGATGGTCCGGGAGGCCCCTTCTGACTCGCTCTGTTTCTATGTTTCTACACTCCTGTACTTCACTTTGCTGTGGCAGTCCCACCACTTTGTCAATGAAAATTTCACCTTCTGTTATTTCCTTCAGGATGAATGTTTGTCATTCCAGTGTTCACTTTTCTTCCTACAGGGCCACCAGTTTGCACTTGTTGCACATGAAGACCATCTTGATCTCGGGTGAGAAGATGAACATTGCTCAGACCTTGCAATTCACTACCACTGGAGAGACTTTTCCAACCACAGTCTCTACCCCTTCCTTGATTCTGTCTTACTGATTATCTCAGAATGGCTTTTGCCTTCTTCTGTCTTCCTTGAGCATTAAGCACAGAATTCTGCTAGTATGTAAGTGTGTTACAAGAAACAAAAAGTGGTCAGGGGGATCCCCTTTGTGCTCCCCTGCTCCTCCGTAGTCAAACTCCTGTTTACTCTCCCTATTCACGTGTTCTGATCACTTCCTCCCTCAGAGCTTTCTTGCCGGCATGGTCCCTGGACCAGCTAGGGCAGCTTCCTTTGCTCTGCTCAATGAGAAGTCATGAAACAAAATGGCGGTGTCCCCCAAGCTACCACTGGGGAGTATTCACATTAAAATGGAGTCAAAGTGGCCCAGGTTATCATGGCATTTATACCAATATCTGGGCTTGTTTCTATTAGTGTCATTCCTAACCTGTCAGGTGGACTGTACACTCATTCTGGTTCATGTTGGTTAGGATGAAAGTGATCTGTGGGTAGAGGGGGTTGAACCCTCTCTCTTTGTCATAGATAGTTATGAGATAGTATTTACATGTACATGGGTTTTGAACCTCCACAGGGTTGGAGAGTCTTTTAAGCCTATTAAAATGGTCTACCCTTGAAGAATAAGGGACCCAAGAACCAAGGAAGTTCTTTTCCTAGAGCTAAACAATTTTGTTGAGGACCTAGTTGATTTGTGGAATGGGCAGATGATCAGGGTAGTTGGCACTGTCATTCTAAAGCCTTGTCTTATAGGGCACAAAGTGCAATCTTTTTGGTTTTCTGAAGAGCTGAAAGAAGTTCACACACACAGGTGTTCTGTTGTGCTAACATGGCTAACCACTGTTGACAGAGCTGTCCATTTGTTTCTCCTTCGATTTGTCTGAACTTCCCTTTCAACCATAAACAGCTGCACAGTAAGTTCTATAAATTAATCCTGCATTTTCTGAAGATGCGCTTTTGTCTATATGGATCTTACTGTGGATGTGGAGACTGTGTTAAATGCATTTCATCTAGCTTTTGCAGCTTGTTGAGCATCTTCCATTCCATTGTCCACTCATTGGTAGAACTGTGCTCATTTGCAAATGCACATTTGCACTATTGCACGCACACACACAACTATGCAGTAGCCCAATTACATGTTCACATATGAGAAAATCTCCCCCGAAGTTTAAAAGTCTTGGAAGTCCACAGAATCCATACAGATTAGAAAAAAATAATGTTTCATATTGTGAAATGTGCAGGACAAATACATGGAATTTTTAACTCATTTGAATCCATTGCAGAATTCTCTAATAACCCTAGGCCATCAGTTCAGCTCAAAAGTTATTTCATGGAGAAGGGTGAGTGGGAAACATTCTATTTTTTTCCACACCTTTCTTAATTTTAGATAAATAAATCTTGTGTGTAATCATACTTGTCGATGATGACAACCATTTAGTAAATTCTGTGCATGGCCTTTTACTTGCTCAAATGAAGAAGGTGTTTCAATGGCAACTGTTTCTGCTGTGGATCCCCTAAATATATATAAATCTTGTCAGCTGAGCCATTTTTTTTAATTTAATAACTGAGTTAGCAGACATTGAGTGTGTGGATGGAATAATAATTTATCAAGTTCCTGGATGAAATTGAGATAAATCTTTTCTGAGGCAGAATAATATAGAACAATGTTTTAAAATAAGGAAACGGATTAATAACCTGCAGCACAGAAGACCTCTGCTGTCGGATGTCCATGATGAAAGCCAGGTAGGAATGCAATGCAAAGACTGAAATGACGGAGTTTGAACAAAGCAGTCTCACAATCAAGATGCAAATATATCAGCGTGCAAAGGCCCGTTACACAGAAGCTCAGTCCTGATAGCTTGACGTACATGTGTTGCAATTTATGTCTTACACTTTTGGAGACATCATTCTAGCACACCAACAAGGAACAGACAAATCTGTCAGTTCCATTTCAACAAAGCCAGGGCAAATATCCATGTATTTATTCATGTGTACATTATGCATGAAATATCATTAAGTTCTCAATCCATTGCATTATCGGAGACAGCTTTTTTAACCTTCCAGTATTGTAATATCAGTTTTTTGCCATTAAAAGGGTGCCTTATTTACATCAATTTTCCATTATATTCCAAGAAGCAGGTAGGTTAAAGAGAACATATATATCAGTAACTACTAGAGTTTTCCAGCACAAAGTGTATCTATATTATGACCTCCTCCTGAAGAAAGGCAACCACTGGGCTCTGCCAAAACATATTGACGCTGTTGAGTCCACAATTAATGGATGAATTTCAGTTGTTGCGGCCTGATGATGTGGACAAGTGCTTGGACGAGTACGTCCTACCACTTGCTTACTAGACCCATGCCCATCTTGGCTACTCAAGAAAGCCAAGGATGGGATAGGGACCTGGATCCTGGAGGTGGTCAACGCCTCTTTAAGAGACTGCCAGGTACCTGCCCCTTTAAAGGAGATGGTAGTCCGGCCAGTCCTAAAGAAGGCATCCCTGGATCCAAAGGTGGCTGCAAATTATAGACCGGTGGCCAACATCCCGTTTCTGGGCAAGGTGCTAGAGCGGGTGGTGGCGGAACAACTCCAAGCACTCTTGGATGAAACTGATTATCTGGACCCATTTCAGTCCGGCTTCAGACCGGGGTATGGCACTGAATCTGCCTTGGTCGCCCTGTACGATGACCTGTGCAGGGAGAGAGACAGAGGGAGTGCATCCCTCTTAGTTCTCCTGTACCTCTCAGCGGCTCTCGATACCATCGACCATGGTATCCTTCTGAATAGGCTAGCGGGATTGGGAGTTGGAGGCACTGCTCTGTGGTGGTTCCACTCCTATCTCAACAGCCGATTTCAGAAGGTGGTGCTGGGGGACTATGGCTCTGCGCCATGGCAGTTATGCCATGGAGTTCCGCAGGGGTCCATTTTGTCCCCTTTGCTATTTAACATCTACATGAAACCGCTGGGAGAGGTCATCAGGAGGTGTGGGCTGTGGAATCATCAGTACGCTGATGATACCCAGCTCTACCTCTCATTTTCCACCAATCCAGGTGAGGCAGTGGCTGTGCTGAACCAGTGCCTGGCCGAGGTAATGGGCTGGATGAGGGCCAATAAGCTGAAGCTCAATCCAGACAAGATGGAGGTCCTGTTGGTGGGTGGCTCGGGCCTCGGGATGGGGGACTTGGGCCTTGTCCTAAATGGGGTTGCA
Source organism: Varanus komodoensis (assembly GCF_004798865.1). Taxonomy (NCBI): domain Eukaryota; kingdom Metazoa; phylum Chordata; class Lepidosauria; order Squamata; family Varanidae; genus Varanus; species Varanus komodoensis. Next base: position 8,536,556 of record NW_025335606.1, read on the forward strand.
CTCCCTCTGAGGGACAGGGTTCGCAGCCTGGGAGTGCTCCTCAACGCTAAGCTGTCTCTAGAAGCTCAGGTGATGGCGGTGGTGAGGAGCGCCTTCCTTCAGCTTCGGCTGATACATCAGCTGCGTCCCTTCCTGGAGAACGACTGCCTGGTGACAGTGACACACGCGCTGGTAACTTCCTGATTAGATTTCTGTAGCATGCTCTACATGGGGCTACCCTTGTAGACGGTCCGGATACTTCAATTGGTGCAAAATAGAGCTACCAGGTTTCTGACGGGGGCTGGGCGTTGTTCTCATATAATCCCAGTTCTCCAACAGCTCCACTGGCTCCCGATTGAAGTCCGGGCCCAATTCAAGGTGTTGGTTATGACCTATAAAGCCCTAAATGGCTTGGGTCCTGGATATCTAAAGGAACGCTTGTGCCCATATATGCCCTCCCGCCCCTTGAGATCAGCAACGGATGCCCTTCTCTGGGAGCCCTCTGTGAATGATATTAGGAGGGCGAGTACCCGGAGGAGGGCTTTCTCTGCGGTGGCGCCCCATCTGTGGAATGCGCTCCCCAGAGAGGTCCACCTGGCACCGTCATTATTTGTTTTTTGGCACCAGGCTAAGTCCTTTTTATTTAAAACTTATTTTAATTGCTAAATTATTGTATTTATTAGGATTTTAAATTAGCCGAGAGTGCACTGGTGGGTTTTAAATGTTTTTTTTTTAATATATATATATTTTGTGAGCTGCCCCGAGACTTTGTTGCGATGGGGGCAGCATAGAAATGTTTTAAATAAAATAAAATAAAATAAAAATAAATAAAATATGATAGGAGAGGCATTAACTATACCGCATCTCCAACAACAAATGGATATTCAAAAGATGCCGTGGAGCCCAATATACATGCACCATCGGTTTTTGCTAAATAGATGGACATTGGTGATACAGTTGCCCAGATGGATGGAAATATATGCATTCTGGAATCATTTTACTCAGAGTTGCACCATACAGTTCACTGATATTTTTACTGCCTTTCTTCCTTTTCACTTTTTTTGCTGCAATTTCTCTGAGTATGAGATTAATTTGTTTCTTTTCCCATCCTCTCAGGGCAAGGTGTTTCCTCAACAGACCTTCCTGTGGCAGTTGAGTGAGGGGGAATCCCCCTGCCTCTTCTATAATGCACATGAAAATGCATACGCATGTTTCTGCACATTTCTCCTATTGCATGCTTTTTGCAAGCCATTTTGCTAATATATTGCATTTTGCAATTTTATTCTGCACAATATGCACATTTTTCTACTCAATTTGCTTGGACAACCTTGCTACAAAATTTGGGAAGTGTGGATTTTGAAAGGTACATGGGTTTTGATTTGCAAGGAACCTAAGATGGCTCACATAAATTTCTTTCCCTTCGTGTTAGCCTCACGACAATCCTGTGAAGTCAGGTTAAGAGTCTGACTTGCCCCAAATCATGCAGTGAGTTTCATAGCTGAGTGGGGACAAGAATCTGATGCTAAGTCCTACACCACACAGGTATGGGCCAGTGAAGAATTTCTCCTCCATCTCTAATCTTGGGTAAAGTATCCAATTTGTTCTTCAAAAGCTGTAAAAGATGCAAGGAGCTGCCGGGAACAAGAGGGCCCTGAATTTGTGGTCTAGGACCCTGAATTTACAGATCTAGGATCTGCCTTGCGGGGAGACCTGAGCATGAAATTTTGCCCTGCCATGCCCTGTTACTCTGTCCCAGTCCTCCCTCTCTCTCAGCCTAAGCTTATCTTACAGGGTTGGTGTAAGGATAAAGCAATGAAACCTCTTTTTATATCACTTTGAGCTCCTTGGGGGAAAAGATGGGACAGCAGTGGGAGGAATACAATGGGATGGGCAGATCTCACTCCTTCCTCTGGCATGTTTCAGTTGCAAAGATCCACATTTCCTAACGTATCACCTGGCAACCCATGGAGTTAACTGCTGACTACAAAGGAAAACATGCTGAGCTCGAACTAACTGTAGAAGAGAACAAGCTCTGGGTAACAAGAAGTGAAGTTTCTTTATTTAAATCCTTTTTAAGGGTTTTAGATCTGCACCCTCACAAAGCAACATACAAGCAAGAAGAAAGGGAAGAGAGAAAGATGCAAACAGCCACAGCAACAGCTTTGGAGGACCTATTGTGAAGTTGCTATCATGGGCAATTAGGTGGAAGGTAAGTACAGTCCTGGAATAAAGGCAGCATTGAGTTTCAAGGCTCACCTGAAGACCCGTAGAAGAGGGGAACACAGAAGTCAGTAGAATGGAGTTTTGCAATTTTGGGGTCACCACCAAGAAGATTGTATCTCTTCTGCATGCCAGTGAGGGTGCTCTTAATAGTGGGAACTCCAGAAAGACCTCTGAAGCTGGTCATAATGTATGGACATGAGTGTAGACAAGCCCTTCAGATAACTTGGTCCTCAACCATTTGGGGCTTTTAGGGTTAAGAGCAGCGCTTTCAGTAGGGCTGACTTGTGGGAGGGCCAAAGTGGTACAGCACCTGCTTTGCATGTACAAGATTCCAGGTTCAAACTCTGCCATTTCCAAGTAGGGCTAAGAAAAGCTCCGGCTGAAATGATGGTGAGCTACTGCTGCCAGTCTGTGTCAACACGATTGGCTCAGATGGACTAAGAGCTCCGACACAGTTTTATTTATTTATTTATTGAGAACTTTTCCATACCGGCCCTTCACAGATGTCTCAGGACAGTTTACAACAGATTAATAAAATAGAATAAAAATAGAAATACGAGTAGCGGTTGCACGGCATCCAATGTGAAATATAAAACCACCAATTAAAACAGGTGAACAATTAAAATATTGGGAGAATAAAAAGGGTTTTGCCTGACACCGAAAGGAAAGAAGCGTTGGTGCCAGGCGGACCTGTCTGGGGAGCATGTTCTACAATCGGGGCACCACCACAGAGAAGGCCCTCCTCTGGGCAGTCACCCTCCTGCTCTCTTTCAAGGATGGCTCCTGGAGGAGGGCCCCTGACTCAGATCTCAAGGGGCACATAGGGGAGAAGGAGCTCCTCCAGTTATCCAGGACCCAAGCCATTTAGGGCTTTATAGGTCATCACCAGCACCTTAAATTGGGCCCGGACTTCAATTGGTAGCCAGTGTAGGCGATAGAGGACCAGTGTGATATGTGAATACCTGCCAGTCTCCTTTAGTATCCTGGCAGCTCTGTCCTGAACCAATTGAAGTATCTGGACTGTTTTCAAGGGCAGATCCATGTAGAGCATGAGGTGTAATGATCCATCTTCCTAGGTTCCAAGTGGTCCAGAGCATGAATTCGCTTTCCAGCCTGTGCCTTCGATAACAGCAGAATTGCCAACAGGAATCCGGAGAACCCTGGAACTCTTTCCCTTGAAAAGTAATCTTAGGAATCAGGCCATAATATTGGGGAATGGAAATGAACCAGAGTTGCTATAACTCTAGTCTAGAAAATTAAAATGAAAGATCCCACCATATTTGAGCAGGCCCCTTTCTTTGGCATTTCTTTCCAGGTACATCAGCCATGGCTGTATTAGATGGACCTTGGTGTAATTGAGAGCAAGGCCAAGTCTTATGTTATGTCTTCTGACTGGCTTTTTTGGTGTGGGAATGGAAATGACAGGAACCTAATCATTACCATGTTTATGAGACATCGCAGTGCGTTCGATCAGAACCCTCTTCAATTTCAAGTGGTAATCAGAATGTGTCGGTCTTCCCTTTTTTCCACTTGTGGGTTTCGTCAAGACGGAATGACATGAAAATGTAATAGCAAAAATGGAAAATTAATAATTTACATGAACACGCTTGCCTACAATATTAAAAGTGACACGAATGCTTTAGAAGACTCGCTCTGCAACGCTCTCCTTTAATGGTGATGGTAGCAAGGAAAGAGATGTTTGTGAATGCCCTTCTTTGTTCTTTTAAGGATACTGTCCAATGAGAGGCTCTCACTCAAGTAATACAAAACAGAAATAAATAGAGCCTCCATTCCCCAAATGACTCTTGGTATACATGTGCACAAAGCACATGAACTGAAAGAAAATAATAGGAGGCAAAGTTAATAAGCTTCAAGCTGCACCCAGGTCTTTGGCAGAAGAAAAACGGAATCCAAAATAGCCAAGTCTGAAATATTCCAATCTTTCTCTCTAGCAGTGAACCCCAGAGGCTGAGCACCACTGGTGAGGTGAGAGCCCAAACAGGGCCACTAGTCAGAATGGGGAGGGGACAATGTGTTTGGGTAAACCCGGAGTTAGGCAAATGGATCAATTAACAAAGGGGAAACCCGTCCTAATGAGCCTTGAGCTTCCGGGAGGCATGGAGTCCTGTGCCGTTGTTGGAAATTACAGTGCAGCTTCTCTGGTGCCCATCAAAATCATTTGTCCCCCAAATGTTTTAATTAAAGAAATGTGTTAGCCCCCTTTATTATTTTGGAGCTGCCTCATCTCTGCATGAATGATGCAGGGATTTGGGGGTGTATATTTTAAAGTTTTGTGACACGGCTTGTTTATCTCCAGATGTCCCTGATCACGTGGAGGAGTCCGTTAGAGTTCAGGACACTCCTGCTTGGGGGGCTAGCAAGGGGAGGGGAGGGATTTAGAGGGCAGGGAACTGGAGGGAGGCCATGGATGGCCCGGTCCTCTAACCTATATCTGGGCATAATACTTGAGTAGAGCTATTCTCCTTTCCCAGCGGATCTCCCTGATGCTCTGTTGGACTCTTCTCTGGTGGTTGTGTGTCAGGTTTAGAGTAGGCAAGGATCTGTCCATAGAAGAAAATGATCTATTCCATTCCTCCTCTTTACCGGAATGGACTCCACCCAGGATCCCCTATAACACTGTGACACATTCAGGGACACCTTGGGCAGAAGAGCTACCCAGAGAAACACCGTGCTGTAGGGCCAGTATCTCTCAGCCATTATGCCAGCCTCCTGGGGTTTGCATTCGCAGTCAGCTGGACCAGGACCAACCTGAGAGCCAGTCCATCCAAATGCTTTCTGGTATCCAGTGGGCTCTCTTGCACACCTTCCCACCCGGAGAGTGGCAGCGTGACGATGGTGAGAACCCTCCTGCCACCACCTACAGAAAAGTTCAACCAACTGCCCAGCCATGTTGACGAGCCCGCAATTCCCTGGCACAGCTTCATGCCACAGCTCGGGAGCACCCTCAGAATGGCCACTTCAAGCCTTCCCTCCATCCTCCCATTCTCCGTGCCACTGCTGCTCAGTAGGAACAAGCCCAGAGTCACAGGTGTGTAGGAGAATTGACCAGAAGGCAGCCACATCTCTGAAGCTCCCTTCCCCGTGTGCTTTCCTTGGCTCCTTCCCTGTTTGCCTTTCAGGAGCAATGAGGACATCTCTACTTCCATGGGATGATTCAGTTTTGAAGAAGCTTGCAGGGCTGCAGTCAGGTGGTGGAGTGAAGGCAAAGTAGCATGACAAAAAAACCGAAGTCAGCAGAATTGTTTAGCATAAAACTCTTATTGCCAGGAGCTGAGCTTCAAAGGAGGCATTTCAGGCTATTAGGATGTGAGACAAAGCACATGCAAATGATGGAAAACCACTGAAGAATGGGGAAAGCCATGGGGCGGGGGGGAAGGCATGTCTGCGGGACCTTAGGGGCCCCGTTGGGACTCCACATGCCCCAGAATGGGCTCGTGGAGTTGAGCTTCAACACCACGGGTTTGCGATGGCTGCTCTGGCTGCCAATTGCACTGCTCTGCTTTTGAGGGCTTAGCTCCAGTTTTTGCAGCCTGAAGTGTTGTGCGTGTTGTGCGATGCAGCGCCATGGGAGTCTTTGAATAAGAAGCAGCATGGGCGTGCTTTGCATAAGTAAATAAATAATTGGTCATCCGCCACAGCTGTTGAGGATCTGGCTGGGTGCTGTGGACCCTGAATGAGAATATCAGGGTGTAGCCCTGCTGGGATGCCTGTAGGTTGCACCTGAGGCAGAATGGGAAGAGCAGGAGAGGTCCTCCCACTCGGCATTGTTTATGGATGGCTGTTTTCAGCTGTCTGGCACTGGAATTTCAGGGGTGGAAGGAAGAAGACCGCAGGAGAGGTGTACCCTGGCCCCTTCCATCCCCCTTCCCCACCCATGTCTACCCCTCTCTGAGGTTCTTCTCACCCCTTGACTGTGATAGGGAGAAGGAACAGGTTGAAACACCCAAGTGTGCACTCACACATATATTCCTCCCGAGAGACGGATGAGTGAAAATGTGCATTTTGGCAGGGCGAATGTGTTTTTTTAAATGCATTTCTTTCCCAAAAGTATGCATTTTGTGGATACTTTCACAAGCTTAGGAGGACACAAGCCCTTAAAAACTTTCTCCAGAAACTATGCCTGCTTTCTCAATCAGGGTTGCAAACAGGACAAGCCTGAATAAAACATGCAGCAGACAAGATGGGGGCCCTCCTCCAGGTTGGGGACATGCATGGGTTGCATTACATGATTTGCTGTGACACCTCCAGTTCCATGAGTTGGAAGCATCGTGGTTTTCTATAAGCCATGAAGCATTTTTCCAAGTGCAGCAAGAAAGGCAGCAAAGGCAGTTGCCACAGGGAACCGAAGTGACTTTCTGTTCATGAGTGATGGGCGGGTAGCCATTGCTTTCTCTGTGGACACAATGACTTCAAGTGACATGTCGGTGAATTGCTTGCAATGGAAAGTCTCCTGGGCAAAAGTATCTAAGCTGTGCAGCCTTTTCCCATCTGTATCTGCAGAATCCTGAGCGGAGAACTGTTCTGTATGAATTACAATAAGGTGCAGTGGAAAATGATGATTACCTGTAACCGTGTACATTTGCTCTCTTTGTTGACTGAAGAGATAAGTTTTAGCCTAAAGCTTGCATGCCTGGAATATTGAATAAATATGCATTCCGTGGGCTTGCGTACCAGCCACTTCTTCAATACAGTATTCACACCTACAGCCTGTTGTGTATTTAGGCTAATAGAAATCACACCTGATTTAAGAAGGGTGAGAAATGGATTGTGGCACAGTGTGGAGATCAAAGCATACAACGCAGATGGGCAAGGCCAAATGTCAGGAGGTATTTCTGTGCGTGGTTTACGAACCACAAATCCAAGGACCTGTGACTTTTCCAGACTGTAAGCAAATCACAGTGGGCATCGTCCACAGGTATTATCAGCTTGGCAACTTGGCCTGCCACTGCTGCTAGCCCCTTCCCCTTCCCCTTCCCCTTCTTCTTCTAAAAAAGCACCCAATGTGGTCAGTGCAACATGGATATGAGGCATCACCTAGCTCCCAGTGTCGTGACACAGCTAAGCAGGTTCCTGGGGGGTGGGGAGGTGGCAACCAGAGGCCCCCCCCCCAAATGTTTCAATCTGTTAAGAACACAGGAACACGAGAAAAGCCCTGCTGGATCAGGCCCAAGGTCCGTCTGGTCCAGGACGTTGTTCACACGGTGGCCAACCAGCTGCCCACAGGACCCCTCCAGCAGGATGGGCGCAAGGCCTCCTCCCTCCAAGCTCCTCCGCAACAGGTGGTGAAGGAGGTGGCCCTTAGCCAGCGAGACTAGTAGCCACCGATAGCCTCCTCCTGCTCTGATGCGTGTAATCTTCCCTTAAAGCCTTCTGAAATCACTGGTGTCTGCCCCTGCTTACACGAGGAATTCCATAGTTCCACTATGCATTGTGTGAAGAAGCGCTTCCTTCTTCTGTCCGAAACCTCCCACTGATCAGCTTCATGGGGTGACCCCGGAGTCAAGCGTTATGGGAGAGGGAGAAAAACGTGTTCTTCTCCACTTTCTCCAAACCATGCATATTTTAAAAACTTGCATCACGCCCCCCTTCATTTGCCCCTTTTCTAAGCTGAACAATCCCAGAGATTTATTTCCTCATTGGGGACTTGCCCCAGCCAGCTGTGATTCTTGCTGCTCTTCTCCCCACCTTTTCCAGCTCAATAATGTCCTTTTCAGGTTGGGCATCCAGAACTAAACACGATATTCCAAGTCCAGCCTCAGCCACAATTTGTATAAGGGGAGCGCGATCGTGGCAGTTCTATTCTGTGTTTCATTCCTCATTATGCCCTACATGCCGTTTGCCTTTTTCGCAAGCAGCTGAACCCTGGGTCAGCACTTTCAACTGGCTGCCCACTACATCCCTTTCTGGTTCAGCCGCTGCTAGTCCAGATCCCACCTGCCTATACATGAAGCTGGGAATGGTTGCCCTAAAATGCATTTCTTTATGCTTGCTTCCATTGAACTGCATTTGCCACTCGATGGCCCTTTCCCAGCTTGGAGAGATCCCTCTGGATCTCCTCACAATCTCTCTTGGTTTTAACCAGCCAGAATAGTTGGGTGTCATCAGCAAACTTGGCCACTTCGCTGCTTACTCCTAATTCCAGATCATTTATGATTAGGTTGAAAAGTATTGGTCCTAATGCAGAACCCTTTGGGAGCCCAATGTTTACATCCCTGCATTGGGAGAAATTGCAATTTATTTGTATTCTCTGCTTTCCGTTCTTTTAACAGTTATTCATCCATAAGAGACCTCCTCCCTGTTATTCCATCACTGCTACATCTGCTCAGGAGCCTTGGTGAGGGGTATTGTCAAAAGTCTTTTGGAAGTCCAAGTAAACCATGTCTACTGGATAGCTCCATGTGTTTATTGAACTCTAAAAGGTTGGTGAGACAAGACTTCCACTTGCAGAAGCCATGTTGATTCTTTATCAGCAGGACTTTTCCCTCTATGTGCTTAATGATTCTGTTTTTAATAATTCTGTCAAGCAATTTACCCAGAACAGACATTACACTAACTGGCCTGCAATTTTCTGGATCCCTTAAAAATGAGTGTTATGCTGGCCGTTCTCCAATCCTGTGGTACAGACTAATCTTAAGGACATAGCTGGCTCTTATAAAATCTGGAGCCCACACTGCCTCTAATAAACCTGTGAGTCACTTGCTCCCAGGTGTCTTGCTGCTGGAAAAAAAGGAAAGGGCAGCCCTTATTCCACCTACAGAAGTCATTTGGATTGGGAGGTGAACCTGCCTTCAAAATTGATGGAGAGGTAGCATCCAACAGCTCACCTGTGGAGGGCAGACTAGCTTAGGAGAGGGTTTGGCAGAAGGCAGACTTCCTGATGTTTTTGATTTCAACTATCAGAAACCTCTGTCAACATGGCTAATGGTCAGAAATGCTGGGAGTTGAAGTTCAGATCATCTGGCGACCAACATTTAGCACACTGAAACCCATCGTTTGGTATTCCAATGGAAAAAGAAGATGAAGAAGGCAGTCAAGTGGGTTAAATACCTTTGAAAAGCTTGAAACAACAGAGGTGCAGATAATGGGCATTAAAGTCCAACTGGTCAGCAGCATGGATAGCAAGTACAGTTGAGGAAACTATTAGAGAGAAGAAAGCTTCATCCAAAAAGTGGAAGTCTTGCCCAAATGAAGGAAAAAAAAAAAAAAAAGCCAGACTGGACCACAAGTCTGCATAAGGGACAGGCAGGCAGACAATCGGAGAAGCAAGGAATCTGTTTGAGGAGTATCCTGCTAACAACATCACAGCCAACAATAAATAATTCTTTAAATATCTCAGAATGAAAAAAATAGCTGGAGAAAAAGTTGGTCCTTTGGAGGTTAATGGAATTAAAGGAACACTAATAGAGGATAAGGAGATTGCAGAGAAGCTGAATGAGCCCCCCCCCCCCCAAAACCTGTCTTCACAGGAGAGGGTGAGAAACAGGTACCTGTTTCTCAACTTTGCTATTCTGGAAGGAAGTCTGAGGAATTAAGGCAGATAGTAGTGATAAAAGATGGATCTGGACTAGTGCCTAATCTTGCTTCCTGAGTGGAGCATGCAAAGGCAGATGTTGGTCTACCTCTTCAAGAGGGACGAAGGACCATGTCCTTAACTCCAGAGCAAGGGAGGACAATCAGCACTGTCCACGTGTCTTTTAGCTGATTGCTCAGTAGTGGTTTGCATGGACCAGACTGGAAACTTCTGGCCATTCCTCAGCCACCATGATGCTGGCAGAGCCACCTTTTATTTAAGCTGCTGCCTCAGTCTTCCCTCTTGTAACGGTGTGGGAAGCACCTCAGCTGACCCTCAGGAGAGCATTCTGGTGCTTCTTCCTGCTTCGTGCCTTGCTGGCTCTGGTGATCAGGCTGGCTCCAGGTTTTAGGAAGCCCCTCTTGCTCTCTCTGGTTCTTCCCTGAGAGGGCTTATTCCTTCTTCACTGCTGATTTGGTTCCTTCTCTCTCTCCATATGGGTCCAATAGACCTCATCATCTAGAGAGGTGGAGGAAGGAAGAGAAAGGAACTGTTGCTCCTTTTTTCCCCCTAGGTATCTGCAGTGTCTGATGATCACCACCCCGACACCAGCTTGGATCCCCCTAGGAGACCCCGTGGCCTTTGGAGAACTGTCTTGACTTTGACTGTAGATTTGGCCACTTCCACCCACCCCTATTTCCCTAATTCCTGCCAGAACTTCTGTGCCTTTCGCAAAATGGCAGAAACTATTCACTTCTTCAACTACTAAACCACTCCGACTGTCGGCTTTCAAAAGCTGTCCTACCAAATACCATCAAGGGTCAACTATCAGGTAGGATAGAATACTCAGTATTGAAACTCAACCTCTCAATCAAATATCAAGGACTGAAATCAAATATTGGCAGGCAGTGAACCCAGATAGGAAATATTCAGGAACCCTCTGTGCCTTTGAAGAATACCTGCATAGCATTCAGTGACAGCATTTACAGAGACAAATGTTCAAGAGAACATTTTGGGGAAGAAATTCACTTCAGCTAGACTGCATGTATAACAAAGCCAGTGCCCTTCAGGCTTTTTCTTTATACAGTCAGGTTCATACCGTGGGGTTCTGTCTTAATGCTGATGTGCAAATGTTTAACCCTCAGTTATTACAAAAGGATGATTTTTGGTACTGCAACCTCTATTCTGCTCATCACAGATCTTAGAAGATCTGCTGCTTGTTAAGGGTGTGACAAATGAAGGTGAGCTTGGCTGGCCATGGACTCACAGTTTCTCATTGACCTCCAGTGCCATTCCGTCAAAGGAATCCAAACACGCAGTGCTTAATTGGTATGTTTATTCTGAGCAAAGCAGGTTACGGAACTTCCTTACATGCTTTTGTGCAAAAGTAAAATGAAAAATGAAAATGCATGTGAGCTGACACCCAAATGCTGCTGCCTCAGTTGCAAATTTAATAACCTTCTCTCTGTACTTCTAACAGTCACACAACCAGAGTTCCAGAACTTTACAGTCAAAATGATAAAATGGCTGGGGCTTGCATTTAAAGTGATTCTTTAAAAAATATCCTTTTTACAATTGCCATATCAGGGAAACAACAGCTTGGTGCATGTGAAAACACACTTCTACCAGCTGAGAGAGCTTCATTTGTATAGTGCAGTGATTTTCAAATGGCGTTTCTCGAGGGAACGGCTTCCTCTAGGGCTCCTCATATGCTGAATGAGAAGCCTGCAGGGCACTTCTGCCGAACCTGGGCGTGCTGCAGAGGATTATGGGGTATGTCCCTGACCACCTTTTCAGACCTGGTCTATAAAAAAGCAAGAGTGAAGAGCTGGAAAGAAGAGATAAAATTCTGGACTGTAGTACTTCTTGGTGTGTATGTGGGTGTGAATACCATTTTTATATTCTCCACATTATAAACAATCAAAAAATGTCTTCGTGTGCGTGTTGTTGTTGCTGTTGTGAGGTGCTGCCAAGTCATCTCCAACTTATTGTTAGGAATGAAAGCTCTCCAAAAGGTCTTGCCCATGACAACCCTGCTCGGCTCCCACAAATTCAGGACTGTGGGTTCCTTGATGGAGTTGGCGGACACAGAGCATATGGGCTTGAGATTCTGGGCCAAGTTAAGCACGGCAAGGGTGAGCGATAGAAGCAAACTGTATTTTATTTTCCAAAAGGGGCAATTGACCCCAAAGGCAGGGGGCAATCCCCTTTTATTCCCTAGATGACCAGGTTGCAATGACAGATATTCATTGACGTTCCTGCCACGAGCACTGATCGGCATGTTTGAATTCAGGTGGCTTACCTGGGAGACTGGGCTGCCTGAGGTATTTTAGGCTCTGGAAGGGGAGTCATCTAAATCCCTGGCCAGGTGGCAGCTCTGATTGCACTGATGAGACTTGAGTACATGACCAGTTTGCCCCTGCTTAGTGTCTGCCAGCCAGGTAGGTCCCAGAGAGTCAACCCATCTCATAGCTGGTCTTCCTCCTCCTGCCTTCAACTTTCCCTAGCATGATTGATTTCTCCAGGGAGTCTTGCCCAAGTATGACAGCCTCAGTTTTGTCATTTTTGCTCTAGGGAACCATAGAACATAGAAACAGAGTGAGTCAGGAGGGACCTCCTGGGCCATCTAGTCTGACCCCCGGCTCCAGCCAGCTGTGCTCATGACCACGTGCACGTTCTGGCTTGATTTGATCTAGGATACCATGTATTTGTCTTTTGGTAACCAACCTCCCCCTGCCCCCCCCCAAAAAAAAACCCCTCCAAAAAACTATTGCATCAAGGGGCAAAGATTCTATCCCATTATTCCACTGGTTGTTTTCTATTTAAAGGCATTTTAAAAAATGAATGGAACATTTAAAAAAGGAAAAAAAAGGATTGCCCACCTACAGTCTGAAGTGGCGCTATATTGCAGCCTCAGCGTCCTACCGCATTATTCTGCTGCGTGCATCGGTTGGGTCTAAATGTGGCAGAATCAGCACTCCAACTTGGCCTGGGCTGTACCACTTCAGACCTGTGGGAGGTACCTATTTTGAATATCCCCCCCTCCCTTAAACAAATGGCAGTCTCTGCAAGTAGAAAAGTGAGGGAGCGAGCTTCCAACCCAGGCCACACATTGTTGTGCTGGTTATATCCTTACAGGCATTTAAAAAATGCATGGGATCTTTCGAAGATGCCATCCTCTTCTTACAGTGTGAGGCAGTCCCTGCTGCCATCTCAGCATGCTTCCTGATTCCACTGCATGTGTACATCATGTTTCAGATCCTTGGATTTGCCAAGTCCATGCAGGCTTGACTATTGCTCCATGTCAGTGAAAAGTGCAACCTGAGACACCAAGGACTACTTGGCAGCTGTGTGTAAGGCCGAGTGTTTGGACAACTTGTCTTTCAGTCACTGCCACTGTTCTCTCTCACTGTTGAGGAACTCCTGGGAAAATCGTGTAAAACTGGTTTATGGGCTGAAGATCATATTGCATAAAGATCATTTTTACAATCTTATCTTTTGCAGATTTTATTATTTTCTCTACAATCTAACACTAAAACAACAATTATTCAAGATATCAGACATACTGGGTTGACTTCTCACTCTTTTTAACAATCAATAACCATATTCAATTTTATGCATAGTCCCGTTTCTCTAACCAATAATAAAAAGAGTTCCAAGGTTGATAGAAGTATGTATCTTCCTTCTCCTTCAAAGACAAGGTCAATCTGTCCATTTCTGCGCAATCCAAAATCTTTTTTAAAATCAACTTTTCAGTAGGTGGCTCTTTGCTCCTTCAGTGTTGGGCAAATGCAATCCTTGCCACAGTAATTACATGTAAAATCAGATATATAGCTTATTTATTAAAGTCATCAGGAATAATGCCTAATAGAAAAACTTCAGGTTTAAATGTTAAAGGTTTTTGTAGCATTTCCCCAAGCCATTTGTATATTTTAACCCAATATTTTTTTGCCTTAACACAAGTCCACCACATATGATAAAAATACCAGGTTTGTGTTTATATTTCCAAGATCTATTTGACATATTTGGGAACATTTTTGCTAGTCTATTTGGCAAGAAATACCATCTGTAAAACATTTTATAAAAGTTTTCTTTATATGAAGTTGCTAAGGTTATCTTAATATTTCTTTCCCACAGCTTTTGCCATTTCTGTAACTCAATATTATATCCAACATTTTGTGCCCATGTTATCATAGTTTCCTTAACTTGTTCATCTTCCATTTTCATGTCCAAAAGAAAATTATGCAATCTTTTAATCATATTTCATCTGATTTTAAAATCATTTGATCAAATGTTGTTAGTTCCTTATAAAAACCAAACATTCCGTAGTCTTTAATATATCTTGATTGTATTTGAACCTTGTGCCACCAAGAAATATCAATACCCTGCTCCTGTAGTTCTTGATTCAGTTTCAATTTTCCATCATTATCCAAAATATCACCATATCTCACAGTCATATTAAAATTAAATAAGATCATTTTAAAAATCTTGTGCTCTCTCTCCCTCTCTTTCTCTCTCAGGGAAGTCCTACTTCTGCTTTGTAACAGGAACCTGAGATGCATGTGTGTTTATCAGCAAAGTAAGCACTCCCTCTTGAAAATTTCCAGGCCAAAGAATTCAACAAAACACACAGATTTGTTTTGCTCTGAATATGACTGTTTTTGCACTGCCAAAGGAACCTTGGTGATTTCTTTATGCATTCATCAAATAGGCTTTCTAAAATCAACATATAGTAGGAATGTGCTGATGCTCGGAGGTTCAGCTCATTGGAGCAGCATGAATTTCCTGCTCCCTTCTGATCTAGTGACTGAAAGTGGAGCAGGCCAGGTCCTCCCGCACCCCTGCCCTAACTTCTGGGTCTAAACAAAGTGGCACCTGCAACGTGCACAGATCTGGGGCAATTTGTGCAAATTGGCTGAGTTTTACACAAATTGCACCAGGTCCACATGCTTTTCCAGTCTTGCAAAATTCTGTGATGACTAAAAGAAATGGTGGCAGTGATGGAGAGGACATCTGGACATCTGCAGGAGGCATCGATCCTTTCCCGTCTTCTTAAGTAGTCTAGTTGACCTGCATGATGAAGGATGGCCTGTTACACCTTGACCTATGAGAAGTTCCCCCGTCACTATTTTCCCCAGCTTCGCCGGTCTTGCTTTGTGGGCCAGCTTGGAGGAAGCATTCAAAATCATCCACACTTCTTTCACTGTTCTGTTCAGCCAACAATCCTTGTGCAGAGGATATTGGAATCCAGTGTGATTCATGCATTATACCATTTCATTCGGTTTTACACCCCTCTTTGGATTATGCCGTTCGATACTTCACAGGAATGTGGCTCTCACGCAGATCCTTTACACAGACCAGGCAGTGTTGCTGTCAAACACAGCTGTTTTGGCAGGAGGTCTCTAGGTAAGGCTTTGTGGTTTTGGGAACAGCATGTACTTTATAATTCGGGGATATTTTCTGGCTGCTTGAGCACTTACTGAACCCCAACGGTGCTGGCTGCACAAAAGCCTTTCAGTGGCCAAGTCGTTCGTCTTGCACCATTGGCATGTACACTGTTGAGCACATGAGCAGTGCAATCTGGGAAGGAAGCTTTGCAAGCAATGGAAACAGGCTTCCTTCCTGGGAATTTAATCATCCTAGTAAGAACTGCTCTTGTTACAAAGGCCTTTGTAGGTGCCTCCTGCTTCTTCACTGTAATATATCAATTTTAGCTGCACACAGTGCATATTTACAACAGGGTTCAGATGAAAGCTAGTGGAATCCATCCCTCTCGCATTCACGACTTCCTCTTGTGTTTGACCTGGTCTTGGAGAGCAAGCTGAGCTTAGAGGAAGTCTGAATGCCTGCAGAATGCAGAGTGTGCAACTGGCACCTTCTTCCAGGTCAGGCGCAGCCGCACAAACAAAGACTGCTGTGGTTGGTGTGGAAGAGGGACGCCGCTTGGAGTGCCACTCCTGCTGGGCACTCTTGCCGGGAGCTTGGGCTCAGTGCTGCTGCTTCAAGGCGGTCTGGAGTCTGGCTTGCTGAGCCCGGGGAATCCGATGGCTGCCCACCCTCCAGATGGATTCCTCACACGTCTGGGCCTGTGTTGAGCCAGGGAAGGGGATCCAGGAGCTCTGACAAGCCCAACAAGAAGGAGTGAGGAGGGGGCTGCTGCTGCCTGCCGTGGTGCGTGGGCAATTCTCCAGGAACTTAGTCAGGGCCGGTGGAAAAGGCAAGGCCAGCTGGCAGTCTGGGCACAAGGAATGGCAGGGAAGACTCAAGTTCTCAGGGAAGGCATGCCTGGAACTGTTGTAGCACTGTGTGCCTAGAAGTGACGCCTTTGAACCCTGAACATTTGGGCCCCCACTCAAAACACACCAGCAGGCCATCAAGGCTACTGGAGGAATGTCTCACATTTGCTCACAGTTACAGCTTTACTCATGGGGAGCCCTTACTCTTCAGATTGGCTCTTCTGCATGTGGCTTCTGGCTGAGTCTGAACCTTAGACTTAGCCTGGGGTTAGGTGGACACAACACCTGCCTCTGAGTCGAAGAGGGGGCTAACCGTGTAGTGACTGTCTCCCCCAATGCTGATTTCCCCAGGGGGCTCAGGATCCCATTGATCCGTCTCAGGTTTCCTAGATAGAAGCAGTTCCTCTGTGATCCATCCAGTTCCTCCTCTGAAGAGTGCTTCTCCAAAAAGGACAGGGCACAGGACAACCCGGCAGGCAGGGTTGAGGAGCAAACCTAAAGTGGGTACCAAAGAGAAATCGGTATATTCAGGAACACACCACAGCTCAGAAAGACCTTTTGCTTGTGCAAGGCTTAAGCAGGAAAGGAAGCCCCCTTATACTGTTCCCTCTCCAGGAAGGTCCAGTGGCCAGTCTGAATGGGCCAACTGAGGGATCCCTTCAGGATCTGAGGATATCAAATGGCTTAGGGTGGCCATGCACATCAGCCCAACGGGTCCTGGTCTCCGTTACGGCAGTTCCTGACAGAGAGCTAGAACTGGCTATATGATTCTTCGCAACCTGAATTTCTTGACAAGTAAGGAATGAAGGCAACAACCTTCCTTGTATAATCAACCAGTGATGATGTCAGGGCAGAACTCTGGGCACAGAGAGCCATGGCCCCACTCCACAGGATAAGCAGCTTCAAAAGACAGCAGACCTGGCTTACTGCATTTTGAAGTAACTCAAATGAGGCACGTGGCTATTCAAAGGGTCCCTTTGTCCATAAGATCATTAAGACCAGACTGAGACATTTCTTACCTGTCCCTGTACTAGCTTATCCCTCCCCCCGCCAAAATTGGTCCCATTGAGTTATAATGCCTAGCACCTCTTTGGGTAGACTTTTCCTCCATGGATTTGTCTACCCCCTAAAAAATAAATTCATCAATGCTAGTAGTGATCATCACGTCTTGTGGCATTGAATTCCACCAGTTAAAGGCATCATGCGAAGGACTTCCTGTGGTCAATGTTGGCTTTTTGGGCTGTTCTTGAATTCCAAAGTGATTGGAGGGGGAATAAAACAGGACACTTAACTTCCCACCCTGTCCTCACCATTATTTTCCTCTTTCAGTGAACGGGCAGAAAGCCTAGCTCAGTGGCAGATCAATGCCTTCACTTGATCTGCAAGCAGAAGCGATTTCCAGCTACACCCCATAGTATCTCCAGTTCTGAAAATTATCAGGTAGCAGGCGAGAGTTGATTTTAATGCCAATTAGAGTGGATTAGTAATGGAAGCTTCCTGTGACAGATGGTCAGGTGTGAAGTGAGGCAGCTTCCTATCTTCCACCCTCGCCTTCCCCCCTTTAGTTCTTTTATCCCCTCATCCAAAACTGGGGGTGTTGGATCAGTCAGTTGCTATGTGTCAGTTCCACACATGGAAATTGATAAGTACATTTTAGGCTGTTTCCAGGCTGGAAATATGTACATTGTTTCTGCATATGGTCTGTCCCCAAAACATGTTTTTGGATGTCTTTTCCCACAAAAATACTCGTTTTGGTGCATTGCTTTGAGCCAAGAACTGAATCGCAAAATTCAGAGACATGTCAAAACAGTAGGATAACAGGATTCCAATCTGTGCATTAGACCTCCAAGAGCAATCTAAGCAATAGGTTTGCTTAAACACACTGAGCAGATGAAATCTCACATGTCACTGACTGAAAACTAGAAAATCTCCAACACTTTATTAATTCCTTGAAGATGCCGTCCTTAAAACAGCTGGTTCCTCTTTAGACTCCCCTCCCCGTTCCTCCTTGAATTCTCAGCAGGTTGAGCATCTGCAAAAAGTCTAGTTTAGTCTGTTACTGAAAAGAACAGTTCCAGCCTCTGTGATAAACAGCAAACGGCATGACATTTCCAGAAATGAGATTCGTGTGTTGCTTGCTTCCAGCCCCTCGAGATAATCTAAAATGGAGCAACACCCAGTACAACAAAGCTAGGATGGATGTAGTGTTCAAGGAAGGGAAAGCGGCTTTGGAAGCTGATTCCTCGAACAAGTTGGAATGGGGGGGGGGGGAATGCAACGATACCATTTTACCGCTGGGGATGACCATTTCCTAAATGGAGTCCCTGCTTCAAGCAGCCGAACAACAGTGACAGCTTTATTATAAGGGCCGGTATGTTCTATTGACTCTTGGTAGGAGCTCTGCTGTCCAAAATGACCAGACACAGACGTTAGTTTTGCGGCATCACCATGGTTTAATTTCAACTGGTAGGCGTATTTCTCGGTTGGAAGACATTTAACTTAGTAGAGGGACGATGGCTAAGTACTAGATCACTTTCTAGTGCTGGTGAAGAACTACCCTCTCTACAGACCCTGCAAATTTGCACAGTAGTCAATGTGAAATGTTTCCAGACAGAGAGATCCATATGTTTTGTTTTTTAAAAGAAAGAACAATGCTGAGCATCTATAGAGTGTTTTTTGAGAGCTTGTTACAAATGTAAACCTCATTTATGTGCTCCAGGGATGAGCAGGGGTTTCAATCCACAGATCCTCGGTCCTCCCAGCTGGGGCTGATAGGAATTGTAGGGCAAAATGTCTGGACGGCCACCAGTTGCCTAACCCTGCTTTACCAACATGGATGGAACTCATGCTAATATGGTAATCTGCAGGACACACTTGGAGATTTTTTTGAGATAAATCTAATTTGATGCATTTCCAGAAAGTATGGAGATAAATGGATGTGCCATCAGCTTGTGATTTCTTACCTATTCTGTCTCTCTATATGTCATTGGCAGGTGCCAGTATGAAGATTACAAAATCTCTAAGGTTTTTCTTGTTTGTTTCTGGAAGTAGAGGAAGAGATGCTTTTCCTTAGCGATGCTTCTTTTGCACATTCCATTTATCTCTTTTAGACCTGCAAAGTGTAATCCTAATTATGTCTGTTCAGAAGAAAATCCCCATTGAGTTCAATGGGAGAGACTCCCATGAAATGGACTGTCAAGAGCATGCTGATGAATGTGCTGCCGCTGGATTAGCAAGTTTTCCTAATCAGAAGGGACAGCTCTTTATGTGCACGAATGCTTGCCATTACGTTCATGGACCTCCTTCCTTTCTGTTGAAATGAGTGAGGAGCAGGAAAGAAATTCATTTGGGTCGCCTCTTAGGACTTCAAGCCAACATGCAAAGCAAAAGTCTGTTATCCAGTGAAATTCACTTTACGCTGAAACTTGCAGTTGAGTTGTCTAATAATAATGAAAAATGGACCAAAGTGTGTATACTACGAAAATGTGCACATTAAATTATACATAGTAAAATAATATTAAGATGAGTTTTGTAAAAATAAATGGCTTCCAAAAATGGGGGTGTTAGGCAAAAGTGTGTTAAAAATGCATGCATTGTGAGAAAAACAGGCAAAAATGCATTATGAGTGTGCATGACATTCAGGAGAGACCAAACTTACGATTGGAAAAATGAGAAAGTGACAAAAAATGAGAGATTCACGCATGCGTAGCTTTGTGTATGCATGATTGATTGACCTACGGCTTTTATGTCCATCCTTCCTCCTTACTGGAGCCTAGGACAACTCACAACAATATTGAAAAGCATAGAATTATGCAATTATCATCAAACACAATTAAAACCTCAGACAGTTTGTTGAAAGACCATTACAGCAGAAGTGATAGTGAAATCATTTTTCACTGGTATCCACAAGCAAACTTTCTCATTAAATCAGAATGTTCTACATTGCTGCTGAAAGACTGCAGGTGTGGGGGATGCCTCCAGGGGTTTGGGACTGAAATCCAAAGAATGTAATACTGTAAGAAGAGGCATGATGGATCAGTCTGGCACTCCATTTGCAGAGTGATCAACCAGCACCCACAGGATACTTCAAGCAGGATGGGTACCAGAGGTCCACCTGCCCAGCCTCTTCACCAATTGATGTACATAAAAATACTGCCCTTGGAAAGGGAAGGGTCATGCTCTTGTATGGAAGCCTTCAATTGCAGAGGCTTTTGAGCTTCTAGTGTCTGCTGGGCTTGCACCAGCAGAGTGACAGAGGCAGTTTTCTGCTTTTGGTCCTCCTGCTGCACCTTTCCTCCTTGATGGGCCTTTGAGAGGGTTTCACAGCTGGGGACAGGGCAGGGTTGGCAAAAGCCACAGTAAGTGGCCTCTCCCTTCCGCACTGGAACACCCTCTTGCAGAACTCTCTGTGGTCTAAGATCCCTACTTGTAACCTAAGAATCCTGCTGGGACAGTGGGGAGAAGAGTCCGCTTCCGAGGTTCTCACAACATCTATGGCTTTGAAGTGGAGAGCTTTATGGGAAGCTCTGAGGGTCCCTAACCCTAACCCTTACTGCCCTAGGGAAGTACAATTTTAACAACCATCCTCTCAATGGCACTACTGTTAGAAGAATATCTCAAAATGGGTTTGTGGAGGAAAAAAAAACTAGTTTCCAGGCTACTGAGTTCTTCTATTTCTAAAATTTCTTTAACATTACAACTTGGCCCCTTTGCTACTCAGTTTTCATTGCCAGGTTAAGAATTTTTAAATTCAACACTTGATTTTAGCAGTTATTCTGCTATTCATTCATTACTGCTTGTTTGTTAGGGTTTGATGCTGGTTGCTAATGGTTCTTATTGTCAGCTGCCCAGAGAACCCTTGGGCCATAGGGTGGCATATATATGAAACAAACAAACAAACAAACAAACAGTTAATCAATGCTTTGAATGCTGGATCTGCTCTGGTAGGACATCTGATGGGACAGTCGAAGGTCATGGATGATGGTATTTGGATTGGGAGGGCTTTGGCTGGAAACCTGGTGCTTCCTCAATCTCAACCCAACCCCCAAACTTCAACAAAGGGGGAAGAGCACTGAACTAGCCCACCAAGTTCTTTTTCAATCTCAACTGTACTCTTGACAGAGTGGGGCAGCCTTTCCTAGCCTGGTGACCCTCAGAGGCATTGGACCACAACTCCCAGAATTCCCATGCAGCAGGGCCATTGACCAGGTGTTGCAGTCCACATGTGTCTGATTCCCAACCTGCACTGTAGAAACATTAGCACTGGACTTCATGGCAAAGTTGTTGCATGATGGGTTCTCCACTGCAGGCTAAAAATCAGTCTGAAATGTAGGGATAATACTGCTAGAAGCTTGCACACCAACTTCTCAGCTCCAGAACAGCACTCAACCTAAAACAGATATACTAAAACAGAGGGCTACATTCCTGGTTGCATTGAAACCACAGTGCAATTTAAAATGCTAGATTTAAAAGATGTGTCTTCAGAGCCTTTCTAAAGGGAGCCGAATGAATTGGTTGAGGGAGACCATCCCACAGTTTGGGAGCATCACAGGAGAAAGCCCTTTCTTGCATGCATGATGAACAACCTTCTGGGGTGATGGCAGCCCCAAAACAGCCATTCCTGGCATCTAAATGTCTGGGCACATTCATAATGCAAAATAGCATAAGGTGCTAACAACATCAAGACGGGAAACGGATGCAAACAATACAATAGTGCAACAACAGGAAGCTGCATACAAACACAGGAGCGCAACTGGGTGTGGGGTCCCTGGCTGAGTCTCCCCCCACTTGTCATTCCCAGGACAAGGTGAGGGTGGAGAGAGCGGAAGGCAGAGAGAGAGTCCTCACATCAGCTATGGATGATGGGGGTTTTTGTACCAGTTGGATCTGGCAAGTGAAAAAAATAAAATATTTTGCAGGAAGATGTAAACAATTATATATATAGTTCTTTAAATTTTCTTCCACTGCTAGTGATTTTAACCACAGAGTGAAGCTACTGTCAACTGTTCAGGAATTGGAGGGGATCAATAACTTTGAGGGCAGAGAGCTCTTTCACCAAGTAATTCCAATTTGTGGTGTGTGAAGGGATTAATATCAACCTCCCCTTTACCCAATCTTAAAATTTTTGTTCTGCTGATGCAGCATTAGCAGAACCTCTGGTCATCTTTTTCTCAGAGAAAATACCCAACATTGGGCCTAAAAGACAAGAAATAAGAAACTGGATTTACTGCCATATCTCCTCATGGGGTGTGCTTGGGGTTGTGGAAAGAAATTACAAGGGGCTTTATTTTAACTCCCCTCTTGAGACCCCATGGCCAAAGCACTATCTCTAATGTCATTTCTGACTATTTATGTATCGGTGTGTAGCAGGACTCAGCCCTGATTGTGATAATAGTATTGTAAAGGAACCAATGCTGTATGGGATATATTAGCCATGACACAAGAGAGCTATTATATATAGGATAAAGTATCTTTGTTGATGGGAACCGATTGCTCACGGAGGGGTGAAGAAAGTGAATCGGAAGCCCTTTGATCTCTTTATGTTGGATTCAAATTCATCTTGGGTCTACAGTGACTGCAGTTTTATTGCCATTTAATGGCCTAGATGAAATGAATTGAGGGCATCCGTTCACTCTGTTTACTAATGGCCAAAGAGATGGCTTTTACAATACACACCAGTTAAATATTTTGGAAGGCATCCGAGGCTGCATTTTTTAGCCTTTTGAATGAAAGCAGCAAGTTGAAGTCTATGGGAACCTTTCCAGTATGTCAGAGATGAAATTTAGACTCTGTTTCTTAAATCACTCGGACTGACACTTACACAATTAAACAGGTGACCTTATCTGTGAGATAAAAGGGAGAGGAGCAGGAAACAGGCATGATATAAATATGATAAACAAACAAACAAACACTAGATGAAGCATCTCTGGGGTCACATAGCATGTTAGAGGGCCAGGTGGATTTTCTCTCAACAGGAGGAAGATCTGCTGGGCTGCTTGGATTCAAGAAGTACCTGGTTGGTGAACTTGCCCCAGAAGCAGAGTTGGTTGCCTGCCGAGGGCGCAGGGATGGACTTGTGGAGCACAGTGTCGTTCACAAGGGTTCCATGTGGAATATTTTTCATGGAAGGCCAGCTTCTAGGGTTGAACACCCTGGATGAACCCTGATGAACATGCTGAAGCCTGCCTTGATGTTCCTCGAGTCAGAGAGGAGGCATCCTGGGTTGGCAATCGGCATACATTCATGGGTCAATACCAGGTCTCTGAAGCTGGGGCAAGCTCCCTCTGCTCTCAGCTGGACATCACTTGCCACTGATGAAACAGGATAGCCACCAGCTTGTCCTGGAATGGCATGCCCCATGGGATGAACCCAGAGCACTCATTTCACATGGCGATTTCCTTAAACCTTGTCTTTCTTCAGCTCACGACATTTTTCTTTGTACTGTGAGGGCCTGTACAAAGAAATTTTCTTGAGAAAATACCCAACAACTTTCCTGAAAACCAGGGGGAAAGATTACCTTGTCTGGTGTGCTGCAGGTATTCCTTCATCTTGGGTCTTATCCAGAGATCTATGAATGTGTCTCCTCATTCCAGAATTGGGCCCAGATTCTCTGACACTCTTTGCTGCCTTCCCCTCAGAGCCCAGGTGCATTATGGGCCCTCTCCTGTGCTGCTGATGCCAAGGAACTGGAGTGAGTGAAATTAATGAAGACCTGCTGTCTTCTTCTCCTGTGGGTGCAGTGAAAAGTGCTCTGTACTTAGCAAAAGTCCTTACACTAAAGTACAAAGCCCTAAACAGCTCGGGGCCAGGATATCTGAAGGAACCCCTGTCTCCATAGAGCCTTACCAGAACATTAAGATCTACAGATGCCCTTCTATGAGTGTATTCTCCAAATGAGGATAAGCAGGAAACAACCAGGAAAAGGGCTTTTTCCACTATCACGCCTGACCTTTGGAATGCCCTTCCTGGCACCCACATTGTCTCCATCGCCAGGTGAAGATATTCTCATTCCATTCCTGTTTTTTGAATAATTTGGGGATTTTGTTTGGTTTTCCTTCTGTTTGCTTTTATTACCATGTTTCATTGTCTCCTGTTTCCTTGTTGAATATTGCTTAAGATGCCAGATTATTATTTCTAAAATTGATGATTTTAGTTTTGTACGCCTTTGTCTTTGTGAGTTTGGGCCGTGGGGCAGCATGTAAGCATCACAAACAAACAAACAGGTCCAGCTGTGCCTGGTGTAATAATTGGAGCCAGTGCCCCACCAGTTCAGTGTTAACTGTTCCTAGCCTGTGGTTTAGATAATGGACCAGAGGTCGCTCTTTACAGAAAAGGCCATAGAGAGGAATTATATTGTGGGGGGTGGGGTCTATTTATTAGGAGGACTAGACAAGCAACAGGGGAAAGATTTCATAGAAGATGGACTAGTAATCCTGGTCCACAATATCATTTTAGTGGATGATACACGATGAAGGGTCAAACTAGTGTCAAACTTTAGTTATACTAGTTACAAATAGATGGGAAAGAAATGGAGGTAGTGACAGATTTTATTTTCCTGGGCTCCAAGATCCCCACACATGGTGACTGCAACCAAAAAATTGAAAGACGCTTGGTCCTTGGGAGGAAAGCTATGGCAAATCTAGACAGCATACTAAAAAGCAGAGACAGCACCCTGCCAAGAAAAGTGCATATAGTCAAGGCTATGGTTTTCCCAGTTGCAATGTATGGCTGTGAGAGTTGGACTATAAGGAAAACTGAGCACTGAAGAATTGACACCTTTGCTGGAGGAGACTCCTGCGGGTCCCTTGGACTGCAAACAAATTGAATTGGTCGATCCTAAAGGAAATCAACCCTGATACTGAAGATGAAGCTCAAATACTTTGGCCACCTAATGAGAAGGAACAACTCATTGGAGAAGACCCTGATGCTGGGAACGATTGATGGCAAAAGGAGAAGGGGGCGGCAGAGGATGAGGCGGCTGGATGGGGTCACTGTGGCAATAGATGTGGGCCTGGGTGGACTCCGGGGGATGGTGGAGGACAGGAGAGCCTGGGGGAATGTTGTCCATGGGGTCGTGAAGGGTCAGTCATGGCTTTGTGACTAAACAAAACCTTGGGTTACAACCTTAGAGACTTCATCTGCAGGAAATGTACAGAAAACGTGAAATTGGAATATGGGAGCACGGTGCAACGCAGACTAAACTGAATGTCACAGAATCACAAACTCCTTTGAGGTTGCTTGGTAGAAAGGGGGAGAGGAAGGGGAGGGGGAGAGGAAGGGTGACAACCAAAGAGGGTTGACAAATGAAGTGAGATCCCATTGGATGTGAGAAGGGGAGTGCCTAGGGATAACTGAGGATACAGTAGAGCAATCTGTCATTAGGCAGACTTAATTATTTATTTAGTTTCTATACAAATAAATATTTATTTGCAATAAATAGTTAAATCAAATACATAGTTAAATATTTATTAATCTGATTTCTATGCAGCTTGATAACCAAAGTTCTTGGGCAGTTTGCAACAACAACATATAGTGTAAAATATAAAGCATCATAAAAAGTTACCATAGAACTTTTAAAAGCATCATAAAAAGTTACCATAAAAAAGTTTAAAACTAAAGTCCATACGCAGAGAAAAAGTAAGATAGCTTAAACGAAATAAATCTTAAGACTTGTTTAAGAGAGAACAAGACCTAGTAAACTATTTAAACATTACAGAATAAGCGGATTGTCTTAAGCAGGCAAGGTTATTAAGCAGGCGGGCCACAGTGGGAAGCTTGTTCCGTGACTGGGAGGCCACCACTCATGGAAAGGGCTCTTCTCCTTATTGCTACTGACTGAGCCTCTTTTGGAGATTGGAATGAGAGGCAGCCCCCAAATCTTGGTTGTAGTTTTTGAGTAGGGGAGGTACATGTCTGGGTGCGTGTATAGGATTAAGCTATCAATGTGTTGCATAAAGTATAAATTCTATTCAATGGCCTTCCTGTTATGAGGGGTGAAAGGGGTCACTACCTTGCAGTTGTAAACTATATACTCATATATTTAGCAGATGTGCTGCATCATGTGATATATGGATTGAGGGTACTAGTTTCTGGAATGAACCTCTTTCGATATTTCAATCTGTTTCTTCCAACTTGACTTAAAATGCCTTTGTCAGGCCAGTGTTGCTAAAAATGTGAGTCTGCATTGTTAGCAAGAAAGCAGTCCATCAAAGCCAGTGGCACCAAGAAATGATTGGTTAAGGCTGTTTAAACCAGGGGAAGATGTGAAGGATGTAAAGATGGGATATGGGGGGAGACGGGTGAGAGGTTATGTTGAAAACACAGCATACAGATGCAGAGAACTAATTGGAATACTTATATACATTATAATGAATGTGTCTGTGGCAAAGCAGCAACAAAGAAAACACACACATTTCAAAAGATGCTGTGAGAAACCAGCAAGGTGTGAAGGTTTTCTTCTTTTATTTCTTCTCTTTTCCCAGGGAGTCAATGCAATGAAAAATGTATATTATTATCTACATTCAGCAAAGGGAGACCTTCTGGGAAAAGAAGTCATCAAAGAATGATCATACCCCATTATTATGCCCTAGGAAGCATAATAGTGACTGTACTCAGAGGAGTAGTTTAGCAAGCAGGGAAGAAGCGATGTTACCCCCTGTATTGTTAATCCAGGACCTTGGACAGTGCTGTTCTTAAATAAATAAATAAATCTGGGCGGGGGGGAAGTAAGACTGGGAGAAGTGTGGAGGCAGAGTTGTGCAGGCTGCTATTGACCATTTGTAGAGCGAATGCCTGATCCTTTGCCCTCTTACCTGCGGTGTATCCTCAAGGTAGGTGAGCCATTTTATACATACATACGGAGACTGCAGCACAGCAGATGCAGTTTGATATGGAGCTACGTAGCAACGCATCAATTGCAGGCTTGATCAAGGATGAAATAAATCATAGCAATTGCCTGAAATGCTACCTTTAGGAAACTAGAAGCTGGGCTCTCAGGTCCGCGAGCATATGCTCATCTGCTCCATCTCTGTAGGATGTAACAGCATCTCTCCTCTGTAGGCCCTTTAGGGTTTGTTTCCAATGAGAAATGGTATCTCCTGGAGATAAAGGAAAGCAAAAGCTTCAGGGGCAGGACTGGCTAGTGTTACTTGGCTTAGTCCTGCTTGTTGTTTAGTTGCAAAGTCGTGCCCAATCCATCACGACCCCATGGACAACATTCCTCCTGTCCTCCACCATCCCCCAGAGTCCATCCAAGCCCAAATCCACCACTCCAGTGACCCCATCCAGCCACCTCATCCTCTGCCATCCCCATCTCCTTTTGCCGTCGATTGTTCCCAGCATCAGGGTCTTCTCCAGTGAGTTGTTCCTTCTCATTAGGTGGCCAAAGTATTTGAGCTTCAGCTTCAGCTTCTTATTCCTGCTTACTTCTGAGTAGACATGCTGAGGATGAGTAGACACCCTTACTTGTGGCTAGGCATGCCATTCACCCTTACTTCTGAGTAGAGACTTGGTAGTTGGTTGCTATTTGACAGTCCTGCTGACTAATACAATTCTGCTTACATCTAAGTAGGCATACAGAAGTGGTGTCCTGATTATTTCTGAGTAGACTTAAAATTTGTATGAATCAGACCTTGTGCCCCCCACTTGCCCCTTGTCCCTATCCACAGGTGGAACATGTGCCCTCACACCCCAAGACCTTTCCCAGATTAAAAACTGGCCCTTGATTGAAATAGGCAGGGCAGGAAGGGTGATCAGAGTCATCCTATCCCCAAAATCAAATGGCAGGGCTATTGCCAGGTGAAACCATTTCAGATGGCAGGTGGGGATTGCATATTTGAATCCCCCCCCCCAATATTTAAAAATATCAACAGTTCTGTCAACCTAGAAAAACTATCTATTTATTACATCCTTTTTTCCTTCTAGCAAATTAAAATGATTTACATAATCCTCCTCCACCCGAGAGCTTTGGCCACGAGCGCTATAGAAATGACAACAACAATAACTTCAGAACAACCTTGTGAGGTAGGTTAGTCTGAGAGTCAGTGACTGGCCCAAAATCACCCAGTGAACTTTGCGGCTGAGTGAAGACTAGAACCTGAATTGCCCAGATTCAGTCCAACACCCTCACCATTAAGTACACTGGCTCTCATTGGGAAAGTGGTGTGCATTGGAAAAAGATGGGCTCTAGAACTATTTTCCTTGCTCCATTCCTTGTCTTTGTGTAGTTTATGTCAATGGAGGAGGCATGGAAAGACACAAACCTGCACCCGAAGTAGAAGTTGAAAGCAGTAGAATCTGACAAAAGCTGCACTGTGTGATTCAACTGGTTCAGTTTGGAATTGGGCTCTACACGTTTAGCCTGCAACTGTCCAGTTTTCCACCCTCACTCTGCATCAGAAGGAATGCGAATCCCTTCTACTCTCCCCAACCCTCAGTGCGGGACTGTTGGCCTAATGCAGGGGCAGACAACTTCTGGCTCTCCAGATGTTTCGGCCTGCAACTCCCTTTAGTGCTCGTCATTGGCGAAGGACAGTGGAAGCTGTATGCCAAAGCATCTTGAGGGCCATGAGTTGCCCAGCCCTGGCCTACGGTTTGTTTTAGGGATACCAAATTCCATAGGGAATGCGAAATTTTAAAAGTGTGGGTCTAATTAGCTCCTGGTTAGCAGACCACAAGTGATGCTCTGACACTCAGCCCCTTGTGATTCTGTACCAAGATCTCATACACAATTGTCTTGGTTTCCTTGGTTTTCAGTGACATCAAAGAAACTGTTGCTTAAAGAACAACAGGTCTCTCAGCTCGCATTGGCTGCCCGGTGAAGCTCTACTGTGACCTTCTGAGCCAGATTCCCCGCCCTTTTTTTCAAATGCACAAACAAAAATGCAAATCGCAATAATAGATGATGGGTTTTGGTTCTCAGATGGAAAGGGGGAAAAAGCACCAAGTGAAATTTACACGTATAATTCATACTCAGTTTTGCTGCCACGATATCTGGAAAGTCTGCCCTTTGACCCTTTTAAGTGCATGATAGATTACAGCTGCCTCTTTGCCTTGAATATGATGAAACACGACCCTATTCTGGGAGATGTGTTGATTTGTTTTATTTAAGGAATTTATACCCCTCACTCCCTCTCCTCCTCTCTCTCTCTCCCATCTTGCTATCCCTAGCTGCACCTGCACCTACACCTATCAGAAGCTGCCTTTCTACTAGGAGAAGATTCTGTTTCAACCAGAGAATCCACACATATAGCCGATCAGTCCAGGGGAAAGTTCAACTCTCAAGCCAGAATAGCTCCCTTCAGCCTTTATTCCCCTACTTGTTTAACAAACACTTGGAGGGGGTGTGGGTGGAGCTGTTCATGCTGCCCCCCGCCCAGCATTCCCATCCTTGCTAGTTCCATCCTTCACACATGGGAGGGGAAGGTCTGATGGGGCATCTTCACGCTTTCAGCTGAATATGCTGGGAGCCTTTTCTATGATCAGGTTCCTGGGCATGTGCAGGTTGCTGAGGACCTTCAGTGGTAATTAAAGAGTCCTCCTTCAGAGGTACCCGCTGTGGCCTGTGGGTCCACACTAGAGCTGGTAGAGGCAGGGACGTTGGAGGCTGTGGGGAGCTGCCATGCAGGCCATCGTCGAAATGGATAGCTTTGGGTGTTCCATGAGCCCCATTGAACATTCAGGCTGAATGAGTGAACAGGGCTGATCAAATCCTGCAAACTGGTAGGAAGATTGAGTATCACAGATGCTATTACAATGGGGGCAGTGGCTACAACGGAGGACCAGGTCCTCCAGGTCCAAAAGGATCTGGACAGACTATGGAGTGGGCAGGAGACAACAGGATGATGTTCCATGTGGATAAGTGCAAGGTCTTGCACTTGGGGCATAGGAATGGATGTCATAAGTACAGATTAGGGAACAAGTGACTGGAGAGCAGCACTTGTGAAAAGGATCTTGGGGTGTCGGCCAACTACAGGCTAAACATGAGTCAGCAGTATAACGTGGTGGTCAAGAGGGCGAACACCACCCTTGGATGCATACCCAGAAGTGTGGCTTCTAGTTTGAGAGAGGTATTACTGCCACTCTGTACGACTCTGGTGTGCCCACAGCTGGAGTATTGTGTTCAGTTCTAGGCCTGGTGGCTTCCCCTAAGCCCTGGTGCTGAGTGGAGCAGCCATCTCTGGTGGGAACCCTGAGATGATGTCCATGGAGCCCAGCTCCAGTGGGAGGAAACAGAGCATGCTCATTACAGAGGCTCTGAAGTGTGAGATTGGAATGAGGGTGGAGTGAGATCTTCTTCCCAGTGGTAGCCTATGCATGGATACTGCCTATAGATAGACAGACATATCTATAGATAGACATAGTATAGCCCTACT
The DNA here is from genome assembly GCF_004798865.1 of Varanus komodoensis. Taxonomy (NCBI): domain Eukaryota; kingdom Metazoa; phylum Chordata; class Lepidosauria; order Squamata; family Varanidae; genus Varanus; species Varanus komodoensis. Next base: position 8,566,897 of record NW_025335606.1, read on the forward strand.
ATGAATAGGACCACAGCAAGGAAGCCAGGGACAACATTGTTGGTGAGCCAGGCATAAAAAGAAGAAGAAATGTGGAGACTGCAGCTCTTCCTTTCCCTCAAAACCCCAGATGGATCCTTCAGACTGGGATTGTGGACGATGTTAGTTTAGTTACATCACTTGTTCCATCCAATTCCTCACAAGCTTGCAAATATTTATTTATGTACTTATTTACATATTTATTTGATTCCACTTCTATGCCATATCATAACCCAAAGCTTCTCTGGGTAGCTAACAAATGCTGAAAACCATTTTATTAAAAAGGAATCCGTGTGGCAAGTTCTATGCATTTCCCATATTGTACACACCAATGTCTGCATTCCAATGTCTGCACATTTTAAAATGTGCCAATTATTGGACCCATCCACCCATTGACTAAAATATATTTATGCATATTTTGGAAATGTACACATTTTCTTTGCCAACTTTTGAAATATATGTGTGATGTTAGAGACATTTTGGTTTTGTTGTGCAGAACAAGTCCCAAGTTTGGCAACGTATGAATTTCTGATCACAGATTGCCTTGGGAGGTGTAGATTGGATGCATTTATACACACACGCGCACACACTTGATGGAGCAGATTCTTCACACACCCCTTTTTGCCCCTGCAGCTGATTGCTATGAGACGAAGAAATCTGCAACCTCCTCCTGGGCGGAGCAGAGAAGTTACTATGGTCCATTCATGAACTGCTGTATCCTATTGAAATAACGGGCTATCGAATATGTATGGCTCTTCACATCTGTGATCAAAGAATAAGCAGTTCCTTTTGTCATGTCAACATCCTTGGGTGAAGATTCAAATGGAGGCAAAGGCAACTGTGCCCTTCACATGGCTGTTTTTCTCTCTGTCTGAGAAGTGGGAAGGCCCCTGTGATGCTGGAGTGGAAAAATGGTGGATGCATCCCAGGAAGAATGGGTTCAATTCCCTACTCATTCCTGAAGCACCTTGCATGACTGGGTTGCTGTGAGGACAATATAGGCCACCCTCTCACAGGGCATGCTTTGCTTTTTGAAGGTATGAAACAAACCAATAAACAATCTGTTCTTCTGCAGATTTCACAGAATTTCCATTGAGTTGGAAATTACTGAAACTCCCAACACTGGGAATCTACCAATGTTTCGCATCGATTGAGTTCAACTGTGATGATGTGATGAACAGATGTTCCTCTGTTATGCAAAGAAAGCTAATTGCCATAGACTGGTCAAAGCAAGACAATTGTCAAGCAGTTAACCAGGGTTGGGGATTTTCCAGAGAGAAGTCGGAGATGTATGAGAGGAGCTGGCTGGAGCCGGGGGTCAGACTAGATGGCTCAGGAGACCCCTTCTGGCTCACTCTGTTTCTGTTTCTATGTCATGAATGTCAAACATGGGAAGTTGCTGCATGCAGCTTTGTGTTCTCAGAGCCTCCCGAGCCCCACCTAAGGCTCAGCTGCAGTACATTACAAGGACAACCCAAAGCCCAACCCTCCTCTTGCAGGCTCCTTCTTTGGAGTTGTGCATTTCTTATAGGAGACCCACTGAGTTGCCTCTTACGACAATGATGTCATCTGGGATGGGTGGTTACTGGGCTGCCTTGGACCCTGAAGGAAAGCTCTCTCCTTCCTGTGGGGAGACCTGTTGCCCACTGCACTGAGTGCCAAAGCTCCCCTAACGCTCCTCATATGTGTGGTTCAGTGGTGTCACCCACCTCTGAGCAATCTAGGTCCCGGGAGGAGGAAGATTCCTCCAGCAGAGGCATGGCAAGCTGGCAGTTCATTGGACACTGTGCCTTGTGTCTGGAGACAATAACCGGAAAGGGGAGGAAATCAAGACTTGAGTTTTATATATTTTGGGTTCACTTTGAGATGCCCTTCCTACAGAGATGGTGACTCTTAGAGGGGACAGATTACAACTGATCATGCAGAAGTAGGCCCCTTTCTCCTCCAAGTCCTCTTTCTTTGCAGTTGGACATCTTACCCTACTTAGATCCTGGATCAGGAACAGAGGCCTGCATCTTGGATTACTGCAGCATCTTTACCACTGGAAGTATCATCCAATGCAGGTTAGACGAAGTAATCCCCACTCGGTAAATGAGCAGGGCAATTCTAGAATTGCTGCCAAAACAATCCAAGTGCAGAATTCAGTTTGGCACAATCCATAAATCACATCTTCAAGTAGGAGGAGATGAAATATTTCATATTGAACATCTCATATTTGTGAATTGGATGTTATTTCTCAGCTGATTCAAAATCCAAACTTGCAGCCTCCAAGACTCTATAAACATCAATGGACGTTGATTAATTTGCTTGGCTTAATTAGTCATTTGCAGCTTTGCAGTTCTATCAATATCGTAACTCAGTAGCATTCATTTTGTGACTGAAATTCCAATTAGTTAAATATGCAAATTTCCAAGCCACAAATATCCAGTTCCACAACAATAAATAAATGTTGTCAGTAGCTGCCGGCTGGCGAGAGAATAGGTCTTCTCAACCTCGGGCAAATCGCTTGGTGAATGTACCATCCTTTCATCACTTATTCATGTCAACACCTTGTCTGATGCTTAAGCAATATTGACTCAGGCTGTCTGACAACCTATTGTCACCTGTTTATAAATATATAAACTATTACTGAGGCCCACTGATTCTCGAGGCATCAACTCTTTCGAAGCCACATTGCAGCATCCAGCTTCCTTAAATAATCTGTGTGAGCTTCAGCTTCACATGAAGATGCAACGACTACAATTTTGAGATTGTGTAGGAACGTGTGAATCGGCACAACTCAGGCTCATCCAGGTTCATTAAGTTCCTTCTCCCATTTTCTTTCAGTTTTTGTCCTTATGAAATTGCAAGTTCTGTTTTTATTTAAACAGCACAAAGAGGTGTGTGCATATTCTACACTTCTCCAAATGTATACGTCAGTTGTGAACATTTTGAAATGTGTGCACCTTTCCCACAGATGACAGTGTGTGTCTTCAAATCTTTCAAAAGTGTGCCTTTTCCAAGCACATTTTTGAAATGTACAGAACCTTGAAAGACATTTTTATGTTCTGTACAGACTCTGATCACAGATTACATTTGTGTGTTTGGTTCCAAGAAGTGAACTGGGCAAATTCTGCTCAAAAATGAACTAAGATGAATTTCTCACACATCTTTGGTTAGTCCTGTCTGTTGTATATTCTCAGTCAAGAGTGGGGCAACATAGTATTTGCATACCACAGTTCTCCAGCTACAGAGTGTGGCTTGCACATTAAAATGTCAAATTAAACCAGTCAGGAAATGGTATTATCCTGTATCACTTGACAAATATCAGAAGCTGTCATACAGCAGGTCAGACAAAGCCAGTTTTGTCTGTTTCGGCCAGTATTGTTTACTCTGGTCTGGAAGAAGCTCCCCAGGGTCCCAGAGGCCTTTTGTTATCTGCTAGGGATGGATAGATGGATAGATTTATTTCTGGTCTCTCATGGTTCATTTGTAACTCCATCCTGCCCCGTTCCCATTTCAATTTGCAATGTGTGTGTGTGTGTGTGTGTGTGTGTGTGTGTTATGGAAATTCATTTCAATTTCAAAATGCATTTTTATATGTGTGCTTCCCAAAGATTCACATTTTGTAGGCATGTTAGCCTAAAATACGATTTTCATAGACATATTGGTATATTGCAGGAGGTGCCCAGACTTGCACAATGGAAGAGCCACATAAGGTAAATGTCAGATGTTTGAGAGCGGCAAGCGGGCCCACAGGTGCCCACAAGTGTGGGCCGTGAGCTGCAAAATAAACTCAAGCAGCTGCAGCAGGCTCCTGGCTTCTGGGTTATTGTTTGCACTAAAGTGTATTGCACAATTTAGAACTATATGAATACTGAAGGATAACAACTTGGTGCTCTGTGTGAAGGATAGAGCAGGATCACGTGGGAAGTGACAGTTCATTGAATAGACCAGTGCTTAACAAAAGACACGGCAATGCAGAAGAGGACCAGAAGGCTACCAGGAAAGTTCTAGGGACGGCTGGCATTTTGCAGAGCTGGTTAGAGATACAAACTCTAGCTTGGAAGTGTAGCTGTTATTAGGTGTCATCCAGTTATGCCAGCTGTCCAGGGACAACAGCAGGAGAGGCTGTTGTAGGTTTCCTGCCAGGAATGGATGGTGGAACAAGTCCAGAAATGAGAACTGGTAGTCATGACTGAAGAGTAATCAGATGGGAAAGCAGATGGCAAGAATGAAGAACCAGCAAGGACTGAAGAACAAAATCAGGAACACAAGGCACACCACCGCTCTAGCAGACCCCAGACACAAGAAGCCCCGTGCTCTCTCTTCCTGCCCAGGAAGAGGAAGTGCCCAGCCTGGATGCACGATGGAGAAGCTACCTCAACATGGATGGAGTTGGTGATTCCAGTATCAGTGTGGTTCTTCCTCCACTGTGGCTTTAGTCTGAGCTCTAGAGAGGCTACCGCCATGTTGTATGGTGGAGAACTTATCCTGGGGAGTCTTTTCTTGCTGTGTGCCATCAGGGCATCTCCATCTTTTGTCCACCCCATGGGATGATAGCCCTCCACACTGTCCTGTTCATGACAGCCTGTCGTGCCTGAAGCCCCGACAGAGACAGCGCCTCACGAGGAGGCCTTGTGCTTGGGACCGGGGCTGGCTTTGGGATACAGCGTCCCAAGCACAAGACCTCCTCGTGAGGCGCTGTCTCTGTCGGGGCTTCAGGCACGGCACAGCCCTGCTCAGCTCCTGTAAAGTGGAGGCTGTGGCTTCCTGTACGGAACGGAGCCATCTCATATTTGGTCCTCCTGCTCTTTTGCCTTCCACTTTTCCTTGCATGATCGGCTTCTCTAGGCAGTTTTGCCCTCTGGTGATGTGTCCAAATTAGGCAGCCTCAGTTTTGTCTGGCTTGATTTGACCTGGGTCCCGCTTGTTAGTCTTCCTGTCAGGCTACAGGATTTGCGCAGGTTCCCTTCGCCTCCATGTTTCAAATGCATCCATTTTCTTCCTGTCAGCTTTCTCCACCGTCCAGCTTTCACATCACACATAATGATGGGAAATACAATAGTATGGATGAGCTTGGCCTTGGTCTTCGGTGATACGTCCATACTTCTGATGATCTTTTTTAGTTTCTTCATTGCTGGCCTTCCACGTTTCAGTATTCTTCTAATTTCTTGCCTGCAGTCTCCTTTTCAATTGATGATTGATCCAAGAAGTGCAGGATCTTTCACAATTTCAATTTCTTCATTTTTGTCAGTAATGTCCTCTAATTCTTCTGTCATTGTGATTTTTGTTTTCTTAATATTTGGCTCTAATCCTGCCTTTGCACTTTCTTTTTTCCACTTCAGCTCATATCTGCTTTCTGCCAATAATATGCTATGATCTGCATATTTTTACTCCTTCTTCCTCTGATGGTAATCCAACTTTTTTCTTGATACATCACGTACACTGATGGATCAAATAGGAATATATAACACAACTTTATCTGATGCCTTTGCCTATAGGAAACCATTCTCTTTCCCCATATTCTGTCCGAACAGTAGCTTTTTGTCCACAGATCAGGTCCTGAGACACACCCACTTCTTTCAGATGTATACAGAATGGTGCTCCTTGACATTTTGACCTATCTTGTTCTTGTTTTGCTTTGTTAAAAACCCAGCAATTCTTCAGACATGGATTATCTCCAAATTCACTGTCTGTAGACCACAAAGACACAAAATACGAGGTGTGTCCAGAAAGTAATGAGAATATTTTAAAAAAAATATGTAAAAATATACAATTAAACACTGTCTCCTTCACAGTATACGTCTTGTCAATGTACACAACACCCCAGGCAATTTTTCCATTCTTCATAGCATCCCTGGAAGTCTTCAAGTGGGATGGTATTCAGAGCCTGCATAGTGGCTCTTTGGACGTTATCCACACTACCAAAATGGTGTCCTTTCAAACCATTCTTCATCTTTGGGAGTGTGAAAAAGTTGCAAGGAGCCAAGTCAGGGCAGTATGGTGGATGGAGAAGCACCATGATGTGTTTTTCAGCCGAAAACTCTCTGACAGCCAAAGCACTGTGACTGGGTGCGTTGTCGTGATGAAGGATCCAGGTTGGGCCAATCTCAACTTGTGCCGTCAGTACACTTCTGCAGATGATAGCACAGCTTCTCCATAAGCTTTCCTCACCATTTCCAAAGCTTCTGACGCACTCCTATGCAATTTCACACAATTTAATTGTGTACCGCTGTTCCAAACTCACTTTATTAATCTTAATACGAGGCACTTGAACAGGGTGTCGCAAACAGGAATGTCTCGACTCTGACGGGGCTGGAATGCAACTGATCAGGGTTCTAACATCTACCTGGCACCCCACCCCAAGTGGCATTGGCCAGCTTCTCTCTTCACAGCACCCTTCTTGAGCGTCGGGACTTCATTCTCGTTACTTTCCGGAAACACCTCATATATGGCATGTAATAATCTAGTGCTCAGAAAAATTAGTAACACCACTGGGGTAGCTCTGCCGTTTCAGAAACCTAAGCCACATTTGCCATCCCCTGGCTATAGATATAAGCTATCTTTAGCAACCAACTTAGAGTCTGGGCTTCCCAGATGAAAATATGTTCTCAGTTTTCAATCCTGGATCAATGCAGATAGGCAACAGACCTTTGATGTCAAATTCTCCAAGAGGGAGTCAACACACAGAACAGCTTTCAGAGATCGCAGCTGTCATGCAGGCTGTCAGATGTCTTCTGTGAAGAGATCAGAAAAGCTACGACAGCTCCTGCTGATGTGGATTGACCAACCCTCAAGTTATCGTATCAGGAGATATTGTAAAAAATCATGGCAGGCTGGGATAATGGAGACATTGCAAAGCAATGGTTGACATCCTGGTAGTCGGTTCTCCAGGCAGGAGCGGCTCACTAACTTGCTATTTTCTCTGTCCTTCCAACTTCGCTTGTTACCAAAAAGACCTTCATGCCTTAAGACCTAACACATGCGCCATGGCTGAAAGTTTTGTTACAGCCCTTCTGATCAGAGGCTATAGTTTGACAGAATTTCTATTATGGGTTGGATCCATAAGGTGGAAGTGATGGTCCCTTCCTCAGAGGAACTTGTGCACTCCATGGAGGCATGCCTTTGAACGCAAGAAGCTGGGAAACACAACAGGGACAAACGTTGCTTTCATGGCTGATTTTTGAGCTTCAGAGAAGCTGGTTGGAAAGAAGGTGCTGAGCATAACACGCCATTGACGTGAGCCGGCAAAGCTCTTCTGATGCTCTGACATGCATAACTTTCCTAGGAGGCTGCATTTGGCTTTTTAGCACGGCATTCTAAGAGGGTCTATTACTAAAATACACAGCTTCAAACTTGTAGAAAGTAAATGTGAGTAACGCAGTTGTCAAGTGACAGGCTATTTACTTGCAGATATTTTACAACTACCATTATGCTATTCATCTCTGTCCTCAGCAGAATCCAGAGTTCAGTTGGGCAGTAAACTTTGTTGAGTATTCACACTTTCAGGTTTATTGTAATTCTCTCTCATCTTGGATGTGAAGTTTTGAAGCAATTGGAAGAAATTGCCTTTCAGTACAACTTGGACGACCCAGAAGGAAAACGGAAGGAGAAAAATGGCCAGATGGTGCACTGCTTTCCAGAGGGAATTGCATATGGGGTTGAGCATCAGATTTGAAATAATTAGTCTCTTTAAGCATATAGTTCCTCACTCCCAAGGGCGTTGGCTCGGCAGTCTGTCATTCACAGGTAGGAGCCAAAGGTTTGCTCCATTAGCTGCAAAAAAAAGGAGCAGTGTAATGCATTAGCTATGGAAAAAATAGTCACTCAACTCGGGTGAGAAGGAAGGGTAACTGCTTGCTAGTGGAATTCACTCTTAATGGACTTTGTCACCTAGGACTATTGAAGCTAGTGTTGGAGCAAAGATGCTTGCATGCCTGGTGAGAAATGGGGTCGAGACAGCTGGAAATGGAAGTTGGAGTGGGAGGTTTTTAGACAAATGGGGAAATCTGCCTTGTTTGCTGCCTTTGCTTCTGCCAAATCAGAATAAGGGCAACCAATTAAAGGAGCTGCTAAAATAGATTTACAATGAACTAGTTCTGGGTCTGACTGATTGATTGGACTCACAGTCACAGCAACCTAATTGCTTGGACTCATAACAGTCTAATAATTATTCTTCCTCTGCCCTCCCTCTTCCTGGCCATCAAAGGCTAGTATAAATAAGATGCTTGAATAAAAGGACCTCATACCATTTCCAGAAGATGAGCCGCCCCGAGGCTTCGGCGAATGGGGCGGCATAGAAATTTTCTAAATAAATAATAAATACATAAATAAATAAGATGAACAATTATTGATAAATTTCCAAGCAAAGAGCATAGCAAAGTTAAGAGGCTAACACTGTAAATGACTCTCTGACAACCCATATATATATCAAGTATTTGAAACAGTGTTTCCCACTGGACTTAAAAGTCACAGCAGAAGGAACACAAACTGTCTCGATAGGGTTGGCATTAAGGGTCCCCATAGTGGAACATCAACCAAAGGCCTACACTCATTGTGGACCTAGCAGGAGACCCCCTTCCGGCTATTCCTCCTCACATTTCAGCCTGCTTGCCCACCCATCTCTTGTGGTGGCTCAGAAATGTGTGAGCAAACCAGCAAGCCAGCAGTGGTGGTGGCAAGGACTAGTGGTAATCGCTGCTGTCTGGTTGCTCACTGCCTCTCTATTTGGCAATCAGCTGGGCAATAGAAATTATGAGGAAGAAGAGGGGGGCAGAGCAGGTGAGAATGCTGGTGCAGGAGTGAGCTGATGGAGCGAGGACGGCCCCGTGCAGGTACCTTGCTCAAGCTCATCTCCACCTGTGTCCAATGGTCCTTTTCTGGTGTTGGCTTGTCTTTTCTTTTTCTTGTAGGGTGGCTAAACATTTGCTTCAGAAATAGGTGCACTTGTGGGTGGCACTTTGGGGGGCTCTGAAAAGGGAATTTGAGGAAGCAGAAGTTGCAAGGGGTACTGTGCCGCTTAAGGCAACTGATGGGCAAGGAGAAGATTTGAGCTGGAAATGGAAGCCCCTCTTCCTCAATTCCTATTGCACTGCTCAAACCACAGCTGCTCACTCAGCAGGCGCTTGCATCATCTAAGAGGGCCCATACTGGCTTCGGAATTAACCACAGGGCACGTGCAGATAGCTAAGGTAATGGCACAAGACATCATGGCCCTTTGCAAAATGCCATATTGCAGTTTCCAGGTTGTGTATTGTTCATGTGGATGCATAATGGTTGGTATATACCCAGTGAGATCTCTGAATCATGGAGAATGGAGGGATTCATCCTTGGTGAGCCGTGGAAGATGTGTGTTTGCCCATTGCTAGCCATGATGGCTCATTCGGAGCCCTCCTTGAAGGAGATTAGGAGGGTGGCTGCCTGGAGAAGGGCCTTCTCTGTGGTGGCACCCTGGCTATGGAACATGCTCCCCAGGAAGGTTTGCCTGGTGCCGACACTTTATTCCTTTCAGTGCCAGGCCAAAACCTTTTTATTTTCCCAGTATTTTAAAGTTCGTCTGTGATTTTAATGTGGGGTTTTATTGTGTAACAATTAATTTGGATGCTGAGCTCCATCCTGTTTATTTTAGACTGTCCCGAGGCCTCAGTAGCAGATGTTAAAAGATATAAAATGTTAAATAAATAAAGGTTACCTAGCAGCAACCTTGCAAACAAGCAGGTACCAAATAAGGTATTTCAGGAATGGGAAGGTAAGAGGGAGTTGAAGGGATGTGTTACACTGAGATGCAGGAGAATCGGCGAAGATCTACAGGAACTCCTTGAAACGGAGGCGAGGTCTTCACAGATGTTACTTTTGCTGATGGATCATATGACAGAAGATGTCCACTGACAACACATTGAGGAAAGACCAGTTATCACCCCTGCAGAGCATATTGGCAGCACAAAAGAAGTGGTCATAGAAGAAAGACATGACCTTTGAGATCACGGAAGGTTCTGGACACTATTTGAAAGCTGTATACCTAAACAGAGAAGATGTTCAGCTCTTGACGAGCATAAAATCCCCCATCTTCTCCTTTCAAGTTGGACACAGGGCAGCAGACACTGGATGATGTCAGACCGTGTCCCACTTTCCAATTCTGACAGCCTTCACCCAACAAGTCAAATTCAATGCCTTGGAGAATGCTGCTGAGAAAGGAAAAGTCATATAATCTTGTCTCCCCCGAAGACACAGTGGAACAGCGGCAGCATGTGTGATGGGGAGTAAAAAGAACACAACTTGTTGCCCAACCGCGGCAGTTGGCTAACTCCCTCTAGCATGAAATCTGATTACTTTTATCTCATCACAGCTAGTAAGCTAATTAGTTGAAGATTCATTAGTTAAGCCTTGCACAGAGCTTTGGCAGTCCAGTTCAGGATGTGGTTGGTCCGATTTGAAAGATAAATATCTCAAATTTCATCCCTTGTAAAGGTGACAAAGTCCAAATCAGTGGGCTGTGATCTTGAGTTTCATGCCAGACTTGCTGAAAGCAAAAATGTGGGTAAATAAATAATAACCACCATTAACTGTCATGAAAATGTCTAACCTTTTTGATAGACCCATTCGTTACGATTGCCTCCAGCCTCCATAGATGACCTCCTCTGGGAGGAAGTTTGGTTTGGTTTTGCTGTTGTTTTTATTCGTTCTGTGCTTTCATTGTAACCTCAGAAAAATTACAGAGTGATGCTGACAATTGCTTATCTTTTTAAAAGGTGGTGTTACAACTGGATGGAATCCCAGGAGAAGTTGAATATACTCCGGCAGTTGCATTCAAAGCATGAGGTGCTCTGGAATCTAATATTCCTCTTCACTGCTGGAAAGGGAGATATTTCCTTGAAATGGGGAGTTTTGACCTTATTGTCTGGACAAATTACTTTTGCAGAGGGGTGACTGGCTGATGCCCCTCAAATGTCATTACTATGTAAGCTCAGAAGTAATTATGTTTGCTAACATGGAAATGTTTTTTCTTACAATTTTCTCTCATTTTTCTCCAACAAAAATTCTCTCATATTTCCCCAACTTTTTATTGCATGTGTCTCCATCCATCCATTCTACTTAGCCTTTGTTTGCTATAGCAAGGTGCTAGCTGATATACCACAGGTTTCATTAATTAATGTCTTAAAGGAGATATGCATGAATTCTACATACCCCAAAACCTCAGCAGCTGCCTTGAAAGACTTTATGGGGAAAGTTTTCCATCTGGAATCATTCACTCCCTCCAAGAAAATTGGTTGGGGCCTGCATGCCAAAGAGTTGGTGAGGCTAGAACAACATGGGGGTTGGTCTGTCACCACCCCATGGATTCTCTCTGTTTAATTCACGTGTGTGTGCACACATACACATGCACTCACTCTCTCATTTATTAGAAACATAGAAACAGATCAAGTCAGAAGGGGCCTCCCGGGCCATCTAGTCTGATCCCCTGGCTCCAGCCGGCTCCACTCATGACATGCCCACCATGTGCATGTCCAGCCTATCCTTGAACAGTCTCACTGATGGGGCTTCAACCACCTGCCGTGGAAGCCCATTCCATGCCCTGGGGTCCTAACTGTCAGGAAGTACTTCTTGACATCCAAACTGAACCTTAGTTCAGTGAGCTTTGCTCCGTTGGAGCTCGTCCTGCCTTCCTCTGCAGGGGAGAATAGGTCTCTACCCACCTTCATGTGACACCTCCTCACATACCTGTATTTCAGCAACAGATCCCCTCAGAGTCTCCTCTTCTCCAGGCTGAAGAGACCCAGTTCCCTCAGTCTCACCTCATATGGTATCCCCTGCAAACTGGCCACCAACCTTGTGGCCCTACACTGCACTGACTCCAACCTGGCTATATCCTTCCCATAAGGGGGAGGCCCAGAACTGAGCACTATACTCCAGTTGTGGGCACATCAGAGTCATATGGAGTGGCAGTAATACAGACCATCTCTCCCTTTTCTATTTCTCATTCTCCCCTTTTCTCCTCTTCTCTCCCATCTCTATTTCCCCCCTTACCTCAACATCATCCTCACCTCTCCAGCCCCTGGCATTTATGCAAGCTTTCTCCTTTTAATCCTAAGTGCTGTACAGGGAGGATTAATTGTGGGTGGAGCCATTGTGTGTGGCCCAGGTAACTCAAACCTTTCTCTCAGCAGGATCTTAGGAGTTTTAAAGAGCTTTTAAGGGCACTAATGCAAGCCTAATTAGAGTGGGTGGACTTTTGAGGGGCTTCTATGCACGGGGAGGGAGGGGAGGGGCTGGGTGACAGGAATATACCCCCAGATAGGATTTTGGTGCCAATCCTGAAGGTGTGGGGGTTGTCATGGCCTATAGGAAGCCACGATCCCTCTCTCTCTCCAGGCTCCCTGTCCATCTAACTCCCAGTCCAAGTGTTTGCATCTGGGCCAGCAGGACAGACTAGGGATTCTGCTGGTGTACCATCCACCCCACAACCCAACAATCCCCCTATCAGCTCAGACAGAGGTTGCCTCAATTGCACTGTTGTGGTTCTCCAGGGTGCTGGTTCTGGGGAATGTTTCCATCCATGGCAAGGACACCCTGTCGGAAGTGATTCAGGATTTAATGAACTGCATAGCAACCATGAGACGGTCCGAACATGCCATTGGCAAAATGCATGTACCCCAATGTATGCAACACTCTGGTTGGGTTTTCTCAGCCAGGCATGGGAATAGTGATCTGAAGGTGGGAGACTTTAAACTTGTCCCTTTGTCTGTCTGGATGCTGAGATTGAGACTCACCATGACTTTTCCCCTCTGCAAGGGTGAGGGATGTATTAAGATGGTCCGCCCTGGGAGGCTGAAGGTTTCTGGTGGACCCTTGGAAGGTTTCCAACTGATATGGCTGTTGATCTCTAGAATGCAGAAGTGACCTGGATGATTGACACAATCACTCCTGAGCATCCTCACTACAGAAGAGCTCACACTGCTCTGTGGTATATCCTGGTGCCAAGAGTGAAGAAACAAATTAGGAGATGGCTTGAAGGCAGATGGAGGAAGCCTCCTAGTGGATGCAATCAGGCCCTGGCATGTGCCTATAGTCAACTATTTCTGGAGGCCACGTGAGCAGTGAAGAAACAGTGCCTTCCTGCTTCCATTCAGTCATCTCTTTGCCACCAGCACAGCTTCCTAGGGCTGTCCTACTACATGCTGTCCCCATGGGCATTTTAGAGTCATTGGAGACCTGCTGGAATATGTTCACTAGGCACTTCCAGGATGGAATCTCTTGCAGGCACCAGGACTTAGACTCCAGTGCTATTGCTGTTGAATCAGATGAGATGCTCAGAGCACAGCCTGTTCAAGTTTTCTTGGATGAATTCCAGTTAGTACAGCTTGAGGATGTTGACAATGTGCTTGATAGGTTCACGCATCCATGTCTGTACTGATTCCTTGTCCTCTTAGCTAAAAAACCAAAACCAAACCAAACTAAAACTGGTAGGGAAGGAACAGCTGGCTGGGCTAGGGAAGTGACTGATGCATCTTTATGAGAGAGAATGGTCCCACGACACCTGAAACAATCCTGAAACACCTGAAGAATCCCTCTCTGGCATCAGAAGATCTTGAAAAATTTGAGGGCTAGTGTAGTGTAGTGGTTAAGAGCACAGGACTGGGACTAAGGAGATCTGGAGATCTGACTAAGGAGCTCTGGAGCCAACTGGGTGACTTTGGGCCAGTCACAGACTCTCAGCCCAACCCACCTATGAGGGTTGTTCTTGTTGGGATGAGCTTGAAAGCAGCAGGAGGAGAATGGCATAAGCCACTTTGAATTTGTTGTAAGAAACAAACCGGATATAAAGCTTATCCTTATATCTCCTTCCTGGGCATGTTCTGGAGTCGGTGGTGGCCAGCCAACTACAGGCGCTCTTGATGTAACTGGTTATCTGGATTCATTCTGGTTGGGTATGGAAAGAGCTTTGGCCACTCTAACCTCTGCTGGGAGAGGGGCAGTGGGAGTGTGACCCTGTGGTTGCGTTGGATGCCATTGTGCACACTACCCTTCTGAAGTGGGAGTAGGGAACACTGCCTTGCAATGATTCTGCTCCTACTGGAAATGCTGGCCACAGAAGGTGGAGCTGGGACCCTTCGAGTCTCCTGTACTGGGTTCCTTGGGGATCCTTCTTATGCCCCACGCTATTTAACATCTACATGATTCCACTGCGTGGAGTTGTCTGGAGCTTGGTTGTGTGTTGGCAGCAGTATGCTAATAGCATGCAGCTCAATTTCTCTTTTTCATTTTCAGCTGATGAGACTGTGGATGTGCGAAACCAGAGCCTGGGCATGGCCATAGACAGGATGGGGGCCAAGATACCAGAAGCTCAGTCGAGGGAAAACTGGAATGCTGTTAGTAGGTTGTTCCTCTGACCAATGGAGGATTAGCAACCTGCTCTGGGTGGGATTGTGGTCCCCTTGAACCAATAGATTCACAGGTTGGGGGTGCTTTTTGAGTCATTCTCCTCACTTTTTAGGTTCACGTGGCCTCAGTTACATAAAACGCCTTTGACCAGCTTTGGCTGGTGGCTGAGGAGTGTTTTTATCTGTAAAGGGCTAGAGAGCGTTCAGTAATCTGTAACCTGATAATCTGGGTTATGCAGCACATCCTATGCTGGCTGCTTTGACTGTTTAAAAGATGCAGTCTGTGCAAAATGCAGAAGCCAGATTAATAATGGGGATCAGCGAATGAAGCACATAACACCAGTGCTCACATTATTATTTTTTATTATTATTATAATAACATTTCTATGCCGCCCCTTGCCGAAACCTCGGGGCGGCTTACAACATGATAAAATACATTGAAATACAATAGTACATAATAAATTACCATTAAATATAAAAATACAAAAAATACATTGATTTACAAATACAAAATTAAAATTATCAGTATAAAATAAAAATATAGGATGAGAAAGAGAAGGAAGAAGAAGTTGCCCAGGCCAGATCATATGTTTTAACAATTGAAATGATGTTTAAATAAAAAGGTCTTTACCTGGCGCCGAAAAACCAGTAGCGACGGTGCCAGGCGGATCTCTTTGGGGAGTGAATTCCATAGGTTGGACGCCACCGCAGAGAAAGCCCTCCTCCGGGTACTTACTCTCCTAATTTCTTTCATGGAGGGTTCCCGGAGAAGGGACTCTCCCGCAGATCTCAAAGGCCGGTCGGGCATATAGGGACGTAAGCGCTTGTTCAGGTAGCCAGGACCCAAGCCGTTTAGGGCTTTGTAGGTCATAATCAACACCTTGAATTGGGCCCGGGCTTCAATGGGAAGCCAGTGAAGCTGATGGAGGACTGGAGTCATGTGAGCATAACGCCCCGTCCCCGTCAGCAACCTGGCAGCTCTATTTTGCACCAATTGAAGTGTTCGGACTGTCTTCAGGGGAAGCCCCACGTAAAGCGCGTTACAGAAGTCTAGGCGGGAAGTCACCAGCGCGTGTACCTATATTTATCTATTTATTATATTTATATCCAACCTTTTTTTCCCTTCCAAGGAACTCAAGATGGGTTGCATAATTTTCTTCTCAATCTTAGCCTCACAACAGCAACACTGCAAGGTAGGTTGGGTGGAGGGTCTGGAACTGGCTGAAAGTAAACCTGACGTAACCCCTCTCACCCCAGCCATCAATCCAGACAAGACAATCAGATCTAGGGCCTGCTTGGGTGGTGGCCCCCAGTTATGGAACAAACTTCCCACTGAGGATGACCTGGAATCTTTTTGGCTCCAGGTTAAGACTGTCCTGTATGACAAAGCACTTAATTATTTTAACATTATACTGGGGCACTAGGTTACCTGCTTGTCAAGTCTTGTCATTTAATTTGTAGCCTTTAAGATGGGGCTTTGAATTTGACTTTTAAATTGTGCACTATAATTTTTATGATATTTTCATTTTCTGTATGAAGGCACAGGGTCTTCCTCCTCCTGCCCTTTTTATCTGCACAGCAACCTGCTTAACTGGGAGAGGCCAAGAGTCAGTGAGTGGTCCAACATCACTCAGCTGATGTAGGTATTTCAGAAATGTATCCCTAGCCTTTTGATGTGCCTTGACTCCTAGTAATAAGCAGATCTTTGGGCACAGGTGAAGCATTTCCCTCTGCCCCTTAATTCCAAGGACACATTACTTACAAAAGCCATGTAAATGCATGCAATTTACCTCCCATTGTGGTATGGGGGGATAGAAATGGAAATAAATAAATAACTCAAGCCCACAAAGAGTTTCCTTTAAAAAAAACCAGCTTTTGCAGAGCAAATTTGAATTAAGAAATGGCAGGGATTGAGAGTGCTAGGAATTCGTGGATGATACCAAAGTGGGGGTGGTGGCCACAACTGAGGCACAGGTGACCCCGATCCAGAAGGATCTGAACAGACTGTGGAAGTGGTTGGGGGACAACAGGGTGGCATTCAGTGTGGATAAGTGCAAGGTCTTGCACTTGGGGCACAGGAATAGGTGTCACAGGTACCAGATGAGAGACAAGTGGCTGAAGAGCAGCACTTGTGCAAGGGACCTCGGGGTACTTGTAGACAGCAGGCTGAACATAAGCCAGCTGTGTGACATGGTTGCTAAGGCGGCAACTGCCACCTGTGGATGCATAGCCAGACATGTGGCTTCCAGACCTAGGGAGGTGTTGATAATGCTCTACACGACTTTGGTGTGGCCACAGCTGGAGTACTGCATCCAGTTCTGGGCTCCACATTATGGGTAAGACATAGCTAGGTTAGAATTGGTTTAGTGCAGGGTTAAAAGGATTGTAGCCAGGTCGGGAGGGATGACATATGAGGAGCGATTGAGGGAACTGGGTCTTTTCAGCCTGGAGAAGAGCCGTCTCCGAGGGGATCTTTCAGCAACTTACAGGTAAGTGAGAGGATGTCATGTGGAAGAGGACTGTGACCTGTTCTTCTCTGCAGTGGAAGGCAGAACATGTCCCAGTGGGGCAATTCTCAGGTTGTTCCAGGGACTACTTCCTGACTGTTTGGACCCCTACGATATGGGATGGACTTCCATGGAAGGTGGTGGAGGCCCCATCATTGAGGGTGTTCAAGGAAAAATTGGACAACCACATGTTGGGGATGCATGAGTGGAGCCATGTGGAGTTGGGGGTCAGACTAGATGCCCTGGAAGACCCCTTCTGACTCACTTTGTGTCTATGTTTCTGTTTCCGTGAATGGGGTGGGGGTGTAAAACCCTTTCCCTGCCCTCTTCTCTGCTCCTGGTGATCTCAAGCTGTAATCCACCCTTTATGGAGTTCCCAGGGTTTGCAAGATTAAGCTTTGCAAAGTTCAACATGGGACCTCATGGAGTGGGTTTGCTTGTGTCTGTATGCAGAGTAGTCCGTGTTGATTACAGGTTTTGGATGCACTTGGGCAAGAAACTGCCAATGGACTCCTCCCACAGTGAGTTGACCTACTCACTGTCCTTGTCTCCAGCTGCCGCTGTTGTACTTCCTTCTTGTCCTTGCAACCCCCTGCTTCCTTGCCAGCCAGAGAGGAAGTAGGCAGTAGCATCTGCTGATCTTTCTTGTCACCACCTTCATTGTCTGAACAAGAGTGAGAGTCAGGGAACACGCAAGCTCCAGTGATGAAGAGGAGCATCTTGAGGGGCAGCTCTTGCAAGTCGGGATCTCAGCAGGTGCCCAACCATACCTACCTTTGATGCTGGTCCTAGTACTAAGCCACCATCTTGAGAACCAGTGTGGTGTGATGGGAAGAGTGTTGGATCGGGGACCTGGGAGGAAGATTCCTGGCTGACACAGGGCCAGTCAAGCCCTCTCAACCTAACGTAGCTCACAGGGTGGTTGATGTCAGGAGAAATGGAGCTATGGAAACTACCTTGGGTTCCTCAGGAGAGTAGAAAAGGCAGGATATAAATGCAAGGAGGAGGAGGAGGAGGAGGAGGAGATGGAGAAGAAGACAATGAAATGGTTCAGGGCTTGTCCTTGCCATCCCAATGGATACATACAGGGGTTCCAACCATCCATTGGCTCTCTTGCAGTGACCACTTGCAAGACACATTTTGAACCAGATCAGTCTGGGACAACTCTCTGTTGATCCCACGTTGCCCAGGTACTATAAGGGTTGCACTCAGTGATACCTACCCTTGAAGCAGCCCCAGGGGTAGTAACCCGGCGTGATTTGGAATGGAGCATTGAGCAGGGAAATGGCTAGGCATCCCCCCACGCTGATGCTCTGTCCGAAGGAAGGGTGAACTCTGGGGCCTGGGGACTACTGTACCACCTCACTGGGCCTCTCTGCTCTTTCAGTTCCCCCATATCCTAATTTTTAAAATCCCATATTCTTGCTGTCCCAAAGATGAAAAAATCGGTGCACGTTGGTAAATCCTAGTAAAAACTAACGAAATGCTTACCCATGTCTACTTCTGAGCATCCATGCATCAGATTTTACTGCTACGGTTACTCCAGTGGGGCCTTAGAATTACATTGCTCCATCATGCACTGTTCCTATTTTCTTTGAACCCTTCTTGCCCTGCAGCTCTTTAGCGTCACTGTAAGAGAATTCCATCTTCAGGCTCCTGAATGTGACCTCCGAGCAGCTGCTGGGACCCGAAGGCTGCCAAGATTTCTGCCGATGCCACCCTTTATATCAAATGCAAACCATAACTTTTGACACAAGGAGCAGCTCTGTTACCTTCCCTGAGCATTTCTTTTTCTTTTTCTCTTAATGGACAAGTTTCTGCTCCATGTCACAAAATTGTCATTTACAGAAAATGGTTCAACTTGAAGTAACCCAGCAGAATAAAATGATCTGTCCCTCCTCTCTCTCTTGAACAACCCTGGATGTATTATTTGCTCCACTTCAATTTGCAGCAGGGGACTCACAGAAAGGGCTGAATCTTTCTTTCTTTTTTCCTAAGAAAATTACTGTTATTTCATTGCACTTCTCTCCCACCTTTTTCCTCTTGTGAGGAGCCCAAGGCAGCTTACACAGTTCCATCTTCTCCTCATAACAACAACCCAGTGAGGTTGATTAGGCTGAGAGGGAGCTTAATCTTTGGGCCAGACACTCAGGGAGCTTCATGGTCCAAGGGGGACTAGAACCCTGATCTCCCAGGTTGCCAGCCCAGCAGTCTAGACTCCATACCACATGACCTCTCAAAAAACATCTGGAAAAGAGACCAAGCTACAACCCCTGTCCTGGAAAATTAAAGCTTTATGTGCAATTCTCTTCATCTTTTTTTTATGGAATGCTTAATTATATGAAACCCCACCTGTAGTTTGAAGTAGTAAGGTCCAAAGAAAGAGGTACTGTCTGCAGGAGAACTGTGCTTAAAATCTCACAGGGTGAAAAAGCATGCTTGCTTTAGCTCAAATCTGGTCTCCCTACCACTCAGAACTTCAGAGCAACCCATAGGAGCACCATTCTTAGAAGATGTAGCATAGAAGAATTTGCCCCATTTCTGGGAGATAAGGGGCTCTCATCACATTCATGATAGCCACCTGGGCCTGTTGGTTGCTAGTCTGTGAAAACCTATGAGCCCACCTTTTGTAAAAATGAGCTAGTCAGCATAACACCTGAGTACCTTCCCCAGCTATAGGTATCCTTGGAGATCAACTTACATGCTGTGTTCATTGCATAGCATGTGACTGAACCTGTCTTTTTTCCCTGTCCTTACATAGCAATACATCTCCTCAGGTCTGATTGGATCTGCTGTGCAGTGGGAAGGGACAATACAATCTTCCTCAAATTTTCCTTCTGAAATCTCATCCTATCTCCATGTAGACATGTAGAGGGAAGGAGACAGAGATGGAGACGGGGAAGAGTCTCCACTGAATCTGAAGAGCCTCCACTGTTCTCTTTTTTAAATCCTCAAAATAGGATCTGGGGAAGCAAACAGGTGCACTGAAGGTTTCATCCTCCCATCCTGGTGTGTGCTGGTCCCACTCCAAACTGGAACTGTGCGCAGTTGTGCTCAAATAAAGAGGTCAGGCTCACGGCATGCTTGCTTGAGAGGGGAACCGCCATGTTGTCCCCAGGGGCCACTGCAACAGTGGCCAGGGTGCTGCCTGTGTCCTGCGGCTCATGTTGCCCACTCCTAACTGAAAGGGAGACCGTGTTGGAGCTGTCCATGGTATGTCACATTCTGCTATAAGGCTCCATTCTTCGAATGGTCTATCGCTGAGAGCCAGTGCGGTGCAGTGGTTAAGAGCATGGGACTGGGACTCAGACGATCTGGGTTCTAGTCCCCGCTCAGCCATGGAGCCAACTGGGTGACTTTGGGCCAGTCACAGACTCTCAGCCCAACCTACCTCACAGGGTTGTTGTTGTGGGGATAAGATGCAGGAGGAGATGTAAGCTGCCTTGAGCCCTTTGTAGGAAAAAGGCAGGATATAAATCCAATAAATAAATAAATAAATAAATAAATAAATAAATAAATCCACTGCCTCGCCTGGCCATTGTTTACTCGGCATGGAAGACATGGAAGACTCTGCCACGCACTCCAGCTTTAATAAATACCAGATCATGTTCCCAGAACAAGGATGGTAGAACATCTCCAGGAACTAATGCAGTTTGTTGTTGCATGAATGTAAGTCTCATTGAATCCAGTGAAACTTATTCCCATAGAAATGCAACCTGACCTGTCCAGAGAGTCATTTTGGCTAACAGGGCAGGATATAAATCTAATACAATAAATAAATACACTTTAGCCATCGGACTAAATTTGCAGAAATCCATGAAAAACAGGGACAAAGAACCATGTAAGAAAGAACACAGGGCTTATCAAAAGCTGCAAGGAATACAGTTAAAGAATATAAAAGGTATGGAGGTGGACATAAGGTATTTTTGAGGGTCTAAAGGGAAAAGAGAATTGGATTCATACTTTGTTTAACATATACCCATTTTATAATTATGTTTAAAGAGTATTTCAGTGAAGCTT
Source organism: Varanus komodoensis (assembly GCF_004798865.1). Lineage (NCBI taxonomy): Eukaryota > Metazoa > Chordata > Lepidosauria > Squamata > Varanidae > Varanus > Varanus komodoensis. The sequence continues at coordinate 8,587,802 of NW_025335606.1, forward strand.
GTTAAAATTAGATGTTGAACAGTTGGATAAATTCATGATGGTGTATAAAATATTTCTCAGAACAAATGAAAGGGGAGTAATGATTCTAGAGAGCAGAATTACAAGAGAAGGAAGTAATTACATGTAATCTTCTGGAACACAATATGAATGTGTTAAGTATAGCTTATTGGACTGTAAGACTGGAGGGGGAAAAATGACCCCAAATTGTTTCCCAAAAGCCTATTCAAGCTGCAATCGTATATCCACTTATCAGGGAGAAAGATCCATCGAACACACTGGACTTACTCTTAAGCAGACACATTGTAGATTGCTTTATTATGGAAAAGAAATAGGAATTATACAGGGAATGATTATAAGTTGTCAGGAGTGTGTGCAGTGATTGTCTCATGGAGGGTGAATTCAGCTGCTTAGTTTTTCCCTCCGCAATACCATAATATTCTTTCTTCTATTGCTGCACACGGGCAGTTTAAGTGGAATTGAATTAGAGTAAAAAAGAATATGAGAAAAGAATTATAATTAATTTTCCTACCTTGAATTTGTTTGCAAGGATTCCAATTTGTTAATTAAAAAAAGATGAGCACTGCTTCTGGAAATGGGAGCATTGCTGCATTTAGGGGCTTTAGAACAAAAAAGATTTTTGCGAATTAATACTTAACTTTCTTGACTTAAAGCATTTCAAGCATACTTCAGTAGAAATCCTACTCACGCTTAATAGGAAGTCCCATTGAACCCAGTGGGACATATCTCTGGGCACAATGCAATCATAGTTAAATACTATTAAGTACCATTGATCTGAATGGGGGAAATGTAAACAAAGGCTTAATTCCCTTACAAGGCCCTTCCTAAGTAAGACCGAATTGTTCCATTAAGACTGTTCTGTTGCAGTGTCATTCAAAACAAACTTTTCCAGTTGAGCATTTTCATATCTTAAAGTAGAAGATTTACATTTCAAGAACATACCTGTACGTAGATGTCATATGTAATTTAAATTTTCCAGTTCAAGATGTCAAACCTAAAAACAACTATCATGAACCACAGAGGATAACAGAAGCTGCTCCAGATGCAGTTCCTTTGCATTTTCAACCAGCCTGCCAAACTGTAGATGATTGCTTACTTCGACAATGGCTTTCATCTCCCCCATGTTTGCAAACTATTTTAAGCATGGACAGCCATTTCCTCAGTATTTTCTACAATGAGGAATCAATGAGGTATCAGCTTTAAAGATCCATACCGTTTGAATAAGGATGTTAAGAGGCTTGGTTCAGATCAAACTTGGATCTTGTTTGGTAATTCCTTTGCAACAATGCCCAGCCAGCTAGTTCAGGAAATCCTTCTGGCAAGAATTGCAGTTTATGGCTGTGAAAGCTGGACCATAAGGAAGGCTGAGCACCGAAGGATTGAGACCTTTGAATTGTGGTGCTGGAGGAGACTCCTGCGAGTCCCTTGGACCGCAAGGCAATCAAACTGGTCAGTCCTAGAGGAGATCAACCCTGACTGCTCTTTAGAAGGCCAGATACTGAAGATGAAATTGAAATACTTTGGCCACCTAACGAGAAGGACTCCCTGGAGAAGAGCCTAATGCTGGGAACAATTGATGGCAAAAAAGAAGGGGACGGCAGAGGATGAGGTGGCTAGATGGAGTCACTGAAGCAGTCAGCGTGAGCTTAGGTGGACTCCGGGGGATGGTGGAGGACAGGAAGGCCTGGAGGAATGTTGTCCATGGGGTCGCGATGGGTCGGATGCGACTTTGCAACTAGCAACAACAACTGGCAAGAAATTGAGGAAGGACAGTTAGAAACAAAGGGTAAAAGCCCATGGTCATCATTTGAACTTGGCCCATGATATTAGGAGGACTTGTAAGTTCCATTGAGCTAACATGGCCTACAGCAGTGAGGAACACACCCATCTCTCCTGGATCTCTAGCCTAGCCTTTCATGAACTTTTTAAGGCCATAGAACTGAAGTCTGGTGAAACACTGGGATGCTCATGAAATGAAATCAGATTTGCACCTATGATTTTAAAGTTCTGAATGAAGAAGGCGCAGTATTAGTAGTAAAAGGAGGAGGAATCCTGCTTTCCATGGTGGCCAATCAGATGTCCCCAGGAAGTGTCAGGAACAACTGACCACCTCCTTATGTGGTCAGCTGTACCAATCATGGGAGGCTGGTGACTCCTTTGTCATTGAGGATCCTTATCCATTGCAGCTGTTATTTTGCAAGGTGCTGAAGTTCTGATGAAAGTGAAAGAAGAAAGTGCAAAAGCAGTCTGCAGCTGAACATTAGGAAAACAAAAATCATGACTACAGAAGAATCACAAGACTTGTGGTATCCTGCAACAGCAGGGGGTTGGACTCGACAGCCTTCATGGCTCCTTCCAACTCTATATTCAATGACTTTACTGACAGTAATGAAGAAACTGAAATTGTGAAAGTTTTCTTGCATACCTTGGCTCAGCCCTCAATTAAAATGGCTGAGGGAAGAAATTAGAAGACTGAGACTTGGAATGGTCAGCAAAGTTGGACCTGGAAAAGATAATCAAGAGTAAGGACATTTCATAGAAACAACATAGAAACATAGTGAGTCAGAAGGGGCCTCTTGGGCTATCTAGTCTGACCTCTGCCTCCAGCCGGCTCCGCCCAAGGCATGCCTATCATGTGCATGCCCAGCCTATCCTTGAACACCCTCACCGATGGGGCTTCAACTGCCTCCTGTGGAAACCCACTCCATACCTTTGGGATTCTAACTGCCAGGAAGTACTTCCTGGCAGCCGACCTAAATCTTGGTTCCCTGAGCTTTTCTCCATTGAACTCATCCTGCCTTCCACTGCAGGGGAAAAAGTTTCATTGGAGACCAAGGCCAAGCTCATCCATACTATTGTATTTCCCATCACTATGTGTGGGTGTGAAAGCTGGACGGTGGAGAAAGCTGACAGGAAGAAAATGGATGCATTTGAAACATGGAGGCGAAGGGAACCTGTGCAAATCCCGTAGCCTGACAGAAAGACTAACAAGCGGGTCCCAGATCAAATCAAGCCAGACAAAACTGAGGCTGCCTAATTTGGGCACATCACCAGAGGGCAAAACTGCCTAGAGAAGCCAATCAGGCAAGGAAAAGTAGAAGACAAAAGAGCAGGAGGACCAAATATGAGATGGCTCCATTCCGTACAGGAAGCCACAGCCTCCACTTTACAGGAGCTGAGCAGGGCTGTGCCGTGCCTGAAGCCCCGACAGAGACAGCGCCTCACGAGGAGGTCTTGTGCTTGGGACGCTGTATCCCGAAGCCAGCCCCGGTCCCAAGCACAAGGCCTCCTCATGAGGTGCTGCCTCTGTCGGGGCTTCAGGCACGACAGGCTGTCATGGACAGGACAGTGTGGAGGGCTATCATCCCATGGGGTGGACAAAAGATGGAGATGCCCTGATGGCACACAGCAAGAAAAGACTCCCCAGGATAAGTTCTCCACCATACAACATGGCGGTAGCTTCTCTAAAGCTCAGACTAAAGCCACAGTGGATGAAGAACCACATTGACACTGGAATCACCAACTCCATCCATGTTGAGGTAGCTTCTCCATTGTGCATCCAGGCTGGGCACTTCCTCTTCCTGGGCAGGAAGAGAGAGCACGGGGCTTCTTGTGTCTGGGGTCTGCTAGAGCGGTGGTGTGCCTTGTGTTCCTGATTTTGTTCTTCAGTCCTTGCTGGTTTTTCATTCTTGCCATCTGCTTTCCCATCTGATTACTCTTCAGTCATGACTACCCGTTCTCATTTCTGGACTTGTTCCACCATCCATTCCTGGCAGGAAACCTACAACAGCCTCTCCTGCTGTTGCCCCCAGACAGTGGGCATTTGGTGGCATTCTGCTTCTGAAACTGGCCACTCAGAAGCATCCTCATGACTTACATACAGTTGTCTAAAGCCAATGTCTCCCTTCCATTGTAAGAATATGTGCATATTTGTGTTTAATTTTGCAACAGCTCCAAGGCAAACAATAAGATCCAGATCAAAAGTTAGAACAATTAAAACATAATAGTAAGAACAAACTAAAACAAAACAATGAAAGAAATAGCAGTTAACATAGTCCTTCCACAGTGGACCAGCTTGCCTCAATAAAATCCCTGACAGTGGAAGGACAGGGAAGAGGGAACAACCAAGTCTTTCTCAGCAGGGAGTGGCCACCATGAAAGCCCTTTCTTGGAACATGACCAAAGATGCCTCTGATGATGGAGGCATTGGTGGAGAGCTCCTTCTGAAGATCATAAAACTCAGACTCTCTGATATGGAATTTCACCAAGCCCTCCTTTGACCTTCATATGCAACCAGCCTTCATTTGTTATAGATCTGCAATGCAGCCCTGCCTTCCAGAGGACAAAAGACTATGATGAATTCTTACTCCTTGCTCTGAATGCCCACGGATCAAACCCAGCTGGAAGCCATCATCACATCTGCATGGCAGCCAAGTGCATGATTAGTTGCCTTTTACGCCTGTTCACGAAGAACCCCGGACATTGTGCAAATTGCAAAGTGGATCCTGAAAGACAAAATAGGATGGGAGAAACATGGGTGCATTGGTAAAAATGCTCCCCACAAAGAGGGATCTTGCTGCAGCTGCATCATGCCCTTCAGTAACATCCTCATCCTCATTTGGATGCTTCATTTCCACAAACGGTGTCCAAAATGGTTCACAGCCCCGCAGCAATGCAAAAAGAAAAACGCACCTCAGCGACCTGTTGCCGTTACCGTTACAACATGAGCAACCCAGACAATTCCACCCAAATGCCACAGGCGTCCCAAAAGTGCAAGCCAATAGGTGTGCCCATAAGCCCTGGACTTGGAGAATTGTGGACATGCTATGCAGAGGAGGCGGCTGTGGCTCTCCTACACTGCAGGGGGGCGAGATGGTCTATTTCATCCATCTTGCTGATGCACTACAGCTGGGGAAGGGAGGAGGATGGAGTGATGCCAGGATACCCCATCCCCTGGGGGATCCAGTCTCCTCTGCACCTCCTGGAATGCTCTCCTTGCTGCTTCTCTGGAAGGGGTCCCCGCGGACTTACACCTGGCATCATTCTTTCTGCACAGATCTGATGGGGTGGGGATAGGAACCTGACCTGAGATCTCAGCTCTCATTGGAGCTGTTTTTCAGCCTCAGATCTGGGAATTCAGAAAATCTGATGGTCCTCAAGATGCTGTCTAAGGGGCTATAGGATTGGTCTGCCCCAAAGTTACAATAATCACAGTAAGATTGCTGGTTTGGGACATTTAATCACCACACAGCTAAGGAATACATGAATATCAATTGATCTGATCCAGAAATTTCAGGCTAATCTGTGGATTGGAATATAGTATGATAATATATATTATGGTATACTTTGAATTTTGCTCTCTGAATATTGTGGCACAGTTCTTGGCTTAACAAAGTGTCAGCATGTATTTAAAAGCACATATTTTGAAAGAACTTTTCAACGTAAGTCATAAGTTGAGAGAAAACATAGTAAAAGCAATGCATGTATTTAAATAAAACTACAGGTGTGAATTAAATGTGAATTTTCAGGTGGATTTTAAGAAATTGCCTTCACTCAGAAAAGGGAGAGAGGTAGGGATGGGCAAAAATTGTGTTGAATTTGTTTTTTTGTTTTTTTATAATCCCTCCCCCCCAAATGTTTCCCTAAACAGAATGAAAATACTATATATCTCTCTCTCAATGAATGTGGGAGGAAGTAAAGTTGACAGATTCTTTCATCCAGGCAGAAATTAAACATTAACGTACAACCATGCATAATACAGTAAATAAAATCAGCATAATAAAACTCTAACAACCTCAGCAGTAGATTAAAAATCAGATCAAAAATTAAGAGTTTAAGAACCCTGGAAAAATAACAAATGGCTGTCCTATGATGCCAAAAATGCCATGTTGAGTGAATTATTTTAGGGTGGTCATAGAACAGTAAAATACAACACAAAACTAGAAAAACAGGCCAATTTGACAAAATACATTAAAACACAGCAACAATAAAGATTAGCTATTAAAATATGTCTAAAATTGAAACACAGTAAAATCAGTTAAGTGTAGCGAAAGGAAATGAACATGAAATCATATTATTGCAATTGTTTGATACCTGCTAATCTTAACTGTTGAGTATAGGAAGTTCCCTCCAGGCAGAGTGTCTGACACATGAGATAGAAACATAGAAACAGAGTGAGTCAGAAGGGGTCTCCCAGGCCATCTAGTCTGACCCCCGATGCCACCACTAAAAAGATCACTCATCCTGCTTCACTTCATGAGGGCATCTGTAGAAATGCATCTGAAATTCTCCTAGTTACAGTGGAATTTGGGGTGGGGGGGGGAGCCAAAGCCCAGGGCTAGGAGGGCATTCCAAATTGGATGGAGGCTTGGTAACTCTTATCCCCCACCTAGTCCTCTGTGGGCTAAAAATGTTAAAAGGGGCATGGCCACACCCTTGGCATGATTTGGCTCTGGATGGACACATTGAAGTCAAGGCTATGGTATACTCAAGGCTATGATTTTCCCAGTTGCAATGTATGGCTGTGAAAGCTGGACCATAAGGAAGACTGAGCGCCAAAGGATTGAGGCCTTTGAGTTGTGGTGCTGGAGGAGACTCCTGCGAGTCCCTTGGACCACAAGGCGATCAAACCAGTCAGTCCTAGAGATCAACCCTGACTGCTCTTTAGAAGGCCAGATCCTGAAGATGAAGCTCAAATACTTTGGCCACCTAATGAGAAGGAAGGGCTCCCTGGAGAAGAGCCTAATGCTGGGAACAATAGAGGGCAAAAGAAGAAGGGGGCGGCAGAGGATGAGACGGCTGGATGGAGTCACTGAAGCAGTCGGTGTGAGCTTGCATGGACTCCGGGGATGGTGGAGGACAGGAAGACCTGGAGGAATGTTGTACATGGGGTCACAATGGGTTGGATGTGACTTTGCAACTAACAACAATAACAGACACATTGACACAAAGATGCTTCTGATGTGCAGGCTTGCAATGGTCTGCACTGTGTCCAGGACTTCCTCCATTGGAGGAGATCTCCCTGTGCAGGAAAACCAGCTTGCCTGCCTCATGCCTTCTCTCTGTGGGGAGCGGATGCATGGCGGGACACACTCCATTGGGAAATGATGCTCTTGGTGTGTTCCCTGGAAACCTGGAGAAGGCTCACTTGCAATGAAGCCACTTCACCTTCTCTACATCTCTTGCTATTGGGAGGGAGTTCTAGGGCTGTTAGAGGAATTCACTAAGGAGTCAAAGTAATTAGAGATTTATTCATCTGACCTGTGGATTCTACAGTGGATGGGCTTTTTCCTATTTGGAGGGGGGATTTGTAGTATTCCTTTGTAAAAAAGGTATGTTAGTGCAAACAAACACTTGCAAGCGAAAGCAAGATGTTCATACCTCCCTGAAACCATTCCAACACAGTCAATGGTTAGATGATGGAATGAGATGAAATAGATGATGGAATGGGAGGAGAAGAAAAAACACTGGACAATGTGAAACAGCAGATTACATCCTTAGTGAGTTTTTCACCTGTGTCGTTATTTGGATCACAGGCAAGATGTTATAGTTGGATTCCTCTTTGGGGACAGGGCCAGGAGGCCAAACTTGCAGGGATCCACAAAAGCTCCGTGGGTTATTTGGGCATCCCTGCAGACCAGGTCAGGGGCATGGACCTCTTGCAGTAGAGAAACAGCAAAGGAACATTCCTTCTTCCCTAGACAAGTGACAGAATTTGGACAGGATAGACCAGGCCAGAAGGACTCTGCAACCGCATGCTGGACATTGGCATATGGGGCTGCTGTCTTTGGGTCACTCATAGTTTGATGCTGTTAGCGAAAGTGCTGTTTCTGGTATAATAATTGCATTAAATGATGTGCTAACTTATTTTCAAACAGATTCGCTTTAATTGCTTGGGCAGGCTGTGTTGCAAAGTGGCTCGTGTTGAGGGAGGTGAGGCGTGTGGTTACAAAGGAGAGGGCCTTCCTTGTGTTGGCACCCTAGTTGTGGAACAGATTTCCAAAGAAGCTTGCCCAGTGTCTGCCTTATGGCCTTTTCAGTGCTAAGTGAAGGACCCTGTGAGGGTTTTAAAAGCACTTTCCTATGCATCTTGGAAGGCTATCCCTAAAATTGCCTAAAATTAAGGAAACTTACTACCACCAGTGTGGCAGAGAGGAAGCAGAGCTCATTGAGGAGGTTCAGAGCTGCCATTAAGGGTTTTTAAAAAATATTTTAATAATGATGCACATGTGCACACACACACACGCACACACACATGCGCACACACACAAGGACCCCTTTGGCCAGCTCATCCAAAATTCAATGGTAAGTTAAGCACCCTGAAATTCTTGAAAAATGTCTTATCTCTGGAAGCAACTATTTATTCATGTATTCCTGTCTGCAGTGGGTGGAGCTGGTGTTGTGAAAGGGTGGGGGATCTTTGGAGTATTCCTAGTTATATTTCTGGGGTGGAAAATCTTATTTTTCCTGCCTGGGACTGTACGCTAGTAGTGGGCAAAGCTGAAGTCACTTTTGCCTCTCTTTCAGCCCTTCGTTTTGGTTCTCTTTCTGTCACTCCTTCCCCCCCGCCCCCTTCTCAGCTAGGATGGTCATTTGTCCTTTTTTAGAGAGGACAGCTGTCCCTTTGAAGGGCTGCCAAAGCACTTCCTCCTATTTCAAAAATAGAATTAAATAGAATTACATCTTTTCCTTACTGGTTCAAGCCCAATACACAGATCAAGACTCATCAGAAGCAAGAGCTGGGCCATGAAATTTTCCATCTGGACACCTGGAGAGAAGACCAAGCAAGGCACAGAATTCACCAGGTCACATTCTTCCAACCACACTCTATTTAATCATAATCATAATTTAATCAGAATCATTATTTTTCAACATGTGCATGCAAATCAGTATTTTCTTTTGCCCTCTGCTTTGGTGCTTCCTAAGTGGTTACCTTCATAGAAACATAGAAACTGAGCAAGTTAGAAGGGGTCTGCCAGGCCATCTAGTCTGACCCCTGGCTTCAGCAGGCTCCGCCCATGACATGCCCACCATGTGCACGTCCAGCCTCTCCTTGAACACCCGCACCGATGGGGCCTCAACCACCTCCCATGGAAGCCCATTCCACACCCTCGTGGTCCTGACTGTCAGGAAGTGCTTCCTGGCATCCAAATGGAACCTGGGGTCCCTGAGCTTGGCTCCATTGGCTTCCCTTGCTCTCTTCACCCTTTGCCTACCTTTGTTTCGAACAGTTGAATTGTGGCTGTGTTAAATTGTTAATATGCTAAAATGGATTCTTTTTCTGATTTGTACCATAAACTTGTTTGAGGATATCTGACTCGAGAGTAGGATAGAAATGTTTCACCCAGTTGACCAACCGACGTACCGAAAACACATCAAGGTCCATTGATGGAATTACACCAATTGAACACGCAAACACAGCCTGCCTGCCTGCCTGCCTGCCTGCCTGCCTGCCTGCCTGCCTGCCTTCTGCATTGCCTAGATTAAAATATCTCTCCCTGCAAGGCAGGAATCCTCAAGAACTGGAAACAAGTCAGCAAGGCAGGCCAGCTTCACCATGTGAACTTTGGTAATGCAAAGAAGAGGGACCGGTGCAGCTGGATTGCAGTCGGCCCTGTGCGATGTTCTCCGTTCCATTGAGAAAAGCGACTTCCCACACTTTGCCTACAGAGGGCATCCCTGCTCATTCATATGTAGGCTCGGCAAATTCAGCTGCTGAGAGCAAAGCAGACCGCCTCCCTCCCCTTTCTTCCCAGCCTGTCTCTCATGCTCTCATTCTCCCCAGCAGAATCGTTTCTTTCCCTGATCCAGTCTATTTCTATCTCCGCTCTCCACGTTTTCCTTTCCAGCCCTCCACTTCTCCGGATCAATGGACGTTACAGCTCTAACTCTTTCCTCTCACATACTGCTAGTGGACAAGCACCAGTAACAAGTGAGACATTCGCATCCTTCCTTCTCTCCTCTTTCCCTCCCCCTCCCTGCAACGAACATCTGCCAAGCAAGAAGGGGGGGAAAATAATACCCCAGTCATTTTCTCTTTTGTAGGATTGTCAGCATCCCGATTCTATTTTACTTTGCACAGCAGCAGAGATGGAGCGTCCCCCTTTCTTTTGATGCACCCTGCCTTGCTTTTTTGCTGGATTTTTTCCGATGGATGGTTTTGAACCAGAGAGGAGCCCCTTCGTCTGCTTTCTTCTTTTTTCTTGAGTTAGTTTCCTGACATTTCCTGGCTTGGAAACTGAATGTAACTTTTTTGAGCCCTCAGACCCACATACTTTGTCTGTGGGGGAGAACTAAGGGACATTCCATCCCCCCCCCAACAAAAGGGAGGAAACCGAAGTGGCTCTGTCTGTACGTGCAGGATTGTTGTCTGTGATCTGGACCCAAATATCTGTAGGTGTGTTTTGAAATATGGAGAATATCCTTGGATGTGGTTGGGTACCAAAGCTGGCTTTGCTGCTGTTCGGGATCTCTCTCCTCACTCTGGAGCTTGAAGTCACTGGTGAGTCATTTCTGGGTTTATTTTTCTGCTTTCTCTTTTGTGGATTGATTAATGGATGAATGCAAGATTGTTTTGAGATGAGCTGCGGATCGTTGATTCCTTGCTGCTGGAATGTTCATCTTTCTATTTCATGAGGAGCCGGCTGAGTTGGTGAGAGCTGTGCGACATGCTTGATAAGGAAACTCCATCAAGAAGCTTCTTCCTTGGTTTGTAAAGGAGAATGCAGCCAAGGGAAGGGCGCTTATAGTCAGAGGGGAAATACAGTAGGAGATGAAGGTGGTGTGGTGTTCTTCGCCTGGCTGTTTTCTTCAGTTGCTTCAGCAATCTCTTGTTTGGGAGCAGAAGCGCATCGTTGTCCCTCTTTTGATGATATTGAACAGGAGACATGACCTGCAGTTTGAAAAAAGGACACATTTCCTGTGGAGTGTCTCCAAACTCCCTTTGATTGATATTCTTTGGGCATGTCTCTCTTTGCACTTGGCAGAAACATTTTCTAATTAAAAATGGCAAAGCCGGTTGTGTATTGAATTGGGATAGGGAAGGAGATGAAAGGACATATTGATACAGCCTTGCTTGGGGTTTTTTCAGAAGGCCAGGGATATCTTGAAATGAAAGAGCTAGAGAAAATGAAACAGAGGTTTTCCAGGAAGTATTAGAGGGAATGTTGTGATGCCATTTGAAGGGGATAGAGCTTTGGAAGGGGGTGTGGTAGTGGGGTGGTGGAGCTGAACAATATTCTCCAATGATTCTGTACTTTGGTTTGGAGGATCAACAGTAGCATTTCATTAGCAGGCAATCTCAGAATAAGTCTACCATAGCTGACAAATTCAACCATACCTAGTATGGTGTCATGTAAGCCATTGATGAACAATGCATGCTGATTTTTTCTCTCCACTTCCCTCCCCCACAACTATCCTCACACTCGCACACAGGGAAGGGGAAGAAGCATTGAAAAAATGCAACAATTAAACCTATGCAGAATTGAAAGTTGACCTGAGTCTGGCACCTTTCAGCTGCTTATGAAAATAGAAACATTCAAAAATGGCATCCTTGGAAAGGGCCCGTAAGATAATGGTTCTGTTGATTGTCTGAGACTAACAGGTGAACTGCAAGAAGATGTTCACTTCTCAAAATAACAACACTGTTGGAGAATCATTTCTTTTGGTTTCTGCATTGTGCAAATGACATGGAAATGATGCAATTGAAATCTGATTATGAATGCATGCCTTTCTTGCACTTCCAGCTTAAAGAATGGTGGTTGGTGACAAGTCAGTAACCCTTCTCCCAAAAGATGTTTGACTTGCAAGCTTCTTTACCCATGGAGGGTGAAGTGTGTGTGTGTGTTTGTGTGTGTGTACCTGAAATACACTGGTGTCTCTTATATAGTGAGGGGCACAAGGTATAACACAAGTGGTGCTTGAAAGTGAAAAGGGAAGTCATGACAGGTTGCCAGTGTGCTTTTCATTGTGGATTTTGGTGGTGTGTTTTACTGTTAATTAACATGGGCTGTATGTTTTCCTCCCAGCTACTGATTGCAAGGTCTTTACCCTCTTTCTCCTGCAGTTTGTCACTTTTGGGGCAAATGGTTTGCTCACTGAAGACTGGAGGATTTGGGCAAGTCAGAACTGGAAAAAGTTTCCCTTTATCTGCATTTCACCTGTAGGCAAAGACAGACAGACAGACAGACACATAACTAGCTAGCAAAAGATTGTTGTCTTATGCCTTACTTTCAGTTGCATTTGATCGGCTTGCCTCTGGCTTTAGCCCATTCATCTGCCGAATCTCCCCTCCGCCCCTTTAGCAGCTATTTTCTCTCTTCAGCATCCTAGCGGGGGACCGATGAGGAAGAAAGCCGGATTTCACTCTGTGAAAGGGCCAGTAGGAGGTGCCCTTATTAAGGCCAAGTAGCCAGTTTGACGCTTGGTGAAATTCCCATTCAGCAGGGCATTTAAAGACTTTGTGGACTGCTAACAAAGGGCTGACAGAGCGACCGCTCAGTGCAGCTTTGTCCTTTTCCCACTTTCTAGCGAAAGCACAACGTCGCTTTGGAGATGAGATGCAAGATTTTCTCCTTTCCTTTTCAACTTTTTCATACGGAAATGGTGCATTGCTCGGCACCTACATATGAGAGAAATAAAGATCAGTTTCCTCTCCAGGCAGGTCCTGTCTCCATTTCCATTTTCTATTGTTTTGAGGTGCCAGAAGGTTGTTTCTGCACAAAACCAACAAAGACACCAGCCATGGGTGAGGCCACAGTCATTTCTTTGGCCAAAAGCATGTGCGTGTGCGCGTGTGTGAGTGCACGCGTGTGTGTTGGAGAGGTGGGAGCCATCCTAAGCCAGAGTAGGTGTGTGCTGATCTGCAGCTTGGAAATCCATGCAAGCAAGAGGCTGAATTCCCCGAGTCAACCCAAGTCTCCATGCATGGTCCTTAATTCAGCCTGTAATCCTGTGTGTGCCTCAACAGGGTGGTTGTTTTGGGGTCCAGGAGGAAGTGAATGTTACGGACTCTTTTGTCTGCATCGGAAGAAAAATGTGCAATCCAGCCTTTGCACCTGTATCCTCATCCTCACCCTCTTGCATTCGTGCTCCCCTGTTAGCAGTGTGAAGTCACGGAGCGGGACGAATCGGCTTATCAGAAGCGCCTAATGTCTGGGCAGGTTAGCAATCATATTCACGGCAAGTGGTGCAGTATAAATCAACAGTGACCTGTCACAGCCTCCATATCACAGGTGGCAGAGTTGCCCAGCACGCACGGAGTACGGGGCTGCCACACGTGTTATACGGCTTGCCTTGCCTTGGTGCATCTCATGGAACGGGCTGAAAAGTTGGGGCTTGCGGGGTGCATGGTTTGTGGGGTGCTCTTGTGAGCAAGGTCCTGCATGCTCTTGGGGCACTGGTAGTCTGACTGGGACTCAGGCTCACACTGGGAGGGGGTGACCTGAGTTTGGGTTTTGGCTGGGGGAGGAGAAGCAGGTCATAGTCTTGCAGGCACTATCTCCAGGCTGTGAAATGGGAAGGAGCTGTGGTGAGGAACTAAAACAACCCAGAAAAATGCACGTTTTAGGCTGTGATGCATGCAAGCTGGAGTAGCTGCCCAGATGCTCTATGAGCCTACTTCCAGGCATCTCTTGGCTAAGCCTACTGCAATCAAAAATGTCCTGTGGGAATATCACACTTGCCATATATGTGGGTTTTATTTGACTATTGTGTGGACAGCTTCTGGAAAGTGAATCCAAGACACCCCGGCTGAGCAGATTTCTTTTCCGTTTCACTTCCACAGAGTTGTCCATACTCATGATCTGAACTGAAATGTGTTCGTCAGTGCTCTGCTGTTTCTTCTGTTTTCATGGCAGCACTAACTGCCTCTACGGGGGTTTAATGCACCTGTCCATGTCTTTGAACTGAGATGATGGTCAATGTAGAAATATAAAAGCAGCTCTCCTACTCATGCTAGACGATTCCTGTCTGCGGATGTAACGAAACTTTCATTAGACAACCAGTGGGAGTTTGGCAGCTAACTCAATAAGATCTATAGCTCACAGTGTGGATGTAACCATTGATGGTTAATTCACACATGCATTTATATTGCTCGGTGGCTCATCCCAGGCCAAGTTAGCACTCAATGACTTCAGCTCTATGTGTGAATTGCCTCCTTTGTGATGGGAGGCAATGCTGGTGCAGAAGATCCTCTTGCATTGCTGGATCTGAGAGCGCTATTCCACAAATCACGGCTTTAACGCCGCTGGCACTGAAGAATGGATGTGCTTGTGAATGTGAACCCAGCCTGAGTTCGCTGCAGGAGAGAGCCGAAAAGGATTTATACACATAATGTCTGGAATTCTCTTGGTTCTGCAATATGTTTCGCCCAATGGGAGGCTCGGTAGATTTTCTGAAATGATCAGAGATACGCATTGGAGTTGGCAGAATGGGGGTGATGAGTGTTGCGCATCCCGATTCTAAAGTTTGCATCCCTTTCTCATTCCTGTGGTTGCCTGCAACATCCTAACAGCCTTCTCCAACCTAGTGCCTTCTTCCTGCAATTCCCATCAGGCACAATCAGCATGACAAATAAGGAGGGATGGTGGGAGCTGAAGTCCAAGAGGTCTGGAGGGTACCAGGCTAGAGAGGCTAATCTATGATATTGTTGCCATACTTTGGAAACAGATGTAGAAATTGGATCAGCAGGGAAAATGAATCAAGCGCTGCTTCAGAACAGGTGTAGACCAGACAACCCAGCTGGCCAACCAACACTTTGGGTTTCATGTCTTCAGATCCTATTGAATAACTGCGTTGCTGGGAGGTCGGAAGCAGCTGGTTGGAAATATAAATGTGCTCAGTTTGTGAAGCTAGACTGGACTGTGAATCCAATGCCATTTCCTTGAAAAAGGTACTTTTGTGACTTTGAAAGGAAGATCTGCACATGAACAAACTGTCCTCTTAGTTGAAGTCTACCCTTTCTCCAAATCTTGAACTTCAAGCAAAACTCAGGCAGAGGGGTTCAAAAGCCCTCAAAGGGTGATGCTTAGGACTCCTGGGCCCATGAGCAGAACCACAGAAGAACCAGGTCTTGTGGACCGGGGGGTGCACATCATCCGTGGTTCCTCCCTGAATTCTTTACTAGACAGCCAAGAGCATGTTTGAGGACTGCAGCAAGAACTTTGGGTTTCTTTTTCTCTGTTGTATGAGTTTACCAGACAATGATGTAGTTCTTAGTGGTGATACACTGCTCACACATGGGCCCAAGTAGACAAGTGTTCAGCAAGTGGCATTGCCCAGGAAGGAGAGGACCTTGGCGTGGTGGGTTTCAGCCCTTTCCCCTCTGCTTCAGTATCAATCTGAATTAGATTCCTACCACCACACCTTCTATTTGCACAGGAAAAAACCTTTCATTGGCATGAATGGAAGATCCCCCCTCCACCTCTCCCCATGCACATAACAGGGAAACTGGGACCCGTAGTGCGTGGAGCTGATCACCAATTGTGGTAAGGTCAACAGGACTGGGACTCTGAAGAAGAATGGGGCCTTGAGACAATGGAGCAGGGAATTCTGGGAACCCAGTCAGAAGGTCAGGACTCTGAAGCACCCTCGAGGTCACTGACCACTGGACCAGGAGAGAGGGAAGGTTTTGGAAGGGCTGGGAGGCCACAGGAGAGAAGGAGGGAGAGCCGGCATCTTGTCCAGTCCCTGATGAGGCATCAGGAGAGATTGGCAGCCCAGTTAGAGGGCTTGTGTCCCTCTTGCCAGCTAGCCTTCAACACTAGGAGCTACCCTGAGGGTGGAGCTCCAGAGTTACTGAAAATAAAGGCTTTTGGGGAGAACCCCTAGGTGGGTTTCAACTATCATTCTTGACAGGTACAGAGGTGTGGATTCCAGCTTACTGGAGGAAGTTTCAGAATTGCTTTGCCTTGTAGCTGCAAAGTGCCAATAAAGGTTTGCTTTGCAAAGAGACTGTCTGGCGGTTTGGAGCCTCATGGGCAATAAGGGGAGAGGTGGGCTCACAACAGGACCACTGCAAGGGGCAAAAAGCAAAAAAGCCCTCCCTTCTGCACCAGGGCCCCAGCCCAGATTGCCCCCTCCCCTCTTGCCTGCTGTTCACTCATTAAATGAATGGCGTGGCACGGCCTTCTCCTTTCCAATGTTCTCCAGATGTCTTGGACTGCAACTCACATGCAGTGCAATGCATCTGAAGGGTGCCAGGAGGTAGTAAGTTGACCTCATGTTCTGTCAGGTCTAGGAGTGCAGCCCTTCAAGGCTGAGACGGCACCGACTAGATTATGGGAGAGACTTCTCCCTATCCCTGGACAGCTTCTGCCAGAGTAGGCAAAAGCAGGCCAGATGGAGCCATGCTCTGACTTAGACCCAGTAGCCAGCTTCCCATGCTTGCAGACTCAGCCAGACAACTGCCAGGTCCCAATGATCATGGGGAAAAGAAACATGGGTGGGCATGTGCTGGACATTTTGCCTCTCTTCCCGGTGTGTGTCTTGCTGGGTCACCCAAACCTGGCAAGGTGTGCAGTTGGAGGTGGCTTGGACACCACCCCAGAATCCGACACCTCACTGGGTTCAGGCAAGCCATGTGACATGTGTTGTGAGGGTCAGGAGGAGAATTGCAGGATGTTCACTCAGCAGGCCCTGGGGTGGGGAGAAGAAGTCACCCATTCTTCCTGCTTCTCCACCTGTGTAATCTGCTCTGGAGGGCTGGGGAATACTCTGGAGTAGGTTTTGAATATGTTTGACTGGGCTTCAAGAAGAAGAACTCCTGTTGAACTAGTGGGGGTCACATTGTTCAAACAAATGTCCCTTCATATGACTGTTGGATCCAGAGCTTTGTTATCTGATGTAATGGTTCAATTGCCTTTTTTCCCCCAGACTTTGGGTGGCAGAAAGGAGCATCTGAAAGGCCAAGCTATAGATTTTGTGCTGCCAAGTTTAGCAGAATCTTTTGATGAATCTCCAGCCACACTTCACAATTTAGTAGTCATGGAACATGGCCATGTTCTGGGTGGGTAAGCTAGTTCCCCAAAGATGTTTGGGACAACTCCCATATTCCTTGACCATTGGCTGTGCTGCATGAGCCTGATGTGACCCACAGTCCTAAACATCTGGAGCACAGGAAGTTGCCGACCGTCGTGCACATGTGTATGGTTCATTATGGCACACTTTTCTATTCACACGACTCCATGACATTCACCCACAAGCTGCCTTTAGCTTCTGTAAGGTATCTTTGCTCAACTACTGTTGAAGTGACCTGAATCACTGTAAAAAGAGAGAGAGGAAAGAAACAGAGGATAATTGGGATATCATATGTTCTGCTGATGATAAGTCATCTTCAGTAAATTGCACTTTACTTGATGATCTTTCAGAATAATTCCACCAAACATCATTTGCTTATCTGAGTGCATTTTAGCAATCTCAGATCTTTCAGTGATTAGGTTTATCAGATTGGATGAAACCCAAGCTGTGTGGGAACACTTTCTTTGTGACTGTAGCCAGGGCATGGTTGGGGTGAACGGAGAATCGTGTTATGTATTATTATGTTTGTTATCCTAAAGACTGCCAAAGACTCTAATTGAAATATATCTGGCCCAATTACTACGATTTCTGAGCATCTAGAGCAGAGAAGGGCAAGCTGCTGCTTCCCTCCAGATGTTTGGTCCAGCTGTCCATTCCCTGTTGAAGTTTAGATTGGTGCAGTTTTTTCCCCGTCTGCATGCATAGGTGACTTATAAAGGTGGGATGCCTATGTAGGCTAGTGGAGCCCAGTGGTTTCCAGAGGACTCTGGGGAGTCCTGCGCTGTTACCCCTGTCAAAGCCCTGTTCAGTCTGTGGAGGGCAAACACGACTGGGCAGATGGTATGATAGCGCCACAAGGAGGGTGGGATAAATCCTTTCAGAATCTGTCCCTCCAGAATCCACAGACTTTGTCTCACGCTTGGCCCAGCCCTGCAAATGTATGAATGAGTGGTTCTTCTGACCACACGTTTGACTTGCTCTGGATGGGGTTACATTCCCCTTGAAGGAGTAGACTCCCAGCTTGAGGGTCCCCCTGGTGTCATCTCTGTCCCACAAGGCTCAGGGGGCCTCAGCTATATGAAGCGTTTTCTACCATCTTCGGCCGTGCCCTAGCTATGGCTCTATCTGGGCAGGGATAGGCTGGCTTCAGGAAACTATGCACCATGGTAGATTACTGCAATGTACTCTACGTGGGGCAGCCTTTGAAGACTGTTCAGAAGCTGTGGCTTGTGCAAAACGAGGCAGCCAAATCAGTCACCTGTGTGAGAAGGCTGAGCATGCAAATTCAGTCCTGGCTCACTTGCATTTGCTGCCTGTGAGCCCAGTTCAAGCTGCTGGCTTCAGTGTGTGATGATTTATAGGGCTTGGGATCCCAATCCCCGATGGAATGGTTCTCCCAAATGGAACCTAAGACATCTGAAGTCTTCCTCTGAGCATTACCTCCAGGGGAGGCTTGGAAGCTGGCAACACAAGAGGAGGTCTTTTCAATGGCGCCCCCCTGATTCTCCCCCAGCCACTGGGCTGCTGCTGGGGTGTGGACCCCCAGCAGTCACTCAGCCATGCTTACTTTTGACACTGGCCCTGGCGGGGAAGTGCCAGCTTGGAGAAACAAATCAATTGGTTCAGTGCTTGGCCACGCCAGGCCAACCAACCCCAACAGGAAGTGTTGACGCAACGAATGATCGTGTCTTGCCCTGCACATTTTTACCAGAGCAGTGCGAGGTGATCCTAGGCTGTACGGATCCCACCATAAGGGCATCATAAGGATTGTGCCTTGCTCTCACTGCATGGAAAACAAAGTGACTACATTACCTTTTTTTCTGCCTTTGGCTACTTCTACATTAGTAAAAGAGTGCTTTGCAAGTGATTTTGCAAACTGTGGTTAGAGTGGAAAGAAGCTGTTGTAAGGATCATTAAGTAAATGTGTGCATATGGCCAAATCCAATGAAATTGTTTTCCTGGTTCCTTTATTTGCTAGATATAAAGTGCTTGCATGAGTTCTTGCATTCTTTAAATACATATACATAATATAATAACATATAAGGCAATAATTGATGCATTACATAATTGCCTTGATACAGACATCCCAGCATATCAGTCCATTAAGAGAAATATCAATAATCATACATCAATGAAGATAACAAGAAATCCCAACGATGACTTAGCTTTTCACTTGTTTTATGCCCTCCCTGCATTTTAAAAATCAAAATATGTACATTCAATCAAACTGAATTCCTATTTTACATTTCTGAATCCAATGGAGTTGCTACTTGTCTCATTTACCTTTCAGTCTTTACCGGAAGTGCTCCTATTACTAAAACTATGTCTCAGTTCATAATGAGTGGATATATGGAAAGGAGCTCTAGGTTTTATTTATTATTAAATTTGTATACAAGTCACCGGTTAGCATGATGCTGGGTAATAAGTGGGAAGGAAAAATGGCTTTTGCCAAAGGTCACTTGGGTTTACTTTTTGACCCAATCCAAGTTAGAGCACAAGGTTGCTTTTGCTCATCTCCAGTTGGCAAACGGATCTCATCCAGGGAGCTTCATAGCTGACCTTGGACTTGAACTGAAGTCTCTGAATTGAAGCTGAAGTCCCTAATGGCATGTTGTTTCTGCTGGCTGTCTCCACCATCCGACTGGATAATCATCCAATCAGCTATTGCTTCATCTTATGCAATTCCTGCAAGCCAGTATACACCCAGTGGAAAGCTATTCCTTTTAGTCTAGTATAGAGGAAATGCAAGGAATTTTCTGGACATAAAATTGCAGGCTGAATCTGCATAGTTGACTCCAGTGGGGCCAGAATATAATGAATTGGTCTGGTCAAGAAATTGGCCTTTTTGTTGAGAAGTATATAGAGGCAAATATCAGAAAAAGTTGGATTTGCTTGAGTAAAAAAGCATAATATCAAAATTCCATAGAGATATCTCCAATTAATTAACTGAAAACAGCAAACAAACAAAAACCACTTGGCTTTATTAAAATAACCCCCAAGGTAAATCACTGAGTTGTTTTATTTCTCTTGTGGATAAAACCAGAAATAATTCTGGGCCATACTCTGCTGGCAATTTTACAGCCATGCAAATCGACTGTAACCAATTGACACAACTTCTGATACACGTAAGTGTGAGGTCAGAATCAAGTCCACTATTTGTAGTTTGAGACAGCTGCTTGGTTAGGAAGAATAATTTGTGATGCTGGAGAGGAAAGTGACAAGCTTGTTCAAGCATTGTGTGTGTGTTACTAATTAAATAATTGCAGCATTTAGTGTTGCTATGTCAGGCAGAAGTTAACATTCCACTTGGGATGTGAGGCAAAACAGAGAGGTGGCCCTGGAATTAATTTATAATGTAATGCTCTTGTGGCCATCACATTTCTTATATTGAATGGGTGAGCTAGTTTGGTAGCGCAGGGTGTTTGTAATCTTAATTCTGTGACACAAGACTGTATCTTCAGACTGCCTGGTTTGCAGCTGGCTGAAAACTGGAATTGACCCCAGGATATAGCAAGCTCAAGGCAAGGGGATCCCAAAAGCAAGATGGCTGATTAGGCTTCTCATTAGGGGAAAAAAATCTCTGAGGTAAGGGAAGTAAGCTTGATGGAAGAGAAGTATGTCAAAATAAAAGAAAAACAAGCTTCAAGGAAAACATACAAGAAGCCAATAACATTTTCAGGTATTGATTGAACAACTCAGCCAGTTCTATGGCTGCAAACTTCTAGAGTTCTTTGCATTGTCTCAAAGAAAAGCCCATAAAAATTACTTCTTCCCCGGGCTTCCCTCCAGAGATTCATAAAGTGTATCCAAACTGTCTTTGAACCTTGAATCATGTTCTCTGTCATCCATCTCCCACAGCCTTGTGTCCTCTACGCTGCGCGCTCCTATGATTTTTCATATCATATATATCTGGCTTAGGTTGAAAAGTGATGAAATCTGTCAGCTTAGGTTAGGGGAAGTTTTTAAAAAGTGCATCTGGTTCATGGATGTTTATGCACAGTCCTCTTACATGCATCCAAGTCACCCTGTGAAATGGCTCGTGTGCAAGTACAGATGACCTGATTCTTCCCTTTGGCCTTTCTGGCCACTGAGAGTATCCAAACAAGCCATGGAAAACTCTGTGCTTGGCTTACTGAAGAGCTGGCAGTGGCTAGTGACTCCAGTGGGGTGGGGTGTCAACTCTAGAATTCAGTCCAGACATTAACCTTTGTCCAGCTTCAAGTGAACAACCCCAAACAAAACAAGTAAAAGTAAAAGCAGCAGGTTCTTGGGGTCATTTGTAACTGCTTCTGATAATGTGCCCCATGAAAAGCAATTTTGACTGGATGTTTCCTCTAGCAGGTTGCATTTTTCCTACTAAGGGATTTCAGGTTTCAGCTAGTGCAGGTAACTTCAGACTGGTTTTTTCCTACATCACATGAAATCAGCATAACAAAGCTTTTCTCTACCAGCTTTCTTCTTATGAAGAACTCAAAGTGGCTTCCTTACCTTCTTCTTCTCCTGCTCTCAGTATTATCCTCACAACAACCCTTTGAAGTAGATTGGGCTGAGAGTCTGTAACTGGCTCAAAGTCATCCAGTCATCTCTGACTTATGGATATTTTATAAAGGAAATCTCTCCAAAATGTCCTATCTATGATATCCCTGATTAGCTGTTCTAATTTCAAGACTGTGGGCTCTTTTCTGAAGTCCTTCCACCTCTTATTTGTCATGATGTGTCCCAAGCATGACAGCCTCAGTTTTGCCATTTTTGCTTCTGAGGAAAACTCTGGCTTGATTTGATCTGGGACTCACTTGTTTATCTTTCTGTCAGTCCAGGTATTTTTAGAGCTCTCCTCCAGCACCATGTTTCAAAAGCATCAATTTTTGAATGCTTTACCCTATCAAGGTGCAATCAACATTTCTGTGCTTTCCCCTAAGGGTTTTCCATTTGTGGTTGAAGGAAGGGTTTGCTCCTCTTCCTGGAAATTTAGATGGCCTGTAATTAACCTCATTTTGTGCCTTGAGATGTTGCATTGTGTGTGGTAGCAAAAGTATCCCAATGGTCTATTGTTTTGAAGATTTTTGGGGGGGGGATATTTATGCCCCAGGCAAGCTTGGTTTGTAGAAAGAAAACTGTGAAGAGCTGAAATTTGGGGACACTGTTTACTATCACGCATTTGATAATATCCTAGAAAGACAAGATTGTAGGGCTACTTACATGCAAATTACACAAAATGTGGGCTTGGATGATGGATGGAAGAGCTATACATGATGCTGAACCTATTTTGGGGAGGAGGTTCAGCACAATGGACAGCATCTTAAAAGTTCCCCATGGCTAGCACACCCCATGCCTCTGGTGCCACCTGCCCACATTGGCCAGAGTGATGTCAAAACTGGGGAATCTGCCCGAGTATAACCCAAGAACAACCCCAAGTTATGGTTCTGGCTTGTCTGGGGAAAGACACAAAACAGGGTTGCCATGTTATCCAAACATGGCCATTGGGAATTGCTTCCAAAGCAGATTTCCTTTTTCAAGTCATTGTATGATGTGGATTGCTGAAACATATTTATTCAATTCCTTTCTCTCTGGGCAGTTTGCAAACCAAAGCTAGAACAGTCAAGTAGACCCAATCCACTGGGGGTACTTTTAAGCTTCCAAGCTTATGGCATTCTATATGGGACAGGAGGAATATGGAAATAAAGATCACCTTTGTGCTCCACAGGTCAGTTAGATGCAGTAGTTCAGATGGGAAGAAGGCCAGGTACCACTAAGTTATGTCATGCCCTGGTGCCACATGTCTTCCCCTCCACTCCAGAACACCCCCTTTGCCTCTCATCTGAAGTCCCTCTTAGGACCCTAGATAAACAGTGTTCTTTCTGCAATGGTTACAAGGGCCATGGGAGCAGGATCCAAGTGCAGATCTCCATCTCTGAGACTGGAGTTCTTTCCAGCCTTGGACCTGCGACTCTGAAATATCCTGTGGCCCTCCAGAAGCTGTCTGGGGGGTCATAGGAACACTCTGCCCATGACATTAAATTGGATGGGAGATTCTTTTGAAGATAAATGGATAGGATTGCATGGTAAATCTAACAGCATCTCTTAAATCCCCAATGTAGAAGGCACTGTGCCTGGCATCACCCCATATTTGTCTATTTACAGTTAGTAATTTAAAACGTTTGTATGCCACCCAGTTGAGCCACAGCACCTCTGTGCAGCTCACAATCACAAGCTAAAACACAATAAAAAACAACTACAACATATTAAAATAGAATATCAATAAAATACAGGCTACGTAAAATACAAAACAAAGGTCAAATAGTGAATGGCATTCACTGTTAAAATATATTTTAAAAGGAAGGTCTTCACCTGACACCAAAAAGAAAGTAAGGAAGGGACCAGGTGAACCTCCTTGGGGAGAGCATTCCAGATATGGGGAGCAGCTGCAGAAAGGGCCCCCCTCCTAGCAACCATCTCTCTCACCTCCCTAAGGGATGGCTCACACAGGAGGGGCCCCTGTGTAGATCTCAAAGGCCAGGTAGGCATGTATAGGTGCAGGTGCTCCCTAAGATAGCCGGGCCCCAAGCCGTTTAGGGCTTTATATGTCAGCACAAGCACCTTGAATTGGGCCCGGGCCACCATTGGCAACCAATGGAGATATTTAAGTATAAGTGTCATGTGGGCCGTTCTAGGGGCTCCCATCACCAACCGAGCAGCCCTATTCGGTACCAGTTGTAATTGCTGGACCTTATTCAAGGGCAGTCCCACGTAGAGTGCATTGCAGTAATCTATTTTGGATGCTACCAGTGCACAGGTGACTGTTTTCAGTCTCTGACTGTCCAGGTAGGGATGAAGCTGGTATATTCCCTGTAACTGGAGGAAAACATCCCTGGACACCAAGCACATCTGATATTCTAGGGACAAACCCAGGTCCAGGAGAACCCCAGACTGTGGACCCTGTCCCTTAGGGGGAGTGCAGCCACATCAAGGGCAGGGCAATGCCCCTCCAACCTGTCAGATGACCCCCTCCCCCCCACTACCAGCAGCTCCTCTGTCTTTTCAGGATTGAGCTCAGTTTATTGACCCTCATCCAGTCCATTATCAAGCTCAGGCTTCAGTTCAAGACAGCAACAGCCTCACCTGGGTGAGGTGTAAAAGAGAGGTAGAGCTGAGTATAACCAGCATATTGCTGAGTCCTCAGCCCAAACCTCTGGATGACCTCTCCCAGTGGCTTCAAGGAGATGCTGAAGAGCATGGGGGACAGCACTGAGCCCTGTGGTACCCCATGATGCAACTGTCCCTCAGAACTACCTTCCAGACCTGACCAGCCAGGTAGGAGTGGAACCACAGCAAAGCGGTTCCTCCAACCCCGGCCAAGCTGTCCAGAAGGACACTGCGGTCAGTGGTACTGAAGGCCACCAGGAGTCCAAGGAGAACCAGCAAGCCACACTCCTCCTGTCCCTTTCCCTGCACAGGTCATCTTACAGGGTGACCAAGACTGTCTCTGTTCCAAACCCAGGCCGAAAGCCCGATTGAAATGCATCCAGAAGATCCGTGTCCTCCAAGAGTGCTGCAACCGCCTGACCACCACCTGCTCCAACGTCTTGCCCAAAAGGGGGAGATTAACAATGGGCCAGTAATTATCCAGCAGCCCTGGATCCAGGCCTGGCCTTTCTAGCAGTGGTCTCACTACTCCCTCCTTGAATGGGGCAGGAACCACTCCCTCTTTTAACGAGGCGCTGACAGTCTCCAGGGCCTAGGGCCGAACCCCTTCAGATCTCCCCTGGGCGGGTCAAGAAGGGATGTGGTGAATCGGACAGAGGCAAGCACCTTGTCCACATCCTTGGCTCTCAATAACTGAAACTCATCCAATAATGGACCATTGGACGGTGCACTGGACACTTCTGAAGATCGCACTGCACAAACGGAAGAGTCAAGCTCCAGGCAGATCCGAGTGATTTTCCCCTCAAAGTGCGAAGCAAATGCATCTTTAGCAAAAGACTCCTGCCAAAAAGATGTTGGGGAGCTGCTACGCACCAGGCTATTGTGTACACGTCGCAGTACAGAGCGAGCTGGCTGTGTCGCCAAAGGGCAATGGTTCCTTTCCCTTAAAGAGGATTTGCAGGCAATAAGCAAATCAGTTAAGTGAAGGCAAAAAGACAGTATTAAAGGATCAGACATGGAACAAAAGTATAATGCTTCAGAGCAGCATTTCTCTGTAAGAAGCAAGAGCTTTCAGCTATAAAGTGCCAAATGTTAGGTAAGAATGAGAAACAGCTATGCTTGTTCTCCTACTGCTTTTGGGAATGCTTCAGAGAAACAGCAATGGATGAACCTCAGGAATGGTTTGGTGAGCAGCATCTTTGAAGTTCAGGAAAACACCGAGACTCAGCCTAACTGCAGTTTCTCTGTGACTTAAATACCACAAGCTTCTATCAATCACCTGTTGTTTGTGTGTAGTTATCAGTTTTCAGTTAGCTCTTGCATTTCATCAAGAACAACTGCTGAGGGTACCTATGCTCCCTTTCCAGGTGTCCACCTAGCTGCTTTCCCAGAATTTACCTCTCTTAAATAAAAGGAATACACTTAATTTTAAGGAATGCACTTAACCACTAACCATTTAGGACCCAAGCTCAGAAACAGATGCAGATATAAAGGGAGAAACGGTTTCACAACAACTCTTCAAAATCCAGGTGTCTTCTGCATTTCCACTACAACGGGCCAAAGGGCTGACTTCAGATAGGTCAGTGACCCATGATACAAGCAGGACAAAAGGCAAAGGGGGGGGGGTGGTTCTCCCGCAACAATAATGCGCTCTCTCTTGGATCCATATGACAGAAGATAACCAGCTGATTGGTATTGGGCTGCTGCTCTTATGTTTCCAAGGCCTGGTTCTTGCTGCATCTTCTTGCTACATGTTTTCCAGCTGTGGGTTTTGCAGCCTGTGCTTTTATCTAGTGCAGCAACCCTCAAATTCCTCTG
The DNA here is from genome assembly GCF_004798865.1 of Varanus komodoensis. Taxonomy (NCBI): domain Eukaryota; kingdom Metazoa; phylum Chordata; class Lepidosauria; order Squamata; family Varanidae; genus Varanus; species Varanus komodoensis. The sequence continues at coordinate 8,613,797 of NW_025335606.1, forward strand.
GATCTTCCTTCCTAAGATGCAGACTATGGCTGATCTTCAGAAAGCAATGGTGCAGAGTGCATCACAGTTTTCTATTTCCATCAAAGATACCGATAAAGCAAAGTATATTATTTTTAAATGAGATAACGGAATGGATAATGGTAGGCCTGTCGGAACAGTTTCTTTTAAATGGTGTTTGTCAGTTTGGGACTTGATGTTGCAGTCGGATAATCGGAAAATGCTGCACTTGGGCATTTATAGATGTGTGAACTGTACAGAAAGCCATGGTTACAGAAAAGCACAATAAATCATACAATTAAATGTCTCCTACTGCCTCTGCTGATAGGAACCATTTGCCAATGGAGATATCAATACTTGTAGAACACACCAAAAATGAGAACAACGAACAATGAAGATTGTGTTTACTGGACCCCAGAATAATGGCAATGTAGAAATCGCACACACATTGTACTTGCTGTTGTTAGAAATAACCATTAAATGCCAGCTCTCTTGGCTGGGGATTACTGGGAATGGTAGGCCTTTCCCCCTCTCTAAACTTGCATAGGATTGAGCCTTAAGATGAGCGACTGGGAAACTGAGGCAATGACATTGAGTAGCATTTATTCATCTCTTGGACCTCTGTACGTTTGGCAAGCAGGGCGTATAGATAGTTTAATTACAGAACTGCATATCCAGAATAGCCTTTAATGAGCACTGTGTTTATCTTCCTTTACTGGATTAGAATTAACTCATTTCAAAGTAAATGCTATTTCTATTTCTATATTGGAAGAACAAATCACTTCAGATGTGCCATCACAGTAATTTGAAAGACCTCTTTTTTGCATATGATTTCCCCCAGATTATTGGACCCTCATGAGAAGCAATATTTTAGATACCTCTCCAATCCAAAGAGGAGGTGGATGCTTGGGAACAGAGCCTTTTTGGGGGTGGCACACTGGTCTGTGGAACTGTCTATCCATGAAAATTACAGTGCAATCCTATCAGGAGCCCTCTAAGACCCCAAATGAGATTTATGGGCAACCAGTACAGCATAATAGATCCTTGTCTCCTCATTTTCCCACCCTGCATTTTTACTAGACTGGCTTTATGCCCGTCTAACTGGAGCATCATGGAATGGGGCTGGAAAGTGGCCAAACTGGCTTCGGTATACCTTATGTCCTAGTCACCCTGTATATCCATTTACAGGAGTAAAACAATTTCTAAAAGTTTGAAAGGCTGATTCTTTCCTATTTAGGCAGGTATATTCCATGACACCACTACCTTAGCAAGCATCTAGAGTCTTACAGGCAACAGGCTAAGGGACCGTTCTTGAACTTTATCAGCTGAGATCCCATAATTGAACCCTCTCTGTCTCTCTGAGACACCCAGAGAAAACATTTTTTCCTGACAAAAGTCAGCCCTCACTGCCCCCTCCTATCCTGCAGTTGCAGATTTGCTCTGGCTACAATCCTTTATGCATTTATCTGGGAGTAAACCACATTAAATTCTGTGGTGTTTACTTCTGAGTAAACCATAGGGTTTAAAAAAAATCAACAGCAGCAATCCTGCCAACTTGTTGGAAGAAATCTTATTTGGGAAACAGATGTGTTCCTTTGCTAGGCAGTCCCAAATTCTAAACCCTACTGGAAGAATAAGTCAGGCTATGCTGTAATGGTGATGGGTGTGACTGACACAACACAACACAATCCTAGAAGAAGTGCTTACAATGCAGAGCAACAGAGTTGTTGCGCATGTAAGAGACCTGCGGTCCAGTTGCGATCTGTCAATTAGGCAGGGAGTCAGAGAGAGTCCAGCCTTTGGCTCAATGGACATTCCAAGCAGATTCTGCAAAGCAGATTTGCATCCAGGCCTAGGAAGGTTCCTAGCAGAGCCCCAGCAGGTGAAGAGCACAGAGAAAGGAAAGAAAGGAGGAGGAGCTGATGGAAAGGTTGAGGAGGAATTGCTTTAGCCCTTTCACTAGCAGAACGGGCAGGCGCCGCCATCTCTCTTGCTCTGCGCCTCGATTCTCAAAGCAAGGAGGGAAAGAAAAGTGTGCCTTCTGATGGGTGATGGCTGCTGGGCAACCACCAGGAGGCCATCTTGGTGAGCCCTGGTCACAGTAGAAGCCTACTGGACAGGGCTGTTTATGCCATCTGGCTCTTCCCTCTCCAGCTTCTCCAGTTGCATCTTGGATTCCCGGCTCCCCTTGAAGGCACGGAGTGGACTTGTTGCCAGCCAGCCCAGGGATGGCTCCTAGATCCAGGCAGGGAGTTTCCTTGGGGAGGGAAGTGCTCCCTGTCTGTGGGGAACAGCTGTGAGCCCTTGAAGGGGCAGGTCCCAGAGCTGAGCTCATGTGGCCTCCCAGATTCTCCACCCCATTTTCAGGAACAGAAACAGGGTGGAGGCTCTCCATGAATTTCTCCAGGGGGAGGAGGAAGTCTCTGTTGCAAGGCTGGTGTGCTGAACCCCACAGAATCAGGCACTGCCTTCCAAACAATCCTAAGTTTCATTCCAACAAAGCCTTGTTCCTTGTTCCTGGGAAGCTGAGCCCCCCAGGCCAAAGATGGTGTTTCTCTCACATGGTTACACTCCAGAGTTTCTTACAGGTAGAGCTCCCCATTGGCAGTACAGCTTCTTGCGCTTTCCCTGAAGGCTTGGTCACCCATGTGCACTGGTCACCCGTCCCCGGTTTTGTATCCTCTGGGACGACCCATCATTCCGGGGCATTTTGGGCAGGAGGAGTAAGGTGATCATCATGTATGCATGCATGCGTGCGTGCACGCACACACACACAAGGAGAAGCAATTTGGGAGAAAACTCTGTGAAGTGGCCTTGGATAACTGACCGGAGAGGAAGTGAGAAAAGGAACATCTTAGAACTTTGCTGAGAAAAAAAATTACGAGTATTTTTGGCTCAACACTGGTTCAGCATCTGCTCCAGAGTTCTAAATATTAAACTTCTGAGGGGTGATTGTGAATATATATATCTGATCTTTAACACAGGTACTGGAGATGCTCCTGCTTTCCTGGAAGTCCTGTAGTATGTGTGGGGCCGTATGTGGGGTGCATGTGGGGCCGTATGTGTGCCGATTCAGGGAATTTGTAGTTCCATTGCTGTGGCAAAATTTTGTCCTCCAATTTCCTAAGAGTTTTCTTTTCCCATGGAATGGCACTTACCGCTGAACTTTGAAAACAGAGGGAAGAATGCAACGACAGAGCATAATGAAATCAGAATTCCTTTCTATTTGAATACACAGAACTCAAGGCATAGCGGAATCAACCTCTTAGAATATCTGGCCCCCATTCAGCAATATTTTAAGAATTCTCATGAAAAGACACTCAAAGCTTTCTTTTTTAAAATAAAAAGCACATAGTGTCTTTATTTCAGTGCATGCTAGAGATGAAAAAACATTTTTACTCCCAATTCACAAAGACAATCTGAAACAAAGCAACCATGCCAAGGGATTTGAGTGGCTCTAAGCCAGCACACACATTTAAGCAAGAAGGGGGAAATGTCAGAGTAAGGAGGGAATGTGCTAATTTTAAGCATTCAAACAGCCCTGGCTTTTCCTCATGGAGCTTGTGGGTGGAGCATTCTTCAAAACTGGCAAATGTTGCTGTATTAATATGGAACTTTATTAATACAGCATGACTCCATTATGCCTGCAGTCCAGAGAGAAGAAATATTTTCCCCATGTAATGTTGGGACCCTAGAAATTCCCTCCACAAAGAAGAGAGAAGACAGCTGATTGCCTCTCCCTCACTGTGAAGTTAATACTCCTTAATACCAGCACAGATGCTTTAGAAAAGCCAAGATGCTTAGTCCGGCCTGTGGGGAAAGAGAGCTTTCTAGAAGCAAGTGGCTGGCATGTGGGTCCACAGACGGGTCCTCGGACTGATTGGGCAGAGCTCCCCTTAGTCTTGGCAACACCCCACAAAGATCATGACAGTCCCCCCCGCCCCCCGCATTGAGCTGCATTAGAAGATTGCTTCTGAGCAGTAGCCAGGCCCTGGATTGGGACCATGAAATGTTGGATCATATAAGAGAGAGCTGGTGGTTGGAGCCAACAGGAATGATGCCAGAATGGGACTATGGAGGAACAAGAGGTTTTGGGGAGCCCAAGACCTTCAGAAATAGAAACAGCAAGCCCAACAACTATAACCCCACCAGCATAAGCACAATCAGGTCTACTGCTTGACTGAGTTCAGTGGGGCTTACTCTGGTGTAAGTGGCATGAGATTGCAGCCTAAGTGGACAACCCTCTATGATATGTTTGCAAAGCACTTCCCTGAACTTAAACTCCAGTGGTATTGCTGGTGAATTGATGTGCATCTGGTGAGGTATCCAGGGCACTTTCTTGTCTAGTTCTGTTAGATGACTTTCAGGTGGTACAGCACATGGATGTCCATGCTGGATCCTTCCTCCTCTTGACTTATAAACATGGGCAGGGAAGGAACTGCTGGCTGGGCCAGGGAGGTGCTTAATGCCTGTCAGTGAGAGGCAGTGCGCCCAGCTTGCCTGTATGAGATGGTGGTGAGTCTGTGCCTGAAGAAGTCCTCCCTGGACATGGAAGATGTCTTTAGGCTGGTGGCAAATGTTCTTTCCAGGCTCTTGAGCAGTTGCTGGCTAAGCACTTCCAGATTCAATGAGTCTGAATATCTGGATCCATTTCAGTCAGGGTTCAGGCTGGAATCTGGCATGGTAACAGCCTTGGTTGCCCTGTTGGACACCCTACTGTTGACCTTGCTGATTTTCCTTTCTCTCTCTGCAGCATTTGATTCCATTAACTAGGACAATTGTCTGGTATCCTTCTGGGAAAATTGTCTGAGCTAGAATGGGAGGCACTGCACTGCAATAATTTTCTTTCTACTTGATGATGGGCTCCAGAAGGAGATACTTGGGGAAATAGTGAACTGTCCAAAGACCTTTGACTGTTGGTCACTATAGAAATGAAATGACCCCTGTCCAAACAAACTGGCCAACCGTGGACTGAGCATAAGATATGGAATGCTGAGTATCAGAAAAGAAAAGTAGAAAATGAGTGAAACAGCAACCTGAAAGAGGACGTGGCTGGGTGACCTGGAACGCCGAAAAGGAGAACTCCTCTGAGAAGATGGGGCATATTGGTGTGACTCCCTTGCGTCTAATCTAATCACCTTTACTATGCCTGCCTTCCCCAACCAGGTGCCCCCTAGATGAATAGAATCATATGATAAATTATGGGCATGGAGAAGAATAGTGTAGGGGAACCCTCCTTCTCTTATTCACTGAGTAGGCCAGGGTGGAGAACGTATGTTCTGCTGATGTTGGTGAACTATAACTCCCATCAGCCCTAGCCAGCATGAAGAATGATCTAATTTGTGGTCCAACAAGATCTGGAGACCCACATGTCCCACCTCCCTGGAGTAGACATTCCAAGCAAGATGACGCTTTGGAGCAGACCAAATATGGCGATGCTGCCTTCCCTCCGACTGGCAGATTATGTAGATACTGATGGGGAAACCTGGCATCAGTTCTGGCTCCTTCCTCAAATGTTCAAGAGTTTACTATACAGCCTGATGGATAAGAGGATAAAGGGGGTGGGTGAATGACGGGAGCACTTTCAAATGGCTTGTTTTATCAGCACCAGAAAGTCTGAAAAGGAGAGACAGAGAAGAAGAATTACCTGCTGGTCCTTGTTGCAGGCTTCCCCTTTTGTAGCTCAAAGAGGAACATTGTGGATACGGAAGATCTTGTCCCACCATCCCCCATGTCCCTTCAAGCCTTTTTAGACTCTGCCTGGCAACGGGGAGAGGATCAGAGCGAACGATTCAAAGGGAAGGGAGGTCAGTGTCTGAATCAGGCATCAAATGTGGATTTTTAAGCAGCAATCAGCTGGGGCTGTGTTCCCTGCTTGGCTCAGAACAGGCAGGTATCTGCAAAGTCCCCAGCTACTTGCTTAGATGTCTACTCCATTCATGTGGAAAAAAGTAAAAGCTGTCCCCTGCAAGTCCTTCAAGCCATGCAGTGCCATCGGTGACCCTGTCCAGTGGCAGCTGGGTCCACTAATTGCTACTCTCTGGCTTTATAAAATGGATGAAAATGCCCACGGTTTAGCAGGAGGCCTGAGGAGAGTTTCATCACTGGCCTTCAGAAAGACCCGGGAGTAGTTATACTTCTCGACTGCCTTATTTTGGTATGTCATGGAAGCTCATTCGATGGGGAAATGTGTGCAAAGTCGAACCTGATCTGGGCGGATGCGCCCAGTCGTGTTGCCTGGTTTCTCAGGTGGACTGGCTTTGCTTCCTCCGCACACCCTTCTCTGCAGTGGCACCTGGAGGATCGAGAGCAGCCTTCCTGACCTAGAGCTCCCCAGTTTTCTGCCCCAGCTAGGGGTAGATCACCTGGTTGGGGAAAGCCACCATCACAGTGCACAAATGCCACACAGAGCAAGGATCGGCGGCAGGCTGAGAGGGGGCAAGGAGACACTCCCACGGGCTTGGCTATGGCTTCGAGTGAGACCAGAACTTAGCTGCCCTTGCAGCTTGCGTCGCTTCCTGCTCTGTGGCTCAAGAGACAGAGAGCAAAGAGACAGCAGGATACAAGAGGAGACCCATGTGCTATGGCATTGACTCATACTCCGGCCTTCATAAATGGTCTTACTTTCCATCTCATTAGAAAAGACTGCCAAAAGCATCTTCCTGGATGGTGACTAATTAATAAACCTTCCTGAAAGCAAGAGGGGCATTGAAATAAATATGGAATTTGGTGTTATTTAAGTCTTAGTATCTGTTTTGCCAAAGCTCAAGGAGATGCAATGTGCCAGCTAATAATTAAGCTGATATACCAATTACTGCCCCATTTGGACAGAGAGATCCTGGCCACCGTTATCCATGCTCAGGTAACATCTTGTTACAATGCGCTGTAAGTAGGGCTGATACCAAACAGGGCAATAAGAAGGCTTACGAGAAGACATTCTGCTGCTAGCTGAAGTCTGGGCCCGATTTGAAGTGCTAGTATGAACGTCTGAAGCTCTAAGCAGCTCAGGGCCAGGTTATCTGAAGGAGCACCCTGTCCCATGTGTCCCATGTTCACCCTGAGGTCATCTTTGGGGGTTCTTCTCTGGAAGCTCTTTCCAAAGGAAGTGAGGCAGGTGACTACCAGGAGAAGGGCCTTTTTACGAGTCGTTGTGGCCCCTCGATTGTGAGCTCCTCAAAGAGGTACACCTGGCACCTATGTTGTATTCTTTTCGGCACCAAGTAAAGACCTCTTCTATTCTCCAAGCATATTATTATTATTATTATTATTATTATTATTATTATTATTATTACATTTCTATGCTGCCCCTTGCCGAAACCTCGGGGCGGCTTACAACACGATAAAATACGTTGAAATACAATAGCACATAATAAATTACCATTAAATACAAAAATACAAAAAATACATTGATTTACAAATATAAGATTAAAATTATCAGTATAAATTAAGTAAATAAAAATATAGGAGGAGAAAGAGAAGGAAGAAGAAGTTGCCCTGGCCAGATCATATGTTTTAACAATTAAAATGATGTTTAAATAAAAAGGTCTTTACCTGGCGCCGAAAAACCAGTAACGACGGTGCCAGGCGGACCTCTTTGGGGAGTGAATTCGATAGGTTGGGTGCCACCGCAGAGAAAGCCCTTCTCCGGGTACTTACTCTCCTAATTTCCTTCACGGAGGGTTCCCGGAGAAGGGACTCTCCCGCAGATCTCAAAGGGCGGTCGGGCATATACGGACGTAAGCGCTCGTTCAGGTAGCCAGGACACAAGCCGTTTAGGGCTTTATAGGTCATAATCAACACCTTGAATTGGGCCCGGGCTTCAATGGGAAGCCAGTGAAGCTGACGGAGGACTGGAGTCATGTGAGCATAACGCCCCGTCCCCGTCAGCAACCTGGCAGCTCTATTTTGCACCAATTGAAGTGTTCAGACTGTCTTCAGGGGAAGCCCCACGTAAAGCGCGTTACAGAAGTCTAGGCGGGAAGTCACCAGCGCATGTGTCACCGTCGCCAGGCAGTCGTACTCCAGGTAGGGGCGCAGCTGATTAATCAGCTGAAGCTGAAGGAAGGCGTTCCTCACCACCGCTGTCACCTGAGCTTCCAAAGAAAGCTCCGGGTCGAGGAGTACTCCTAAGCTGTGGACCTTATCCCTAAGAGGGAGTGTTGCACCATTCAGGACCAGGTCAAATCCACCCTCTCCGAAACCCGATCCGCCAACCAACAGGACCTCCGTCTTGTCTGGGTTGAGTTTCAGTTTATTTGCCCTCATCCATTCCCTTACCTCGGCCAAGCAACGGTTCAGCACAGCCACTGCCTCACCTGGATTAGTGGAAAACGAGAGGTAGAGCTGGGTATCATCAGTGTATTGATGATTCAGCAGCCCACACCTCCTGATGACCTCTCCCAGCGGTTTCATATAGATGTTAAATAGCAGAGGGGATAGAATGGAGCCCTGTGGTACTCCATGGCATAGCTGCCATGACGTAGAGACATGGTCCCCCAGCACTACCTTCTGGAATCGACCGTTGAGATAGGAGCAGAACCACTGCAGAGCAGTGCCTCCAACTCCCAATCCTGCAAGTCTATCCAGAAGGATACCATGGTCGATGGTATCGAAAGCCGCTGAGAGGTCCAGAAGAACCAACAGGGATGTACTCCCCTGTCCTTCTCCCTGCACAGGTCATCGTACAGGGCGACCAAGGCAGATTCAGTACTGTACCCGGGTCTGAAGCCGGACTGAAAAGGATCCAGATAATCAGTTTCATCCAAGAGTGCTTGGAGTTGTCCCGCCACCACTCGCTCCAACACCTTGCCCAGAAACGGGATGTTGGCCACAGGTCTATAGTTAGTGGCCATCTCTGGATCCAGTGACGCTTTCTTCAGGACCGGTCGTATTACCGCCTCCTTTAAAGGGGCAGGCACTCGACCCTCCCTCAGAGAAGCGTTAACATTCTAAAACTTCATTTTTAAATATTGAATTTTGTCTTATACCACTGTTGCACTTCTATGCTGATTCAATTGCCACTGCCATTGTGGTTTTGTTGTTTTAGGTTAATTTTTGTTTGTGTGTTTTTTTTAACTTTTGTTAAGTGCCCAGAGAGTGTCAGCTATGGGGCAGCATAAAAAGGAAATAAATAAATAAATATTTTTAAAAAGGGTCAACTCATTTTAATAGACCGTTGCCTTTTAAAGAAATGTGATGAACTACAAATTACATTTTTAATGGTTGTGAAGGAATCTTGGTCTTATCACCCTTTAAACTGGTGAGCCCATTCTCCCTGAAAGTGGCAGTCCATGCAAAGAAGCAGGAGGGGTGGATGAAATATCTTTTGGCCAAAATGCACCCAAACTCGTCTCCCTCTCAGACATCCCTATAGACCTTCAGTCTGATGAGGTTCCATCTTGCTTAAACAAAGATGTTGGCTACCTGTATACAATTAAAGCACCTCGCTTGCTCAGCTGCAGCAGATTATGGGACAAAATCTCAAGGTGGGTACAGGTTTAAGGTACTATAGATTGAAAGATAGTACTAGTTCATCTTCTGGGTTTGGTCCAAGAGGTAACATGCCGAAGATACTCTCAAATGGTTGGATGTATTTCAGGAAAGGGATAATTAGGTTCGGGTAGGTCCATTGGCATCCTTTATACCCTTGCTGTCTTCCTCCCTTTTCTGGACATTGCAGAATGACTGCCTCTCCTTCTTTTGCTCTTGGTTTACAATGTAAAAGACCAAAAAGCAATAGGTACCAAAAAGAAAGGGAAAGAATACCTATGGCAGCCTTCTCTAAGCTGGTGCCCTACAGGTGTTCTGGTTTGGCCTACGATTCCTGGTATTCCTTTGCACATGGTGGCTGGGCCTTCCGGTACAACATATTTGGAAGGCACCAGGTTAGGGATGGCTGATGCATGAGCTTGTTGACTCCAAATGATTGCTTCTCGTTGACTTTAATTGATTCATCCACCTTATGGCTTTTTTCAGGAAGTGTTTGCTCATTTTATCCCTCCAGCCACATCTGTCAGTTTTGTGCATGTCTCTGTATCACATCTGTGCATGCCTCTGTATCTATCTATTCACTTGTACATTCTCCATTGGAGAAAGTAGTCCTCTGTTTCAGAAAGCGCCATTTGTTAGCCTTTAAGCTGGCGCTGGCTTTTTCCATTATGGCTCCCTTAAAATGACTTAACACAACTTTTTGGAATGAATAAGGGGAAAATGGAACTAATGGCCTTCCTAGCACCCACCACCATGGAAACAGCCCTCTTTCACCCATGCATGAGTAAATGGACTATTTAAATTACTCAGAGATGAGATAAGCATTCCCATCTCACCTTCAGAAGGCACCTAAAAGTACCCTTCGCAGACGGTTATGCTGAAGGAACAATGGCTTTCAGAGCTATTCATCTTAGGATATTAAGTGAAGAGAACAACCCAGTCTCCTGAAGATAAAAGCTGTCTCTTCTCCTCCCACCTGACAGGTTTTTCTTGACATTTCTCAGCCTCAGCAAATGGAAGAAACAGATGGAGAACTCCCTGCTGTACTCAGCTGAGCTACAATAGGTGACTTATCTCCATTATCGGTGGTGTCACTCCTTTTCCCACTTAAACTCCTCCTGGGCAGAGGCTGAGTAAATCCGTACAGAAGTTAAGAATGGCGGCAGGTCAAAAGGTAAAGATAACAAAATAAGTGGCATATGTTGCTTGGCTCCAGATTGCAGAGATGTCCACACTTTGCCCAGAAGTGAGTTCTGCATGAGGCAGAGCTAATAATGAGCAATGTCTTTTGCTGTGCTTACTGGTTTTTCGGGCTAGCTAACTCCAGGCTTGATCTTGTCTGAGCCCTTTCCTGAACTGGGCTACATGCATTCAGAGAGCACATGGGAAGGCAGTGGGGCAGTGCATGCTGGGCCCACTTCCAGGCCCTGGGATTCACCACTGTCTGCACCCCAAGACTTCCACGCATGCTGCAGAAGAGCTGCAAGGACAACCTGTGCATGCTCAGCTGAATGCACATCTCCTCTTTGAAGTGCTCTGCTCCAATTGTGCAGGGATCTTAATCGCCTGAAGGGGTCTAGGTACACTCACCTGGGCATGCCTAAAGGCCGATGTACATGATCAGTAGATTAACAGGCCAAGAGTCTCTTGGTTATGTGTGGGAGAGAGAGAGGGCCCACAAAGGAGGAGGGTTGCTTGAAAGAAAATAAGGTGTGAATGACAAGCATTTCATGCTCAAGGCAGGGTTTTGTGGACATGTGCGCATGGGAGCATTCAAAGAGCAGTGCCGGCTAGAGTTGGAGGTCAGACTAGATGACCTGGGAGACCCCTTCTGACTCGCTCTGTTTCTATGTTTCTAAAGATACATTCAGCAGCATCAGCTCTAAGTCAGGAAATGGCACAGACTCATGAGTATCCTTAACAGAAATTGCCAAGAAGCACAGCAACACTAATTGCTTCAGTCTTCCAGAGTGTAATTTGAACAAGTTAGAAGGTTTTAGCTTGAATAAAACACATCTTAGTTATTACCAGCAAAGATAAAATAAAGAACTTTTTCAATTTCCAAGAACTTGACATTTCCCGCCAGATTAAGCACACCCTTTAAATTCTTTGCTTTGACTGTGCAATAATGCTATATTTGTAACTGAATACAATACGGAATATGTACATTGCCTAGCCAACGATAAAACTAGGGGTGGATGAATTGCTTAAGTTCCATTTTTCTCAGGATCTCAGCTTTCTAACATTCAGTTGTTCTGCCCTATTTCCATATCAGCTTGTGCGGTTTATCTTTTGAAGGCCATACCAAACAGTTGCTTTGATATGCGTTTTTTAAAATGTATGCAATTTTGTATGCCCTTTTGCAAATATACGGATGTTTTGCAGTGATTTTCGGTAATGTGTGTGCTTTTCTGTGTAAGTTTATCTTATATACTCACTTTGCATGCATTTTTTTTTGATTTGCAAATTGCATGGCAAATTTCAGAAAATAAGAGCATGGATGCATGTCTGTGTCCAACTTCTGTGTCAAACCCAAAGGAACCTCTCCCTCATTCCTTGTTAGGACTGCAAAGTGTATCCCAGTGATAAAATGGGATGGTCGAGTTATCATTTGCTAACCATGGTCTGTTATTCAGGCCAGAATCTGGCTGTGATTTCTGGGCAATGGTGAATCTTGCTGGGATTTTGCCATGCTTGATGAAGGCTAAATGCAGGAATCTCTGAGCATCCTTTTGCTCTGAACTGAGAGAAGACCAAAAGATTGGCGTGCTCTTTGTGTCCATCTAGTCCAACTCACTTAGTATCAGGGGCTGGAATGTGGGCACCGAGAGACAAGCAGGGACACCAGGACTAGGGCAAAAGAACTTGAGGAGAGACAGAGTCCAGTGCCCCAAAGCAAGGTTTAATGGCACGTCCAAGTTGCCCACACAGAGCAGGCCTAGGTCAGGAAACAGAGGTATCTATCAGGGCATGAACAAGCCAAGGGTCAAAAGACAGGAAGACAAACAGAGGTGCAGGTACCTTGAGACAGGATTAACTGGGCAGGATATATCAGTAACTCTCTTTCCTTTTCCTTGGAAGAGAAAATGCACCAGGCAACAGAGAGTTCTTTTTATTTTGAAACTTCATGGCAATAAAGGGAGTCGGGGGGCCTCCTTCCCCTTTCCAACTCCCAGAGCACATGTTTACATCTCATATTTATGCCCTTTCCCTGTTCGCTTTTTTCCTCCTGCTCTCCCTCATTGGCTGAGGTCGTGGGTGGTTACAATCTTTCAGTCGCCCCTTCCATGTTGCTCCAATACCTGTTCTTCCCTCCCACTTTGTACTGTCCATGTGCATTATAATGAGCTTATTTTCTATGTGGGGTGTGTTAATTAATATTCATGAGGTCATTGAGCAAGCGTACTGCGTATTTTGTCTATGTGCCAACTCCCTCCTGCTATCTGATCCCACCCCCTCTCCCTGTGGCTAAAGAGTTTTCTTTGTTACATTTCCCCTCTTCTTGTTTCCTTGTTCCAAATCACTTCCTTTCTCTGTCAGGAAACATGGAAAGGGTTGGGCAGGATGCTGGAGCTGGAGCACAGCCAGCAGGCAAACCTGCCCTGCTGAGGCAACACAGCGAGGCAGGGTATGTGGCAAGGCAGGGTGCACGAAGAACTGGCTACAGCGAGGCTCAGGCAAGTTGCAGGAGCTGCACTGCACCACAGCCAGCAAGGCCGCCTGTGCTGCTGAGGTGAAACAGGGAGGCAGGGAACAGGCCAGGGAAGACGCAGGCACTGCAGCCAACAGGAAGGCCTGTCTTGCTGAGGCCAGTTCTGGAGGGGATTTCCCACAGGGTTCCCAGCTGGTGCACGGCAGGACGGTGAGAACTCCAGAAGGCCTGGGAATGATCCTGTGGATACCGCACTGGTTGTTCTGGTTCTGGCTCCTGAGCAGTCCCTACTGCCACAGTAATATGTTGTGAGCCACCCGGAGAGCCGATGGCTAAGGGAGCGGTGATCAGATCGGATCGGATCGGATCAGATCAGGAAATAAACAAATAAAGGACCCAGAGTTGTAAGAAGAATGGCAAGCAGATCTAACAGAGAGACTTCACTTTACAAAGCACACTTCAGGTTCTGATGTGAATCACCCAGATAACAATTGCTTGCTATGTTTTTCTATTTGGAAATTTCACATGCTTTTGATCTATGGTACAAATTAGGGCTCTAAAGCCAAGTGCTATATCTTCATTAACAGATGAGACAATAATAATGAAACTATATGTAGGAGGCTGCAGAAAACTTCTTCCCATGATTAAGAAGGAAAAAATGCAATATTGCCCACCCCTCAAGATTTCTGGATTATGTTAGCACTTGATGGGAAAATATGAGAATCCATTCCCCTCCCCTTACCTCTTAAATAGATAATGTTTCATTTAAAAATTATAGATCGATTCTTAACAGTGAAATTTATGAAATAATGGATTCAAGATAATGGTAAATTTTCTCTGGGAATACTTTGTGTGTGTCGATCTATATCAAAATGTAGAACTAAATAAAACTTACAATCAATATCTTTTCCATTTTCTGCCCTATCAAAGAAAAAATGCTGCATGTGCATGCAATTATGATGGCAGAATAGATTGACTGGGTATAAAAATCAAAGTTACTATAGATTCAAATCATGCCTTGAAAGAATGTGCATTTGTGTGTGTGTGCACGCATGTGTACATGCGCACACATGTGTGTCCAGGTCAGTATCCTAACAACTCATCTATCTACAATGCACCAGTAGAAGTGCTTTTCCATCAACGAAGTCTTCAAATCAGTAACAAATATCATCCAGAAAGCTGAGAAAGATGTAGCAAATAAATATGGGAATGCATTTTGAAATGGGGTGCTTCTGGCTCTAGTTTCCAGGTCCTTTTCTTATCTTCAGGAAAGATTAACTGTGATAAAGATCAAAGAGAAGATTAGCCGCTGATCAGCTCTGTTATTGATCTGGAATAATCAGATCAGTTTCCTGGATGTCCTCTGGAAATTAAGTTTTGGGTGCCCCTACTACCACTTGATGCTGCCATATCTGTTTAATGTCACCCAAGGCCCCAATCCCAACTGCAGCATTTCCAAAGAAGAGCCAGCATTTTATTACCATTTTACGGATGAGGCACAAGAGAAATCGGCCTCTGGTACATACGATGGGTGGGAAAGGCCATCCGCTCAGGCTGAATGAAGCACACTGGATCTTTAGGGTGATAAGGCTGCTTCTGTGGCCCCTAGAAACCTAGCTGATTTAGGGACTGGGTTCAGACAACACAGCAATGCACACTCCAGGGTTGAGTATAGGTTAAGTGGCTCATTATTGAACTATGGGTGGTTGCTGAAACATAAATTATCAAGTTTTCTGAAGCTACGTGTGTCAACAAGCCATGGCTTGTTAACCATGAACAAGGCATGAAGAAAACCCATGGTCTGTGGTTGGGTTGTTAACTGTGAGTCATTCTCCATGGTTGGTCATCTTGGCTGGGCCCTGCCAAGCCACAGTAGTGTCTCTGAACCCATTCAGGGTGTGCTGAGTCATGGAATTCCAGGGTAGCTGTACACCTTTAGGAGGTTGTGACTATCCTAAATGAGGGTCAATGCTATATGTAACTTTAGGCTCCAAAGGCCAGGAGTGGCGCATGCAACAGTCTTTGTACAGCTAATCCCACCATACACTGCTATGCTCTGGCCCATCATTTCATAGAAGAGGAGAGCTGGAAGAGGCCAAGAAGGCTACTGGTTCCATTTGTGGATCACTGGTGCAAAGTCTGTAAGGAAACCTTCTGTGTACACGAGACCCAGTACTAAGACAGCACACATTCCAAAAAAGAAATCCAGGCCTGTCTAGAGGGCATGCGTGTTTGTGTGTGCCAACATTCTAAATAGACGGGTTTGGATCGAACCCAATGGAAACTGTAACGAATGGTTATACACCTGAGTTTTGTGAAAAGACTGCGATGGTCATGTATCCTGTAATGATCAAGGCAGAAAAGGACAGAGGGAAAATATTGATTGGGCTTGCAATGATGCTAAGGTTATCTATAAATAATATATTTTTTCACAAGTCTTTGATGAAATTGCTGGCCTTGCACAAATATTTGACTGCCATGGCCACCCTCCTTCATAGACTGTGAGCTGTGATTGAAGAACTGAGCAATCGTCATTTCAGAAAACAAATCTATGTAAATAGAAAATGTATGATATTTCTGCTGGGAGCTGTTGCTAATGAGTGAAGAGCTCATTAGTTGTCAGCCCTCATTTGCTTTCTCCTAGAAAAACGAGTGGCTTTTCTGGACTTGGAGGCTGTCTAGGAAAGCAGGTTATCAGGAAGTCAAGCTGTTTATGGACTGTCCCACTTTAGATGGTGCATGACAGGTTACAAGCGTGTGTGTGAACCCCTATTCACATGGACGGTTGGTTTGACCTCTTCTTATAACAAGTTTTCAATGATGTGTAATTTCAAACAAAGAATTCTTGGAGCCAATTGGGGCATTGGATGGGGTACTCACCAGAAAAATGAAAAACAGGGGACAATGGTGTCCTCTCCTGGCTGCAAGCCTCCCAAGGTGCTTCAGGGTATAGGGCTCCATCCAGAGCAGATGTTGGATTTTGGATATATTGAGGCCTTTGAATTGTGGTGCTGGAGGAGACTCCTGTGAGTCCCTTGGACTGCAAGGAGATCAAACCAGTCTGTCCTAGATGAGATCAACCCTGACTGCTCTTTAGAAGGCCAGATCCTGAAGATGAAGCTCAAATACTTTGGCCACCTAATGAGAAGGAAGGACTCCCTGGAGAAGAGCCTAATGCTGGGAACAATTGAGGGCAAAAGAAGAAGGGGACGGCAGAGAATGAGGGGGCTGGATGGAGTCACTGGGGCAGTGGGTGTGAGCTTGAGTGGACTCTGAGGGATGGTGGAGGATAGGAGGGCCTGGAGGAATGTGGTCCATGAGGTCGCAATGGGTTGGAGGCGACTTCGCAGCTAACAACAGCAAGAACAAAGCAGAAAAATACAAGAGTAGGTTCCATTGTGTAAGTGGAAATTAATCAGGTGACATGGGATTTCACTCATTTTCCAGACTGTGTTCTTCTCACAGTGCAGATAACGCTTTCCTTGCTCTGCTGGGACATAACGCACATGTGCTCATGGTTTCCTTGTTGGCAACATAACCCACCACCCATCTCAGATGCTGTGACCTTAGAGGAAAGGGTGGGAATCAGGTAGGACCACCCCCACCTAGAAAGTCTTCTCAGTTAATCTGAGGGATTATAATGCACCTACAGAGCTTGCGCTGCTTTCAAATGCAAATGTTTCCAGGTTCTTTCCCTGGAATCTCCAGTTCAGAGGATCTGGGAGAGATCTGCTCCTGAAAGAGGCCTCGGAAAGCTGAAAGTCAGAGCAGACAAAATTTGGTAAATGGATACATAGGAAATAAGAGATAGGAGAAGTACCCCAGCTGAAATAAATATTGGCAGCACCCCATGGGTGGCCCGTCCCATTCTTTTCTTGCAAGATTCCTCTCCTGGTGATTTTAAAGTGTCTTTCAATTGCTGCTCAGGTAACTTATTCCTATTACAATAGATCTACTTGTTATTTGAGATGCCATTAATATACCTTGTTTTCTTCTTCGTACGTGTGGTCTGTTTTGTTTTGTTTTTCACTGTGCATGTACTGCTCTCTTGGGTTAGCAGATTTCATCGTTAGACCAGCAAAAGTAAAGGAATAAGTAAAAATGACATTTTAAAATTGCATAATGATTGTTGAGACTCTGGTTCACATCCCTGGATTGGTGTCATTTCTGCCCCCTCTGGGACTGCTCCCATATAATCTCCGAATAGCAAGAAAACGATCATTTTGCTTTTAGCAGCGGGAAAGCACGCAAGTAATGCTCGATCCTCCAGGAAAGATGTTCGCTTGCGCGATAGGCTAAACTCACGGTGAGGTAAACAATGTGAAATCTGGGCTCCTGCCCATCAATTCAGCTGGTGTGCGTGTGCATCTTGTTTGCGGCACTGGGTGCTCCATGGCTTTATGGGACAAAGCAAATGTCAGCCTGCAGATTTCTGCTCAAGTCCTCTAAAAGGAAGGAAGGAAGGAAGGAAGGAAGGAAGGAAGGAAGGAAGGAAGGAAGGTCTTCTCCCCTATATGCCCTCTCACCCCCTAAGATCTGCAGCAGAGGCCCTGCTCCAGGAACCCTCCTTGAAGGAGCTTAGGAGAGTGAACACCTGAAGCAGGGCCTTCTCTGTGGTGGTGCCCTGACTGTGGAATGTGCTCCCCAGAGTGGTTCGCCTGGTGCCGACTTTATATTCTTTTTGGCGTCAGGTAAAATCCCTTTTATTCACCCAAAATTTTAAGGTTTAAATCATTTTAATCAGGTTTTATTATATTCTCAGTCACATTTTATTATTGCATTTTTAATTGTGCATTTATTGCTTGCTTATATTGGAAGCCATCCTGGGACAGTTGGATTGTGTAGGACAGGATAAAAATATTCCAAATATTCCAAATAAATTAATAAAAATTGCACCAGGTGTGTGTGAGGATCTTGGCACTGCCACAAGGGGCATAGAGAGCAGGTCTCACTCTGAGAAGCACCACTTATTTATTTGTTCCCCACCTTTTTTCCTTCTAAGGGACTCAGGGCAGCTTCCATAATTCTCCTCCTCCCAAGCTTATCCTCACAACAACCCTGTGAGGTGGGCTGGACTGAGCATCTGGATCTGGTCCAAAGTCACCCAGTGAGCTCCATGGCTGAGTGGGGTCTTGAACCTGGAGCGCCCGGCTCCCAAGTCCGATATGCTAACCATTATGCAACACTGCCTTGTTGAAATAGTTGGGTGCTGCCAACTTTCTGAGCAGGCTGGCATAGATACTGGGCTTGGTTGTGTAGCTTTGCTTACTGTAACACTCTCCATACGAGACTGTACCTATTTTACTCCTTTAAATATTTAAAGACAACTCATCCCTTTTTGTATATGGTAATCCCAAAGTCCCTACTTAACCTTTGGTAGCTCCAGCTAAACTTTTCATTTTTATCTGGGTTTCCTTTTGATTAATTAATGGCTTGGGAGAATTGATTACTAATGCTTCTGTTTCCTGGTTTGACCTTACTTGAAAATGAACACTTGGTGGAAAAATGCAAGTAGGGTAAATTACCCTTTGCCTCTTGCAGGTTTCCCTTTGGATTCAAAGAAACAGCCTCATCTTTTAAAATCCGGAACAAAAACGTTTTCATCCAAAACCTCTGTGATGACCTTTGACAGGGCAAAACGTGCTCTCTGACTTGAAGCTCACCCCGTATTTTTGCTCTTTGCAAACAGAGTCAGGTTTCACCCAGCAAATACATGTTCCAAATGGGCCAAGGTATTCTGGAATGTGGAATGCCTGACCCTTCCTGTGCCCGTGGGGGTTCTCCTGCTAGCAGGAATAACGTGTCTTCATAATCTCACTACTTCCAGTGAGGTCTGCAACAAAATGTTGCAGTGTACCTCAATCCATTTAGGGTGTAGCCCTCTTCCCTCTTCAGCCGCAATCCTACTCCCAGCATGTTTAATTCAAACTCTTAGGGGCATGATCAGGTGAAGTATTTTAATTTCTCCAATATCTTATCCAACAATTTCATATCCTATAAGCCCTGGAAGTTCACAGGTCTTTGTCCTTGTCCTATAGTTAAAAGCATTAATGTAAAACGATGGACTTCCGTATTTCTATCGAGTTCCCAAAGCAAGTAGAAGCTGCTATCATTTCTAAGTGGTCTGATTCTGCTTCCAGAGAGATAGGCACTCAACCACTCAATTTTGGTATTTAAAGAAATGACTGCTACATTCCCATTTACTCAATAACTTCATTAAAAGGCAGACGCTAACATTAAGTACTTTATAGTCTGAACAGAATGGGGGGGGGGTGGAGAATCAAAACAACCGAGATGGAGGGAGAAGAAAAGAGTAATAATGGTTGAATGCAGATAGGTGCAATTACCTGAACATCCATCTTGGGGATGAAGATTAAGGGTTAAAATCCAGGAGCAAAGATGCTCTCAAGTGCCTGAAAATGCTTTATTTGACCTGATACATTTTGAAAAGGTGTTTCCTTTTCCAGGAGCTGCAAATAAAAAACATTGTAAAAGCATTGTAAAAATATTATTGACATTTCAAAACCACATTAAAAACTACAAAACGTATCTACAAGGTAGTAACAATTATTTTTTACATCCTGTCCAAATGTCCTACCAGTGATAACCACGGCCATTAAAATTATATTAAATATACATTCTGATCTTTGCGCGCACCTATTAGTCTGTGTAACTTGCCCAAGTGTTAATGTAGAGATTTCCATTAATAGACCTACTTACAAACATACCAAAGTTACAGAGAATGCAATCCACTCCCTTGGCTATTAAAACAAATAATTCCATTAATGTAAAAACTTTACAGCCTTATATCACATTCCTCTATGGAAACATTGTCAGCAATTATTTCTGTCTTTTTACTAACCCACTCATCTTTCTCCATGTAGAATTCAAAACATCTTACCGGCTTTGTTTCACATTGCTTGGAAACAGCCTCACTGCTCTCACTCTGCGGAACCCCATGCCTGCCCCAGCCTCTGCCAGGAGACCATAAAATTGGGCCCTAAAGGGTTTTGTCCAAGGCTTCCAGAACAAGGAGTGTCTTGAGCCATGCTGTGAATGTGACCTGGGACAGAGTGTTAGGCATCGGTTTTATCTGAACATTTATTTAGCATCTTTCACAGCTATACTGCTCTCTCAAGGCGCTTCTTATGATCTCTAAAAGATCATTCCAAAACACATGCCAATTTCCAATATTTATTTATTTTGTTTTTAGACCACCCAATAGCCATGACTCTCTGGGAAGTTAACAGAAGTTAAAAACATGAAAACAACAAAAATCAACAGGAAAAAACACAGCATAGCAATTGCAACTGAACCCACATAGGAGCATAGCAGAGGTGCGGGATAAAATGCATCGTTAAAATGAAAGCTGAAAAGTTAAATTGCCAAAATGCTGGGGAAAATAAAAAGGATCTTACCGGGTGCTGAAAAGAATAAAAGTAGGCACCTGGCACACCTCTTTGGGGAGCAAATTCCATAGCTGGGGTGCCACAACTGAAAAGGCCCTGCTCCTTTATCCACCCGCCCCACATCGTTTGGAGGCGCTCCTGGAGAAGAACACTTGAAGAAGCAAACAGAAAGCAACTGAAGGGTGAGGTCGCTGTTTGCTCTCCCCAGGTGTGAATTCACCCAGTGCAACCTGGTGCACTATAAACTTCCGCTATTACAGGAGCATGGTCAGGAGAAGTTCCACAGCCATTTCCAAGCACCGCCATCCGCTTGATGCACATTCTCTTGGTGCTCACTTTGCATTTCGCCACATGGGCAGCGCACACATGTGTAAGGAGGTGCCAGCCCGATTCCCCACATGCAGGAAAATGGTAGCGTGAGCCAACCAAGTCATGTCGATTTGTTGTGCATTTTACAAAATCAGCTGCTGCCTCCGACACTGTAAGGTTCTTGGAATGATGCTCAGCCATGTGCAAAAAGCATCGTGAACACTCGTGCCTGCCAGAGACCCAGGGCCTCTTCCAAATGATGAACCTGAGTCTTGCTTCGTAAATATGAGCTGAAACCACTCCAACCGTTTTGAGAATTCCCATACTAATAACAGTGACAGATGGCCTTGTGTGCATCATAGAGAAGTGAGATAAAAACTCAGCGGCCCTGTTTCTGTGAATGCCATGGGGCAAACAGAACAGCTCTACATTTATTACTAAGCACCTGGAATATAACCTGGAACTGTCAGTGCCTGTGAGGTTGCTACCACTAACTCGAGTAAGTGGATCACAAGTTTCTTTGGACTAGTGTTTGGAGCATATTATCCAACTGTTCTTATTGACAGCCATGCACTGGAGTCATATTTAACAACTGCACATCACAAAGCTTTGGCACCCAAAAAGTTCAAAAGGGGATGCAAGAAACATCAGTTTGCAAATATATTTGTCATCAGACTGTTCTTTTGTCTTGGATCTGGATTTGGCTGATACTTCTTAGCAAATGCTGGATGTAGAGATGGGTGAGACACATTTTAATATCTTAAAAGAGCTCAAGCTTATCCCAGCATGGCCTGTGGCCTGGAAACCTTCCTCATGGCCCTGTGTCATAGCCTTGGACCCTGGCCTTGTGGCTCTAATATTGAACTCCATGAACTACAGGGTAAGCTGTCCTTGGGGGTGGGAGCTGGCTAATTTACCTGTCCTGAATGGAGCTGCAGTTTCCCTATGAGGGCAGAGGCGTCATTTGGAAGTGCCCTTGGATTCTTCTCCAGCACTTGGGCTACAAGGGACCTTTGTGGCCAAGAGGGTTTACTCCTGGAGTAGGCTGGTATGGCAGTCTTGAGCATCCATGAACAGGGAGCGCTTGGCCACCGTTTCCCAGCATTATTAACTGTCATACTGGACAATGTGTTTCCGGCGGGGCTGCTACTGATACTGGTCCAGAAGTGGCAGCTAGTGAAGAGTGTGGCAACTAGATTGCTCAGTGGCGCTTCTTACCACACTCAGACACACATGACTTCTGTATTCTCACTCGGCCATGGAGCCCACTGGGTGACTTTGGGCCAGTCACAGACTCTCAGGCCAACCAACCTCACAAGGCTGTTGCTGTGGGGATAAGATTGAAAGCAGCAGGAGGATAATGGTGTAAGCTGCTTTGAGCTCACAAGAAAAAAGCGGCATATAATAACTTTGGCCAGGATGTCTCCAATTTTATATTTAATTGTACTGGTGATTTATTTACGTTTGTAAGCCACCCCGAGGCTTTGGCGAATGGGGCAGCATATAAGTTTGTTCTCGCTCTCTCTCTCGCGCTGTCTCTCTCTCTCTCTCTCTCTCTCTCTCTCTCTCTCTCTCTCTCTATATATATATATATATATAATAAGCAAGCAAGCAAGCAAGCAAGCAAGCAAGCAAGCTCTACACTGCCCTCAAAGTAGCTACTAAGGAGACTTCAGGGTGTTCTTGTGGGCCCCTGAGACCAGGTCCTCTGAGATAATGTCCTTCCTGCATACAGGTCACCTTGATCTCTCCGTTCCAACCCGTCATCGACTGGAGTGCATTTGGCCCTGGTGTGGAGGAGGGCCTTCTCCACTGTGGCAGCTACCATGTGGGACAAATCCTGTTGAGTTCAGAACGCCCAGCGAGGAGTCCTTCTCCCCAGGCATTTCCCTGGTTGCTCACATTGCCAATGCTGCCCACGTATTTGAATGAGATTTTATTGTCTTTGTCTTAGTAATTGGTTTTATTCTAAACACTAAACTGCTTTGGGATGTTTTAAAATTTAAAGCAGTTTAGCCATTCCCCAAAAGCAAATAAATAAATTCTTTTCTTACTTGCGATGAACTTTCTTCCTTTGTCAGGAACTGTCAGAGCTCAAAAAAGAGGAACCCATGGGTCTTTGAGGATGCTTATTTGTGTGCTCAATCAACCGAGCCATGGCTTGGGGTATTCCCTCCATTCAGCCAAGCTGCCAGCTGATCTGGAAAGAACATAAGATCTAGAAATTCCTCTGGACAAAGGGAAAGCCACCAGCACAATATAAGTAGTTTGATCTGGACTCTTGTGGTATCCTATAGCTCAGTCAATTCCACTTTGGCAATTCTAATAAAAAGATGGCAGCCAGTCTTGCCCTCTCCCTTTTAAAAGGTGCTCTGACTTCAAAACATCGCAACGGAATCCTTTCCTCTTGCTCTGCAGCCTAAGATGCACCTTTTTTCTTTCTTAACACACTTTAATTGGAAGAGCAGCATCTCCATTCTCCTCACGCAGTTGATTTGTCATTGCTTCCAACTGTGCTGTTAGTTTTGCAAATTAAATACAGTCAGACTTGCTTAATTCATGTCTCATTTAGCCATATGCCTGAGTGACCAAAGCTGCATGTGGTAAACAACGGATGCCTCTTCCTTGTTCCTTGTTCACATACTGTACCAAATTAAACAAGCATGACGCTTACAGCAATTTCTGTCGAACTGAGGTGGAATGAATGAAATTGGCAACTTCTGCAATCTATTACTGAACAACACTGGAAAATTACAGGTACTCAGAAGACAGAATAATGCCTGTCTCCACCTCCAGCGTGCTCTGACCCAAGTTATTCCACAGGAGAGATTTTTCCAAGGCCTTGGTTTATTCTATCTTGCTGAACAGGGATGTTACAGCCATTGAAAGTGCTTGTGTCATTCAGTATTGTCATTAGACCATTGGACTGGGAGGGTGGGAATCCCTGCAAGCAGCTGAGACCCACGGAGGAAAACAGAACAAGCAATGCATTTTTAAGAACAGTGAGCCAATGTCCCTGGAACAGATCTCTGATCAGTGCAAGCTGGATTTCCATCCGCCAGCAAATATCCGTCTACATAGCTGAAAAATTCTTTCAGTTCAGCTTTGATAAGAATTTACCCTGAATCACAAAAAGAACTTGAGATTAAAATAGATAAATGTGGGAGATGAGAGACTGTTCCATCTAGGACTAGGGCTTTGACAGCTTTGCTCTTCAAAATTAGGATTTGAATTAGGGATTTTGCTTTTTCCAGTCTGTCCATGTTTCACAGCTTGTCAGGTGTCTTTAATTCTGACATGCACTCACAGATGGAATCAGATTCTCCCTGTTCCTTCCCAGTTCAGAAAACTACCCCAAAACGTCTGCTGAAATGCATGCAGCTTTTGCAATGTGTTTATTTTTCATAGGCTGGTTTAAAATTGAGGAGCAGAGTTTGCGAAAAAGAGCATTTTTACAGCAGAGGCTGACAAAAGATCAGATGTATCAATCTTAAAATGCTGTGTGTTGATGTGTGTGTGCTAAAATGCTGTACATTTCCATGAATTTTCCAGTAATGTTCTTATTCTTGCATGACTAAATCTGGATAAAATTCCAGAAAGTTAAACAAACGCACACGCACAACCCAGAAGTCCACGCAATTGGCACAAATCAAACCATGCTGGCCTGCTGTGGAATCTATGGGTTGAATTCATCAAAACCCAAACTCATTGCCATCTGTTTCAAATTTCTCTGGCACCCTGTGATTTAACACCTGCATAGGCAACTATGTTTGTGCTGAATTGCAGTGGCTCCCCCTTTGCTTCTGAGAGGCTCCTCATCCCAGTAGGCAGGTACACAATATTCTCCCCCATGCAGGGAATAACTGCAGTCATTACATTTGGCTTTTGCAGCTGGGATGTATGTTTGCTTCAGTTCAATAAGGACTTATTACTACTATTATTAATTCATTCCTGTACTGCCCCAAAGCCAAAGCTCTCCAGGCACTTTATAAATTAACTGATAAAATATAAATATATTTTAAAATAAAAAGTAAAATAACTGAGATTTATAAGGTACTTCATATTTTGGAGAGAAAGTTAAGAATAGGTTTGTAATGAAGCTCGGTGGAATTCATCCCTCCAGCATTTATGGACTTCCTCTCCGGCTTGGCCCTGTCTTAAAAGTGAGACAAGCTGAGAGAAGTCTGAAAATGGAGGAATGTTGTCCATGGGGTCATGATGGGTCGGGCACAACTAAACAAACAAACAAAAAATGTATAGAAATATATAGAAGAACACTGCAAGATAGATTTTCAATTTCAAACCTCTACAGTAACTCATCAGGCGGATTCTTACCACCCGTTCTGCCTCTGCATCTTTATTTAAATGAAAAACAAGAGGGCACTGGAGTCACTGGCGGAAGCCAGAAAGTCCAGGCAAATTGTGTTGATAGGCTGCTGAGTGGGAAAGAGGGAAGAAAATGGAATGACAGTGTGTGATGCTGTGGTGAGAATTTAAAAAGTGACCGCATGAAAATCTAAGACTCTAGTGAGGTGCAGAAGTAGAAAGAAGCTTGCGAAGAGCAAAACTGGGTGTAAATAGGATGCATTACCTGGGTTGGAGCTACCTGCTAGGGCTGCGGGGAACCATGGATGAGAAAGCATATATCAACAGAAAGGTAAAAATACCTTTAACTGCCACTTTGTTGCAGGCTGTTAATAAGAGGACGTAGCTGGGTGGACAAAGATTATGCTTTTTGTGCAAAATGTCACGGAGTTGGTCCCTGAATCTGCACTCTAAAGTTCCTTGGGCAGCAGTGCTTGGCCAACACCTCCTGGAGAGCCACTGTTGGGCAGAATTGGGCAAAATGAATCAATGGTTTATGGTGCAATCCTGTGCATGTTTGGATAGAAATAAGTCCGACAACTTCCTGCATGCCCTGGATCAGTTGTTTTCATCCACTGGAGATCTCCTGCAGGTCCGTGGGGGGGGGGGGGTTGCATCCTGCTAGCTGCAGACTGGCGTGGGGGCTGGCTGTGCTCCACCACCTCTTCCCTGGTTGGCATCACGTTCGTTGGGGTTGCACCAGTGCCATGGGGAGGGCCCGGGAGGGGAGAGATGGCTGGCTGGGAGCCATGTGGTGCTGGGTCTGCCCTCAGGATGGGGCCCTGAGGACCAGGCTTTTTCTGCTGTGTTTTGGTGGGGAAATGCTGGAATGGGGTTGTGTTGATCGTGTTTTCTTGGCTAATCTGTGCTGGTGTGTGGGGCTTTGAGTGTGTGGTGTTAGGTGTATTTCATGCTTAAGGCAAGTTATTTCTTGCATCAGGTCAATGCAGCCCTTTGTCTCTTGGAGGCAAAACTGCAGCCACGATCATCAAGCATTCCTGGAGGGAGGGAGGCAGCAGCGGATTTCACAGTGGACTCGTTTGAACTGAATGTTGCTCTCTGGAAGTTTCAGTTCTATTCGGTTGCATTTGATTTGGTATTTTGTTCTTTTGCTGGCATTTTTTGTTGCTCAGTTTCTGGTTGTTGGAGGATTTTCATTCATTTGGTATTGTGTTTGGAAACGAATGCACAGAATACTGTATTATGCATATGGTGCTTTTTGTTTTTGCTTCAGCAGTCCATGAGGTGGTTTTCCTGTTTTTGCCGGTCCCCAGCTGTGGAGAGGTTGAAAACCTCTGTCCTGGCTGACATAGCTGGCTGGAAGGATGCGGGCAGTTGTGGGACTGTCTGAACATGCAGAAGATTGAACCTGAAGGCACCTTGGTAACTCCTCCCTTGCCCCACTCATAGTTACATTGCAATTTAGGTAACTCCTAAAGAAAACCTTAAGTCACCGGTGGGACTATTTCATTGATTTCATGTAACTAAATTTAATGGAATGTAATTTAATGTTACATTTTCATTTAATTGCTATTGAATTCATTATTCAATAATTAACATTGAATTAATATTGAATTAGCTTATTTCCCTCTGAAGACCGGCTAATGTGTTGGACGCCGATGTGGTTAGATAAAGGGGATGGAGGTAAGACATGGTAGAGGTTATTAACATTCTGCTTGGAGAAGGAACAAAAGCAGTTAGAACCATGTTTTGCTCCCTTTTTCATCATATTAGAATTCAGAGTCATCTGATGAAGCTGAACCGAAGGAATTCAGGACAAGATTCAGACACATTGAATAGTCAAGCTACAGAATTTGCTACAATAAGATATAACGATGACCATTACTCTAGTGGACAACCAGTGACCTACATTCCCAGCAGCCCTAGCTAGCATAGCCAATGGTGGAGGATCATGGGAAGTGTAGGCTCACTCCACAAACATCTGGAAGGTCACAAGTTGCCCTTTCCTGAACTAGACAATTCCATGGAGGATAAAGTTATCCAGTGTTATTGGCCAGCCAAGATCACTTTCGGCAGCCTCTAGGATCAGAAGCAATGAGCCACTGTTGCCCAAAGCAAACCTAAATTGACACACACTTCTAGCTGATATGTCTTCATTTCAGTTTTACACAAGAGTAGTTGCAAGGGCCTAAGACCAGATGTTAAAGCCCTCCATCTCTTTCGCCCTAAATGGCAGTGGCTCGCAACAACAGGAGAAAGAACTTGTCTTCAAGTAGCTTGACATGCAGCGGCAGTCTGACCCACCCGGACCTCCTTTATTTGTGTTTGTACACTTTTAATGCCCTCAGGAAGGCTGAGGCTGGTGCTTAACAGCTTTGGCATGTCCGGTCCTTGATTTCGAAAGAGCAAGTTTCCATCCCAGATTGTTGAAAGGTTCAGTTCAAATAGTGAGTAGACGTGCCTATTGAGGTCTCAGGAGGGTGTTGGAATTGTGCGGAATGTTTTGTGCATCTCTTTGCATGTCTGAGACATACATAACCTTTGAATCACCTGGCACAGAGAGAAGCGGAATGCTTCATTCTTTGTTGTCCTCTAAGCTTGAGAGCTGGGTGGGTCTATCAAGGGCAGAGGGAATGCCTTCTTGCTGGTGGGTAAGGCCCAGCAAAGCTTATCTACTGTTGCGCATACATGAAAAGAAGAGCGCAAGAAATGCATCCTCAGGGAATGGGATGCAAGTGGGCTTCTAGGCGGCAGCACCCATCTTTTGGCAAACTCTCCCATCTGAGCTTTGAGAGGTGGAAATTGACAAAATTCAGGCCTGTCTTGAGGCAGCCTTTGGTCACTTGGGCTTCTGACTATGACTTGGCTCTGCTCAGCTGCAGAATTTGTCAGGTGTTTGTTGTGCTGAACTCCTTTGATGTTGCTTTTTAATATCTCAGAGCACGTGTTCTTCTGTGAAGCACTTGCAGATCCTGGGATGTCAAGCAGTGTAGAAGAAGCTTCAGTAAACAAACATATAAATAAATCTGAGCTCCAGTCTGGGCAGCAAGATTTGAGACAAATGCATCTGGGCCCAGGAAACATGAGTCTGGAGTCTACCAACTGGGAAAAAGCTGTAGAGCAGAGTGAGGTATAGTCCAGTAGTCATAAACATGGTCAGAGAAAGGCAGGGGCCAGGAAAGCAGCACGGCGAAAGGTGCGTGACTTGCAGCAGCACTGAAAACACAGGAAAGGGGGTTTGGACACCGGAGACCAGGCTTCTGGAGGGAAGAGTCAGTCCCAGATGGGGCTCTGGCAGCAGTAGCAGAGTCTGGGACAAATCCTGCAACCACTCACACCTTTTTCCTGTGCTAGACCAGCAGATGGAGCCCTGGGGCTGCCCAGATCCTGACCATCTGAGACTGAGCACCCGCTTGACTGACAGTGGCTTCCAACCAGGGCATACATGGAATGAAATGCACGCCTGCATGTGATCATTGGAGAAAGGCAATAGAAAAACTTGAATAAATAGAAAGGGAGGGAAGTGACCAGAGGAAAAGAAGTGCATTGAAATCCACAGTGACTCTATTTTGTTCGTTTGTGTTGAGTCCACAAAAACTGTAGTTCAATTCCCCATTTTCTCAAGTTTTTATTATTACTAGAACCCATTTGTACCCTGCCATGTTTTCCTCTTGTAAAGAACCCAAGGTGGCTTCATATTTTCCTCACAACAACAACAACAGCCCTGTGAGGTAGGTCAGGCTGGCCCAAAGTCACCCAGTGAGCTTCATGCTTCAGTGCAGACTAGAACCCAGATCTCCCAGAACCCCAGTTTGGCACGCTAACCATGCCACCATACCGGCTTTCTGTATTTTATTTATTTATTTTATTTTTATTTATTAAAACATTTTTATGTCACCCCATTCGCCGAAGCCTTGGGGCGGCTTACAACAATACATTAAAATAATTATAATCTTAAATTAAAAAATATAAACATTAAATTAAAAATACAAAAATACAGTATAAAATAAGCCACCCTGGCCAGATAAAATCCAATAATATTAACAGTTAAAATGCCGCTTAAATATTTTTTCCATTCACCCATCTTTCTGTCCCTATCTTGCTCCACCGCTTTCTCTCTTGAACTTGTCCGACACCTGGAGATGTACCGCTTGATGTGCCATATCACTCCTCTTTCTCTTTCATCTGTTTGTGTTAACTGTGCATTGCGCACGTCTTCCTCTTATTAAAGCTCTCCTCAGTCTTGCCTTTCCCTTGCCTTGTTGCTTTCTCTGCAGTTCTCTCCTTGTATTTTTTGCTTCTGCTAATATGATTCTGCTCTTTAAACACCCTCTTCTACCTATTCTCTTCCCTCCCTCCCTCCCTCCCTCCCTCCCATTGGCCCTCTCCTGCTTGTTTCTCCTGGTACTCAGAATGCTGCTAAAATTTGTTCAGGTGCTCATACCTCTTCTCAGAAGTATTTCCATACTACGGCTAAACGGGTTAGTTGGGAAAAGTAATAGACCCACTCCAGTTTCTCTCCAACTAAAGTACAGATCACAATCAGAAACACTGGTACTTTTTATTTAAAAAGAGCATTGCTACTAAAATTTAAAATATTGAAGACAAATGCTGCTCTCCTTCAGATGAAGCCCTTACAATGGAGAAGATCTACATTTAGAACACTGTCATTATTCAGTTCGGATGTGTTTCCACGAAGAATGCAGCATTCTCAGCAGTATCATTCTTCAGGTTCCATTCCAATGCTTTCTTTTTTTTTTAATTGCATCTCATTTCAGTGCACTATCCCTATGTAAATCGTAGTGTTTAAATGAAGGAGGCTCATTTGTCATCCCTCTGTTTCCTACTTAAACAAAGCCTCTTTTAACTGGCAGTGACATACTGTTTTCTGTGCGTTAATGAGCGTCAGAGTTAAAAATACCCACAGGCCCTTTTTTACTGGGGTAGAATAGAGGACTGTTATCATGAAAGAAGTGGTCCCAGGGTAGGGAAGAGCCACTAGGTCTTGCAATGCAGAGCAGCTATTAGAGCTGTTCAGGAGAAGACAACTTATTATTTGGACTCTAGTATTCCAATGTGCCACCTACACTTCGAGACCACAATGTTGCTAGATCTCAAAGCCTGATTTAGGCTCAGCACTTCTTTTCTTAGAGCCCCATATTTTATAAACTTCAAAGTAGTAATCTTACGCCAGATGCTGTGGTTGGACATCTCCCCTGTAGACTGCAGCTTCCAATAGCATCTGGCATGAGGTCAAGGCAGATAAGATTGAGTCTTGTAAGCAAAGACAGATCATGGTAGGCAACATCATGTCAGGCTGTTACAGTCCTCTCAATGCAGGACAGATGAGGTTGTGGCAGAAGTCCTCCTGTAGACTGAGAAGAACTGCAATGTGGACTGATCCACCCTCCTGTGGGAGCTGGCCTGACTCTCAGTTTAGTGTCCAGGCTAAGATACTTGCTGGACAAAGGAGAAGTCCTTCTACAGGGGCTTCAGGTCAGCTGGGCAGAGGATGACAGCAGGACTATGTCCTTGGGCCTGGGAAGGGATGTTCTGTTCTAGAGAAGACTGAGAAGGGACATGATATGGTGGGTATGTCGTGAGTGGAACTGGCTGGTGCCAGAGGTCAGACTAGATGGCCCAGGAGACCCCTTCTGACTCACTCTGTTTCTATGTTTCTATATCCTTCTATAAGTACCTGGAAGGCTGTCACAAAGAGGAAGGCCAAGATCTTTTCTTACTGATGCCAAAGTGCAGGACACTGAATAATCAATTCAAGGTGCAACAACCCAGATTCAGGCTGGACATCAGCAAAAGCTTCCTCACGGTCAGAGCAATAGGACAGTGGAACCAGCTGCCTAGAGAGGTGGTGGGCGCTCCCACACTAGAGACATTCAAAACAAAACTGGACAGCCAACTGAATGGGATGGTGTAGCATGGTGTCTTGCAACGGCAGGAAGTTGGACCCGATGGCCTTCATGGCCCCTTCCAGCTCTACTATGCTATGATTCTATTGTTCTATGAACAAAGTTCCAAGGATCCTAAACCTAAGGATGCATCCTGTACCCTGTCCTCATAAGGCTGATTATTACTGCGCTGCTGCAATGTGAGTGTCAGAAATTGCGCACCAGTGCTGATCTCTGTTGATCTTCTTTGATAGGAGACAGTACTTCAGAGTCCCCTGCTCCTCTCCGTCATTTCCAGCTATTTCTCCATCTCCACTTCTAGACTGTGAAGAGTTCCCCTGCAGGCCATGTTGCTTAAGAACACTCATTATCTTGCAGTAATCATCTTTAATCCATGATTTCCAGCTTGCCCCATAACGCAACCTCTCCTTGCACCCTCTTCATGCTGATATGAGGAAGAAAGGGAAGCTGAGAATTTTCAACCCAAGCTAAACAGTGGTGCTGAGTCTAGGTAGTAAAATAATACAGAGAGAGCTCAGTGCTTCCCAGGAGTATCTTTGCTTTGGCTTTAATAAATTGTTTCGATCCACAGCTGCGACTCCTTTAGGCTCAGGAGACTTCTAAGTCAGATCAGATTCTTTGATGTGGTTTGGAAGGATTCATCTGCAAAATGCCTCGTTACCTAAAAACGCTAATTTTACGTAGCACAGCAAGATGATGGGGGAGGATTATTTTTCATTATATTGATTCAATGTGGAGCAAAGGGAACTCTGTGTTTGTTGGCAATTGCATTCCAAATTAGCACTGTGATATTTGCCCACATGTTGCAAGGAGAACAACAACAAAACATGCTGCTTTTCAAAGGCCAAGTTTCATGTCATGCAAAGATCCTGCAAGATCCTGTCTTCTGTTAGGACTGTGATTTTTAAAGAGAGATGCTTTCAGAAAGCAAATGCTCCCAAATGTGTATTACACATCTGCAGTTGAAATGCACCTCTGCTGCCGGTGCAGAAGCTGTTGAAGCATCAGGTCAGTGCAGTGAACATGATGCAGTAAACTCAGAAACAAGATGAATCTGGCTTTGACTCATCTGCTCCTACTGCAAGGTTTTGAGCCTTACAGAGCTGTTTGACGGGAGGAAAGATCGAATGGAGATATTCTAAGCCCATAGCAATGCTGAAGTACAGATGTGGAAGTACCCAAAAGTCAAAGGCAAGGATATGGAGGAGAACAGTGGGGGCAAAGTTCACACCCTTTTGTGTATCAGAGAAACAGAGTCAGTTAGAAGGGGTCTCCCTGGCCATCTAGTCTGACCCTCAGCTCCAGACAGCTCTGCTCATGGCATGCCTACCATATGCGTGTCCAGCCTATCCTTGAACACCCTCACCAATGGGGCTTCAGTCTCCTTGTGGAAGCCCATTCCACACTCTCGGGGACCAACTGTCTGGAAGTGCTTCCTGGCATCCAAATTGAACCTTGGTTCCCTGAGCTTGGCTTCATTGAAGCACGTCCAGCCCTCCTCTGCAGGGGAGAGCAGGTCTCTACCCATCTCCGTATGACACCCCCTTATATGTCTTATACTTATATGTCATCAACAGATCCCCTCGGAGCCTCCTCTTCTCCAGTCTGAAAAAACCCAGCTCCCTCACCTCATATGGCTTTCTCTGCAATCTGGCCACCATCCTCGCGGCCCTACCCTGCATGGATTCCAACCTGGTTATATCCTTCCTGTAATGCAGAGCCCAAACTGAACACGATACTCCAGCTGTGGGCACACCAGAGTATCATCACTTGGCAACATGCCAGTGACCCCATGGCTGAATTTTATCATTCCTGTGATGGGGGCCAGGTCTTGCTGGTGTCATGTTTTACTGACCACGCAGCATGCAGTGTTGGAGGAAATGGCAACCATGAACTTTGGAGGAAATACCAGGGGAGGCATTCAGGTTGGCGTGTGTGATGAACTGGGGACTACAAGCGGCCCATGTGATGGCACAAATCTTGGCACCGCAGTGCCAATTGGATTGCCACCAAGTGGTGCTATGAAGAGTAAAACAAACCAATTGGAAACATAGAAACAGAGGGCGTCAGAAGGGGTCTCCCGGGCCATCTAGTCTGACCCCTGGCTCCCGCCGGCTCCACTCATGCTATGCCTATCATGTGCATGTCCAGTCTATCTTTGAACTCCCTCACCAATGGGGCTTCAATCACCTCCCATGGAAGCCCATTCCATGCTCTTGGGGTCCTAACTGTCAGGAAGTGCTTCCTGGCATCCACCTTGAACCTTGGCTCCCTGAGCTTGGCTCCGTTCCCAGAGCTTTGCTCCATTGGAATTGCTTTTGGCCTGTTGGCATCCCTTTGATTGGGCTTGTCTGCAGCCTGCCTATGTCCTTAAGGGAGCACAGGGAGTTCATGTGTTCGATTCAGCACTTCGCATGCAACCTGGGCACTGAAAAGGAGCATTCGTGTGACACAAAAGCGTAGCATACGCCTCGTGAAACTCGTCCTTCTCCCTCCCCCCCCCCCAAAAAGCACACCATCTAAGTTTTGATGAAAACTAGGTCAAAGATTGATTACGGTTTCAGGAAAAACAAAGAATGGGGGAAAGTTTGGCCAGTTTCTGAGCGTACGGCAAGAAGCAGCTCGAAGTGGCAAATCAGCGGTAAGAGACAAACAACGATGGAAAAACACCATTTAAGTGGTATGGCCCAATGCAAGCTCCATGCCCGGTGCCATGAAGACTTGTTCATGTTCTCCTGGTACCTGTGTCAGGTCTTTCTCTTGTGTTAGGGAAAAAAGCAATGCCTCAGCATTTCAGAGTGGAAAAGAAAATCCTGCAAATTCAAAATACATGAGGTATTTTCATGCTGTTTCTCTGTCAAAGGGGTCCCCAGATCAGCTTGCCTAACGGGGATTATTACGGTGCCTGCTCCAAGGAAGATGGCAACTAGGGCAAGACTTGCTTGGTGGTGGCCCCCATCTATGGAAGAACCTCCCCACTGTGACCGGGCTGATGCTGAATTGGACATCTTTTCAGCACCAGGTTAAGCAGCCCCTCTTTTCTGAGGCTTTTAAGGACTAAGTCAGAGGCTTTAGAGGAATCACTTTTTAAAATCATTCTTCATATTGTTTACCATCTGTTCTTAGCTGGTTTTAGTTCTTTAAACTTTTTAATGTTTTCCCCCTTATTTTTCACTGTATTTTTTATCATTTGTTTTCATGGATTGCGTAAACTGCCCAGAAAGCTTCAGCTGGGGGGCAGTATAGAAAGAATCATTATCATCATCATCATCATCATCATCATCATCAATTTATCTATCTAGAGAGAAAGAGAAAGATGGGATAACAAATGGCATTTTATTTTACTAATATTGCAAGCTATGTTTTTAAATTGTTAATTTTAGGGATACTTATTCAGGCTTTTCAAAACTTTCTCTGTAGCCTTTGGCAAACTCCTATTTCTCCACCCACCCCACATCAATAGGATTCGTGAGGGCTTTAAACAGAATTTGTGTACTAGAGCTTTTCAGGAAGAAAGCTGTGCACAGATGTGTTCAATAAATGTGAATATTGTTCTATGTGGCAGAGAAGAGGAAAAAAGCCAGATTCTTCTGTCTCTGCAGTGTTCAGAAAGGCCTAGTGGAAGATGACA
The DNA here is from genome assembly GCF_004798865.1 of Varanus komodoensis. Taxonomy (NCBI): domain Eukaryota; kingdom Metazoa; phylum Chordata; class Lepidosauria; order Squamata; family Varanidae; genus Varanus; species Varanus komodoensis. The sequence goes on from NW_025335606.1 coordinate 8,648,537, forward strand.
GCACTGAATAATGGCAACACAAAAATGTGCATATCTGTTTTGTCACTCGAATTTTAATTTTACCTCAAAGTTAGAATTTAATTGCTTTACACTTGTCAGAATCTCACAGATGTTTTGGAAGAAATCCCATCAGCTGTCATGCCAAATATTATATGTCAGCAATCAAATAGTGCCAAATACCAACTGCCAAATAACAAATATTGAGTCACAGAATTTGAAGTATACATCCCTCAAATGTTTGCTGAATATTCAGCAGCCGTTCACATTCTGAGATATTACCTGGAGGATGCTGTAGAGAAGGGGCAGAAAAGCCAGCCAAAGTGAGGACTGGAGCAAGTCATTTGGAGGAACGGTTGAAAAGGTTGGGATGTTTTATTTCAGAAAAAGCGGTAGTGGTGGGAAAGGCTGAAGTTTTAAAAAGGTATGCAAGGAAGTAGAGAGAGAGCTTTTCTCCCTTTCTGACATTGCTGGAACTTGAGGTTTAAAACGCTGTTGAATGATGCGCGACAGAAAGTGGTGCTTCTTAACACGGTGCCTGAACTACACTGTGTTAGAATCGATGCCAGCTGGGTAATTGTTGATGGTGTAATCACCACCAGCATTGATGGCATGGAAAAGGGAAGTGAGCGATTCGGAGAGGAAAGCTATCCGTGGCTATCAGTCCCAATGAATATTTGCAGACTTCAGATGCAGCATCTGCTGGGAATCATAGAAGAGTAGTTGGAAGAGGCCAAGAAGGCCACTGCGTCCAACTTGCTTCTCAGTGAAGGGAACCAAGCTAAGCCACTATGCAGACAAGGGCAAATTCCCTGCCCAGAAGTGAGAGCTGCAGAGCCTAGGAAAAAAAGCTGAATAGCTGCAGCATCTTCAGGTCAGAGAACTCCAAGCTCATTTCAATCAGGTCTAGAACGAGGTAAATAAAGCAGAGTTGTGTTCTTCTGCCTGCTGTCTGGTCTAATGCTGGACGACAAAGCCCCAACACTGCCACCTGCCCCTAGGTCTATAGAAGGATTCTGACACAAAATGGTCCAGCATAGCCTGTTCAATCTTCTCCATGAGCCTTCTCCAAACTAGTGCCCTCCAGATATCTGGGGATATTCCTCCAGATCATCAGCCTTGCTTGCTAGGGCTGATGGGAAGTGATATCTGAGATATCAGTATGTGTGTACCAAGTTGTGGAAGGTTGTTGTAAGCCATTAAAAGGCATTATTTTCATGCATTCATGCATGCATTCATAAGATTTATATCCCACTTTTTTCTTTCACTGAACTCAATGCAGCTTACATCATTCTCTTCCCCCTGCTCTCAATCTTACCCCCACAACAACAACCCTGTGAGGTAGGTTGGGCTGAGAGTCCGTGACTGGCCCAAAGTCACCCAGTTGGCTCCATGGCTGAGTGGGGACCAGAACCTGGATTTCCTGAGTTCCAGTCCCATGCTCTTAACCACTACATCACACTGCCTTTTAAAAAGGTAGCACACCTAACACATTATTATCTCCTTTTAATTAAAAGTGTGATATAATGACCCTTTTCCTAGCATGGTAATAAAATTGTGGAGATGGATTTGTTGATTAAGGCTGCTGTGTACCTGGGGTAGGTATGATTGAACTCACAGAGTAGAATAGTAGAGTTGGAAGGGGCCAGAAGGCCATTGGGAACAACACAATGGGATTTACTTCTGAATAACCAGGGTAAGACTGCAGTGTGAATTTCTCTGTGCCAAGCAGCAATTTCGTAGAAAGAGTCGGGACTGGAAGAATTGACAATCTATGCACCCAAACAGTGCCAGCTACCTGCTCCTGTTAGGCACTCTGGATACTCTCAGAGGCACTCATTTTGTGTTACTACTGCATACGCTCCATATGTGACACCAGACACTAAAACATGTTCCAGGGGAGCTCTAATTCAAAGACTTTGCAGCAGTTCGTTTACACTCTTTCCATACCGCTTAAGCAGATTTTATGGCACAAATACCCCACCCTCCCCTGCAGCCTGTTAACACCTGGATTTCCTGATTGTTCTAAATGAGGAACTTAATTGCCTGTTAAACATTATCTGCTCTGTTAAGATGTTAATTGTTCCAAAATGGTAGGAATAAGGAAAACCAGAGTATTCTATAATCTACCAAAAACTGGTTGAACAAAAAAATCGCACACAAACGCTAATATTAAAATAAAGGGCTTTTGTTTGCCATTTGTAGACAAAATTATGCCATTCCAAGATGCTTTTGCTCTTTCTTGTAAGAGCGTCAAAACATCTTAGTGAAAGCTAGGCAGGGCAATGATTTTTTTTCAAGCCTGGAATTCAGAACTGTCTATAATGCTCCTCTCTTGCTTGTGTACATGATCAGGCATGTGCCTGGGAGCACAGGAGGGTCCATCACTGATTCTCCCCCTATCAGGGACCCTCCCTCTATTTGCCAATTACACATCTCACTGCATACTGATTCACAGGCATGTTTAGCTGGTTGATGCAAGAGATACCACCTATTATGGGCACCAAGCTGGTTGTTGTCATTGTTGTCACGCGCCATCAGGTCAGCTCCAACTTATGGGCACCCTCTGAATGAAGGCCCTCCAGATGGCCCTGTCCTTGACAACCCTGCTCAGCTCTTGTCTGGGGCTTCCTTTGTGGAGTCCATCCATCCCATAGTTGGTCTTTCTCTTCTTCTGCCTTTGACTTGCCCAGCATGATGGTCTTCTCCAGTGAAACCAAGCTGGTGCTTGGGCACATTCTATGGCCGGGTGGTGTTCAACGGAGGTCCCCCAAATGCAATATCAGACGTCAGGCGTGCATCTCGGGGGATCGGATCTGGTGGCCACCCCCTGGAGAACAAGCCCAGTGTTGCCTCACCTCCCAAAACCGGTACCATCAGCTAGTAATTGTACTGTATGTGTGGGGAAAAGAAGGTAAAGGGAGTGGTTTATGGATGATAGGAACAAGCAGCCACACTGTGCCACACAGGAACTGCAACGGTGGCACGGTGGTGCCACTGAACGCATCACACCTGTTGAGAATTAGCTCCCTTGGTATAACTGGAAACTCCAGAGCCATTGTGGTCCAGCGGCTAGAAAGCTGGACTGGGCCTTGGAAGAACTGGGTTCTAGTCCCTGGCTGGCTATAAAGCTCACTGGTGCTACTCATTTTTGCCTGGCACTGTTTAAAGCTTTTGTAGACCATCCCACTACTAGTGTCTCAGGATATGTTTACAACAAGCACAGATAAAAATGGCACAGCAACCAGCAATTCACAGTAAAATCACAATTAAAACTGGCTAAGCATTAAAATAATGGGAGAATAAAACGGTTCTGGGTCATTGTGGGGGCAAAATGGAGTGAAGGAGGACTGTGTGGGCCGTCTTGGGATCTTTGCAGGATGAGGGAAAGACAAACTTGATTTTAAAAGTAAAACAAAGAAAATAAACCACTTAGACAGAGGAATGCCTATAGCTAAATAGGCTCACTTCTATATGCAGGGCAAAAGGACTTGAGCCATACCCTGTGGGACTAAACCACCAAAGAAGAGCATCTGAATGGAATTCAGGGGATTCCATTACAAAACCTTTAAAATGCATTTTGTATGCCCCCAAGGCTGTTGGAAGGTACAGTGTTGGTGCTCAATCCACAGCCAGGCATGCAAGTGCCCTGAGCACACTGATCTTTCATTAATTCTACCATTCAGCTGCTGCGTTTGCATATCCGTTTCAACATGCATCTCTTCAACACTTTCGCTTCACCGGCTGTCTTGTCCCTGAATCTCCGGTTATCCACTTAAGAGCAACAAAGAGGTTTCAGTCTGTGGGTTGATTAATGGGCATTGTTCATCTACAACTCCTTGTTTTCCCTTGGAGAGGGGCATAGCTCAATTGTAGAATGCCTGAGGAAGGTCCGAGGTTCAATTTCTAGCATCTCCCATTGAAAAGATCAGAGAGAGAGAGAGAGAGAGAGAGAGAGAGAGAGAGAGAGAGAGAGAGAGAGAGAGAGAGAGACTTTGAGCTGTTACTATTCTCTTGAATTAGTATTTGAGATATTAATGGATGATCTATGATAAAATCCTGGATAGATCCTGATAAAAACAAACTGAAAATTCATTTTATTTGCTTTGGTACAGGACTTCTATCATCATTTATTACTTATTGATTATTATATTTTCCCCAGATTTTTCCCAGTTCACACCTTCCAGACTGAGCATGGATGAAATCTGTGACTGGTCCATCCATTTCCAGGTTTGCACCGTGACATGCAGACTGCAAAATAATGTCTTTGCCAGCATGCGTGCATTTCAAAAGGAGTCCTTTCCAGGAAATGCATAAGTTTAAAAATTGCACGCGTTTCAAAAAGCATGTATTTCATCGATTCACGCAACTGATCTGTTGATTTGGAAAAATACACAGGAAAGTGTATGTTCATGCAAAATGCACCCCCCCCACACACACATAAAACCTCACAATTTGATATAGACACAAGTCAGAACAAACTTCGAAATGGAATTCAAGGAGGCACAGGGCACTCAAGTTCTTCTGATTCTCCCATTTCTACTCAGCATCTGTGGGGAAGGCCTGGTTCAAGTCTAGACATTCTTGGCCATGGCTTGGATCCTGTATTTGCCTTCAGTGAGAACTTCCTCAAGAGATCCGACCCCAGAACACAAGGTTGATCACTTCTGGGCTGCAGGGTCTGCTGAGGGGGTCTATCAGTAACTGGCTCTGCTTTCCAAATAAGCATCAGGAACCTCTAGTTCAACCTGCAGACTTAAATCCTCTTTCCTGGAAGTCACTTCCTCTAACCATACATGTTTTGAAACTGATTGTGGTTCTATTAAAGGAAAGTGCTTTATTAATTCTCTTGCAGGTTGATCAGTTTTTTTCCCCATGTGTCTAAGGACAAAATGGGACTATGAAGAGATAATCTTTCATGAAAATTTAGAGACAGGTCTGCCTTTGGAGGATTAAGAGCTGTAGCACATGGTTTACTACCTTGTAAAGAGTAGTTGCATTTTCAGGCACATAGATGGCCTAGTGGATCCCCCATAGGTCAAAATCAAGGTTGGATGAATTAGTTTTCTTCTGAACTTCTAGTCTGGCCTGCATGTGCTCAGTCATAAGTCTGTCACATCCATTTGTGCATTAAACAGCTATTTTTAAAATCTGCACAAAATAGGCATTTAAATACACGTAGTTTTCAAATCCATCTTCTCTTACAGTTTGCAACTCTCAATGCATTGTCTCTCAAAAGATGCATTTTCTATTTTATCCTAAACTATACAGTTTTTACATGCATTTTTGGAGCCAAGAACTGCATTGCAACAATTGGAGAACTACGAAATGTGAAAGAGTCTGGGAGACGCCAATCAGGTTGGTTGGCTCCGAAATGGGGATTGAGCTGAATCCCAGAGCATCCCCATCTAGTAGGAGCTAGAAGTGCACTTTGTCATGCACAAAGAGCGCACCATGTGCAATCAATGGTGTCAGCATCTTCTAGCAGCAAGGACTTCATGGTTATAAAGTTGAAGAATGCAGGCCTAGCTGGAACTTGGCATACACAACCCAGAGAGGAATATTAAATCTATCATTGTATTTGGTATACTGTGGTCTCCCTACAGATATGTCACAACTGTGAAGCCCTTTATATTAGATAATGCCAACATTACTGAAGCATGGAAACAGCGCCCTCTCTCTCTCTCTCTCTCTCTCTCTCTCTCTCTCTCTCTCTCTCTCTCCCCCTGTGTGTGTGTGTGTGTGTGTGTGTGTGTGTGTGTTGAGACTGGGACCAGATTGAAGAAACCATCCTTGCCTGCCTGCCTGCTTGCTTCATTAAGAGAGCAATGCTATGCCCCAGGCAGCGTAGAATACCTCCAATTCCCAAATCTGAAGTTGGAAAAAAGATCTCGTGCAGTGCAGAAATAGCCATGACAGTTGTTTCTCTGAAGTTGGAAAAGTGATCCTTCGGAGAAGGAGTTTAGTGGGAAGGCAGAGGGGGCATCTCAGCCTCCTTCCTACCCCCTCTAAAGTGCCGCAGTTGGATAGCCAAAATTGATTTTCCCCTCAGTGCTTCTCCTACCCTGCATAGGATGCACAGAATCCTCTGAGATTGGAGGAGGACGGCCGCCCCTATAGGGAACAATCCTTTTGGTTATGCCCTGTGTGTTTCCAGCTGTAAAGGCAGTTCTGAAGTGATGCACACACAAAAATCCAAAACTCTATAATCAGTGTAACAACAAATCAATATAGCAAACTGTAAGCAACATGGCACACTACTATGAATGCAAGTAGGCACAATAAAAATGTAATCTGAGTGGGGAATGTGCAGCTGTCCAGATCTTGGTGGACTGAAACTCACCAAGGCTAAGAAACTTAGACAATGGTGCTACCTAGAAGCCAGAAGTTGCAATCCACAGGAGATCCAGTGTGATGTAGTGGTTAGAAAGTTGGACCAGGGCTAGGAAGGCTCAGGTTCAAGTCTGCACTTCATTATGTAGTTCACTGGGAGACTTTGGACAGTCCCCGACTTCAACTGAATCTACCTTACAGGGCTGTTGTGAAGCTAGAGGAAAAGGGTCATGCACACAACCTTTTGATCCTTGGAGAAAAAGTGTTGTATACATATAACACTCAGGGATGCTTGTTTCCCACCCTGTTTGCCCTCGCTTTCAACAGGCCGGCACAAACATGGCAAAAACAGCCTTATTTCAGTTAATTAGTTGCATGACTTTTGTTTCAGGGCAAAAACAATTCTGCATAAACTTGCATACAAAAAAGCAGTAGCTCCACCTTTGTTTTCCATGCATCAAAACAGGCATAAAACTAGCAGGAACCGTGCTCTAACATGCAGAGATATTGAGAGAAAGTCGAAGCATACAGCTATCGTTATGTAAGGCACTTGGAAGTTTTAAAATATCATCTGATTTGCTTTGCTGTGTTTTTTAAGCCCCCAGGAACTGAACTGAATGCTCACCTTCCATTAAAAGTTAGATGAAAATAGAAAGTTTACCATCCACTGCATGTTTATGCCCTTCACAGTACAGGCAGTGATTTAAATGCCAAATTTATTAGATCCAACATGTGCAACCGGAAAGAAAAGACCTACTCTTGGCTGCTGGCCACAAAGCAAATGTAGCTTTCTTGAATTCTGAAAAGGGTCAGAGTTCCAATGGATTGGCCTCCATTCGTAACTTTATTACTTTCTACTCTTAATTTTCCATTTTCAGAGGACTTGGAGGAACTGGTTCTGATGCAATGGCATGGCTCAGGGTAATGGCTGTTTGTTAGTGCTTCCGGAGGCAAACTTTTCCTGGCACGTTTGTCTCATTCAAAATAAGCAGCAGCAAAACTTTGCCATGAAGCTGCCTGCCCCCTAAAGTGGTGTTTTCCACGATTCCTTACATTTGTAGTAGAAATGGGGGAAGTATTGGTTCACTTCATATTTTAATGGGAACTTACCCAAGTTTGAATTTGTATAAATGGAAAGTCCCTCAGAATTCACACTTCTGGAAATTTGGTAATAGAGGTCTCCAATAATAATAAGAAAAATGCAGGCAATGAATGAAGCATATATAAGAGAAAATAACATTTGAACGCATTTTCTTAAAATGTGTATATTCGGTAAAAATGCAGATCAATGCAAAATATACACAAAGATTCTTATGAATGTTTCTGTGAACAAGATATGTCTCCCCTAGCATCTTCAAGCATTCAGAGGCTCAGCCTTAGCATGGCTCACTTCCTTGGTGAAGACCAAGTATGGGAATGGAGTCGGGTGAGCTGAGGAGAACCTAGCAGGGGTGCGCCGGGGGAGCTCCCCTGAACCCTACATCAAACATGAGCATCTGCTTGAAACAGACAAGTTCTCCTGCTCAATTTAGGGGCTGCAAACGGCACATTTTTACGTGTTTTATGAGCATAAATGCAATTCTTGTTTATGGCCACTTCATTGCTTCTTGAAATCATGTCCCAGAGACACTCAAAAGTTCATTCTTCTTTTACTTACTCAGGGCCATGTTGAGTTCGGCGTTTGAGAGCTCTTTGACCAGATGCTCTTCACGGGCTCTTCTTCTTCTGACTCTTTTTGTTTTGCATCTGGCTGGGGAGGGCAGAAGAACGCTTGTGCAATAGCATGAATGACATTCAGGGTCAGGGGTCAGCAATCAGCCCCTGCTGGAGGTTGGTCTTCAGCAAGTGTCCAAGAATACCAGCTTCTGATGCCAACCCAGCATGCAGGTCAGCTAGGTCTTGGGTTGGATCCATAACTGTCTTTCCTTGAGGGGAAGAGACCTTCATCAATGCTCATGGAAGATCATTCTTCCTGATCATTTAGAGCAGGTCCCTTCCTATCTCAAGAACTCTGTTCGTCCATTTCAGTAGATTGTCCCAGCTGCTTAGCATTTTCTGAAGGGTGGGAGTGGAGGGAAGTCCTCTTCTACCCTTGCAGAGGTTCCATTTTAAAACCAGTTCCAGCTTTTTCATGTCCTGTATGGGGGAACTTGTCCATGTCCAGCAGCAGATGGAGGTGTTAGCCCCTCCTCTCCCTGCTCCCTTGATCTCCAGACAGTTCTTCTCAAAACTCCCTGTTCCACTTGGAATCCTCAAGGACCGACTTTGAAGACATGCAGTATGGCAGCCCGCGCTGAAATGCGGCAGCTCCGATTCATCTCCCCAATTGGTTTTAATTGCTCAGAAGCACTGGCAGCTCCCAGCATGACCTTCCCATCAAAGCCTTCTCAGCTCATGCAGCTGAGTCAGCTGCAAGCATGCTTGCCTCCCCCTTTGATATTCAAAGGCCTTCTCAGACTCCCCCGTAACTCCAACCCATCACCCGAATCTCTTTGCACAGCATTATCATGGCTCAGGCAAAGCTGAAACTGGAAACGTGGCTCTATTCTCCATGTGCATTTCGAAGAAATCATATAGTGACGCCATTCTGTGAAATCGCATGCATGGTGTATCTTCACTCCTGGAAAACTGGAACTCCAGTCTGTACCACAAGGGCTAAACACTCAGTCACTCAACATCCCTCATCGAAAGGTTGGATAATAAATGGATACTGAGCTGATATTACCAGGTGGTTCCTGGCCTTGTTTGTATGCAATTTTGATCCCCCAGAAATCTTTTCTTTACTGCATGGGGTATGATCTGTCATTGGGATCACAAGCCCCATAATTTATAGGTGAAAAACACAAAATTCCTTTTGTCCATAACATCCTGATTCTCTTCTAATAGTAGAATCATGAAATAGTAGAGTTGGAAGGGGCCCAGAAGACCACCAGGTCCATACTCATGCTCAAAGCATCCCTAACGGATGGCTGTGCAACTTCATCCGAAATGAGAGGTGCAGTTTGGGAGACCCCACAACATCCTTGGGTGATAGGTTTTGTTGTTGTATTGTTCCAACAGTCAGGAGGTTCTTCCTGATGTTTGGTCAGAACCTGGCTTCCTGTAACCTGGCCTGTTATTCCATGACCTGCATGCTGGAAAGATTGAGAAGAGAACCCGACCTCCTTCTGTGTGGCAACCTTTTCAGTACTTGAAGAGTGCTGTCTTATCTCCCCTCAGTCTACTTCCAATCTCTGCTCATACGGCTTTGCTTCCAGTGATCTTTGTTGCCCTCCTGTGAAACTTTTCCAGTCGTTCTTCATTTTTCTTAAACTGTGGTGCCCAGAACTGGAGGCAATGCTCAAGATGAGGCCTCAGTGCTGGGCTAGTGGGGAACTAGTACTTCATGTGATCTGAAAGTAATACTTTGCATCATCATCATCATCATCATCATCATCATCATCATTATTAGAACATTTCTATGCCACCCCTTGCCAAAGCCTCGGGGCGGCTTACAACACAATAAAATACAATACAATACAAAAATAACAATATAAAATTAAAATTAATAATATAAAATAAATAAAAAATATAAACGATATAAAAGAAGTTATAAAAGAAAAGAAAAGAAAAGAAGTCGCCCTGGCCAGATAAATAAGTAAATATGAACAATGCCCTGTTCCAAACATGGAAGGGGAATAAGCAAAATCCTGTGCCCACATTCCTTACAGGTGGTTTTTCCACTGTCCCAGGTGGACATCTTCATTTCTCTGGTTGTCTCCACCAGATCAGCATTCAAATGGTCTGGAACTCAAGGTGTGTGTGTGTGTGTGTGTGTGTGTGTGTGTGTGTGTGTGTGTGTGTGTTGGCTAGTAGGTATGGGGAGTGAGGAACCCTAAAGGAAAGATGTGTTTGGTGTTGTGTTGAGTGCCTTCACTGCAATATGGCTGAGGATGCTGGGTGGATGCGTCTGTTTTCTTTCAAGATCATATCCCTGTGGATTATATTGCAGTCTCCCAGGCTGCATGTGCTTCCCGATATGGAAAAATCCTCTGGAAATGTGGGAAGCCAAGTACATTCACAGAAACACCTTTAAAGAAAGATTTTCATAGCATAAATGCAGAAAAGGGCTGTAGTAGCTCCTCTATGAATACAGGTTACAATTAGCGGTGATGCCAAACGTTGTAATTAGTACACTGGTCACACTTCACCAGTCATAACGCTCGTCTTTTTAATGGGCCTTGACCAACAGTTTACCCTTTCACAATTTCGTTCAGAACTGGTCGCAAACTTCTCTGCATGCAACGTCTGAATGTAAACAGTGTCATTTCTGTGCCTGTCTGTGCTTGGTTTAACCCTTTCCTTGCCTAACCCAGTATTTCGTGCATGCACTTCATTGCATCGTTTAACCCTTTCCTCACCTAATCGGGCATTTCTGTGCACAGCTTGCCTCAGTTGGATTAACCCTTTCCTTGCTTGATAGAAAAAAGCTCTTTGCATATGTGTACTATCAAAGTACATCTTGTGACTTGGAAATTATTATATTTATTAATTTTATTTCTATACCACTGGATAGCCAATGCTCTCTGGACAGTTTTCAACAATTTATCATGAGTATATGATGGCAAAAATTTTTGTAGCAAAAACTGGTACAATACAAATGAATTAGATATTGTGTAAAAATTCCAATAAACAAAACTTGTAAAAGTCTAAACATCAGCAATGATTTCAGTGAGAATGTGACCTATGGAAACAACAATACAGCTTTAAATTCCTGGGAGTAAGAGCTAGTTTTACCCAGATGCTGAAAAGATAGCAATGGAAGCACGAGGCAGCTCTCAGTGGGAAGATAATTCCATAAATTGGGACTCACCACTGAGATGACCCTCTTCCTTGCTCCCTCATTTCAGACCTCCCTTGGAAATGCTAGACCAAGGAATACCTCAAATGCAGATCATGGTGCCTGGATTAGCTAAGCTTCTCTTTCCATGGCACAGCAGACCAATGCTTCTCTGCTTCAAACCATCTGAAAGATATTGCCAACTGGGACACATACTGCATCCTCAGAAGCAGGGCTACAGTGGTACATCCATTGCTGGGGAGCATGGGTACGGGCATACCGTTGACTGCACAAAACCCTCGTGGTTTTCCCACAGGCAGCTAGTTGGCCACAGGGTGAGTGGAGGGCTGGATTAGAGGGACCCTTTGGCTGATCCTGCATGGCTTTCTGAATGCGCTTATTCTTACACGCATGTGCGCGTGCACACGCATGCCATCAGTCCTGCCGTTTGCCCAGTCCTGCCGTGCTACCCATCGGCTGCTTTCTAGGCTGACCCTGACAATCTGCATGTTGCAAAGCACTGATAACTTGCAATGCTTGATTAAGGAGCAGGCGAAGGGAAATGTGCATGGTTGCTCCAAAAGAGTCATCAGTGGTGCTGCTGGTTTGGACCCACACGCTGCTTCTCGCCTGATGCTTCTGCTGCATGCTCGCATTTTTTCTGCACTGGATGCCATCCGCTTTCCTGATCACAGGAGAAACTGGGCAGAGAAGGAATGGTGGAAAACTCATTTCCTGTGCTGGCACTTGGGCTTATAGGCTCCTCAGAAAAGGGAAGACCAGCAGACCAGAGGGAAGTTCCAAGAGGTCTCCTAAAGACATTATTTTTTGGCACAATGTTATTCCACAAGGAGTGCAAGGCCCACAAAGACCAACCAAGTGCAGGGAAAATCTTTATCCATCCATAACTCCCCAAACACTACTTAAGCCTCTGGAGAAGAGAAGCTAAAAATACAGTATCTTCCAAGCACAGATAAATTGAAATACTTGTGTTCAATAAGGTTGAAAGTCAATGTTCTTTGAAAGCTTCCCTCTTGCATTTTATGCTGCTGAAACTCCCAGTGGAACCTTACTGAAATTAAATATTTTCCCCCTTCACCTTAAGCCCCCTTCTCCTTCCCAGAAGCTTTCTCTCTCCCACCCCAGCATGGAGTTGTATGGGCTTAGTGTGATCAGGCTTAAAAGTGCAACTGCAAAGCTATAAGCCTACAAACAAATAACATGTTGTGGAAAAAGAAAGAAAGAAAGAAAGAAAGAAAGAAAGAAAGAAAGAAAGAAAGAAAGAACAATCACCAGGCATGTCTTACCATTGTAACCTTGTTCATATGTCTGAAAAGAATGTTCTGATTAGGGAGTTGGGTAATCTCTCTCTCTCTCTCTCTCTCTCTCTCTCTCTCTCTCTCTCTCTCTCTGTATTTCTAAATTAGCAAATCATACTTTTGTGTATGTGTGTGCATGCACAATTCATGCAAACCAATGTTCCACTAAGATATTGCACTTTGAATCCACGTTCTGATTCCTCAGAAGCAGAGCTGCGGTGGTACATCAGTTGCTGGGGAACATGGGTGGCAACAAGGATAATTCAAGGACTGGAGGCAAAGCTGTATGAGGGAAGATTGAGAGAACTGGGCATATTCAGCCTCAAGGAGAGAAGACTGTGTGGAGATATGATAGCACTCTAGAAGTACCTGAAAGGCTGTCACAAAGAGGAAGGACAAGATCTCTTCTCGTTTATTCCAGAGTGCAGAACACAGAATAATGGACTTAAGTTAAAAGAAACCAGATTTAGACTAGACATCAGGATAATTCCCTGACTCTCAGAGCAGTAAACAAAGCAACCTATTACATGGGGAAGCTGTGAGCATTCCTTCACAAGAGACATTCAAAAAGCATCTGGACAGTCACCTGAATGGGATGGTGTAACTTAGTGTCCTGCAATAGCAGGAGGTTGGCACTCTAACCCTTCCACCTGTATTATTCTGTGATTCTATGATTCCTGGCATCTTCCCTTGAAAGGATCAGGTAGCAAGTGACTTGAATGACCTCTGTCGGGGCTGCATCTGCCAATCAATGGGCAGCCACCTACCACCTGCAGGCATCAACATGTCCTTGTGTGCTTCTCTTGGCACCTGCTAAGGTCCTCCACCCATCGCTCTTTTTCATTTTGAATCAACACACTTTCTTACTTCCTGCTGGGAGCATTTAACGGCAAAGTTTGGGCCTCCAGTTGCTGCATCCTCATTTCTCACAACTAAATTCTTACAACTAATGCCTTCCTCTACCAAATGCTCAGCCACCAAGAGAACGGGGTGGAGATTAAGAAGGTGGTGCTGCAAGCTGGGACTTCAAAATAGTTGTGACTCAGACCTAAGTTCCAGTTGTTTGGAAAGTTCCCTTGTGACTAGCCAGATCTCCCATGGTTGCCATTTTGTGATCGTGCCCACAAGTGTTTCCCCAATTGCCAGATGTGCCCACTGTCCCAAAATAGGTGCTTACCCCTGCCTCAGCAATGCTATTAAGCTGGACTAATTATCTGAGCTGCTTTAAGACTGCTTCCAGTGTTCCCTCCTGGTTTTTAAGTGCAGAAGATCCTGGGTTCGAGCCCTGACATATCCAGGTAGGACTGGGATAGGAAAGAGCACCTGTCCGTTAAGTGACAAGATTGGGATAGAATATTTATTAATCATATTTGTATACTGCATAATATAGTAAACTCTCTAAGTGAATTGACCAATGATTAGAGATGGTCTCACACAGTGGGAAGGAGTTTCTCGTGAACCATGCTAAAGTACAAGATCATTAAGGGAAAAGTTCTAACTGATTCAGAAACCAAATCAGCTTCTACTGAAGCCAGCCTTCTCAAGTTGCTGATTTGGGACTTGGAGGCAACCTTTTTGCAGAGATTTTTCTCTTAGAATATTCCGGGAAATCATCCTGTCTGTCTATATGCACTTCAGCTGCTTGATGGAAGCTTTATATTGTTTTATTCTGTTCTTTTGTATATTACATTCTTAGCCTTCTTCAAAGGAGCTCAGTCTGGGATTATTATTAGACTAGATGATGCTCTCAGTTTAGGTTCACAATATCCCTGTGAGATACATCACATTGGGAGCTTCATGGCTGAGAAATGCACATCCCACAATATTAAAACTGCTGTAAAACATAGAAGATTGACCTTTGGAGCAGAGTTACAAACATTGCAAACAACTGCTACATTAGAGAAACCATCTCATTCAGCATCCTGTTTCCAGCAGTGGCCAGCTGGTTCATTCCATTGTTGCATGGCTCCCCATGGATAATATTCTGAGCCTGAGAATTTGAGAAAAAATTGCCACATTGAAAGACAATCAGTCAGTACTATATGGGTATTGGGACTAAGCCTAAAAGAGTTACAGTGTTAGTAAGTACTTTGAATAAGTGTATGTGTGTGGGGAGTAGAAGGGCGTCTCTTTCAATAAGTGTTTGCCTATTTAGAGTGAGGGCAAGAATCATTGTCCTCTCTCTGAATTGGCTTATTGATGTTTTGCTGGTGGCATGACATCATCAAGTGGACTAAATGCTCCCTAGGATGCCATAGTCAACAAATAGCGCCTTTACTAGGAAGTCAGTGAACAGCCTTCACATGAGAAGAGCCATGAAGCATTCATGGGGAATAGTTTGGCTCTGGAAAGCGCTATTTCCACATCAGATTGTTTATATGGGAAAAGTTAGTGCAGTCCTAATTAAAACCACTTAGCAAAATGTAAAAGTTAAAATCTCTGCAGTACATCCAGTTTGTCCCATGTGCATTGACCTTGGTGGTTTATGGCAAGAATACAAGGCTGTTTGAACAGCAAGGAGAAAATTAATTTATGATCCACCACAAAAAACCTTATAGACAAATGCAGATTATCCTGAGTGTAACAGTCTTCTTTTGCTGAGCTGAGATTTTTTTTATTGGATCTTTTACTGAATAATTTCAATGAATAGAGTGGAATGAATGACCTCCCAGGAACATAACAGAAGATAAAGCAAGAGATATAACAGCTATGAATATCTTTAAGTAGCCCTTGTTTAAATGGAGTCATAACATGCTGTGTTTGTCCTATAAAGTCCAATTGATCTTGACACAGCCATTTGCACCAAACAGCAGCAAAGAACACAACTGGGTAACTTTTAAGGCAGTGAGTGAGCAAGGTGGGCCTTGGATAAATGGTGTTGTACATCTTTTATCTTCCTCATCTCAGATAGAGTGGAGACTTCAAGTCTCCCCCACACACCCCACTTGAGCTGAGCGCTTCTTAGACTGGGGATCACCTCTACCTTGGCCATTGCCATACCTGGCTGGCCAGTGCCCAGAATTTCCTGGGGGGAATAAAATTGTTTCCTTGAGTATCAAGGGCCCCATGGCTTCTGTTGAGGCAAGGTGGCCTTCAGGGCAGCAGGTTCCTACCTGGGAAAGGCCCTATTGGCAGAAGATGACAAAGAGCAAGAGACAACATAGGTCAGTGGTGCACCAGGCTTAATTCTTGGCATCTCCAGGTAGAAAGTCAATGGTGGCTGATGTGAAAGACCTCCTCTGAAGAGCTGTTGCAAATTAAAGCAGGCACCACAAGGCTATCTGAGGAAGCACCTGTCTCCATATACAGTGGCACCTCAGCTCACAAACGCCTTGGATCACAAACAAATCGGGTCACGAACAAAAATGTCATGAAAATTTTGATGTGGGTCGTGAACTCTGCATTGGGTGGCGACCAAGATCGCAGCCCTCTCCCTCCCCCCGCGAGTGGGGAGAGGGCAACGATCGCAGCTGCGTTCGTGCAGGGAAGATGAGCGCAATCACGGGCGCACTCCTGCAGGAAAGACGGGCGCAATCTTGGCCAACCCCCTTGCCCTAACCAGAACGATTGCAGCCCTCCCCCCCCCCCCCCCACAACCAGCATGATCGTGGCCATCTCCCCCGCCTCCAACCAGCAAGATCACAGCCATCTCTCCCCCACCCCTGAGCGGGGAGATGGCCATAATCGCAGTTGCGTTCGTGCAGAGAAGACGTGTCTGATCATGGCTGTTCTGTGCTGCACCCGTCTTCCCTGCACGAACGCGACTGCGATCATGGCCATCTCCCCACTCGAGGATGAAGGGGAGATGGCTGCGATTGTGCTGGTTGGAGGGGGGGGGGCGAGATGGCCATGACCACGCTGGATGGGGGCGGGAGATGGCCGGGATTGGGCCCTCTTTCCTGCAGGAGCGCACCCATGCCAGGATTTCTTTAAGCAGCACCCCAACATAACTGTAAAGAACAGAGTGTTGAATCTGATGAATGATAACGTGGTCTCTCATTTCCAGAGGGTTACGAAGTGCAGGAAAAAGCAAGTGACTATAGACAGATTTTTCACCAAAATTGACCCTGCAGCTAAGAGACAAAGAAGAGAGGAAACCCCTGAAAGAGATCTCCCCAATGTCCTTATGGAGGGGAACTCTACCTCAAAACAATAACCACCCCCTAGGTTAGTGTTCTCCACTGTATTGTACAGTACTTTGTTACTTTGTTGTTCTTTGTCACTTTGTTTCAAAATTTCTGATTAAAAAAAAATTGGTTACAGAACAGTTTAACCTTATTTACATTGAACCTTATGGGGAAATTTGACTTGGGTCACACCCAATTTGGGTCACGACCAGAGTCATGGAAGGGATTAAGTTCGTGAGCCAAGTACCACTGTATCCCTACCAGATCACTAAGATCTTCAGTGGAGGCCCTTCTCTGAGAGCCGCATCTCAATAAAGTGAAGGGGAAAATGGTTAGGAGAAGAACCAGCTTGTGGTTGCACCCCACTTATGGAATGCCCTCCCCAGGGAGACGCATCTGACTCCATCACTGCTCACTTTTATGGTGCTAGGAAAAGAATTTTTTTATTTAACACATGTTTTTGTAGCTAACCTGGCTTTCAAGATTGCTTTAATCTATTGCTGTGTGCTTGACGTGACCTTTTTCTCGAGTATAAGATTTTACATTTTAATGGATTTTATTCTTGTACATGTTTGTTTTATTGCAGTTGTTGTTTTTATTGTAAGCTGCCCAGAGAGCCCTTTGGGTTATGGGCCATATAAATATAATAAATAAATAGATGCATAAATAAATACTATGCTCTCTGGACAAATATTTGGACGTTTCCTGCAGGCTGAACATGCAGAGTAGGAACATTTAATCTGGAACCAAGTCTGACTCAAATCTCTGTTCACATCACCAAACTTCAGCATGGATCTCTTTTCTTGGGGAGACTTGGGTGTTTCTGCCCTTGCAATCACATTAGAAAAATGCATTGTTTTTAAAACACGTGCACCTTCAAAATGACATTTGGGAAATGTCTGCATTCTCAGAGTTTAATCCATAGGGGAAAAGTGTGCCTTTAGGTGCGTGCTTTGAAAGTGTACAGCCCAGTGTGCCCTTCTGCTGCTAGAATAAGAACAAAAGCTCACAATTAAGTCTGAGAATAGGATGAGCCAAGTGCCAAAATGGAGCTGGAGAAACTTGAAGAGGCCGAGTTTCATTCGTTCTCTCATCCCTAAAGCAACATTTCATTTCCTTTGAGTGATCATTAGGTTGGATTGTACTGAGAGAGGTACTATACTACATCTTCCTCAAGGTAAGCCTTTTTAAAATTTTTACCTTGGGGGACAGGAAGCAGCTGATAAATTGTGATTTTGAATTATTCCAGCCAAAATGCTTCATAAACCTTTCAAGCTTTTGCAGTATTTGGGCTTGGAAAAGTCAATTTTATTTTGGAAGAAGCAACATTTTTAGTCAATTCTGGCATAGAAAGGCTGCATCAAATGTACCCCAAAAATGGTTCCTATGAACCCTTCACACATTCACTGAGGGGTGGTTGGAACTGCACAGGTTACGTTTGCTGGCCATTTGAGCTGTGTGACTGGTAGGACAGGATTGGCCCGGCAGTATCAGGGCTTTCTTGGCTTCGTCGCTTGATGGAAGTTGGCTTGCTGGTTGGATCAGTCAATTGTGAACTGATCAACAACTGTTGCCAACGTTGTTGAAGGACCTGTTCCTAGAACACACCTGAAATCTTCCTACACACGGAGGTGGGTAGAGACCTGTTCTCCCCTGCAGAGGAAGGCAGGACGAGCTCCAACAGAGCTAAGCTCAAGGGAACCAAGGTTCAATTTGGATGTCAGGAAGAACTTCCTGACACTCAGGACCCCGAGGGTGTGGAATGGGCTTCCACGAGCGGTCGTTGAGGCCCCATCGGTGCGGGTGTTCAAGGATAGGCTGGACGTGCACATGGTGGGCATGTCATGAGCGGAGCTGGCTGGAGCCAGGGGTCAGACTAGATGGCCCGGAAGACCCCTTCTGACTCACTCTGTTTCTCTGTTTCTATGTTTACACTGGTACTGCTCCATCAGATAGGCAAAAGGCCTATTGCAGGAGGGACTCCAGTGTGGCATCTCAGAGCATTGGACATATTGGATGTGCAAATTTGCAAAACCAGTTTTCTGAAGTGCTCCAAATTCCATCTTGAAACGTCTTCTGATTGGAGTCTGTACCAGATTGCACCCTGTCTCAAAATAAATTTCATATGAAAATCCATATACATTTCTGGATGTATTTTTTCTGAATGTATGTATCAGTTATAGCCAATTTTGAAATATATGCATGTTCCTGTGATGTTGAAAATGTATTTGTACACATTTTTGAAATATATGACTGTTAAAATATGTGCAAGCTGCAAAACACTTTTGTTTCAGCCTGCAAATCACACTGCAAGCTCAGAAATGCATCGAATTTTACCACACATAACAGTCTGAGTTGAAATCTTGATAAAAAATGAACTATTTTTTTGCTCACACATCATAGTGAGAACCAGGTTCAAAATCCCTGCTCAGCTATGAAACTTACTGGGTATTTCCGAAACAGCCATTTTCTTTCTTTGTGTTAAGGTAGCCACTTACAGATCACCAAAAAACAAAAAAGAAAGCAAACAAAAAACAAATGAATGGGAAATGCATCACTGAGAAAGAAGAGAAAAGAAGACACAAATTTCTATTACATGGTAATTTATATGTGTCATGCAAATTTAGAGTTAATAAGTGTAATTTAAACAAGAGGTAATGATGAGCAAACAGATGACCTGTATATTCACTCCATCTGCTATCCAGGTACATTTGCCTTTGAAATGGGCAACTACAAGGCCTGTTCTGTCCTTTCTGCAACTCTAAACCAACCACAGTCCATCAAATGTAGGACATGGTCAAATACTGGTCCATCCTCTGGCAGATCCTCAAATAGTGGACTGTCCTCTGAAAAGTAGACACCTGTACAGCCTGTTCCATGATCTACTTTACAGTGTCTTTAGGACAAACTAGCAGCGGGGGGCAATGGAAAGGAGGGGGATAAAGATGTATACTGCCCTGAATTGTTTGGTGGAAAGGCAAGATGTTTTCCTAATATAAAAATAGTAACCAAAGTCCCACACCAGAATGGGAAGAACTTGGGTGTGGAGAATAACAACATCTTAGCAGAGGAACACAGTTCTCAGCTCCCAACATTTCCAGTAAGGCTGGGAAGGACGCCAAGAGAGGTGTTATGAATTAGTGTGAAGGTCGAGAGACTTATTTACTGATTTATTATGACATTTCTATGCCACTTTTTTTGCCTCCAAGGAAACCAAGGCAGCTCACGTAGCCCTCCAGCTCTCCATCTTTTTCTTGCAACCGTCCTGTGAGCTTTGCTAAGCTGAGAGCCAGTGACCAGCCCAGAGTCACTAACGGGGTTTC
Source organism: Varanus komodoensis (assembly GCF_004798865.1). Lineage (NCBI taxonomy): Eukaryota > Metazoa > Chordata > Lepidosauria > Squamata > Varanidae > Varanus > Varanus komodoensis. Next base: position 8,668,455 of record NW_025335606.1, read on the forward strand.
GTGGCCATGTGGGGACTGGAACCAGGTTTTCCAGCTCAATGGTTGCACCACATTGGACCTGCTGCTCAGACTTGCGGTAGATCAGCGTCCTCTGCCATTCTGCCCGTGCCCTCAATCCTATTACAGTCCTCTTGGAAGATAAAAAGACATTCTAAGAGCACCAGCTTCCCCAGCAAATGGACCATGAGCTTCCTGGAGGGACGTAAGTGGAAATCGGTCTTTGAGCCAGCTGCGTGCCTTGCTTTCATTTCTTTCTGGCTATCCCCATGGTGACATGCAGCGACTTCACTTCATCCCTTTTTGTTCCTTTTTTGCTTAAAATTGCCTGACACAACTGTGCAGCTGATCGAATTTTGAGGGACAAGCACACTCTTTCGGATATGATTTGCTAGAGCTCAAATCACCCCTTGGTCCCATCGCTTAGCAGGAAATCAACCTCCATGTGACCTGACAATACAGATCTGGTTCAGCTGCTCCCTTAGCAGAGACACCTTTATGGAGCAACATTGCTGGATCCCCTTTTTCTCATACAGCAAACAGACAACGTCCAGTTGAGTTCTAAGTCAATCAAGTCAGGATGTTACTGTTGTGGTCATCTTAATTACTTGATAAGACCAGGAAAGCAAGCCAAGCGACAATATTTAAGACTGACCATTTGAATTGCTTTTCATTAGGAGTTAGCTTTCCTGATGTTAAGATATTGGGGAGAAAAGAGCGATAAGGATCTGCCTTGTTCTTAGGCCTATAAAACCTGTAATTCAAATATAATCCCCCAGCAGAGATTGCTCAAAGTTGAGCTATGGCCAGAAGGGTGACACCCATTCAGGGATTTATAGTTAGGTCAATTTTGGATTCTCTCAATCTATTCTTTCTCTGCCCTTAAATGCCATTCTTCCTGAACATTGAGAATTTTGTTTAAGATTTGCAAGAAAATCCATCAGCACGTTAATGCACATTTTCCACTTTTGTATGCATTTTTCAATTCATATTGCTGGAAAACTGTTGCAAAATTCAGGTAAGTAGAGGCTTTAAGGATAACAGAGTTTAGTTTCATGTGCTAGTTCAAAAGTGTACCATTTGGGGAGTTCATGTTAAAATGAAAACTGAATGGATTTCTCCCCCATCCCTTTGTCAATGCTCAGCAACAGCCAGTCTTTCATCCATATGTGGATGGAGCACCTGGAAAGGTGGAACAACCCACAGAATCACCGTTCCTGCATTCAGTGTACATTTTCCTGATGTGTTTGGAACTGACTTCTCCCTCTCCCTGCACACCTTCTCGCTTCTGAATTCAGGCAGGCTCTTCACTTAGGAATTGTACTCAGCATTGCTTGATTCAAAGTAAACAAAATACTTGAAGCTAATCACTTTAGGAGCCAAAATGTTCCCAGTGGGAGTTTGGTAAGAGGAAGAGCTTCTCCTTGGGATTCACAGGAACACAGTAGAGGTTATGCTAAAAATGCAGTGACTCTGAATCCAATTGTCACTGTGAATTATTATCTACCTAGTTTTGATTAGTGGGGATTTTCAATAACAAAAAGCTTTTAATTTATCCATGGCATTTTATTTTATTTATTTAATAAAATCATTTATATCCCTCCTCTACGCTCTAACAAGGACCTCAAGGCAAATTATGATTGCAGTGACAATTAATACATGTAATATAATAACACTGGATGCAGTAAGATCTGAGAGCATCAGGCAGAATCACCGGAAGATTAAACAGAGCGGGCCAGCATGTTAAAACCAAAAATCAATACAAAATCAAAAAGCCTTGTGGAACAAAAATGTATTGGCATTTATGTAAAAAAAATAATAGGAGATGATGCTGCAAACAAAAAATCCCACTTCTTTGATTGCATCAAGTGTATTTTCAGAGGTGGTGCTACCAAAGCAGCAGACCCAAATGCTGAATTCTGAGAGTGGGTAGATAGATATGAGAGAAGGTGGTCCTTCCAAGTAGGACCTCATCCACAGAAAACCTTCACCATAAGAATACAAGAAATGCCCTGCTAGATTAGCCCCGAGGTCCATCTAGTCCAGCACTCTGCACACAGTGGCGAACCAGCTGCCCACTGGATCCCGCAGGCAGGATGCGTGCAAAGATTTGCCTGACCGAGCTCCTCAGCAACCGGTGTATGAAGCAGAGCGTCATCTCCTGGGATGGAGGGCAGGGCAATGGAGAATCGGTAGGAGTGAAAGGAGATGGTGTGGTCTGATCTCCCCTGTGAATGCAAGTACTGAGTCACTATGAGTCTGGCTCAGGGCGCGCTTGCTAGACTTACGCTCTGGTTTAAGGAAAGAGAGCTCAAAAGATCAACTCTTAACTTCGTCTGAAATCTATGCCTAAGCTTTATTTGGTGAGCACTGCTGAAAGACCTAGAAACTGAGCCTGAACCAAAGGTAAATCGCCAGTTTCTGTTCATGAGCAGTCATTTCCACTAAGCCAAATCTGCACAGTGGCCCAAGTTTCTATAGGACCATGTATTATTTTATAGCCCCCTTCCAAAATTTGCTTTAGTTATCCTAATATCTGGTCGATTTTTTTCTGCAACTGCTCAAGCAACTGGGTTAGAGCAGATTTGCAAGAACTGTGGGATTTTCTAAGATTTTTGCTCTATGGGGTTTAGCTCCTGACTAAGCTTCTAATTGTGTTCGAAGACATTGCCCATTATTCCTGGCCATTGGCCAAGCTAGCTGTGTGGGGCTAATAGCATCTGAAGTCCAGATCAGTTGGAGAATGCCAGGATGTGGAAAGCTTGGACAGGACAGGCTTGGGTCTCAAGCTGGCAATTCCTCTGCAGTTCATGAGTCTGCTTTTTTCCATCGCTTTTTCCAGGCCAGAGACACATCTCATAAAATATACTAATTATTTCTAAAGTGGAATGACTTATGCATAAAATTAACACCTGCGCATTTTATATAAATCTTTGTGTCCTTGGTTGTCCTCTCTTTTGGGGATGAATTTTCTCTCTTGGAGTAAGTAGCTAGAAGGGCACTGCCCCAGTGCATACAATTTATTATGGACTGGAATGGACTGGACTGGAATGGAATAGCAATATTGCATATCTAAATGCACCAGAAGCTAAACAGAGATGAAGGCTACTGGATTTGCCCTGGATAAATAAATGCCGGTTGCCTAGGTTGCCTCCACAGCAATTCCGCCTATTCAGATATGAGCTTATTTACCAGAGCCCTAGACATCCAATGTTGATAATTGAAATATGGCATTGTACCAGGTAGTGATGAGAGCACCTATATTTTCCGACTCAGAAATGCCTGAAGGTTTTGTAGCTAAATGACTTGCCCCTGCGCCTCACAAAGGTAACCCAGAACCATTAGGAAATCTTTACACCGCATCTCCACATGTGGAGGCAATTAAAGTGTCAGCTCCACATGAATACCAATATTAACAATGCAGTCAAACTTTAAATGATTTATCACAATCGGTGCTACTGTACCTCCAGGAGGAGAACAAGCAGCAACCTAAAAAGCCCCAAAAGGAAGCAAGAGGAGGGAGAAAGGATAATATAAATAAATCCACTTGAAATGTATTCAGAGCAAAATGCAAATTACAGAGATAGCATAGTGGAGCTGTTGTGGGTGATGGATGCCTTTTGGCCTGCGTGATGCTTGGGTGTTATCAGAAATGTGAAAATGTATTCATTCCCACCCCAAAATCTTTGCAGGCCTCCTGCACATGCTCAGACTGAAAGCCAGGCATTATGGAGACATAATCTAAACCTAAAAGGTTTTTCTTCTATAATCAGAGGGGAGACTCATAGAACTACCTTGGTCTACAAGTGGAAATACTCCTGCGGTTTTCAAAGCAACGTAAAGGAATGCCAATGCAAGACTGGGCCAAAGGCACGTCTAGTTCTGTGCCTGGTCGTTTATCAATCTGATGACCCTGGAAAGCTCACAGGCAAAACACCAAGATGGAAATGCCCACTTTGGGGACAGCCACCTTCTGCCAATGCCCCCCCGCACTGACTAGCCCATGGAACATTGCTCAGGAATGTGGAATCCTCCATGAATGGCTCCATTAATTCATTCACTCCTTTCAAAGGTGTGACCTGATCTCTCAAGTGCTTAGATGAACTGGTGTGGGTTTTTCTGAACCACTCTCTTCAGAAGAACCTGGTATGCCTGTCGACGAAGGTCTTGATCATCAGGGCCATGGGCCAAATCTAGCTCCCCAGGAATCCCAATGCTGGCTTCTGGGCTTCCTCAGATGCCCACGGCTCCTTCTTCGGGCCCCACTTTTTGCCTTAAGCACCACCCACTACTGAACATGCAGCCCCAAGAGCGTCTCCAAAACTGAATCTGGTGGTTCAGCACCCCTGGTTTATACCAAACACTGCTGGTTTAGACTATGAACCCCTCAGGCAGTCTTTCCCAACCAAATATGGGACTGTACCACCTGCCCTATGGACCCCTCGGGCAGTCTTTCCCAACCAAATATGGGACTGTACCACCTACCCTATGAATCCCTAGGGTGGTCTTTCCCAACCAAATATGGGACTGTACCACCTGCCCTATGAACCCCTCGGGCAGTCTTTTCCAACCAAATATGGGACTGTACCACCTGCCCTATGACCACCTGCCCTATGACCCAAAAATGCTGCCATACTCTGCTGCTTGAGAACGAGCTGTAATCCAAAAGGGTCTGCAGGTGACCTCACCTGTTTTCTCCTACCCTTCAATTATATGGTGGTTCCCCAGTCTTTGCATGGAGTTTCCATCACTCTAAAAGTTTAAAGTGCCTCACTTAATGATTACTTAGTGGTGGTGGGAGTTTTGCGCTAAAACATGGTGGCATGTTTAGTTTTATTGATATTTTAGCCCTGGCTTTTTTTGCTGTCTGCTCCGAGCACCATTGGGCTATACTTCTCAAGGACATCTGTGAAATGGCATTCAGGCCTCAGTCTGAAAGAAGTTCAATCTCCCTCTTCTAGACTCAGATCGGAGTGCATTGGGATCTCCTCTCAGATCTTTGGGTGATTCTGGGTAGAACAGCTGGGATTTCCAAAACGCTGCACGCAAGATAGGGAGGGAAACTTCTGCAGGCTGGTCTGGGATTCCTAGCTGGGCAAAGGGGGCTCATTACCTGGATACTCAGACCCACCAAAGGACAGGTGCTTCCTTCTGCACATCCTCTGCAATAGCCACCTGTTTATATGAGTGTGATTGTTGTCACAAGCATTTCACATTGCAGCTGCAAGGTCTGTCTTCCCAGGCTTCTTATGCCCTTGTTGCTCATTCTGCCGTCTGTTAACTTTCAGCTGTACATTATTTAACAGCAGCTGTACAAGACATTTTTCAGATACAGACTGGATGAGGAGGTGTGAAAAATAAGCTTTGGCTTTCATGTATCTTCTGCATTTTTCAGCACATGGCTTTCATTTCTAATGAGGGCTAAAAATGCAATTAAAGGCAAGAGGAGTTTCTCCTAGTTCAGGTAAAGCAGATGCCCAGATGCATATTTCCTAAGGATTTAAAAGCCCTCTTCCTTGCTTGAAATAGGGGGATTTATCGCACTGATTATTGAAATACCAGCACCCTTGCAGCTGCTAGATTTCCAAAAGAACAAGGAGATGAGCCAATTATTTCCAGAACGCTTGCATTTATTTGGATGTAGGCAGTTAATAGGAGGATAACTGATAGCTCCCCAACTGAGCAACTAAATCTTCATACTGTAGTAATCCTAAGTGTTTCTTTACCAAGTCCTGCCAACTGTATTCTTCATCAAGGGTGAGTTTAACTTGAAAGGATGAGTTTCCATCAGCATTTTAGCTTAACCGCAATCCATAAAGTGCCATTATAAACAAGTAAGCATAATTAAATTAACCATACGCTGGCCCCAAAAGAATGACTGCTGGACTGTGACAGCTAGTTGGTAGCATACAGTGCACACGGTTGTTGGGAGGTAATTCCGTTGGACTGTCTATCAATTGGAGGCGCTACGTATGTGGTTCAGAACATACGCTTATTTATTAAGAAAAGCCATGCTAGATCGGACCAAGGGACCAAGGGTTCTCACGTGATGGAAAACCAGCTGCCCATAGGATCCCTCCAGCAGGATGAGTGCAAGACCTCTGCTGCCCAAGTCCCTCGACAGCTGGCCCATGTAGGCGTCTCACCTCTGAGGATGGAGGCCGCCCATGGCAAGCAGGGCCAGCAGCCACGGACAGCCTCCTCCCTCATGAATCGGTCCAATCCCCCCAGACGGGTGGCCATCACCACTCCCCATGGCAGCAGTTTGACTAGACATTGTGTGAAGAAGTACTTCCTTTTATCTCTCCTAAATCTCCCATCAGTCAGGTTCTGAGGAAATGCCTCCACTTCCTCCACACCATGCATCCTTTTGAACACTTCTATCATGTCTCTCCTTCCTCACTGTTTTTCTAAGCTGAGCAGTCCCTGTTATTGTCACTTCTCCTCATCGAGGAGCTGCTCCAGACCCCCGATCATTTTCACTGCCCTTCTCTGCACTTTTCCCAACTCAACAATGCCCCTTTTGGGGTAAGCTGACTAGAACTGAACCCAATATTCGAAGGGTAGCTGCACCAAAGAAATTGTTACAAACAATAGTTCTTTGATTTAAGGACATGCAGGAATTGCTAGCTGTGCTTTCTAAAACAAACAGACATGATGTATAATATTGTGTAAGCCGAACACGATTCAGGGGGAACGCAGTGATGAAATGACCCCAAAAGTTTTGTTCCTGTGTGTTGTGAGAATGACCAGCTCATCCTAGTTTTCAGTCTACATTTTCTAGTCATGGTAGGTATGAAGTAGTACAAACATTTGTCAAGTGTCAATTTGCCATAGTTGTCGTACAATCACATAAGGAATGAACTGGCACATCCCTGGATGTGGAGAAGTCCTTCAATAAAATCTATTGGAATTTTATTTCTGAGAAATGTTGGTTTTTTTCACTGTTGGTTTGGTCTTCAGAATGTCAGAAATGGTTCAACATTTTACATGAAAACTTTCCAGCTAGAGTTAGGTCAAATGGAGACTTGTCTGAAGTTTTTTTTAGGTTTGAGAGAGGTACTACATAGGGGAGTCCTCTTTTCCTACTGCTATTCAATTTATGTTTGGCATTCTTGACATGTATTTTTGACAAAATCATACTATCTTTGGAGTTGTGCCAATTGCATTAGAATGCAAACTTATTCTGTATTCTGATGATCTCCTATTGTTTAGGTTGGGACTTGAATTGTCTGTTCTGGCTCTGATGAAGATGATTAATGATTTTGGACATATATCTGGTCAATCTATTAATTGATCAGAGTTTGAACATGTGCCTATTGGAGACAATATACCCTACAGTGTATTATATAATTTGCAATTTAGACTTTGTATGGAATCTGTTATCAAATAGGGAATACTATTTATTTATTTAAAACATTTCTACCCTGTCCTTCCCAATAAAATGTCTCAGGATGGCTTACAATAATTAAAAGCAGTGATAAGTATAACATTACAATCAATAATAATAAATAAGTAGTGGTAATACAATAATTAAAACAGTAAATAACAAAACAATAATTAACATTCAAGTCTAACAAAACTAAAGACTAGTCTCAAGAGCGTATTTTGAATGATTAAGTCTGAGTTAGTTCATTTATGAAGTCTCACTGGAAATTAATAGATGGGTATCTATAAAGTTAAATCTATGGGGTAGGGTAACCACACTTAAAATTAATGAAATACCTCACATTGTTTACATTTCATGTTGTTTTTCTTTATTTATATCTGCTAAACTTTTCCAAAAGCTTAAATATGATCCATAAATTTTATGGGGTTCAACCCACCCATGAATATCCTTGGAAAGCACACAACTTTTGATCAAAGACGGTCCATTTGGACTCCCTGAGTTTTCCTTATACCATTGGGCCTATATGTTGATGAGTGCTAGATTTTGGTCTTTAATCAGTTCTGGAATCTTCTGGATGCTCTTCCAGCTGGATTGCAATGGACTCTTTTACCTAAGTAGGCACTGGGCCTCCTCCTGTTATGGCAGCTGGGGAGTTGCGGCATATATTTTCGCATCACCTGCAGTTTGACAAATTGTCACATCCAAAATTAACTTCATGAGGAAATCCAGATTTTAAAATTGGCAAGAAGCAGTTTGTTTGTCAAAAATCAGACAGGATGATTTTTACTTTGGATCAGCTTGTTGGTCTTGATGATAATTTTCTGACATGTTCTGGGTTGTGTGCTAAATATAAGTTGACAGCTAGGGTTGCTGGGCAATAGATGCGACTGAAACATTTGTCAGAACCCAAGTTTAGTCCTGCTGCTTTTACAACTTCAGAGCTGCTTGTGTTATTGGAAGTATTAATTGAGGCTAAACCATTACATCAGTCTACAATTCATGCTTATAAATATGTTTAGTTCACATCTTCATTGATTTGTTTATTTAATTCATGGATTACTAGTGAATAAATATGACGCACATTGGTCAAGGTAGGGTCTCCATTTCTTTCATTCCTTCTTCCCTCTTCTTCCTTTCTTGGTTACGATGAGCAATAAATGAATTAAATGAACAAATGAAGCAATAAAGATATGAATCAAGTGCACCTAGGAACATTTATTGATTGATTGATTGATTTAATATTTTTGTATACTGTCCACTACCAAATGGTCTTGGGACAGTCTTACAATAAAACAAAGTGAGTACAGCATCCATTCTTTGCAATAAAAACCCACTTCAAATCCCACTTTAAACCTTAAAATACTGGGAAAACAAACAAACAAAAAAAAATTTGGCCTGGAGCTGAAAAGAATAAAATGTATGAAACAGTGTTTCATTATTTTCTGTTTTGAGGGGGGTCATGGACATTTGCCTATACTTTATTCAGCAAATATATTTCAAAATGTGCTAGACTCCACAACATCTTTTTTGATGTGAGCTTAATTAAATGCGCCAATTGTTGGAGCTGCCATGCAGCTAATGCTTCTTGCCTTCATATATTTGGCAGTGCGCAATGACAACTTCCTTTTGAGAGCAGGTAATAATTGGGATAAATCCTGTGATGGAAGGTTCTTCAGATTTAAGGATACTTACATGCTTTTGAATTGCCTGCCCATCTCTTGGAATTAAATGCAAGGTCAACATAAACGGATTTTCTGCACTCTTTTGACGATTGAAAGATTAATATTACAACACTGGAAGGATGAACAGCCCCCGCAAAAACACAATGGGTGGAGTATGTACGAAACTTGTCATTTTTGAATAGGTGGCCTTTTGGTATTATAAAGGGATAAATATATGGAAATTTGGTGCCTTTGTTGAAGTCTATGCATAATTATTTCATATGATACTAAGTTCTGTTATATGCAGATATACAGCAATATATTATATACATACAATTAGCCCGATTCTTCTTTTCACATTGTATTCAAAATTTCTCACGTTTCAGTTTTGTGGTTTCTTTGTTTGCACAATAGAAATCAATAGGAAAAAATGCATAGATTTGTAACCTTAATCACTCCAACGTGTGAGTTTGTCCTAGCATCCACAGCAGTAGCCAAATGAGTGGCAGTAGCAGGAATATGTACGACAGTCTATGTCAAAATATGTCCAAATGTTACAGGAATGAGGCTGGATTGGGTACAAGGCTGACATGTTCCCTGCCCACCATTCCATCATGCCCTGAGGAGAAATATGCCACCAATCAACATTTCCTCAGAAATTTGGGGAAGCAAATGGAACTACATTCAAGAATCCATACTTTATATGTGACATCCTCAGAACTTTCTGGAGATGATAATACCTATCAATTTTTCTGCATGTCTGAAAAATAATAAATCCCTGCCTGATGTTTTTGAAGAGACGCATGAGTCACAGGGAGATGACATTTCTCAAATTTTAAGTCACTAGTTTCCACAAAAAGTCTCTCCACTTCTCTTCCCTTGCACTGGTTTCTCTGTAATGCTTCACAAACCGGGTGTGGAACAAGAAGCATTGATCCACCCCAAGCTCCCAAGAGCCAGAAAGGGGGAAGAGCAAAGCAACATCGATTTGGAAATGGTCATAATGGAATCGGGGGCTGTTGTTTGCTCAAAACAGATAAAAATGAGCGACCTTTCAGGCGCGCTCTATCTGCTTAAATCAAACTATAATAAATGAGGCTGCCTTTTCAGACACATGAAATCAATAAGCCAGAGTGCATTCGCGGAACCTCATATCACAGAAACTAACTGGGTTGGACTTCATAATGGAAGCAACAGCGTTGCCTGGGACCATGTAGTTCTGGGAAGCATCATGGAAGCCATAATTCACAGGGTCCTGCAAGGACTATGGGGTCATTAGGTCTATAACAGGCCGCCTAGTTAGAAGATGGCCATAACGTTTGTTGATTTCAAAGAAGAAGAACGAATGCGGAGCTCAGCCTCTGTGTCTGATGAAGATGACCCACATTATTTATTTCAGAGCCCTCATTTTCATGAAGGCATCCAAGGCGGAGAACATAGGGATGCTAGCAAAATCCACAGTGGATTCCAAGGAGTTTGGATTCTTATGAAACTGGCAAGCAAATGATGAAGCCTGCCAGCTTTTTCCTAGTTTCCATAGACTTGTGGGCTGGTTTCTTATTTTGGGGACATGCAGAATTGCACTGATGAACATTAAGTGCTAATTCTGATTAACCACCATGCATTTCCACAACTTTGCATTAGCTCTGATGTGAACCAAAACAAGTAGTACAACATCCGTTGTTGTGAGGGGAGGAGGGGAAACTTGTCAGCTGTTCTGAGTTTCTTGCAAGAGGAAGAAAGGTCGGGTAAAAATGCGATGCACCCTTGATCATAATCAACATCCTAAGCATCCCTGATTTGTCAAACAGAATAAAAGACATCTGATAATCAGGGCCCCTTCCCATTTTTGTCAACCTTTCAACAAAGCCTGGGAAGGTAGAAAGAAGCACTGACTGGCCCAAAACCATTCAGTCTGATTCTTGCCTGAATGGGAATTGGAATCCCAAAATCCTCAGTCCCAATCCAACACTCTAACCAGCATCCCACACTGCTAATCTGCCATGAAATCAAGGCAAGAGGGTCACGTATGCACCCCACTTTCCTTTTCTACGAAGACTTTCCCCATGTGTTTGAAATATACATACCTTTGGATAGTAATTAAAACAAATGCCGTGCTGAAAGTTCCTTCCACATGTTTGACCACTGCCTTTTATTTCATTTGATAGAAAAGAAATTGCTTTTGAAAATAAATTATGTAGTGAAGAAACTTAGGAGGAATTCTCAGGGATTGCGCTTGGATTTCTTGGAGGTGGCTGAGGGGTGCTAGTGGACCTTTCCATTGTATGGCTTGGCATCTCTTCAGCTTCCTACACTTCAGTCAAAGTCCAGAGGACATGCAGGTACCTGGAAAGACCCCTCCCACTGGAAAAAAATAGCTGGTATTCTCCTTTGAATGGCTGGAATCCTCTTTCATGGGGAAATAAAACTTTCCAGAAATTGGAGGACTAGCTCCATCTCTTTCCTGGAGGTAGACAACACTCCAATCACACCTGCATTGTCAGTGAACTAAGATGAAGCCTTAGATGTCAACACAACTTATTTTGCTCCCATTTGCAGTGGCATTGCAAAAACAGTAACAATTGGTAATACAAAGAAAGGAAGAAACTATTCCACAACCGTTGCCAATGGTGAGTCAAACCTATTGGGGATTTTTCCTTTCCCTGGAGGAATTTGGGGAAATGCCCACTTCCATTTCTCTGCCCACAAATAAGGGGGGGAGGCAGGTTATGATGTACAATTTGTCACAGCTCTAATTAAAACATGCTTACATAAGAGGAAGTGTAATTAACATATGCTTTCAAGTCACTCCTTAAACTTGTAGCTTTCTAGTCTGCATTCAGGTGCCTGCTGGGGCAAGCCACTACAGGGAGCTCAAACCTTCTCAGGGTCTAGCTTAGCTCCACCTCTTTGGCTGGCATGTGGCTTCTAAACAGCAATTCCTTGGTTTGCATTGGCACAGCAGCCTTCTGTGTCTTAGGTCTTGATGGACTGCGGTGGGGTGATAGTTCCCAAAAAATGGAGGCTGCCCCTAGTAAGTTGCACAGGGAGTAGGAATAAGCTAGTAGCAATAAGCAAATAGGCATTAGTCATGGCTCCACAAAAGAGCACAAAACTGCTCTGTTGTTTTCCTTTCCTGATTGAAGATTTCAGAAGCTCTCACGTTTCAAAGCAAAATGTTTCCTTAGGAACTTTCACCATAGGAACTCACAAAACATTAATCAATGATCACCTTCTGAGGTAGGGAATGATTATATTCCCTATACTGCAGACACAAAGAAATGGGAGAATAGAGAGGTTAACCAATTTGTTCCAGGTGACACTCTCAGTCGGTGACCAAACTGGGGAAAAGAATGCCAGCATCAAGATTTCAAAAGTGCTCCATTAACTTTAGGACCAAACAGCCTTTCTATGCTTCCAACGGTTTATTTTTTGTTGTTGAAATGGATCTTATCACACAATTTCATTCCAGATTGAGGAGAGATAGTGATAGTGAAATATATGCAGAGATGATGCTAGGTTGGTCTGAGCCAGGGTTTTATGTGCACTTCAATGGTCCATTTCTCATCCTGACTCTGTGTTTATACTGTCAGTCTACTTTCAGATTTCGAGGGATGGAAGTTAGTTCTTTATTAGACACATGCCATTCTTGCCATATTAACTCTCATAGATTGGACCAATTCATAGATACAGTTCCATCACTTCCCCCTCTGGAAATTCTGACTAACTCTAATCTAAATAGTTAGATCACTATTTGGTAATGTGGAAATCATTAAGGAATAATACAAAACAGTTCTTCATCTTGATGAACACCCAGGAATGATCATTACTCTGGCTGCCATTTTATCACTAAGTGATTTCTAAATGATATTATTTTAAACTACCAAAAAGCCCATGAATGTGAGAACTTAAGAAAAGCCCTGCTGGATCAGACAAAAAGTCCATTCAGTCCCGTGCTCCATTCACATGGTGTCGTACAGGATATATGTACATCGGTTCCCTCGAGCAGGATGGGCACGAGCCCTTCACTGGTCTGAGCCCCTTAGAAACTGGTGTGCGCAGGCATGTATCTCTGGTGACTAGCCCTTAACCAGCAAGGCTAGTAGCCACTGATAGCCTCCTTCCTAATTGTGTGTGTCCAATACCCTTTTAAAGCCATTGGTGGCCATCAACACTTCCCATGGCAGTGAATTCCACAGTTTAAGTATACATTGTATGAAGAAGACCTTCCCTCTGATATTTCCTCCTAATAAAATTAGTGGAATTCAGGCTGGGAATTGGAAACAAGGAAAATGTGGAGATTGACAGTTTGCTTTTTTTTTTTGCAGCAGATGTTCCTGATTCCAGTTCAAAGAGGGCATGTCCACATGTTTAGTAATCAAAAACGTACAAGTTCTTATACCTCCTTAGCTGATAACTGCCTCTTGTGGTGATATCTTGACTTGATAAACAATGGCACTCAGTGCTTGAGCACTGGAAATAGACAAGGGTGTAGTGGAGGAGGCCCTTGGTGGGGGGGTCAGGGTCCCCTCCACTTATTTTGGAGAGGGACCTCAGGGAGCTCACTGGAGCCCTGGAGCCAGAGTTATGGTCCCTCCTTACAGCATCTCAAGAACCTTAATTTTGCTGGTTCATGACCGGCAGCTGCCACTGCACTGGAAATGGGGTGCTTTCTCAACAGTTCCCACAAATTCCTGGGAAGTCCCTGTCTGGAGAGGCCTGCCAGGCATGCAAACTTGTTTCTATGACGCTTTCCCTTCTGGTCAGCCTCTGCTTCTCAGCAACATGTGACCAGCTTGTCTTTGCTGCTCCAAACTCTACCTTCCATTCCCCTTGCACCCCCTTATCCCTGTTATTTATGCCTACACTTCCATTGCAAAGGAATGAATAGGCGGAGAAAGTCAGCTTCAAAGTCACAGAATGTTCAATTCTATTTTTTGCAAGCTAGTAGCTAAGTTTTGATGGATGCTGCTACGTTTCTGTTCTTCTTTTTCCACAGCAGACTGGTGAGGGGGTGACTTTGAAGGGGGTGTGGCTTGGAGGCATGGCTCCAAATATCATGAAGGGACTCCCCCCCCACTTCTAAATTTGCCACTACACCACTGGAAATAATGGGAATGACTGAAAGCTGACCACAGCTGCAATTCCTCTTCTGTATAGGGTTGTTCATCTGGAGTGTGACAGATTCTCGCAACTAGTTTTTACATCCACCAAAGCCATTTCATGCAAGCTCAGAAAAAAATCCCCTCCTACTCCACCATCCCTAAAAAGAAGGAAATAACAATTTGATGCGTGGATAGGTATTTGCATGATCAGCATATATACTTATGCTGAAGTTGCACCTACCTATGAACACATTAGTTTCTTCTTTCCTTTTTTAAAGGATGTAAATGGCCTTGCATAATATTTTCCCATGTAATACGCTCCTCACCACTTCCCTTTCTGTCTCTCTGTGCATGCATGCGCACACAGAAGTAGAGAATGGCAGGATGCAGTCCCGTTGCAAATATTCAGAGCTGTTTCTTTAACTAACTGCCACCCTAAGCAGTAGGTCACATTCCCAAGAGGTTAGGACTACCTGTAAAATGAGGAGTAAAAATTCATCACTCCCCAAACCTGCAGAAGTCCAAGCTGTACATGAAGACCCCTTCGCATTTGGCAGGAGGATGCTGATTCGATTGGGGAAGTTCTGTTGCTGAGGAGTGGAGAGCACTGGTTTTTCTCTGTTCTTTTTTGTAGGATGACAGCCTACCCATACATAAAATGAATACTAATAATAAATATCTGGCAAGCAGAAAGTCTCCAGTTCTGCTATCTCCAAGTTGGGTTGGGAAAATCTTTTAGCCTGAGAGGTGGAAAAGTTAGTGGTTGTCAGCATAAACCAGCTTCTGCTTGGACTATAACCCTTGTTGACCATGTTGGTTAGAGATGATACAGAAGGTGGTTTATTGAGAAGGCACCAGGTTGGAGAAAGTTGGTGTTTACCATTCTGAGCTTGATGGAAGTTTGAACTGGCTTGGCCAAACGTTTTATTTGAACTGGCTTAGCAACTTTCTGTGACCTCTCCACCTCTCCCAAGATAACTCTACCACCTGCCATTCCCTCCTAATTGAGAGCAAAAGAACAGAAGAAGAACCATGCTGAATCAGACCAAGCATCCATCTGGTCCACCATTTTGTTCAGACCTGAATCAGACCAAGCATCCATCTGGTCCACCATTTTGTTCAGACAGGGGCCAAAAAACTGCCAATGGGAGACCCACAAGCAGTACATGAGTACAACAGAACCCTCCCACTCATGTTCCACAGCAACTGGTGTGCATGAGGAACCTGTCTCTGATACTGGAAGAACCTAGCTTGTTCTGTTGGCCATGTCCTGTAAAGAAACGATCTGTGATGAGATTTGTGTGAGAAACAGAGATTCAGAAGGAAAGAGGAAGCAAATGCACATATCCACACTATTTGTAATTAGCAGAAACCTTTTTGTTTCACATCAAGCAAATCAATCTTTTAAACATTGAACTGCTATTTGACAGTATTTGATCAAACAGTGTCAAAAAGTAGTTAAGTGTTTACTGGTGACTTTGCTTTGAGAAAACTAAGCCCAATAAAGCTTAGAAAGGGTCCAGAGGAGGGCAACAAAAGTGATCCAGGATTTGGGAACACTGCCTTATGAGGAGGGACTGAGAGAACAGGGTATGTTAAGCCTTGAGAAGAGAAGACTGGGGGCGGGGGGCATGGTATCACACTATAAGTACCTGGAAGGCTGTCACAAAGAGGAAGGTCAAGCTCTCTCTTTTATTTTATTTATTTATTAAAACATCTTCTTGCTGATGCCAGTGTGTAGGACACGGAATAATCAAGTCAAGTTGCGACAACCCAGATTCAGGCTGGACATCAGGAAAAGCTTCCTCCCTGTCAGAGCAATATGACAGTGGAACCAGCTACCTGGAGAGGAGGTGGGCTCTCCCACACTGGAGACATTCAAAACAAAACTGGACAGCCAACTGAATGGGATGGTGTGACTTGGAGTCCTGCAACAGCAGGGGGTTGGACCCAATGGTGTTCATGGCCCCTTCCAACTCTACTGTTCTATATTCTGTGAAAGCATTGTTTGAAAGCCAGAACATTGCATCATCTCACCTGTGGAAGAATGCTGTTCCGTGGTCCCTGAGGATCTGTATTCCCATTGGGAATGCCAACTAGAGGCCATTTAAGTTCACCTGGATGACTGAGATGCTTCGCAACACTAACAAATACATTAATATGTGTGAAATCCCCACAAATAAAAAAACCAAACAAACTAGGCAAGAGAATATCTCTGGGTCAGAGCCAGGAATGAAATATGAATTCCTTCAGCGTTGATAAGGCCACTGTGTTTATTTTTGTTAGGGTGGCATTGGAAGATTGATGGTATCATTAACTCTTCATTTCCTTGGCTTTATGTGTTTGGCTTTTTTTCTCTCTGAAATGGTGTAGTAAGCAAGTGAATTGTCGTCACTTAGCAACCCTATCGGTAGCGCACCCTCTCTCACATGCATACATACAAAGCATGTTTTGGCATATGAGGGGGCTTCCTGTTTTGTTTTTGAGGGTGTCGGTAGCCATTTCGCCAAGTATATGTGGCTACTGTAGCATAGACTTTAGCCCATGTCATTCCTTCAATGGCCAACTTTCCAAGCTGCGTAAACTGGTAGACTAGAGGTACCTGCACAGCGAGGCTGCAGAATGGATGACATGAATGGATGATCCCTAAAATTCCCCTAAATAAATTATGTATAGTTATATACACTATGCAGCCACGATAACCCACTGAGCTTAATGCAGTAAGTTATTGTAGGCCCAGGAGTTCTCATAATAACCATTTCCCCAATGTCCCCCATTAATTTAAGTGGAGCGGGCAGCTTCAGACACCCATGACTCTAGAACATACAAGGCTTTCTGCCTCCTCTGAAATGAACTGGAAATGCTTTACGTGCACAATAAAGCACCTTTGGAGGCAGCTTAAGGTTTCCTTTGGTACCCAGTCCAATGGGTCTGGCTTTTCCCTTTAGAAGCCTCAATGTTCCAGGGGAAGCAGGGCATCCGCTCTTCCGGTTTGGACCGCTGTGCTAAACCGGCAGGGTTTTAGCATGTGAACCACTTAGGCAATTTGTTCACCCAGCTCAGGATGGTCTGTTCTGTCTGGCAGTGGTCTTCCAGCATCTCCACCAGCACGTTCCCCAACTTCTGATCCTTTCAACCACTAGAAATTGAACTCAGGGTCATCCTGCATGCAAAACATGTACTCTGGCACTATGTTATGGGTCCTCCCTCACCATGCCATGGGATGGCACAGCCTTACGCTTGCCTAGTGTAGATGCCAGAGAAACATAGAAACCAAGCGAGTCAGAAGGGATCTCCTGGGCCATCTAGTCTGACCCCCGGCTCCAGCCGGCTCCGCTCATGACATGCCTGCCATGTGCATGTCCAGCCTATCCTTGAACAGTCTCACTGATGGGGCTTCAACCACCTCGCATGAAAGCCTGTTCCATACCCTCGGAGTTCTGACTGTTAGGAAATGCTTCCTGGCATCTAAATGAAACCTTGGCTCCCTGAGCTTTGCTCCGTTGGAGCGCGTCCTGCCTTCCTCTGCAGGGGAGAACAGGTCTCTGCCCACCTCCATGTGACATCCCCTGACATACCTGTATGTCACTAAATCTGCAACTGATTCAGATAAGCTTGGATTTCTAGTCTCTGACCTGCAAATTGGCTTTTCCAAAGTCGCATGGACTCCACAGACCCACCATCTGTTTTTTCTTTTGTAATCTTATGTCAGTATAGTTGGATAAAAATACAGAACTAAAATATGTCTTTCCCCCAATGGACTCAAGCATGAAAATGCTTATTTTGATGGAATTTGTGTATTTTTTGGGGAGGGCAGATGTGCACATTTTCTGGTGCAAATTTGCACGAATGCCCACAAACACAATTGCACAAAATCCGATTGGACCATAATCAGAGGAGGCAGGGAATGCTGCCTGAGCATCTGTGGAACACACAGAAGACATGCTAATGAAGATATTACCCATTTGCCCCATAGCACTTTCTGGACCCTGCATGCATCTAAATGACCAGGACGCTTTCTCCCCGCTTTCTGCATTTGGCCACCTTCCTATCAGCCGCTTCAGTCTCTTTATTCTGCTTTCACCCATCCGCCCCACAGGCCCCATGTCTTCCCCACACATGCATAATTCCCTTTGTCTTCCCCCGCTGTGCACTTCCATCAAACCAAGCTCTTCACCCTAATTGTTCCCTTGGCTCCGTTGCCTGATTTCTGTACCCCTCTCTGAAATCACATGCAACCCAACGTGGGCGTGTTGTGGTTCTTGTTTGCACAATGATGCAAAAGGAAGAGGGTAAGGGGAGAAAAAGGGTGTTGATTCAGGCAGCCCTTTACATTTGCAGGGTTGCCACAGAACTCCCAGGGCACAGATGTGTTTGCTGCTACTTCAGAAATGTATTTCACACCCGAGAAGTGTGCCTTTTCATTTATTTTCTTTCTTTCTTTCTTTCTTTCTTTCTTTCTTTCTTTCTTTCTTTTTTTCTTTCTTTGGTGAGGACTTGGTCTCAGCACCTGCTCCCTGAAAAGAAGGGCTTTTAATGTATATTTTATGGCTGTCTGAGACTGGCCAGGAAAGAGGCCTTTTTATTCAGGCTTCTCGGTGGCAGTAAACACAAAATTGGGATTTAGACAAGGGTAATTAGCAGACATTGGCTGGCAGGGTGATTTACACTGCATTCTGTGAGCCTTAAAATCGCTTTTCCTTCCACCCGAACTCTCCGAGGCAAAAAGTACCATCTATTCCACAGATGGACAGAACTACAAATGGGACCTGAGTTGCTGGCAGGGGCTAAAAAAGAAGGAAAACAACAGCTCGTCCTTGTCTCTCCAGCCACTGAGAAAGGTGAAAGGGGCGAACTTCTCTGTGGGGAGCTCAGATGTGATCATACTGAAGCGAAGAGCATGCAAAAAGGGACCGGGGTGATGATCAGATGAAGAACTTCCTTTCGCAGCTATCAAATTCTATCATCTATAAAATTTAGGAGAGATGAATGCTGCAGTTCAAATGAACGGAAATTAAAGGGGTGTCAATAAGCAGTGAACTTAGACCATCCTGTTGCACAACGACTTCCAGAAGGTAAAACGGTTCCTGCTTATATTAGCCCTGCGTGCACAAAGCTTTTTGTCCATCGCATTCATTGCATCAACAAAACCCACAATGGATTCAAAGCAGGTCACATATCTGTGAATTCAGCCTTCGGATTCTTCAGGGGATCTATTTTTTCTGAGTCACATGGATCCCAGGACCAATCCTTTTGCAAGGATTTGCACTAAATCGTGTTAATGCAGGCAGCAGGGCCCTTGAATTTAACTGCTTACATTTCATTTAACTTGTGCAAATAATTCTCAATTTTTATTTTCTTAAAATAAATAATAATAAAACAAAAAAGGGGAATGAACCTATACATCCCTATGATGTGATCTCATGAACCAGTTCTTGTTCACAACTATCCTGAATCAGCTGAAGTTTCCGAACCATTTTCAAAGGCAGCCCCATGCAGAGTGCATTCCAATAGTCCAGCGAAGAAGTTAGCAGGGCATGGATCGCTGTGGCCAGACCCTGCCTGTTGAGATAGGGGCATAGCTGGTATATCAGCCTAAGCTGGTAGAAGGTGCTCTGGGCCACCGAGTCCACCTGAGACTCAAACAACTGTTCTGGGTCCAGGAGCACCTCCAAACTATGAACCTGGTCCTTTAGTGCGAGTGCAACCCCATCCAAGAGAGACTGAATATCTCCCAACTGGACAGACGAGCATAAATTGCTGCTGGGCAGTAGGTGAATTTTATTATAGTTACTCTGAGTTGTTGATCCTGTTATATTGGTTTTATTGTCTTACTGTTTTACCTACATACAATTGTTTTACTGTTTTTGTTTGTTCAGTTGCAAAGTCATGCCCGACCCATCATGACCCCTCCGGGCTCTCCAGTCCTCCACCACTCCTTGGAGTCCACCCAAGCCCACACCCACCGCCCCAGTGACTCCTTCAGCCACCGCATCCTCTGCCGTCCCCTTCTTCTTTTGCCTTCAATCGTTCCCACCCAGCATCAGGGACTTCTTCAATGAGTTGTTTGTTCTCATTAGGTGGCCAAAGTATTTGAGCTTCATCTTCAGTATCTGGCCTTCTAAAGAGCAGTCAGGGTTGATCTCCTCTAGGACTGACCGGTTTGATCTCTTTGCAGTTGTATTGTTTACATGTTTGTAAATTTGCATACTGCCAGAGAGGCCATGGACTGGGGGCTGGTATATAAGGGCACTAAATAAACAAATTCCAATAATAGCCTTCACTTGGGTCAGTTGGTCTAGTCCCCCTTTAAGGGCATCTAGCGTAGTGGCCATCAAAACATCTCATGGTATCCCCCACCCTTTGTATATTCTGCTCCCTTAAATGAGGACTCCTATTTCTCTCCCTGACCAGCCCAACATGCCTGCATCTCCCTTTCACATTTTTCGTCTCAATTAAAACTTCTGTGAAAACATTTCTGTGAACACTTCACCCCTTCATTCTCATCCCCGGCTGAATCAAAATTGGAAGTGGAATTCTGAGCAGGCTTACTGAGAAGCAAATCTCGATGAATTCAGTGGGACTCGCTTTCTATTACGCATGTTCCCGCTGGCAGCTTTGAAACTAGTAGCTGCTTTTGGTCTCTCTATCTTTCTTACAGTTTTCTTTTTAGTTCTCTTTTGCCTGTTACCCTATTCATGATAAAAAATAGATAATATCCCACTCAAAGAAGGGAGGTGTCTTTCTTTAATGTTTTATGTGCTGTGTACACTTACCATTTCCTCGAAAATAAGCCCTAGCATGATTTTTCAGGATGCTCATAATATAAACCCTACCCCAAAGTAAGCCCCAGTTAAGATTGTCAGTCTGTCAGATGCATTTAGTACGTCCGTTGCAACACAATTCGGGATTTGGAGAGTTATGACAATGTTCCAAAAGATGACATGACTATATTTGAATAAATGTGGATTGT
This sequence comes from Varanus komodoensis, assembly GCF_004798865.1. Taxonomy (NCBI): domain Eukaryota; kingdom Metazoa; phylum Chordata; class Lepidosauria; order Squamata; family Varanidae; genus Varanus; species Varanus komodoensis. The sequence continues at coordinate 8,689,581 of NW_025335606.1, forward strand.
TGTACTTGAAAAAATAAGACATCACCTGAAAATAAGCCCTAGTGCGTCTTTTGAAACAAAAATTAATATAAGACCCGGTCTTATTTTTGGGGAAATACGGTACTTGGGGGTAAGTCCTATTGAATTCAACGGGACTGACTTCTAAGTAGAAATGCATAGGATTGTTTGGCTAGTCATGTTGCATTGTACTGTGCCATCGTGTCTGATGATTTTGTTCAGTCAGGACTTCTCTGACCAACATGCAGACTGGAATTCAGTGATTCCTCAGAAGGCACATGGCACCAGACTTCGCGAATTTTTGAGTTTTTCACTAAAAAAGGATGAAAATGCCCATTTCAGAATAAAATACATCCAGAGATGTGCAAATGGACAGAAAATACTTGTGGGAACGGGCTTTGTGGGGGACTGTTTTTAAGAAATAGATATTGCGGTATCTATGGAAAGTGGAGCGCCAGTAGATTATAATCAGCTACTTTTGTGCCATCCCTGAGTTTATCGACAGAGCCTTTGCTATTTCATCAACAATAAGGGACACACATGGACCTTGCTGTTTGTAGAGACCGAGTAGGGCTGGGAAAGTTGACTGATGGATTTCTGTTCATTTCCTTCCCAAAGCAGGAAATTGGAATTGGGTGCGGGGTGTAACATTAGTAAATATATGTATTCTTCGAATTGGTCATTCTGTGTTGACCTCCGAAGAGCAGTCCTGGCTACAGAGTACTCATGATTAATGACATCTGCTGCACAGATAAATTGCAGCACTCCAACATTTGCTATCTCAGTGGTTTGGGAGACAACTTTGAACAGAGATATGTAATTGCTATGTGTTCTCTTTCTTCATACCCCACAGAAAAAATCACACCATCCCACATACGGAGCCCTGATGTATAATTGATAGGACTGCTCCAGAAAATAAATAGTGCAAATGATGGGCCAAAAAAGCAAGCTATTTCGAAACTGTGAACATTTGTCAATGAGATCCAATAAGTGATACCCATAATCTGTCATGTTTGTAGGGTGCCTGGAAAAGTATCTGATGGGCTGGCTGCCCCTGACGATTTGATCACTTTAGGCAACAACGTGGAAAAGAGACGTTTTCAGCAACGCGCTTGAACAGTGCAGCCATGCTTTGGAAGTGCAACAGGGCAACTATTTTATGGGGTGCAGCTCTTCCACTGACAACCTGAAATGAGATACATTGGGGCGGGGGGGGGGGCGAAGGAACGTTGAAACTAAGAGCGGACAGACCTTGCTGACTCTTGAAGCTTGCTGAAATCTCTGCCCACAGCAGCTGAAATCTGACTCCGCAGCCCTGTGTGTCAAACTCATGTACAGCACCAAAATAGAATTCAATATGTAGTTTATTCAGCAATTAATTATACACTAATGAATTTGTTTTCCATCCCCATGCTGCAGAACTTAATGAGATGATAAGGGATGTGCCAGGAATCCATGTAGGGGTGATGGGGAAGGTTGCTGCTTTCATAACTGGAGGTCCACAAGCCCTCATGAACTTCTTCTTGACCCAGCTTGCTTTGAAGGACTGAGCCGAACGCAAGAGGAAATCTGCAGATGCTAGAGGGATGCATTCCAAAAGGGGGTGTCCTAGCCCAGGTGGTGACTGACCTTAAATCACCTTTTGGAGTCACAGTTTTGGAGAGAGCATACTGATCACCAGGGTTAATTCAACCTTCCCTAGTCTGATGACCTCTGGATATTTCAGTCTACAGCTCTCACCATGGTCCAAAACTTCTGGAGGGCACTAGGCTGAGAAAGGGGACTGCTAATCTATACTCTCAGGACTTCCTTCCAGGTTCTATTGGGTGACAATACAAAACCATACTCCTTGTGTTTCTTGTTTCATGAGAAGGGGCCTGCTTTTCCGGGTGGCCAACTTTTCAGCTGGCCTCAGCTGCTGTGGTTTTAGTAACAGCTTGGTACACAGACATGAGTAGATTAGAGCATTTATCTCTCTGCTGTGAAAAGCTTCACCTGCTGATTTCCGTGCATCAATCTTCTGTCAAAACCACAAGAGCAGGCCAGACTACAAAATGCTAATGATCAATGACATATCCTGAGTAAACTAATTGCACTACTCTGTATTTGCTATCTCTATGGTTCGGAAGACAACTTTGTACACAGATACGATGTTGCAGTGTGTTTGTTTAGAAGCGTACTCGGGATGGACGAATTTGTCAATTTTACTGTCTCCCACTTTCACAGGTTTTAATAATCACAGATTCTTTGTAAAATTTGGGCATTTGGTAAGTTCTTCGTACGTGTTGTCTTGAGCACAGGGGATCAGGAAAAATCAAACTCAACAAAGTTCTCCAAATTCTATCCTGATGCTTCTTCTGACTCAAATCTATATTGAATTAGGGGCTCTTTTCTCATTCTTTGCACATGAAAATCTGTGCATCTTTTGTTCATTTTTCTCAAAACTGTGCACATCTTTGAAACATATGCATTCATCTCTCATAAATTATGGTACATTTGTGCATGTTTTTGAAAGCGCCCACCTTAATGCATGTTTTTCAAATACTGTTACCCACATTTTTAATTTTTACTTTTTGCTCCAAAAATCATACCAAAGGCTCAGAAATATACAGACTTTGACTGCAGCTTGTGACTGAGTTTGCACAGCACAACAAGCCACAGGCTGTGTGTGATTTTCCAGTGGATGATTTGCGGCATGATCTGACCCCCATCACGGTATTTCAGCCTGGTAAGTTTGGTTCTTAGAATCCACTTCAGCTCTATGGTTTCTCAGCACCGTGATGGCTTGGTGTGCACCCAAATGCAGAAAGCCCAAGGCCAGAAGCAGAGAGCAACTTGGCAAGATGACCCCATCGGTGCGCTTACCAACTGGCTAGCCAGAGAGTGCCGCTTGAGCAGTGCTGTTGATTCCTACATCGGATTCCTAGTGCCTGAAGGCAACTCCTTGGGAAAGGGTCCCAGGTGTGGGTGCCAGGAACCCGGGAACAGGAGCCAAGGCAATACGATTGTGTTCAGAGTCCGGTGACAAGTCCAGAGTCAGCATCACAAACAGTCTAAGGTCAGGACCAAGAGCTGGTCGTGAAGCAAGACAAGGAGGAACCAAACAGACAGGAGAATAACCATATAAGAGAGGCATTAGGAGCCAGCAAGTCAACACGACAAGGAACAGGGGGACGAGGCAGGGTCCAGGAATGGCTCAGCATGGCAGGTTTGGTGAGGGAGCAAGGAGGGCGATGTGGGTAAGGAGCTGGCCAAGATCCACGATGCAAGGCCTGGCCACAGAACACTGGAGACCAGTGTCGTTGAGGAGCAGCTGGGGGGAAGAGCTTGCTCTTCAACAGCCCCCCACCCCAAGAGCTCCCAGGTGGTGCTTATCAAGGCCCAGCAGGGTCTGGGACTAATCCTGCAACTACCAGGTCAGCAGATGGAGCCCTGGAGCTGCCCCGATCCTGACACATTGCATGCAGATGTGGAAGGGGCCAGAAACAGCTGTGCTGTTGTGCCTAGTCAGGGCTGTGGCGTTCAGCCGATTCCTCCGCCACCTCCTTTCGCACTTCCCCATGCAGAGAGACATTCCAAACTGATCGGGGATGCACCGCCGGCAAGTGGGAATGAGAAAGGGGGTGAATGTGGCCTCTTCCTTCATAATTCCCCATTTAAGAAAGGCATTTGGGTGGGCACTAGGTTCAGGTCGCCCCTCTGGCCAGGGAGGCGAGAAAGGTGGACAAACTCTGCTTCTCTCTTCATCCGTGTCACCTGCAAAAAAGGCATGCAGATTCACCTGCAGATTCACAGGTATCAGGATATTCAAGAGGTCACCAGATTGGGTACACTGCTCTGGCAAGTGGGAATGAGAAAAGGGGGGTTGGTGCATGGAAAAGGCAGTACAGTATAATGGTTAGAGTGTTAGAACAGGATCCAATTGATCGGGGTTCTGGTCCCTGCTCAGCCACAAAGCTCGCTTGGGTGGCTTTGGACCAGGAGGGATGCTCAGCTTGATCTACCTCGTGTGATTGTTGCAAGGATAAGGTTGAGAGGAGGAAGAGGATTATGTAAGCCTCTTTGAGTTCCTTGAAGGAAAAAAGAGGTGGGATATAAATATAATAAAATAAATGAGTCTGGTGAGCGGCACTGCCACTTAGGACCTGCTCCCCCCCCCCCGACTTTGTCCCTCTTGCTCAGGTGAGGGGAGTGGCGGTGGGGGAATCAGCTGAGCGGCACAACCCCCAGCTGGACTCTGCCCCACTGATTCTGCTTGAGCACATGAGGGGCTTCCCTTGGGCCCTCAGAGAGGGGGCAGGATGGGAATCCGCGGAGTGGCAGAGGGCCGTTCCAGGGCCCCACCCAGCTGATTCCCCGCTCTTGCCCATCAAGCGCCTCCCCTGTTCCTGTGGTCCCCCCTGGAGCAGAGGCAAGGGTGTCCGATCCACTCAGCTGCACCCAGCTGCCCTCTGCCCCGCTCCTGGGCGTAAGCCTTCCTGTGCAACCATCCGCTCGAAAGCCATGGACATCGGCCGATCGCAGCTGGCAATTACAGCCATCCAGCCCAGGAACCTCTTTCCTCCCTGCAGAACCTCCTGGGATCCCACCTGGAGAAGGAAGGGAATGGCAGGAAAACCGAGCGCTTCCACCCTGAGCCTGCTGCTTGGTCCGCCACGTCAAGGGGGGGGAACCAAGCCCTGTGACTGCTCGGCGTCGCATGCTGTGGACGTGTGAGCCCAGCCTCTGCCTGAGCACGCGCTGGATTCAGAAGCAGGTCTTGACCAGAAATGATGAGAAAGGAATTCCTCATCTATGCCCAGCTGAAAAATAATTCCCACCATCCTTGTGGCAGAGTGGATTTAGGCCGGTTCTCCCAAGCGTGGATATGGATTGAATGGGCACATGCTGCTTTTGTCCAGTTGCATTTATTTCATTTTTATCTTATTTATTTACTTAAAACATTTGTATGCCAGCCAATTGTGCCACAGCCTTCTGGGCGGCTCACGACACAAGACACGATAGAACATAATAAAACCATAAATATTATACATTAAAAACAACAATAAAATACAGTAAAACCTACAAAACAAAGGTCTATGGCAATTAGTTATTAAAATGTTTTATTATTTTTTAAAATTTATATGCCACCTTTTCCTCTGCAGCTAACTCAAAGTGGCTAACATCATTCTCTTCCTCCTGCTCTTATCCTCACAACAAGAACCCTGTGAGGTAGGCCGGGCTGAGAGTCTGCGACTGGCCCAGAGTCCCCCAGTTGCCTCCATGGCTGAGCAGGGACTCGAACCCAGGTCGCCTGAGTCCTGGTCCCCTGCTCTTCACCACTACGCCACACTGGCTCTCCCTTTCATGTATCTAAATGCTGGCAAATGGCTAGTTTATGTTGCTAATAGCCCTCTGAAAAGCTTCATTTACTTTGATGATACTGAATATGTGGATGAAATGGATATATTTATTAGGGAGATAGAAAGACAATGATATATCACGGGGCTGGACAGTCCCATGAAGATATACAACATTTGCACCTGCTGCAGTGAGATTTAAAGCTTGCCAGTTTGCCTGGAAATCAATGGAGGAAGAGAGCTTGGTGCATTTTTGGCATGCTCAACTTAAAATCCTAACCCAAATAAAGGACAACAAAATATGTTTTTGCTCTTTCAGGTGGAACTTCTGAGTGTTTGGGGAAAATCCTTCCTTGCACTTGCTTCTTTTCTCCCTAGATGATCTTCCTATGCTCTGAAGCATGAAATTTTATTACCTTTTAACCCAGCTATAAAATGTGTATGTCCACAGATGCAAGTGTGCACACACACACACACACACACACACACTAAAATCGCAATGCAACATGTATTGTGCACTGCTGCTTACTGGGGTATCAATTTGACTTCTGCTGGAACGATCTTAGCATTTCTTCTCTGCTCCCAAATAAATAGCAGATTCATTAAAGGAAAATACGGGAGGAATTAAACTGGTGTGTTGCAGGGGAATTTTTTAATAGACCCTTTGCCACAAGGCATTGCATTGAGTTTAATGGACCTCTTGGAGTGTGTATCTGTGCCAAGAGAGGGAGTGCAAGATCCATAAGGAAAGAGCACGACTAAAATGCTTGTGCAGCATATGGGCATCGTACGGAGCAGGGAATGTCTGCCCCCCATAGTGGACTGCAATCCCCATCAGCCCTAGTCAGCAGAGCCAAAGGCAGTAGGTGAGCCAAGCTCAGGGAACCCAGGTTCCATTTGGATGCCAGGAGGTGCTTCCTGACAGTCAGGACCCCGAGGATGTGGAATGGGCTTCCATGGGAGGTCATTGAGGCCCCATCGGTGCGGGTGTTCAAGGATAGGCTGGACGTCCACATGGTGGGCATGTCATGAGCAGAGCTGGCTAGAACCTGGGGTCAGACTAGATGGCCCGGGAGCTCCTTCTGACTCGCGCTGTTTCTATGTTTCTATGATGGGAATGCAGTCCAAACATGTCTGGGGAACTGGGTGTTTCTCATCCCTGATTTAAGGTGAGGCAGTTTCAGACCACACATGTTTGCCCTACTGGTGCACAAGCGACTTATTTCTCACTGAGCCTGTAAGCCTGTCTCTGGAATAGGGCTGTGCAAGGAACCAGTCTGGGCATGAGAATCCATATGATTCCCCAGGCTCAGCTCATCAGACTCGGGTCCACTTTGCTCACAGTCCAAGTTCCCAGTGACTGTGCCCGGAGTTTGTGAGCGCTCACCAGGGGTCATGCCCCCCACGCTGCCCCCTTTCTCCATGCGCAGCTACCAGTGAGTGGGCAAGGAGGCTGGTTGCCCGGAAGGTGCCTGGCATGCTTTTTGCAACACTCCTTTAGCGCATCCTGTAGACACTCCGGACAGGGAAAGTTGCTAGTTGTGCAACCAGGCATCTGTGGGTGTTCACAGACTTCCCCCTGTCCTGGCTTGCTTTGAAGGATCGGGCCACTTTTGAGAGAAAGTCCATGGACCCTGGAGGGACAGATCCCAAAAGGGTTTGTCTCCATTCTACTCTGGGCTGTACAATTTTGGACAACTGGTGTTTGAAAACCTTCCTGCAGATAAGAAAGTAGCTCTCAGGCAGAAGATTTCCCTAGCCTAGTTTAGGGCCATGAAAAAATGTACAGAGGAACACTGAATCATGCGACCCTCTCTAAAGAACATGCCTGCAGTTCAGAGGGGTATGGCCCTTACAGATGTTTACCACTTCATTTAGAAATAAGTCATTATCTCTCATCAACTGATGAGTTCTACATGCAAAAATACTATAACAATAATCCAGTACTTTGATCATATTTATTTAAAATTTTCTGTTTCTTAATTTCTCTCTTTCATTCAATCAGAGGGGCCAAAAAGCCCAAAGCAGAAATAAAAGACACTGCATAAGACCAAATAGACCTCTAGTCCAGCATAGGAAGGAACAAAGGAAGCCCCTCTTTCTTTGAGAGTGTAGTTTAGAGTGGACCCTTATTCTGCTTTACAGAGGACAATATTGTCTTTGAAAGTATTCTGTATTTGAAACATCGCAAAGGGATTTTGAAGTTGCCCATCAACACGTATTACCTGGATAGCAGGTCAAGAAGCAGCCATGCAGGTCACTTGGTCATGCAGGTCCTTGATATGGTGAGCTGTAATCTTATTTAAATTACAGAGAATGTTTCTAAATTTGCATATATAGATTAGCATATGATTTTAATGCAAAGTTTCCACAAAGTTTTGCCCTGATTTTGTCCTTATCGGGGGGGGGGGAGGGGTAATACATAAAAACCCACCCTATGGGGCCAGGGTCAACTATTCCATCCCATATGTGATCCATTCCAAGAGAATGGGACTAGTGTTTGCCCTTTCAGCTCTGTGGTTCTTTATGGGAATTTGGATCTTCCGGCTGTGACAGTGAGGAGGAAGCCAGGGAGAAGGTGGCCAAAGCCATTGCAAAGGAGAAATGGACATAGTTCAGTGAACAATCATCCTGTAACACAGAGAGCAAACCGTCTTGGATATGCGTAGGTAGAATAGCAGCAACAGCCCTCCACATCACTTTCCCTTTCTCTTTCCATCCTTTTTCCTTGTGTGTTGTGCCTTTTTTACACTGTAAGTCTGCAGGAAGGGAGTGACTTTTCTGTGGTCTGATTATGAGCTGCTCTGGGAAATTTCTTTCTTTTGCTGAGGAGCAGGATGAAAATGGATGTGTGAGTGAGTGAGTGAGTGAGTGAATGAGCCCCTTCTCTGTGTGTGTTTCCACAGAGGTGCAAAATCAGTAGGAAAAAAAGCTCTCTGTGCTTCCTCAGAGGCCGTAGGTGGGCTTCATTTATTTATTTATTTTATTATTTATTTAGACTATTTATATGCCGTCCTATTGCGAAGGCCTCAGGATGGCTTACATAGACCTCACTGACGGCGTCAGTGTTTTCCAGCTCTGCAGTTTCAGTTAGAATGGGATCAGCTCCAGTAAGATGGCTTCCGATTTCTGTTAAACTACTAGCTGCAAAGTTCACAGAAGCAGCAGATCCAGAACTGGTGCTAAAATATTAAAGTGCTGCATTTCAAGCTTTGCTACCCATCAAGCTTTGCTGTGAGAGAAAGGGAGAGTACATACAAGTGGACCACTCCTGAGTGTTCGTCTTATGTAAGGGCGCTCATACTGGGGAGCAATGTGCTAAATCCACTTGACGTGCACATCGGCTCCTTTTCCAAGGTCCCCTCCACCATCAAGCGGCTCTCCAGGAGCGTTCGACCATCCTGCATAAAAGCGGTGCTGCTTTGCAATCATGCATTTTAACCAAGGGTGAATTAGGTTACCTCTGCCAAGAGTGAATTCCAAACTGATAAGGCAGTAACAGAAAAACGGCAGGATGAAAACTTGTTGGGCTAAGGTGCCTGAGAAGGAGCAGGGGGTGGGGAGGGGGAGAATTAAATCTTAATATTGCCAAACTCAAGGATTTAAAGCCATTGATACACATGCAGCATCTGTCAAACCTCCTTTAATATTTCCTCTGGAAGACCCTGGCCTCGTGAATTCAGCCAGCAGCTTAGGCCACAAGGTTAAATATGCTGGGGTCCCACTTATGCATTCCCACAAAAAAAGGAAGCACGTCACCCAAAAGAGGATTGCAAAAGGGCAACAATTTGCATGAGTTGCAGATAGCCTGGTTTATATGTATAGATATATACATGGCTTTTATCTTTTAAATGGGCAGCCCTTCCACCAGAGGGGACTTCAAATAGAGGACTGACCTTTGCAAATTAGGGCAGAAGGAGCCCAACCTTTGCAGGCTCAGTCAGTCATTTGGGAAGTAGATCCAGTGTAATGCTGAGAGCTAGATACCATTTCCACAAAGTTCTTGAGGGCACATTCCAGTGGTGGACAGGCATAAACCATGGTGGTCCAGAAAAATATGGAACAAACCATTGCTTCTATCATTGTTTCTAGGGACCACACTGAACATGGTTAAATACCACGACTGGGTTCAGACATGACAAACTAACAATAGTAAAGAACCACCATGGCTTGTCATGCCGTCTGAACCCAGGAAGTTTGTGCCAGGAGAGCAGGTCGTACTGATTTTTTCCAGGGTGAAGAGTAATTCTCAAAAGTTCCTCAGAGGTGAGGCTCACCACGAGCAAAAAGGATAGCACAACTCTTATCTTTTCATCAGGGTTTTGGGGTATTTTTGAATGGCCACAGCAAGCAGCAATAGCATCAACTGTAATGGCAGGCTGGCTTCCTTTCGTATCGCCACAATGCAGTTGTGAGTCTGCAAGGCAGTGTTGTCTCTTGCTTCAGAGTAGAGGTGGAGCTGTGCAGTGCCTGGATCTGCCCCCAGCGTTCCCGACAGTTTTCTTCCACCCTGAAAGAGGCCTCCCTTGTTCTGCTTGTTCTCAGGGCGCTTGATCATGTCCTCCTGCGATGTTTTCATGCTTATGTAATCACTGCAAGGCGGTCAAGAGAGCTGAGTGTGTATTCCTTTCTTTTCTACATCTCTCCATTGCCCCCCAGCCTTGCTGGCTACTGGCATTTCTTGAGCAGAAAAAGCCCCATATGAAGCGTCACCTGATGTTGTCTTTCCCTGGGCATTAAGCCAATGGTCAGAACGCAAAGAGGATTAGGCTGCTGGAGAGTTAATTGTACAACAAAACATAGCACTTTGTGTACATTGCTCAACCACCACCTGAGAAAGGCACTAACAAGAACCTTGAGCCCAAGCCTTGATCATTTATCCGCAACGTGCATCACCGTTGCATTTTTTGCAAATTGGAATCGGAATGGTCAATATATGAGGGAGGAAATTCAGCACAGCACTATGGCCGATAATTAGATGCCTTCACAGACATCAGGGGCAGGACAGGACCCACGATCCTGCTGTGCCTACACATTTTCACTCTGTGTGAAGTAAGAGGTGTCTTGCATTTGCAGCTGCACACCCAAATTGCCTTTCCAGCAAAAACAGTTCATGGGTAGAATCCGGCTCCCACTTCTGCGCAGTTCTTGTAGACTTCTTATTCATGCAATAAGGAATCTTTCCAGCTGTTTTTGATTCAATTTGTTTTCCATCAGTTTGTATAGTTTGATAGGTTTGTAGGTGTGTTGTTGACATGGGCCATCTTGAAAGCTCAAGTTCATCTTGATGTGGGTGGGAACTTTGTCTCTCTGTCCATCCCAGTAGTATCAATTTATGTCCCATTCAGATTCAGGTCAAACTCCTTCTGGAAAGCCTTCTTAAAAGAGGGGAGGGATGCAGCACACGCATTGCATGAAAGTTCCCAGGTTTAATTCATGGCATCTCCGGGTAGCTTCTGCTATTCTTTGATGATTTGAGTGAGCAAATCCTTAATAGATATGACTGTGCTCAGCACATCTCTTCTCCTTTCTCTTTCCAGCAGTTCTAAAGAAAAGGCTTTTAAAGTAAGTCCTTTATTTGAACTAGACAGGTTTGTTGAGATTCAGGGTTGTTCTCAACCAGCATTGATCAATGCCATGTTCCCACTGGATATGGAAGCAGCTCTTCCCTGTGTGAAGTTTTGATTCCAAAATGAAGAAGATCCCCTCCTCCCTTCCTTTCCCAAAAAGCTTGACTCCACCCTCAGGGAGGTTCATATTGCTTGTGTGCCAGATGGCAGAAATGCCAGATGTTACTTAATTAGTCTGCTTATTTGGCTTGACACCAGCTTATGGGGTTAATGAACTCACATCCCTCTTCCTCAAACCCTCCCAGTTATGTGTCTCCACCCCTGAACCTGGGCACTTTGGTTTTCAGCAGCTGTCTGACAAATTTTGCTCATTTGTCTGATAAATTTTGCTCCTACAGCAGCTACCTGACAAACTGTGGCATTTCTGTGCCACATTCCACCCCCTCCTCTTTTCTATCTAGCTCACATTCTGAGCCTGAACTTTCTAAACGGAAATGTGTTTCGAGAGAAAGCGAGAGAAAGGTGCCACATGTCTACACTGGGGCCAATTTTCGATCCTGGAACGCAAACCACTGAATCTGATGGAGTGGTAGCAGGGAAACAAGCAGGGGGCATGCCACCATATTTCAATAGTATCGTGGAGGCAGAGATTAAAAAGAGACAATTGATTTTTCCAACAGAGTAGGTTGTAAACACTTTTGAAGTAAAATTGACATTTTGGGCTGCCAGCACACTGCCAATGTTTGGGGACAATTGCCATTTTTTGTCACTGCAATTTGGCAAATCCAATACTACAGGTTGCATGAAAGACCAGAAGGTGTTCTTTGGTTTCCCTGCAGTGGCTTGTGAGCTGGGGGGATCCATTGTCTGGATCAATATGAAGCAGCTTCCCAAAGCTTCAGTCCCAAGCTGAAAATAATACTCCAAAAGGACAATCTTTTGTGCAGCAAAATAAAGTCCAACATTGCAAACAAGACCAAACCCAAGGTTATTTTATTTAATTTTTCCCTTGCTGGGGATGAGCTTGGATTTACAAGTTAACATGCAAGCATAATACAGCTCAGGAGCTATTGAAACTCACCAAGGCTGGCATTTAGCATAAAAGTCTCTTTTCAAAGCAAATGTTATTGAATAGCCTTTTAAAAAAACTGCAGAGAAGGGATTTAAATCCTATTGACAGAGCTGGGCCTTTTTTTTAATCTCAGAAACATATCCACATAAAACTGCTGCCTTTAAAAGCACTCTGCATGCTCCAGTTATCAAAGCCTCTTGGAAGATCTCACTTGTTCAACTTTTTTATTCTTATTAGTGGTTTTTAATGTAAGGAATGGGATAAAGCCAGCATTTGCAGTGCCAACTGGCTTACATATAACTCCTGCTGTTAGCAACACAAGATTGGTGGGGGGACAGATACCATTTGGATTATGAATGGCATGATGATTTCCAGCATTTTGGGACTGCTTCAAAGTAGACGTGCAACATCAGAAAGAATAGATTTGGCCACTTAATATCCTGTTTGCTTGCTTGCTTTCTTCCATATTTCTTTCTTTTAAAAAACTGGCTCAGCTGTCCAACTGGCAGTTTGTGGCACTATCAGGTGGTGTTATGGACAGAAGGTTATGGTAGCATGGGAACCATGTAAGCATCCTTCATTTCCAAATACCCTGCTCACCTTTGCAGAACCATCCAGCACCTGGAAACATCAGGGGTGGTCACTTTTGCAGAAGCACCTTACATATTTTGTATGCTTTGGGGAGAGGGCTTCACGTGATCAACCCAAGCCTTTCATCCATCAACCTCAGGGGCTCTTTTAGCCTGCTCATGGCAAGACAAGTGTGAGGAAGCTGAGAATCATAGAATGATGGAATAGCAGAGTTGGAAGGGGCCATGAAGGCCAGTGGGTCCAACCCCTGCTGTTGCAGGACACCAACTTACACCATCTCACTCAGAGGGCTGCCCAGTTTCTCCTTGAATGTCTCTAGTGTGGGAGAACCCAGGACCTCTCTAGGCAACTACTCAGAGACACTACTCGGCTTGATTCTCCCTCTCTGTCCCAACTGCTCAACTTGCTGACTACCATTTCTTAAAAAGCCCTTGGCCATGGGAAGCGGTGATGAAGATGTTTCTGATCTTCAGGAGTTGGGAGAGTAATATTTCTTCCATTTTTCATGGCGGTAGAAAGGCTCAGCATGATAGATACACAACAGAGGGGGACTGCTGGGCGTCTTCCTTTTAAATGCTAAGCAAAAACAACAACAACAAACCCTTGGTCGCCGCATCAAGCAATGGCAAAGCAACTGTCTGCAACTGATGACAGCATTCCTCTTGACGAAGAGCCTTACAAAAACCATACTGCCCGATCCTGAAGCACAATTGCTGCAGGCGTTCATAACAGCAAGAAAAATTTGGCCATTGTGCTACTCTCCAAGACCAATGCTGCCCATCAAGAAAAAGATATGATGTTCTGCTCCCCAGGGTCCCTCTGTAGTGATGTGCTGATGCTTGGAAGTCTGGGTAGTTTGAGCTTGATTAACTTCCTGCCTGCTGATGATTGGGTTCCCCCTCCCCGCCATGGACTTCCAATATTAAAATGGGTCCTGGTTTGCTCATCGTAATGTGCTCAAAACATGTCGGCACAAATTTATGCAAACTCACAGTGTTTGCATGAGGGAAGTTGGATATTACAGAGTTCTAGAACAATGTGTGCAAATTGCACTAGAATGGCATAGATTTCTTCTCCCAAATTGTACAAATAGTTCAAATAGTATGGTTGGTGCAAATTTTCCGTGTGTGTGTGTGTTATTATTATCATTACATTACATTTCTTACACCACCTGTAGCCAAAACTCTCTGGGCAGTTCACATTTTAAGTCACCCATCCAGATTTCAACCATGCATGAACCTGCTTAGCTTCCAAGATTAGGCGGGATCAGGTATGTCGGGCTAAAGCTAAGCATAATGTGCAAATTGCTGCTCATCTTAGACGCATATGAGCTGGTTCAACAGGCACAAAAGCAAGTCAGCATCAGGGGTAACAAATCAGAATCTGGGGAGCTGAATCATGAACATCTAATTTTTTTTAACCTCCTATCAGAATTCCACACAGAGCTCTATGCTACTGTCATGGGAATTTGGTGGTATGCCAGCAAAAATGGTAGGGATTTGATACCAAAATTCCAAGGGGAAGCAGCTGTGGAAGCAAATCAGGGCTAAAGAGAGAGTTAGTCCTTTTTGCTGCCACGGTCCTGCCAGGTTTTGGTGACCAAATTGGTGTGGTGAGTCCAATTTTGGTGGCTGGGAAATGGCATGGTAACCTTGGCTTAGGGTTTTATTTTAACATCCACTCTCTCTGTTTGACTCTTCTCCCTGCTCTCTCTCTCTCTCTCTCTCTCTCTCTCATACACACACACACTAATTAAGAAGGCCTTGAGGTGTTCCATATTTCCACCCTTGTCAGCATCAAATAGCTGCTAAAACTGTCACTCTGATCCGGGAGAAATAAAATGCTAGCAAAAGCATTTTCCCTCTTTAACCCACCTCAAAGGATTGCTGTGGTTCTACAAGTGCTCCTATGAGCAGCTTGGAGGAATTATGGGATGGATGTAAACATAGCAGAAAATCAACTTCGCCTCATTTTTCTTATGCAGAAAGTTGGAACAAGTTGACCTACCTCACAGAGTGGTGTAAGCTGCTATTATGCTTGGCCTGCTAGCTCAGCCTTTTGCAATTAGCTGCAGGTCTCTGCTAAAGCCAAAGGGCAGGCCATCTGGATGTGGACATTGCAATGCAGATCCTGTGGCTGAGGTCACCCCAAGGCCAAGTGCCTCCACTTAGCAAATGCGTTGACCGGCCCAGGTGTCTAATCAATGAAGAACCTGCTGGAGTCACTGGGGATGCACCATCGCCAGAGAGTCAACAGTAAAGGAACTGGGATCTGTACCCAGGCAAGCGGGGGAGGCCCAAAGGTCATATATTCTACTGGAAAAGGAGACCTTTCTCTCTCAGTGCAGGTGCCAGCAGCAAATCGACCAGGACACTGGAGAGCTTGATACAGGCAGCAGGGGAGCACGCTCTCTGCCTCTAATCATGTGGGTTAGGAGCATCTCTCCCAGGAAGCAGGAAAGGTTGCACAGGCTCCGGAGAGATTGCTCCAAGGTTCTTCTCTGGCACAGGTGCCTAGTTGTAAGTTTTATTTACTTAACCTGCTCTATTAATTAGATCTATATCCTGCTCTATTAATTAGACTTACATCCTGCTTTTAAATAGCTCACATCACTCTCCTCCTGCTGTCAATCTTATCTCCACAACAACCGTCCTGTGACTGGCCAAAGTTACCATGGCTTAGCTGGACTGGAACCCGGATCTCCTGAGTCCCAGTCCGAACCAGTGCACCACACTGGCTCTCCACCTTTTGCCCTAATGTAGGTGGGGGGAAGACCTGCCAGAACCAGCAGGAGAACTTTGGCACAGAAATTATGGCTCTTCAGAGAACCAAGCAAGCAACGGTGTGAGCTAGACTGTATTTTGTATTTCATTTGTCATTTGCCACTGAATTGCCACTTTGAACTGTGTATTGCTTTGTGCTCTGAATCTGACCAGCCTTTTCTCCATTCTGCACTTGTTCCTGAATCCCTAACGATGCTTTTACCTTGTTTTCGGCAGACCAAGCCCGTGAGCTTTGAGGATAAAAGTGGGGAGGCTCACGAAGGACATGGCACATTCTAGGTCATGCTCCTGCTAATTTAGCAAGCAGTTCTCATGCAATGTGCTGACCAAACCCTGTAACCTAAGCTGTGCTCCCTAATGACACAAGCAGCCAACACAGGGGATCCCAGAAGGATCCTTGGCCAGTTATGCCCAAGGGACCAGGACTGCTTGGAGAATGAGGAGAAAGGGTTTGTCTTCCTTTCAGTGGTGGCATCTGGTACCCCTTTTTTGAGCTGCTACATCAGGAAGCCATGGTGCCCACAGGTACCAGGTCACTGCAAGAGAAAACATGATCTGCCTAGTAAACTACTTGGCAAAATGTACAGTTACACATTCCATATTACTCTTGTCCTATGTACCCCAATGCTCCCCGAAAGAGAGGCTCTTGATTGGATCCCTTCTGGATGCTGCTCAGCCTTTGTTAAAGTTCCAGGCACCCAATAAAATTGCTCCTGAATTTCTCTGGGTGAGTGAATTTTGCTTTGGCTGTTTTCTGCAGTGGAAAGTCCCTGGAAAGAAATATGGCTTATTTTTGCAGCAAGAGTAACTCCTGTGTCTTACAAGCATGTGGGGGGTGTATTCATTTTTATTAACTTTAATTATAGAAGCTTTCTAAAGTGATCCTATTCTGTGGTCCATGAAAAATGCATGAGTTAATTGTTCCTGACATTTAATTGCTTTATACTTCTCTCTCACACAATCTTTTGAGGGCAAAAGAAGGGGATACCAATCGGTTTGATTCAGAGATTGCAAGGGATTTGAACACCAAGAAATTAGACAATTTGTTACTTCTGAGGGTGGATTAGAAATGCAATTTTAGAGGGAATGCGCAAGGACTCTGTCAAAGGCTCAGGAATATCAACCAAATGCTGTAGCATTTCTGAGGTTAAGTGGATATGTGGGTTTCATCAGCGAAATCATAGAAATATAGAATTGAAGGGGACTGCAAAGCATCCAACCCCCTGCTCAAGGTAGGCTCCATGTGTGTGAAGGCTGTAGCCAGTTTCAACAACCTTGACAGACGGATATCCAGGCTTTGCTTGAATGCCTCCAGGGGAGAAGAACCCACCACCTCCAAAATCAGCCTGCTCCCTTGCTGAACAGCTCTCACTCTTGAGAGCGCTCTGGTAACTTTAAGCTGGAATCTGCTTCCCTCCAATGTTCTACTCCCTGGTTCTCATCTTGGCCTCGACGGCAGTGGTTGTCAACCTTTCCACAGCTGGGGACCGGTGAAAACAGGAAAACCACCTTGGGGACCACTGAGGCAGAAACAAAGAGCACCATGCACAGAATACAGAATTTTGTGTGTTAGTTTCCAAACACAATATCAAGAAGGAAGGAAGGAAGGAAGGGAAAAAATGAAATTCCAACAAAAGAACAAAATACCACAATTGGCCCAGTGTGGCTCCCAGCCAGCTTCCACTGAGCCGTCTCTCCCCTCCCTGCCCAGCTGTGGCACTGGCACCCCCCCACCCCACAAATGCACTGCCAACTGAGGAAGAGGTGGTGGAGCACAGTCAGCCCCTGTGCTGGTCCTCTCCAAGCGGGATGTGCCCCCCCACCCCCATGGAGTGGCAGGAAATCTCTGGTGCTGGTCTGTGGACCGGCGGTTGAAAACCTCTGCTCCAAAGTAGCAGAGAATAACTCTGCCCAACCCTCTTCATGGCAGCCTTTCATATATTTGAAGGCTGCTCTTGCATCTACCAGGCTGAGTCCGTCCTGCTTTTTTGAGCAATCCTCATAGAATTGGTTTCAAAACCCTTTGCAATCTTTCTTGGGAAACACACACCCTTAAAGGCAGGGTGTTTGTGTAATCATAAGTAAGCAAGTGGGATCTACAACACAGAAACATGGAAACAGAGCGAGTCAGAAGGGACCTCCTGGGCCATCTAGTCTGACCCCAATGTTGCAGCATCTGTCTTCACCTACTAGCAGAAGTTCAGAGTTCCTGCCAGATATGGCCCTCTCCTCAATATGGCCCCTAGAGCTTGGAGTTGGCCTGCCTGTATATCCAATACAAACATGATTGCACCACAAACTTTGGAAAGGGGTGAATTTTGAGATCTCAAAGCTACTTCATGTTATTTATTTTATTTATTATTTATTTAAAACATTTCTGTGCCGCCCCATTTACCAAAGCCTCAGGGCAGCTCACAACATAAAATTAAAATATAATAAATTCAAATATACAACAAATTAACAATATAAAATAAGTCGCCCTGGCCAAATAAAATAAGCAAATAATATTAACAATTAAAATGACGTTTAAATAAAAAGGTTTTCGCCTGGTGCCGAAAAACAAATAACGGCGCCAGGTGGACCTCTCTGGGGAGCGCATTCCATAGATTGGGCGCCACCGCAGAGAAAGCCCTCCTCCGAGTACCTACCCTCCTAATTTCTTTCATGGAGGGTTCCTGGAGAAGGGCCTCTCCCGCTGATCTCAGGGGGCGGGTGGGCATATATGGACGTAAGCACTCCTTCAGGTAACCAGGACCCAAGCCGTTTAAGGCTTTATAGGTCATCAACACCTTGAACTGGGCCCGGACTTCAATGGGAAGCCAGTGAAGCTGACGGAGGACTGAAGTCATATGAACATAATGCCCAGTCCCCGTCAGCAGCCTGGCAGCTCTATTTTGAACCAATTGAAGTATCCGGACCATCTTCAAGGGTAGCCCCACATAGAGCACGTTACAGATGTCAAGGTGGGAAGTTACCAACGTGTGCGTCACTGTCGCCAGGCAGTCGTTCTCCAGGTAGAGGCGCAGCTGATGGATGAGCTGAAGTTGAAAGAAAGCGCTCCTCGCCACCGCTGTCACCTGAGCTTCCAGTGAAAGCTCTGGGTCGAGGAGCACTCCCAAGCTGTGGACCTTGTCCCTAAGAGGGGGTGCAACCCCATTCAGGACTAGGTTCAATTCACCCTCCCCGAAGCCCGATCCACCAACCAACAGGACCTCCGTCTTGTCTGGATTGAGCTTCAGTTTATTGGCCCTCATCCAGCCCATTACCTCGGCCAGGCACCGGTTCAGTACAGCCACTGCCTTACCTGGATTGGTGGAAAACGAGAGGTAGAGCTGGGTATAATTAGCGTACTGATGATTCCACAGCCCACACCTCCTGATGACCTCTCCCAGCGGTTTCATGTAGATGTTAAACAGCAAAGGGGACAAAATGGACCCCTGTGATACTCCATGGCATAGCTGCCATGGTGCAGAGCCATAGTCCCCCAGCACCACCTTCTGGAATCGGCCATTGAGATAGGAGCGGAACCACTGCAAAGCAGTCCTCCGACCCCCAATCCTGCTAGCCTATCCAGAAGGATACCATGGTCAATGGTATTGAAAGCCACTGAAAGGTCCAGGAGAACCAACAGGGACGCACTCCCCCTGTCCTTCTCCCTGCACAGGTCATCGTACAGGGCGACCAAGGCAGATTCAGTACTGTACCCAGGTCTGAAGCCGGACTGAAATGGGTCCAGATAATAAGTTTCATCCAAGAGTGCTTGGAGTTGTCCCACCACCACCTGCTCTAACTCCTTGCCCAGAAACGGGATGTTGGCCACTGGTCTATAATTAGTGGCCATCTCTGGATCCAGTGACATTTTCTTCAGGACCGGTCAGACTACCGCCTTCTATAAAGGGGCAGGCACCCGACCCTCCCTCAGAGAAGCGTTACCCACTTCCAAGATCCAGATCCCAATCCCATGCTTGGAATTATTTATTAACCAAGACAGACAAGGGTCCAATAGGCAAGTGGTGGGACGTACTCGTCCAAGCACCTTGTCCACATCATCAGGCCGCAATAACTGAAATTCATCCAATAATTCTGGACCAGACGGCAGCATTGGTGTCTCCCCAGAAACCTCTGATTCACTAGTGGTGTCTAGCTCGTGATGAATCTGAGCGATTTTCTCCCTAAAATGCCTGGCAAAGTCGTCACAGCGGGCCTTCGAGGGTGGAACCAGATCTTTCTTACGATCTGGATGAACCAGGCCTTGCACCACTCGAAAAAGCTCCGCTGGACAGCATTTTGAGGAGGCAATGGAAACGGAAAAAAACCTCTTTTTCGCCACCTTCACCGCCACAGCATAGGCCCGATAATGGGCTCTCAAGTGTGTTCGGTCAGATTCATCCCGTGATCTCCTCCACCTACACTCTAGCCGTCTCCCAGCCTGCTTCATCGCCCGCAATTCAGGTGTATACCAAGGGAAAGAGCGGGCTCTGCCCGGTGGGAGAGGATGCTTAGGAGTGATCGTGTCCACAGGCCTGGTCATCTCCCTGTTCCACAGTTCGACCAGAGCCTCGACAGGAGCACCAGTCTTGTCAGCTGGAAACTCCCCCAGGGCCTTCAGGAATCCATCTGGATCCATCCGGCTCTGGGGGCGGACCCACACAATCGGGTCCGCACCCTTGCAGAGGAAGAGGTCACTCTCAAGCACAAACCTCACCAGGAAGTGATCTGACCATGACAGGGGAGTCAAACATAAATTCCTCACCCTCAGACCACCCTCTTCCTGCCCTGTCGAGAAAACCAGGTCCAGAGTGTGTCCACGTTCATGGGTCGGGCCGGTGACATGTTGAGACAGCCCCATGGCCATCATGGAGGCCATGAAGTCCTGAGCCGCCCCGGTCAGACCAGTGTCGGCATGGAGATTGAAGTCCCCCAGGAACAACATCCTGGGGGTCCTCAACACCAGGTCCGAGACGATCTCCATCAGCTCAGGCAGGGAGACTGTTGGGCAGAAGGGTGCATGGTACACCAACAGAATCCCCAATCTGTCTCGGTCACCCAACACCAAGTAGAGGCACTCCAGCCTGGTCTCGAAGGGACCAGAAATCCAGTGAGAGAGATGAAGGCTCGGTAAACCAAAGTGACCCCCCCACTCCCCTCCGGGCGTGAACAGTGCTGAACCAGATACCTGGGCGGGCACATTTGAGAGAGGGCGACATCCCCCCCCTCCTGCCCAGGTTTCCATTATGCAAGCCAGGTCAGCCCCCTCATCCACAATCAAGTCATGGATGAGGGAAGATTTATTGTTGACTGACCTGGCATTGAGCAACAGCACCGTCAGGCCTGAGGGGCGGTTGACAAGACTATCTGGAACGCTCTGGCTGGGGGCAAAACCAGAAGGAGGGACAGGTGTCAACCACCTTTCCCTCCTTCTTCTCTGCAGACACATTAAGTCCCCACCGCTATTATGTCCATTGCCCATGACCACCCCAATGGCGGCGCCCCCACGCTCCCCAGGAAACACAAATGTCGACATGGCCAGGGACGACTCCATAAAAACAAATTAACACAGATTAAAATACAATAAAATTATAAAAACAATTAAAAAAACTCCCCCTTCCCTCGGCGATGTGCCCCAGTCTGACGGCAGCAGCAGCGGCAGTGACTGCGCAGCGTGGCCCAGCAGAAAAACTGAGCTGCAGACTGCGGCCGATGTCCGTGGGGGGAGGGAGCTCCAGGCCCGCCCTGCCCCGGGCCGGCACCGGCAGGGGGAGCAGGGAGGGGCGCGGAAACCCGTTAGGCAGGAAGATGACAGCATCCTCCTCCGCGCCATCGGTGGCGGGCCTAGCGTGGCCCTGGCGTCCTCCGTGCCCAGGGTGGTCCAGCGATGGCCGCAGGAGTGGCGTCAGCTGGCCTCCGGCTCGGCAGTACACCCCAGTCCGGTGGCAGCAGCAGCAACAGTGGCAGAGCAGCGCAGCATGGCAGGTGAACCAATTAAAACATGGCCCCTGGCCAGCCCAGCTCCCCGCTCGGCCCCCGAACGGCTTCCAAACGGCGGCGACTGCCCTTTGGCCATCACCCTTTGGCCGCCAGCCCGAGGCCTCCGGCCCCAGCCGGTCACCGGCGCTTTATGGGTCGCAGGGCCCTCCCCGAGCTCTGCCCTGTCCCGGCACGCCTCTCACCCGCGCGAGGGAGGCAGGCCGGAGCCGGGTCCTGGGCCGGTAGTCCTGGGCCGGTGGTCCTGGCCTCTGGAGGGCAGCGCAGCAGCCGGTGGCCGCGGGGGCGTCGCCGCAAAGCGGCGACGCGATGGTCCGGGCAGCACGGAAGGAGGTGGGCCCCGTCCGGCGTGCTGGTTCTCCCAGCGGATGTTTCAATAAATGTAATTTGAACTTCTCAAAGAAATCCAGACTGAACAGATATTGCACCCATCCCCAGTGATCAGGTTCAGGGCAGCTCCCAGCTGCTACAGCTTTTCATCTTTCCTTTTTCATCAGTAGCTATGGAGGATCTTCCAAAGGTTCAGGGGTGGGGCTTGCACCCGAAATTTGGTGTGCATGCACATACACACACAAAAGTTTCCAAACCTCAGAGTTCCACCAAATATGCTTCTATTGGCCTCTCCTAGCTCAACGGCCCTGATCTTGCTGTAGTCCTTTTAGCACTGACTCCCAGAGACTGTTGTTAGAGGGGGTGATATTTGCGAAAAGGGGAGAGGGGGCAGGATTGTCTACCTACTGCTTGTATGCTACTCAGGAGATGTCCTCATTGGAAGAATTATATCTGTAAGTCATTTGTTTTCCCCTCCTTCAAATCCTCATTCCCCTCTCTCAAAAAAGAAAGAAAGAAAAAGCCCTACTGCAGATCTGTCAGTCTTTCATCTTTGTTGCAAGACTTGAACCATCTGGACTCATCACTGTCTTCATTCCCTCCCTCTCCCCCCTGCAAATGTCATCTCATCTGCTGCTTAGAAAGGGTGGGGGAGCACAGAACATCTGAAATCTGAATATGACCAATTATAATTTATGATGGGTAGATAATCTGGGAGATCAGCAGCACCTCTCATTTCCTGTGGCAGGGAGACGTATTGGATCGCATCCATCACCTCTGAGGATGCTTCTGGAAACTCCAAAAAGGGAATAGATATTTTATGCAAACGCCGAGGAACTTGACTGTGATTTGCAAAGACAGAACAATGCACCACACAGCCAAGTGACGGCATCGCAGTGGCTCGGGGTGCTTTGAAATGCAAAGCCGTTTGGCTGCTCGTTTCCTATGTTCAGGTGCATTCATCATTGTCACTAACATCACCAACACAGAACAACTTCAAATATTATTAAGCTTTTTAACTTCTAATCACTCTTAAGCCTACAGTACCTCTTGGTTGGAAACAATGGGCGTGCGCTACCTGTTTTTTACATGATTCTGACAGCCCCCCAGTGCTGCATTATAAAAGTATGGGCCACTGGAGGCTCCTGTATGAGACCTGGAAGAACCTCCTGGTGTGCTAGAAATCAAGATGTCCTCAGGACAAAGTTGGCCTCTGCCACCCGCTCCCTAACCTTCGGTATGCTCCATCTTGTTTCAGTCTCGGTCCTATATCTGCAGTAGGTAATTCCTACCTATTTCATAGAGCTCTTGTGAGGTGTAAAGCAGGTTAATGCATGTGAAACCCTTTTGACACTTAGCATATGCCCATCTACCCACACAGGCCTGAGAAGGGTGGGGAGCTTGGCAAATACCCTGAGCCGGCAGAGAGACAAACTGGGTCCTGGATCCAATCACACCTTAGAACCAAAGATGACAACACCAAACCTGTCATACTCTGAGGCTGTCGTGAGAAGGCAGCACTCTCTGCAGAAGACAAACATGCTAGGGAAAGTCATAGGAGAGGAAGAAAAGGAAGACTGAATAAGGGACTGATGGGATCCACAATGGAAGGCGTCCTAGACCGAATGTCACTTGAAGCCGAGACACCTAACAGTCCTATTTTGGCCATGTCGTCAGAGCTGACTCATTTGGAAAATCGTTCATGCTGGGTGTGATCAGTGGAAAAGGGAGAACGGGCTGCCCCAGCACCCGCTGGCTGGACACCCTAAAGAAAGACACTGGAATGGACATAGTGGTCTTGGAGGAAGCATTGCGAGACAGAGAGGCATGCAGAGCAATGACCCATGCGGTGGCCAAGGGTCGGCCATGACTGCATGGTTGATGGTGATGGACTCCAGATAGGAAAGCACAGCCTTGCATTTCAAGAGCTGAGCAGAGCTGCCATAGGTATGATAGTCTGAAGGGCTTTCAGTCACAGGGCCAGCAGAAGTCGGCGATGACTTGAAGGCACATGTGTGCTTCTAACTCCAGTTGTCAGCCTGTGAGTTCCATTAGTTACATACCCAAAATGGCACCACCACAGTACAGGAGGGAGCTATTAGCAGGCTTGGGGAAGCCCAGAGGTTTCAGGTTTCAGCCCCAAAAGGAGGTTAGGGAAAAAGTCGTAAGAGGGTGGCCAACCCCTTAAACTGCTGCATGAGGACCAAGCATGTTCGTTGACCTTGGAATGATGACTCAGCTTGTGGTGGTGGCAGCAAAACTGGAAGATGAGTTGGTTGACCAAATCTCTGAAACAGAGCCCTGGAATGCTTATACCGATAGTCATGGCTGCGCGCTTTGGAGTGTACCAAGAGCATCAGCAAAGCACCTACTGAAGGTACCAGGCGAGAGCCCCAGTGGTCCCACTCTCTCCTTCAGCCATATTGGTCCCAGTAGTTGACACGATGGGTTCTGGCTGAAAGAGGCTTGCAAGCAAAAGTCCAACCCGCGGGTCACATGAGAATTTGGACCAATGTTTTTAAGGACCTCTCAGTTACGTTTATCTGTCTATGCACTGAGTTATATATACATACATATATTTATATACCACATAAGATATCTAGGTGCTTTGTTGTTAGTCATGAAGTCATGTCCAACCCTTCATGACCAACATTTCTCCAGGCCTTCCTGTCCTCCACCATCCCCCGGAGTCCACCTAAGCTCCCACCAACTGCTTCAGTGACCCCATCCAGCCACCTCATCCTCTGCCGTCCCCTTCTTCTTTTGCCCTCAATTGTTCCCAGCATTAGGCTCTTCTCCAGGGAGTCCTTCCTTCTCATTAGGTGGCCAAAATATTTGAGTTTCATCTTCAGCATCTGGCCTTCTAAAGAGCAGTCAGAGTTGATTTCCTTTAAGACTGACTGGTTTGATCATCTTGTAGTCCAAGGGACTCGCAAGGAGTCTTTGCAGGCATCTTCTCCAGCACTAGGCACTTTACACAAAAGCAAATATAAAAATAGTAATAAATACATGAAGGGTATCACCCAGCACCCCTCCTGATGCACGCAAGCTTCCATCCAATGCAAGAAGTGTCTTTGCCTGCTTTTCATTTAGACAGCCATGTTTGGTCATGCAGCTAAAATGAAGGGGAGGGAGGAAGGCTGGGGCACCTCCTGGAAGTGGCACACACCACCTGTCCCTCCCTCTCCCTTCCTGCCCCTGGCATGCCCTGTTTGCTCCTCGCCCAGGCCAACTGGCAACCTTGCAGAGGCAGCTGGCGTGGTGCTGGAGTCTGGAGGAGGGTCTCCAAATAGTCCTGTGATCCCCCAGACAATGTCGGGGCCATAGGATCATACTCTAAACATAATATAGAAATGTAAATCAGTGCAATTACTGATCAGGGAAAGCCAGAGTGAGCTTGTGTATCTTTAAAATTCAGCACAGTTCTGCCTCATGGATGAGCTTTCCAGAGTGTGGGTATGAAGTACAACAGTACCAAAAAGACCTGCTCATGTGCCTTTACTCAACCAGATGAAGTTCATTGTCTGATGATGGACACAAGGCCCCCAGAGAAGATGTCAGGGGTGGATTTGGTATTTGGTATATAGGAGGCTGCCTACAATCACAGGAAGCGCAAACATTTTCCCCTCTGCCTTCTCCTCCTCCTTTTAAATGATAGCAAGAAATTCCAATCACACAACAATTCCTTGTGAGTTGCAGGCAGCCTCTGTATTGTATGTAAGCAAATAAACTGCAGTTTAGTCTAAAGATGTGCTCCATGTAACACAATAGAATATTCTACTTCCATTGAAACAGTCCTAATTTTCTACACTTATTAAAAACACCCTGATGCTTTCCCATCTTCATAATATGCTTTGCAAATTTCAAAGCTGAGTAATTATGTAATAAGATAAAGCTTTCTCAAAGACTAAAGGCAGGGGGAAAATATATCAGGGTTGGTTTGTTCCTTATGATTTCTTATTAAACTTGGAAAGAATAAGATCGTTGGATCTGATAAGCAATAATTAAGCAAATTATTAAATTGCTATCAACTCTGCGTATCTCGAGACAGTGAAATTAAACTACATGTTAGATCTTGAGGATGTTTAATGTGTGAGGAGTAGAAGCAAAGCCAAACAAAAGCTATGTATTTAGAGGGAGGTTAATTTGTTAGGAATCCAACTGCATTTTCAAAGTCAGTTTGCTTGTCAATCTCTTTGTGGCTGATATGAAATAATGAGCCGGTTTGTGTGTTCCATGTGCTGCCCAAGGAGTAGCGGGGACTAATTCTCCTCTTTTTGCAGTATTATGCTGAGCCAAAGTAACCTGTGATATTAGAATTCTGATGTGCTGGAGGAAATCCTATACTTATTGCTACCATGCTGTTTGGGGTGTTGTAAATTTCATGTTCTGGTGAGTTACTTTAGTTTTCCAATTTAAACAATGTGCTGAAGCAGAAAGCACAGTTCTTCTCCTTCATCATCTGCTTTTTCTTTCCTGAAGAAGGGCTGACACTCATCTTATGAGCGATGTGGCTCAGAATACCAAACGCAGCATACATAATCGAGAGAGGGAATGAGTGCAATTGCAGCTTGCCAGAGAGCGAGAGAGAGAGAGAGCGAGCGCTGTCAGAGACCAGAGATCAGTCGATTATGGGGTGGGTTACATTACCCACAGTGGCAACACTGCTTCTGGCGACTGGCAAGACTTGTGTTTATTGCACATAATTTAGAATCATATTATCGTGTGGAGTGCGCACCAATGATTCTGCAAGCTCACTCAGCAATGGCATTTAGAAAGTTAATGGCAATTACAGGGCTGGAGTCTGCCATGGACAATATAATGCCAGGGCTGGGAGGACTGATACTCATCCATGGGAAATTAACACGTGCCACAAGTGTGACTCACTCTGGGTTTTCATTTGCAATCTGCAGCTTTCGAGACCTCAGATTTTTGGAATGCAGCAGGCAAATCTGCAATTCTTTCTATGCAGGGCTGGAAAAGTGCGTAGGAGCTAAAACTGGGGCAAAGAGAAGCAGATTTCAAATGCATGTTGCAAAAGCATCAAAAGACCTACACTGGTTGCGATCATTTTCAAAGCGCAGTGTAAGGTGTTGGGTTTAAGCTTTATAAAGCCCCACCTGATTTGGGGCCTGCTCTCTGGAGGACCTCCTGTCTCATCGTGAACAGGTCCAGTTATTGAGACTTGCAGGAGAGGAACTCCTGGATACTTTGCTCCATGCGAAGCTCGCTTGTTGGATATGTAGGAAACTCTTCCACCTGTGTCATTTCAAAATAGTAGATCACTGTCCTTCCAGAAGGACAATGAGCCCCCATTCTCTGCTCTAAGACTTCCCATTCTCAACTGAGTGGGAACTGTGATTTTGGTGGGGGGAGGGGTCCTAACCTTCCTCTCCCCAAGTCTTTGAATTTAGGACTGCTTCAATTTTCCCTTCATAGATCTATATCAACTGATTACAGTGCTTTCATGCACTGATTGGTTGTTTCTGGAAGAATCAGTGCTGCAGTGGGCAGATTTTAGAGCCAGGACTAAATGTTCTAGTGGGGTTCTCCTTTAGATGACCATTCATATTAATTCAGCTATGAAGGACACAAGTAACAAGGCCCTGCCCCACAACGCACACTCACTCCGTGCTTCCCACCTACTTCTACATTTCTCACATGTTGGCGCAAAACAGGTTTGCATTTCTGTTTCTTCCATTTCTTTCTGCAGCTTTGCAGGCTTAACTCACTTAAATCCTAGCTCCGTCATGGCTACAGGAATTGGGGGTGTGCAGAAACTCTGCCCGATCCTCTGGTTTTGTGCAGAAAATCTGCCTGATCCTCTGGTTGCAGCTTCCTGGACTCCCATACGTTCTGCAGTGGCCCAGAGAACAAGCTCCTGGTGAGTGTGGCCAGAGTGCAAGGGGCACAGTCCAAGAACTGCCCCCCAGTCAATTCTTCTGTGCCTGCCACTGCTGCCAGCTGGTCACTGGGAATGGAGGCCAGAATGTTTGTTTGCAGCTCCGCCTTTTCACATCCTGTATCCTGATGGAGATGCCTGCTGGTTGTTCAACCAGGGCTCTGTGAACATCTGCGGAATTCCTTTTGGCTTTGCTACTTTTCAACGGGGCTGAGCATGAGGGCAAGTCGGTGGATTCTGGAGGGACAGATTACAAAAGGGTTCAACTGAACCCTGGCAGGAATAAAATGGCCAGCCCGGGTGCTGCTGCTCAGCCCAGGTGCGTCTCTTCACCTGTGCATTTCTGGATAGGCATTTGAGGCCCCTCAAGGCTGCAGGGCCCGGACTTCAGCTGTGAGATCCAGCTCTAGTTCTACCACTAGGAAGAAGGTGTAATCCTACCAGTCTCCCATGTAAGGAAGCCTGCCTTTGGCCACTTCATGTCCTGTATGTAGCCTGAAAGACCTGGCTTTGCATCGCATTTTCACCTCATCCATACTGTTTCTTGTATCTCGGTCCACAGCAGCTTCATGCTCAGGTAATTAATTATTTGACCCACTGCATTCATGAGCTGCTTTACACCAAAGGTCAGGTTTCTAGTCTCAGGAGCTCCAGGATAAGGAACGCTATCTCAGTGCTAGAGGCCAGAAGTAAATGAAGTAGCCACCTTCCAAACTTCTCTCCATGCTGAAGTTTCACTCCTTTTCTCTGCAAGTTCTTCTGATGTCAGTGTCTTCTACTGTGGTCGTGAGGCAGGTGCAGCCCCACTGGGAATACTAGGATCATACACATAGATATTGAAAATTCATGAGAAAGAGAAACGTAATCCTGGTCTGGGCTCTTGCACTGACTACGCTTGAACTCTCAAGCGCCATCTCTTGGAAGGAGATTGGGCAGCTTGCCCTGCTAGGAAGAACCAAAGTCGTTCGTGAGGAGAACGTGAGGGAGCAGCCAAAGGATCTCACGAGAAGAGCTGCTCACAGAGAATGGAATCTGTGGAAGCCGCCTTGGAGAGGTCACAGAGCAGGCCTTGCAACCGACCCCCGAGGAAGTGGACAGGTGCCCAGGAGCCTCCAGTTCATCGTGAAGCACTTCTAGGGGATAATGATGGAAAGTTTTTGATGGGCCTAATAGGAACAGGGGAGAACAAGGCCCAGGTTGTACAGCCGTGCTGGTCAAAGAGGAGCGAGGGCCCAGAGGGAAGATGTGGCTGCGAGGAGACTCAGAGTGAAGGAAGGGGACTTGGCAAGCTTGGCTTTAAAGGAGACTGTAGATATAGTGTGCAAAACAGAAAACTGGTGGACTAGGGAGAACAGTGGGATATGACCGTCTCTGGGTACGTAGGCTGTAGAATAGACAGGCAAGGGATGGCACCACTGTGGGCATGTTATTTATTTTTTATCTATTATATTTGTATCCTCCTCATTTCCATTCAAAGAACTCAAGGAGGTTTGCATAATTCTCCCCCCACAGTCTAACCCCACAACAACAATCCTGTGAGGTAGGCTGGGCTGAGTTACCCAGTTGGTTCCATGGCTAAGCGGGGACTAGCACCCAGCCCCATGTGCTTAAACACCACATCAAAGAAGGCAGAGAACTAAATGAGTCAGAACTTTCAAATGGTGCTGGCTGCTTCCCAGAATGCTTGTGGTTGGAAGACCAGTGATATCATACAATGCAGGCCCATATCCTCACACGAGCGTTCCTGTTCAGTGCTCAGGGTGATCTTGAGAGTGAGGATAAAATGCGTGAGGCATTCAAGAGAATTGCACTGTAATGATGTCTGAATTCAATTGCCCTCCACAAACCATATGTTCAGGTGTCAAGGAAGAGAACATTACTAGATATCCGACAAGTCTGTGTCTAGAACAGAACAGAGGAGAAAGTGACCCTGGACTTACTCTTAGGTGGTTCCCAAGTCCTGGTAGGACACATAAGTGGTGTTGAACTGATTGAAAACTGCTGCCAGAGTGCTATCAAGTGCAAGGAAGACATTGGGGGAGAATTGCCAAGGAGGTTCAATAATAACATACTGGACTTCAAAACAGGAAATGTCACCAGGTTTAGGGGCATCATAAAAAGGAATGAATGCAGAGAACAAAGAAGAGACAAATGAATCCTTTAAAAGCTGCAGCTAATTGCACATGATTCAGCTTCAGAATTTATCTGAGAAATTCATTGAAGACTTACTGGAATTCAGCACACTGTTCATAAGCTGTTGCTGCAGGGTATGGATGGGCATCTCTCCTGCAGCTGCCTTGCTCACGTTCTGCTGGACCAAGAGAGAAAATAACGGCATTGGCAAGGGATGTAACACTTACTAAAGGCAAGCCTTTCTCAGACGGCTCAGTGACCACTCACTAGGAAATGGCTGAATGGGTTCATGCAAAACTCCAGATAACAGAGTTTGGAATGATGGCACTGCGGTTATACTGGGGAGATGGGAGCTTGTATAATCAGGAGCTGTTCATCTAAAAATGGCATATCATGTTTCCCCCCTTTCATCCAAGTTACTCTACATGCTGTTTTCATGTTTTCCTTCAGCACTTACACATCTATAATGCAGATCAAAGTGAGATCAAAGCCAAGAATGCCAGCCAAGAAGAATAGATGCAAATCTAACTGTATCATGTGATGCTAATCTGATTCCAAATGGTTAAGGATACACAACACAGATAGAGTCTGGCAGGTGTGTGTGAGAGGGGGAAGACGTGTATTCTATGGAGCGCAGATACCTGCTGTGCGCGGATCATTTATCTTGTGGAGGAAAAGATGAGATGGTTACTTTGTGCACTCCACTAAGTCCCTTTGGATGGATAATAACCTTTTATTTCCTGAATCTGAATTGTTGTGCTCTGTTTATCAATCCTGTTAGTTCCTCCTGAAAGGACAAATGCAACCAGACTCTTGTTTTGCAGAAAGGTATTTGTTTAACAAATCAGGGGAAACACAGGTGCACGCATGTGCATGCATGTGCACATGTGTGCGTACACACACACACAAGCACACACAAACACAGAGGGCTCTCTGAGCTGGAAGTGGAGCTCTGAGACTGATCTTCAAAATGAAACAACTATTCTAAGGGGTAAAGAGAAAATTGTTTTATGTAGTTGTATTTATATTCCAGAATTAAATCAATTTACAGGAAGCTGAGTTTTATTGACTAAAACCCATTGGTCCAACTGGCCCAGTGCTGTCAAAACTGATTGGCAGCAGCTGTCTAGGGTTTCAGAAGGGTGTTTCCAGAACCCACTTGGGACATGCACAACTTTGACTTTCTGCATGCAGAGTTACAGGGCAATAAATGAACAAGCCTTGAGAGGCAACTCATGTCCAAAAAGAATCTTCTCTTTATCTCCTTTTTCCTTTCTTTTTGAAAAACTTGGGTATTTTGTCCCCAATCCTTGCAAGGGAAGTCTGCTGAAGGATTTCTTTAACATGCTAGGAGACAAACAGTGTAATCTTTCACACTACTGATCTGGAACAGAGAGAAAAACCTTCTCCACTCTCCCCCCTATACATTCCTGTCACGTCCCTGAGACTCAATTGTCTTCCCTAGTGCTTGGCTCACATCTTCACTCCTTCCCTTGGCCTTGCATTTTGAATGCCACCTTGCTTATCACTTTTTGGGTATCCTTTCCCCACTTATCTTTTGTCCTCTATCCAGGAACTGCTAGGCATACGTCCTCGAATAATTATTAGCTGCCTAATGTGTTTTTCTTCTTCTGTAGAACCTTATTCAGGAATGTCATTATGGAGAACTGATTTAATTACATCCACCGTGTGTTATTGGGTTGTCTTTAGAGAGAGAGAACAAGAGGGAGAAAGCAAGGAAGGAAGGAAGGAAGGAAGGAAGGAAGGATTTGTCCTACATTGGAAACAGGGGATAGACCCAAAATATTCTAAAGCATGAATATCAGTTATTCAGATTAGATGCAACATATGAAGCAACTCCAATTGACCCGCTGGACTTTTAAACATGCTTTAATTTCTCACAGCCCTCAGCTGGGTTCCCCCTTGCCCTGTTCTTATGTTTTGTTAGAAAGCCAGTGTGATATAGTGGTTAGAGCAAATCTCCCCAACCTGATGTCCTCTAGGTGTTTGTACTATGATTCTCATCACCCTTTGTCATTGCCTGTGCTAGCTGGGACGCATGGGAGTTTTAGTCCCAGACCTCTGAAGGCTGACTTAGCCAGGCTATTACAGGCAAGAGCCAGGTCCAAATCCCCATTCAGCCTTGAATCTCACTGGTTGGCCTTGAGCTAGTCTCTTCTGTTTCTATACATTGCAATAAATTTAAAATTGTGTGCATGTGCGCGCGCACACACACAGACACACACGACTTTAGAAGCACATTTAATACATCACCACCATCCCTTCCACCTCCATGTAGCACTCTTTTTACAGGAGTTCTTCTCAAAGGTACAGAACAGAACAGCTGGAAAATCTTCTAAATGAGATGTACTAACAAAGTATGTAAATCAGGGTTAAATATAGTGGATTAAAAACAAAGCAAAACAAACCCACATCTCAATGCACCCCTCACCCCAATTCATTGTATGAATGAAAGTTGGAAGGCATAGCTGATCATCTGCCAAACACACGAGTGCCTTTTTGTTTAATTCCTAGGGGTGGGGCCATGGGGTGCCCCACATGTGGGCCAAACCTGGAAGCAGCACTATGCAATTGTAGCAATCACAGTCACAGCATTGCAATCTGGACTTCAGAGGAATCAGGATCTGAAGAAGAACTGGGTGGGGCTGGCCCTGTGGGCCATCCCAAGACACTGAGATGAGAGATGTGGAGATGCAATCTCAAGGCCAGACTCCCCAGGTGGGCAGGAAGTCCCTGGGAATATCCAAAAGGTACAGTTGGTGGGAGGGGACTTAGACAGAGGCAAGGCAGGCATAGCTCCTGACCCCTGGCAGCAACAGCAGAGGACAGCGGTCCAATTAGAGGTTCAGTGTGCAGTGAGGAGGTGGGCTCACTTTCAGAAGGTCCCTCCCAAAGGGATGGGGCCCAGGGACATTCATAAGGAGAGTTCCAGAAGGTGAATGCTAGCTCGGGTTCAACAAACCCCTCGGAGCATGTTCAGAGATTCACTCTGGGTGTTTTGTGCTTTGGAGGCAACAAATAATGCTTTGCAAAGAAAAAGTCAGTGGCTTTTGAATGCTCATGGTAGAACCCAAGATGGCTTACATAGTTCTCCACTCCATTCTTATCTTCTCGAGAACCCTGTGAGATGGGTCCAAAGGGCCCAAAGTCACCTAGGGAGCTTCATGGCTGGGTGGGGACTAGATCTCCCAGGCCCCCAGTCCAACCCTCTCCCCACCACACCACACCGGCTCTCACACTGCAGAATGGCGTCGAGTGTCAGTTCTGAAGTCTCGAGCTGAGTTTCCTCCATTCTCTACATGTACAGATAATATATCTGAATTCCACAGACAACCATGTGTTGTGCTCTTGAGGCTATTCACAACATGAAGCAATTGTGAGGGAGGGAATGTTTCCTCAGAGAGGTTATTGAGCTCTCAGAAGTGGTCCTTACAATTGTTCTCCTTGGTGCGTTTCTTACACAGATAGACAGTTATGTCTCTATCTTCCTTCTGGATTATATATGTTTGAAAACACCATTCCCTCCAGTACAATTTTTCAGGACTGGACAGCTGGCTGGTCTTATCTGTGACAGGTCAAGCATGGGTTGCCTGCCTACGTTATTTTGTGAATCTCTCCGCAGAAAAGGCAGCTCTTTTCTGCAGCAAAACTTCTCTGGCTCTAAACCTGCATGTTGAATGCACATTTAAAACCAGCTGGTGAATTCCAGTGTATGCATTAGTAAATGTTTGGAAGATTACATCCATGCTCTGGAAACCATGCATGTTCCTGTTCTGGAATTAATGCTGGGTACTCTGTTGATTAAATGGGAATTCAGGAGGAGTTTAACACAGGGGAGAGCAACCTCTGAGAATTCCGAGAATAGAAAAAACGCAGTCACCCCTTCTGCCAGGCCAGACTTCACAGACCCAGATATGAAGGGAAAATCATGAACTATTTTACACTCAGTTGGGCATTTGCTGTTCTAGATCCGTATTCTCTGCTCTGTGCAAGGGGAAACACACTGCTTCTTGATCACTGATGGTCATGATGATGAGCCACGGAAGCTGTACTACCTCTAGAAGGACACAAGGACACAGATCCCATTCTGGTTTCGCAGCATCTTCCCAGCATCTTAGAAAGAAGTGTTTCACACCACCTCTTCCCTGTCCCTTTAAACTGGAGATGCTAGGCGCTGACCCCAGAAACTTCTGCCTGAAATGCATGTCCTCTGCCACTGATTTCTCACCTCTCCTGACACACGCTTGGTAGGATCTCCTGGGCTTGATGGATCATAACTTGTGAAGACCTGACAAAGGAGGCTTTTTGTAGTTACAAACTTATGGAGAACCACCTTCCTCTGGAGATAAGTTTGAGCATCTGGGGGGTGGGTGCCTCACCATCCTGAACTTGACCTTACAGATTTGCTTCATCATTCCCGGTGCACATATGAGGGATGGAGGCACCGAAGCACATGCTCCCTCTCTCTAGCAAGGTGGTCGTCATTTTTTGGATAGGAGCTACTGAAACCACTTCTGGAGCTGCCATCTGGGAGCCTTTCCTGGCCCATGCGGGAGGCCCCTCTCTCTCACAGTCCCATGGTGATGCTGTCAAGCAGATTCAGCTGGAACCATTCATTCATTCATTCATTCATTCATTCATTTATTAAAACATTTCTATGCACTTGCTCTCCTCACCCCTCCATTCCGTGCAAGGAAGGCTTGATCAGGCAACTAAATTCCAACAGGCTCACTTGTCTCCTGGATAAGGGGGGGATACTTCCCTCATCACAGAAACCAATGCTCTGCTCTACTCAGTGCTGCAAGGTTTCCAGGGAAGGTCCCCGTTGCTTTGTCTCTCCCACATGCATTCCATTTTCCTCTCGTCTTTAGCACCTGCACGGTGCACCACTTGCCTTCTCACCCACAGTTACTTGGCTGCTCGCTCCTTTATTCATTTCCCTGCCCTCTTAGTTACCTTACTGCTGGTGAATGGAAGGCCTCCTGACCACTGATGCTTCCAGCTGATCGCAGCAGCTGACTCACTACTAAAGCAAACAGCAATACTAAGCTAGAGAGCCCCTGCTGAGAGTGAGCTGCCACTGCACAGTGAGAGCAGGAGAAAGACCACCCAGCTGAGATGACCAGGAAGCACCACTCCTTCAGGGCTCGTGGTGAAGAGCGCAGCTCCAGAAAACTGGGGTTCACTTCATTTTGTAATCAGAGGAAATGCTCAATGGCAGTCACCTTGTGCCAGAAAACATCAACAGAGGCCCTTCAGGAGTTGACTTTTTAGGTGAGGGAAGGATTGTCTCTCTTCAGTTCCACGGAAAGTGAAGGACTCTGAGGCAACACTATTCATCTCAACAGGGAATACTGAAAGCTTATGCATTTCCCTTCTCATAGTCTCATGGGCAATATACCATGCAGAAAAGAAAAGGATCTGCCATCCCTCAGGAGATTCTGCTTGTATGCTGATGGTATAGCTTCTGTCTTTTAAGTGGCAATAATTCAAAACATGCTGCTTCCCAAAAAGGCTGAGAGCAGTACCAATCCTCCCGTCCCCTGTTGTCAGCTTTAATTCTTCCATCAGTGCTCAAAAAAGAGGCCACTGATGTTGGTTTCCAAGCATTCTAGACTCCCTGGATTGGGATGAGCCCGTTGTCCATCTTGCATGGTCTACTTTTTCCAAGGAGAGTCCCAGCAGACCATCGATACACTAGCGGGAAAGTAATTATTTGTGGTAAAGGTGTATTTTGGCCAGTAGGCCCAATAGCACACTAGTGTTATTCACATGTATGGTGAAAACATACTTGGGATGCTTCATAGAGTTCATGGAATGCTGCATGCTAAAAAGAGCAGAGTTGGAAAAAGTTGGAAAAGGGCAACCTAAATGATCAAGGGGCTGGAGCACCTCCTGCCTGACGAAAGATTACAACATCTGGGTCTATCTAGGTTACGGAAAAAGCAAGTGAAGGGAGACATACAGAGATGTACAAACTAGGAAGAAGTTGAGAGGAAGTTATTTTTCCCCTGGAATCCAAAGTTATTTCATGTATCAGAAGCATATGACTTGCACACTAGTTCCTGAGGAACAGCGGCAGGAAGATCCTATTGCATTCATGTCCTGCTTTCCACGGGCAACTGGTTGGCAACTGCATGAACAGAATGCTGGATTCTAGTGGGGCTCCTCTTACGAGGATCATTAGAACCTTACAGTAATTGAAAATGCCTCCCATCCACTCTTTCCCAAAACCATGCTGGGGACAAAGCCAGGACCAAACTAAAACTGGAAAAAAGGAAGGTGGCAAGGGAATGACTGAGGACACCATTTATTTATTGTTTTAATAAATAAATAAGTCACCCCAGTTAAAGTTCAGGGTAAGAAGTATCCATCCATCCATCCATCCATCCATCCATCCATCCATCGGCTTGCTTGGGATGGCTTCACCTGCTCCACTCCTTCCCTGATTTCAGATGGGGGACCCAGTAGTTGAAAAGGAATCCCCATTAGCCTCCCTGGGGAGAAAGCTCAACCTTCCACCTGTTGGATGGGCAAACCCTGCTGGTTAAGTTAGGCTAGAGGTTCCCTCACTTCCTCTCCCTATATTTCCACAATGATCCTCCCTCTCAGCTTTGTCCCATTTTCAGAGTCTGGCTCTAGCAGTCACAGGTTCAAGGGTCCAAGAGCGCCAAGGCTGTCAGCTTAAGCAGGGAACAGGCAAAGAGCAAAGTCTCAGGCAGTGAGGCACCAGAGCAGATAAGGAGCAGGAGCAGAAGAGTCCGAGCTCAGTCCAGAAGGACTCAACTGGAAACCAGGGAGAAGAAGGTAGATTCAGGAGGGTCTAAGTGACACGGCTTCCAAGAGTTCTTTCAGCCTTATACCACTGCTTTCCTGTAAAAACCACACTTCAACCCTAGCAGTGAGCTGTTAGGAACTGCAACTGAAAATATCCTCAGTAAGAGCCAGCTTCCTACATGCAATTAAACTTTTCCATCCAAAGATGCCTTTGGCTCAGTCCAGTACTCTTGAGTTCCTGTCTTATCAGGCAGTGCCATCCCAGAGGGTTTGTCCGCCTCCCTTTCTGAGTCCTGTCTACAGGGATGCCTTTGTTGTAGTCACCCCACAGGGCCTGGGGTTCCTCCTGGTTTACTGGCAGATCCTGGACGTTGCTGGTGATGGGTAACTCCTGGTTGCCCAACATCTCTTCCCTCAAGGAAAGGCAGGAAGAACGAAACCTTCCAGCAGAGATATGGCAAGCTTGAACATCTCATCAGGGATCGCCATTGCATTTCCAGTCCTATACTTGCAGACAGGCAGGGCTAGTGACTTCTACATTGGTGGGGATCCTTATCCATTGCAGCTTTAGATGGCACTTGGGACACATACCCTCTTGAAACTGGAAGGAAGCTGAAGCCTGAGCTGTTCCCATATGTCCCCTAAAGTTCAGCTAGACCTGAAAAATGAAGCTACACCTGCATGAGAAGAAGGGATGGAAGGTGGTGATATGGGAGGAGACCTCCAGCTCCTGCTAATGGCCTGGGACTACCTGGTAACGGCCTGGTGATGTTGCTGTGCTGCTCACTGTCTTGAGACCTGCTGGTATAGATGGCTTAGAAAAATAAAATAAATTAAAGACTTGCATATGCACCAAAAATGGAGCAACCACCAGCTTCCGTGGAGCTCTATGCCTACTTTTCACAAGCAGACAATTAGCGTTCATGTGGGAAGACATCCCCTCAAGCCATCTCAGGAGATCATGGTCTCCTATCTCCAGTTTCAGCATCTGAGACAGCAGACGAGAAACAGCCTCTGTTGGGACCCTGGGACGTTCTTGTAGACAATACTGGACAATGTGGGCCAATGGTCTCACCTAATAGCAAACATTTCTCTGCTATATCACGCTGCTAGAAGCTGGATCTTTCTCAGAAGGCTTTCAGACTGGCGTGGTGATCTTTAACATTCTGGCTCCTTCATCGAGCCCTTGGCACTCATTCCACATTCTGCATTCAGCAATTGTTGTGCAGCGGTAGTCTCATAGGGCACAGCTCAGTGTTGATCATGAAACAATATATCTCAGGACAGAAGGGGCTGCACCAACAAAGAAATACCAATGTGCTGTGACGGAGTTTCCTCAGCACCAAACTCATTGTGACAAAGATCTGACTCACTTGTCCCAGTAGTGAATGATCTTTCGGCTTAACCTCAGAGTATCTTCCTCTATATTTAAGACTCATCATATTGCACTGACTTCTTGTGACTGTGCCAATGTGCATGAATTAAGATATCCATCTTACAACTATTGGGGTGATTGTACGAGCTTGGACTGCCCAGATGACAATTTGATTTTGGCAGGTTGTGAAGTTTTTTTAAATAGGAATTCTCTTTCCTGTGTAGTCTTAGGGAAGACTGGAAATCAGCTTATGAGATATTAATTGCAGATAGCCATGTGCCTCAATCAAATTTTTCTTTGGAAACACTGACTAGAAGGATATTAGAAATAGTCTAATGACAAGTCAGAGAAATGAAGTATCTTGCCCATAGACTCTGCTCTGGATTGCAGTGAGATCTCAAGTCAGAGGTCAGAATAGAAGAGAAATTTGTCCAGTTTATTTTTCAGTTCCAACTTACCAATTTCCTGAAGATGAATGACATCTGGAACACTGATATTGCAGTCCATATTTCTCCGAATTGGAGATATAGTCACAAGTCCCACACCCAAAAAAAATCATGCATACAAAATGTGTACATTTGAAAAAAACGCACACATTTGAAAATAGTGCATACAATGAAGTGTATATTTGAGGGAATGCAGATAAAACAAACATATTGATGTGAAAGTGCTTGGAAGAACAGTATGCATTTGAAAACAGGTGCATCAAAACCACTTCTGAAGAACCCACTTTGGATCCATAAGAATCTGAAAACTACTGGTCAGTACTGACCATCCCCTTCTTAGAGAAGA
Organism: Varanus komodoensis; assembly: GCF_004798865.1. Taxonomy (NCBI): domain Eukaryota; kingdom Metazoa; phylum Chordata; class Lepidosauria; order Squamata; family Varanidae; genus Varanus; species Varanus komodoensis. Next base: position 8,728,248 of record NW_025335606.1, read on the forward strand.
AACCGGTAATGAAATTGTAGGCAGTCTTGGAAGATGTTAGTTATCTAGCCCCATTCCAATCTGACCTCTGACCTGTTCACAAGACCCAATTAGACTCAGTTGCCCTGATGGGTGGTGTAGTGTGACCCTCATAATTCTGTTTGATACCTCCTTGGCTTCTGAGAACATTCCCACCAAACTTTGTATCTTCTTGGACTGGCTCCATGAGTTGGCCATTGGAGGCACTATGTCTCAGTGATTCCACTCTTATTTCAGAAAGCAACATTATTCCTCCATTCCTTGGCAACAGACCTATGAGGTTCTGGGGGTTATCACCTTGTCCACTATGTTGCTCAGCATCTGGGGGGGGGGGGTTGTGCGAGCATTAGCATGCAGGTAACACACAGTTCTGTGTGGGCCTTCTTGTGAGGCTGTACAGTCCTAGACCCAGTGCTGGGCTGGATGAGTCCCACTAAACTGATGCTGAATCCTAGCAAGATGGAAGCCCTGTGGGCGAGCGATTCTAAAGGCTGAGAGAGGCTTATCACCTATTCTGGATGGGGTGTCACTTTTTTTGAAAGATCAGGTCAAGCATCTGGGAGTATGGGAGTGCCTTTTACCAGCTTCCACTGATACTCCAGCTACAGATTCCCCTGGGCAGCGGGGCAGCAGCATAGGCACTAGAAAATTCAGACCTGGGCTGCTACAACATGCGCCGTGTGGAGGCACCTGAAGGCTGGCCTGGACAGCACAACATGTGCAAAATGCATCATTTTTGGCAATTGTCAGGAGCTGTCCCTTTCCTCATGCTGAGAGCTGACTGCATAGTCACTATTTTCAACTAGTTTTCCGACTCGTGTATTGCGTCGTTAACAGTGTCTACACTGAGCCCTAAACACTTTATACGTCATACCAGTGTATAAAGTTCTGAACAATTTTGGGTCCAGGATTCATGTGTGAGTCCCCTCTCCTTACCAACTGGCCCAGTCACTGAGGTCATTAGATCAGGTTCTCCTGGTGGTCCTCCAAGAAGCCAAGGCCAAGCTGGACCCATCCAGAGCAGATTCGTCCACGTGGTGGCTTCTTCTCCATGAAATTCCCTGCCTTTGAAGATGAGAGAGGTTCACTGCTTTTCTTCTGGCACCGATTTTTATTTTAATAAATTTTACCTGGATGACCAGCCAGGTTAGTTGGTCGGTCGGTCGGTCTGTCTGTCCCCAACCCCTCCCTCTCTCTTCTTTATTCCTTTTATCTTTTATTGTTCACTGTCCTGGAAATTGTTTAGATATGCAGCAGTGTATAGACACTGGAAATAAAGTAAAAGAATTCCTGAACCAGTTGTGTACAAAATGTATACATTTTGAAAAATGCACAATAAATAGGTCTGAATTTGCGGAAGGAAGGAAGGAAGGAAGGAAGGAAGGAGGGAGGGAGGGAAGGAGGGAGGGAGGGAAGGAGGGAGGGAAGGAAGGAAGGTGATCTGATAACACTTGGGCTGCAACTTGGTGCAGAAAAAATGAGAATCTGAGTGGAATAGAGCTTGACAGATTCACCCATCCCTAACCAGAGGTGCCTTCATTACCTGAAATCCTGTAATTGGAAGTGGCAGTGATGGAAGTTGAGGGCTTTCCCACTCCAGTCACGTGTTCCAGGAATTAGCATTGTCCAGCTTACTGGGAAACATCTGGGCTCATGGAAACTCTTCCTCAGGTGTGTCATGTTGTAAAATCGTTCTACCTGTTCTTTTGTTGGTAGGAGTTCTTCTTAAAATGATATTTATAATGCACTGTATCAATCTAAAGTCCACTTTCTACATGGAGCAGCCAAGGCAACTAGCAACTAAGGATGACCAAACAACAATGATTTCTAAACTCATGTTGTTAACTGTTCTGGACATCCCAGGGATAGGACAAAAATGTGGGCTGTGACAAACAGTACTGCTCAGAGCGTCTCAAATCCCATCAACTTGTATCCCATAGAATGCATACAAGATCTAGTCAGCACAGTGTCAACATATGATTGACCAATGACAGTGTTGCTAGTTAGGCATAACTAGTCAAAAAGGAATTAGTTGAGATTTGCAAGTGCTGTATTTGCTAATAAATTTCAATTTGGTGGCCTTCCTCTTCCTCTTCTTTGGTGCATTTCTAGCCAAGCTTCAGGTTTATACCTTCCCCAAGGGGAGTTACAAGTTAATATAATATACAATTAACATTCTCAAATTGGAAATGACAGCAGAAAAAATGACAGCATTAGAATTCAGTTGCAGATATACAACACTTAAATGCTATGCCCATACGGAGCACATCCCCTGCCTATGTGCTTGGATTCTGTATTGCTCTGCAGTGGTCAACTTACATGTAGCAACAAGCCAGCATGGGTTCAGTTTTCTGTGGGATTTGTGGCACTGGCTACCATTCTAAAAATGCAACCCATGGTGGGAGGCCTGCTGTGGCTTGGAATTATATGTGAACCAAACTAGGTAGGTTGCTGGAGTAGTTAACAAACCACCCAAAATCTACGGGTTGTTTTAGGGTTGCAGGGGCTTTGCTAACTAGGCCAACATTGCACCTGGCTGGATTTGCCCATGATGGCAAGCCATGGCGCACATGCTTGCATTTTAAAAGTGGCCGCCAGCCTGTGATTACAACCTTTGTGAAGAAATTAAGCCATAGTAGCTTGCCCTTACAAGCAAACCAGCATGGTATGTAAACCTACTTTCCTAGTTAGGGGAACACTTCATGCACCTGAGGAAGTGGGGTATGACCCACGAAAGCTCTTGCCAACTTAGCATAGAAACATAGAAACAAAGCAAGTCAAAAGGGACCTCCAGGCCATCTAGTCTGACCCCCGACTCCAGCTGGCTCCACTCATGACATGCCTACCATGTGCATGTCCAGCCTATCCTTGAACACCCTCACCGACGGGGCCTCAACCACCTCCCATGGAAGCTCATTCCATACCCTCAGGTTCCTAACTGTCAGGAAGTTCTTCTTGGCATCTAAATTGAACCTTGGTTCCCTGAGTATGTAAGTATTTAAGGCATCTCAAGAGTTTTTGTTGCTTTGCTGCTGGAATTACCCCCTTAATTTTGATTTTAATATCCAATTTGGAACTCCTTCCCCCATCCTTTGATGCACAGCCATCTTCTCCAGGTCTCCAGGTTGCCCTTCTGATTTCACATAATTTTTTCATGCTTCCCAAGATGCATTAGGCTTAAACCAAGTAGCAGGTCTTCTTCCTCTTCCTCTTCAGGTCTTCTCAGTCATGTTCTTTTGAATCTATTCACTGAAAATCAGACCACATCTTCCCAGGAGGCTTGCTCTGATCCTCTTGACAATCACTGTGTGTGGAAGGGTAAGCATAGGATGAAAGTGAAAATGATTTGAAAGTCACGGAAGAGATCAGTAAGACTAGGTTAGCTCTGGAACGTCAAAACTGACATGGCTCTCAGGTTGAGTACAATATGGATGTTGATTCTCCAGTAATGGTTACAGCAGCTTCTTGGAAAGATTTGTAGGGATGTATGAGAAATTCATGTCAGCTCTTTTTTCATCTGGGTTTACTCAGTTTGCACCTTCCAAATCAAACAAGAACTCAACTTTGATTTGTGAATCCAAAAACACTGTTCAACAGTGTGTGTACATTTGTAAAATCTGCATGACATATGTGTATTTTTGAAAAATATACTCAAACAAGCTTTAATTAATGGGAGAAGAATGCATACATTTCAAAGATGCACATAAATCAAGAGCCAGTGTGGTGTAGTGGTTAAGAGCAGGGGATTGGGACTTAGGCGATCTGGGTTCGAGTCCCCACTCAGCCATGGAGCCAACTGGGTGACTTTGGGCCAGTCACAGACTCTCAGCCCAACCTACCTCACAGGGTTGTTGTTGTGGGGATAAGATGGAGGAGGAGAATGGTGTAAGCTGCCTTGAGCCCTTTGTAGGAAAAAGGCAGGATATAAATCGAAAAATAAATAAGAAAAGAAAAGAAAAGGATAGGTACTTTTGGAAAAATATGCATGGAAATGTGCATTCATGTGAGGAGTGGGAAAAAATGAAAAAGCTTCCAATCTGAGGTGGACTTAAATTGGAATGAGTTTTGAAATGGAACTCAGAAAATTTTGTTTCAAGTTTTGCTGATATGCACATCTCTCGAGATTTGTAGGCATTTTGGAATATGGGAGCTGCTGTTCTGATTGGCAGCAGCCAGCCTTTCTGCCTGACGACTGGTAGAACAATTCACTCTGCTGAAGTTTTGTTTTTACACAGATTCATTGGAAACAAACAGAAAACTTACATCACATAGGGGAAATTCACAAAGAAAACTATGCACATTTTAAACTGCACATAAACATGATCTAAGTCAATGGGTGCATGCTATAAAAGTGCATATACTTGGTAAAACAGGCACAAGAATGTAAGGATTTCTTTCCAGGAAAAAAGATCCTCAGGAAACAGAATAGAATGAGCCTGGTGGTAGAAAAATATGCCTCTTGATTGGTTCAACCCTGACAGGTCTGCTACCCAATCCCTTTAAAACAGAGAAACTGGAGATCATCTGTCTGTAATGCCAGTCTTCTAACACCGTATTGTGGTCCATTTTATTTCTTTTCATGGTATTTCCCCAAACTTCTTGATGTTCCTCATAAGTACAGATTTGTCCACCCAGCCCATTACAAGTGTATTCTGATTTTCAACTGGCAGCAATAAATTCTTAGGTGGAGGTTTTTCCACCCAAGGAACTCAGGGGAATTTAATCTAGGACATTCAGCAGGCAGGGTAGGGGGTCTGAATGAAATGGGTGTTTTATTCATGAGCAACTCAGAATACTCTCCTGGGTCCTTGGTACTAAAGAAGGAGAAACACCACTGAGAAATCACCTTACAGGAAGCCTTAACCTCATCTGATCCAAAGGGAAAGTGAGATTCTCTGCACTCTCAAAACTCAAAATTTGGATAACACTTTAGAGAGTTTGATGCAGCTTCTTGAGTGATTATAAACTAGGATTGTTATTCTCTCCATAATGCTAAGGTAAGGCAAAGAGGCTGAGCCTTGCTTAGGGCAGAGCTGGGGAAAATATGACCTTGGGATGTTGTTAGATGCCTTTTGCCATCAGTCCAAGGAAGCATATGCTGGGCAATGGACAATGATAATGGGATCTGTAGTATGATGACACCCGGAAGGTCACTGGTACTTCACCCTTGGTCTAAGCCTAACTGATGGATTTGTGGCAATGACAAGATTTCAACTGGGGATGTCTTGGTTCTTTCCATCTCTGAACTACCATCAGTAACGTATTTTCGGAAAAGGTGCGTATTTAGGAAGCAGGAAGGACAACCTTTCTGGATGCAGATATGAGTAGGGGAAAGCCAAGCATTCTTTTCTCCTAGTGCGATAATTTTTCTCCTAGTAGGATAAATAGTTTGGCACTTGAGAAAACTGCCTCTTCTTTAGACATGGCTGTGAGAAGCCCCCAAAGTTGGATTCTTAGTGTTTTCTCAGAAAACTTTGCCGGTATCTTGACAAATTTCTCTTTACATCCTCTCCCTCCATGCCCCCTGGGATCTTCTATATGGAATCAATTTTGTGAACTTTGTGGCTTGTGAAATACAAGCAAGTTTTTATGGCCCTCCATTGCAAACTTCCATTTTTGAAGTGTAAATACTTGAAAGGCTATGATGAAACATGTCCCTGCTTGATACAACTAAGCCTCTGCATGCATCAATGGTAAACAAAGTGGACGAGAGGAGGAAAGCTAGAGTTGAGCAGTTCAAGAGCATTAAACAACAAAGGGGTTCACTTCAGCATGGCAGATCCGATCTGATTGTTATGGCAGTTAATGGCTGCTGTAACTAGTTTGTGTTGTTTTCTTCTAGAATTAACTTGTAATATTTATGAGTCTGTTCCGTAACAATATAAAGAGGGCTTTCACTCAAATGCATGTTGTGTAACACTGTTGTACAATTTTATCTTTGGAGAACACTGTCTTCTATAATAAGGACATACAAAGAGGTTAAAAACGCACACATAAAACCCTGCGGTTTCTTCATCTGGTCAGATTTGCTTTCCGTCAGCAGTTCCCTGTCCAACAAACAAAACAAAAAGGCCTATCTCGAAATCATTTGATGAATCTTTTACATGGAAAGACTTTTCAAGGTGAGATCTTTCCTGGCTTAGCTGGAAGAAAGCTTCCCTCAACCCTTTGACACTTCAGATAGCTGAAGACAAATGTAGCTGAGCCAAAACAACTGGCAGTTTTGTTTTGAACTTTTCTGGCAGCATCAGGAAATCCCAGAACACAAAAAGCCCACCTTCTGTTTTGAACCATTTTCCAGCTCATTTTGAGAGAAAGTCATGCTCAGCCTGAGCCAATGAGTGGTGAGCCAGAAGTGTGCCTGCTGCTGAGTCTCTTCCCAGATTTTGCCACTCTGTTTACAGGCTGCAAAATTGGAGGGGCGGATTTGAACCTAAGGACCTATTTGGATTGGGATAAAACCTAGGGACATCCATCTCGCTAGTATTCATGGACTTCTTCTTGTGCTCATCCCAGTCTTAGAAACTGAACTGAGCCAAGAAGTCTGCAAGCACTCGCAGAACAAAGGTGCTGAGCTGGAAACCCTTTTCTGCGTCAGGCACAGCAGTGCAAAGACCACTGCACGTGTTGTAGAAGAGGGACACTGCTTGTGCAGTATGTGAGACTTGATTGCTGGGTGTGCTCACCAGAAATTCAGACTCAGGGCTGCAACAGAGTGGACCAGAGTCTGGGGAGTGGAGCCCAGGGGATCCAACAGATTCCTCACAGATCCCTAGTTATAATGACAGCCATGCAGGAACAGACTATTTATTATTTATTTATTAAAACATTTTTATGCTGCCCCATTCACCGAAGCCTCGGGGCGGCTTACAACAATAAGTTAGATCATTAAAATATATACATTAAAATAAAATACAAATATACAATATAAAATAAGCCGCCCTGGCCAGATAAAATTTAATAATATTAACATTTAAAATGCTGCTTAAATAAAAAGGTCCGTCTTTCCCCTGGTCACATAGGGGCCAAACAATTGTCTTTGAGAAACCCACAAATAGGACATAGGTAGAATAGTATCATCCTGGTCATGTTTCCACACCACTGGTAAAAAGACTGGGGATTTTGCTGGTGGACCATCCACTCTGCTGCCCTTCAGCCTCCCCATTTAAGCTGGTGAAAGTGGTCCTGGACTTCATATTGAGCTCCCTAGGGTGCTGAGGGGTCTTGGGTTCTAAGCTGCTCAGAATTTCATGGCCACCAAGATGACCATGTGGCAGCAGCTGTTGTGGTTTTTATTTTGCATATCCCCACTTTCTTTTCTTTTTTTAAAGAACTCAAGTCAGCTTACATCATTATGCTCCTCCCGTGTCCTGATCCAATGTACTGGGCCAATGCAGCTGGAGCATTGTGTTCATTTTCCTCCTCCCTCCCCCACAACAAGAGGGAAGTAGCAAGGTTGGAATCAGTGCAGCCGAGGGCCACTAGGATGGTGGCTGGTTTGCAGGGGAAGCCATATGAGGAGAGACTGAGGGAACTCGGCCTTTTCCGCCTTGAAAACAGGAGACTCAGAGGGGACCTGTTAGTGACATATAGGTATGTGAGGGGGTGTCATGCGGAGCTGGGTCGTGACCTTTTTCCCCTGTGGATGAGGACAGGATGCATTCCAGTGGAGTAAAGCTCAGGGAACCAACATTAAAGGTGAATGCCAGGAAGCACTTCCTGTCGGTTGGAACCCTTAGTGTACGGAATGGGCTTCCACAGGAGGTGGTTGAGGCCCCATTGGTGAAGGTGTTCAAGGATAGGCTGGACATGCACATGGTAGGCATGGGAGGCCTTTTCTGACTTGTTCTGTTTATATGTAGGAGCATGCATGACTAACCTGGTTTTTTGACCAGGCAGTAATGGTGACCTGAAACTGGAACAGATTAACACCTATTCATCTGTCATAGTTCATTTCCTATTAAGATCTTGGTTCTCGGCAGCATTTTCCTTCTGCAAGGGTGGGGTCCATCTTGGAAGGCTTATATATTCTGATGAATTTCAGAGGCCTCTGGGAGATTTTCCTGCTGGTATAGGTGGGATTTTCCTGCTGGTATAGGTGGGATTTTCCTGCTGGTATAGGTCCTGCTGATGCCCTGATTAATCTGTGGAATGATGAGATGACTAGAACAGTTGACATGATCACTCAAAAGTGTCCTTACCTTCTGAGCAGGACCTGAGAAGCTCCTTGATATATACTTGAACTAAGGGCAATGAAGAAAGAGGGGAGATTGTTAGCACTCAGGAGGAAGAAGACTCATGCTCAGTCTGATTGAACTCAGGATAGAGCTCAGTATTAAGCCTACCCTGTTATGGTAAAGGTGTCAAAGAGGGAATTCTGTCCCACCACTAGCCCAGCATCTTCTCAGTGCCATGCAGCAGAATTTTTCTGAGTGATTCTTGCCTTGTTAGATTCTTGTCCAGGGAGAGAGAAACCTTGGTAGTGTGGTGAGGTGAAGGTCAAGTTGCTCACCTGCATCATGACTTGGGAGATTTGAATAATAGAAATGTCCAGAGCAAAATCAGGATCAGGTTAAGTTTCAGTTGTTGAGATCTAAAGATGTGAATAAGGTGTTTGGCCAAGTCCAGATGACCACCCATGTGCTTGACCCTTGCCTAACCATGTGATATTACATTGAATAGGAAGGGAACATCTGGCTGGATCCAGGAGGTTGTCATTTCCTCCTTGAGAGATGGAGTAGAGGTGGCCACTTTAAAGAATACAATTATTATGCCATTCCTGGAAAAAGCCCAACCTAGACCCAGAAAATGTCAACAACTATAGACCAGTTGCTAATATCTCCTTCCTGGGCAAGTTGCTTTGGTGGGTGGTTGCCAGCCAAGCCCAAGCGCTCTTCAATTCAATAGATTGTCTAGGACAATCAGGTTTTAGATGTAGTTTTGGAAGGGTTGCCTTGATTGCCCTGCTTTGGAACATCAATTGCCTGGCCTGTTCAAAGTAGGGCACAGAGTGTGTTATCAGGGACTTTTGTTGTGAGAGGAACAAGGGGAGAGTGACCCTGCTGGTTGCCTTGGACCTCTCAGAGGATCTCAGTACTATCAAACAGGGCATCCTTCAGGATGGGTATCCTACTTGGGCTTACTGTTGGAGGTATTGCACTGCAGGGGTTTGACCTCTGCCCGAATAGTTGATTCCAGAAGGTGGTGCTGGGGGAGTGTTGGCAGTTATGCCACAGGACTCCATTGTTCTCACCCTGCTGTTTAACCTGGTGGTGGGGTGGGGAAGTTACCTGCTGAGGTCTATGTAGTATCTGGGCAACGCTCAGCTGCATCTCTCCTTTTCATCCAACCCAGGTGAGACAGTGGGTGTTCTGCACCATTGCTTGGGTACAGCACTGGACTGGATGAGGGCCAACTAACTGTTTCAAACCAGACAAGTTGGAGCTCCTGTTAGTGAGTGGTGCCTCTTCCTGGTTAAGTGATGTTGGACTTTCTCAACTTGGGGGATGGATTTTGTTCTGTCAACACTGCACTGGCATTGACTTGCTCTGATGCAAATCCAGCCAGCACATGGACTTCCTGTTTTAAAAATTGGCCACAATTTGCATATTAAAAAAGCCAGGGAAAATTGTGCAAAATGCAGGTCTCTGTCCACAATTTGCACAAATCTTTGCCAAATGCAAAGATCTATGAAAATTATGGCCTTGAGATAAGGTAGCATTGTATATTTGCCTTCCTTGCTCTGGTATTTTGTTGTAAGGAAGGAGCATTGAGCCACAGTAGAGCCAGTAAAGAGCACTGCAGCTGGGACCTGATGAAACCGAACCGATATACTGGCCTAGCATCAGTACAGCTAACCCCAGCAAAAACAGGATCATAACTTAATAAAAACACCATCAGTCTATTAGACCCTATTGACCCACCTTTGCCATCCTCAGAATGCCATGCTTGCCTTCACCCCAGATGTTAAGAAGCACTTCAAGCTTCTCCTTTCTACCACACTGAAAAATCTGCAGTTCACTTTAGCCTTCCCACTTCTCACTTGTATCTCTTCTGGACAAAGACCACCTTTTCTGACTGTCTCTTCTGCCCAGGTGTTGGCAAATGCGACATTTTCTTTCAGCTTCCCCTGCTCTGGATTTTCATGGACTGGGGCCACTCATCAATATTCTTTCATTTTGGTTGGTCCTTTTCGCTTTCAAAATGCATCTCCCCTTAGGCTCCGACAGGGATGTCCCTGTGTGCAAATGGCTATGGAGTCAAAACCAGTCATTTGCCCTGGAGAGTATGAAGCCTTTTGATGTGTTAGCAGATGTGCTGCTTGGCAGCTGACTTCAGACATTTCACACACCTTATTATTTCCAGCACATTCTTTCCCTTTCTTCCTCTTGTTCTGTTTCCTTTTTCCTCCCGAGTGCGAAGATGAATCAAACAGAGAAACTTCTCCCTTTCAATTGCATCACATTTTCTGTTATCTAGGTGCCCTCTAATGGCATTAATAAAACTGCTCCTGCGTCTCACAAAGGGGAAGGTAGCCATTGGGCCCAGGCACGGGTGCAGCATGGCTGGATTGGAATGTTGCCGTCTGGACGTTTTGCGGGCTGCGTGTTATCTCTCTCTCACCTTTTTTGACTCCAGAATAAATTATGCCTTTGGCAGAGTAGTGCAGGCAGAGAACAATGGGTGAAAAATGAAATCCTAAAGCTCTGCTTGTTTCATATGAAAACTGCATCTTGGCCTTTATGTCCTAATCTACTTTTATTCCTCACTTCATTATAAAAAAAAAAAAAAGTTGGGGATAGAATGAATATATATGTGAAATGACCTTTTCTCAGTCGAAGCACACAAAATGCCTAGGCTTAGCTGTTCACCAGACTTACTGTTAGCATAAGCAAAAGCCAGTCTTTGATTCTGCCTTCATACCAACTCTAGTTACCCTGTAAGGTTATGTGACCAGGGGATTAGTGCAGAAGAAGCCAGGATTGTGAGGCATCCCTTCCTTCCCAGGGGTCCAAGGAACGGAAGCATCCCTTCCTTCTCGGGGGTCCAAGGAACGGAAGCACCCCTTCCTTCCCGGGGGTCCAAGGAATGGAAGCACCCCTTCCTTCCTGGGGGTCCAAGGAACGGAAGCACCCCTTCCTTCCCAGGGGTCCAAGGAATGGAAGCATCCCTTCCTTCCCAGGGGTCAGAGGTACGGAAGCATCCCTTCCTTCCCAGGGGTTCAAGGTACGAAAGCATCTCTTCCTTCCCAGGGGTTCAAGGTACAAAAGCATCTCTTCCTTCCCAGGCATCCAAGGTACAGAAGCATCCCTTCCTTCCCAGGCGTCCAAGGCTACGGAGTCCTTCAACAAGCCGAAGAGCCTTTGTGAGCCTTGCCTGCCTCGGCTTCTTCTCCTATAAGAGTATTCCTTAGAAGTATCTATACCTCTGGCTCACTCCTTGGTTCTTTGCATGGAGTAAATATTGTTAGCAATAAATAAATTAGTCTATGCCAGCTTGGTAACATTGTGATGGATATGAAAAGGCTCGCATCAGTGCTTTTAAAAACCCTGTTTTTTGGAACGTTCCCCTTGGATATATGTGATGGTGGGTTTGTTGCTGTTACGTGCTACCAAATCATCTCCAACTTATGGTGGCCCTTTGAGTGAAAGCCCCACAGGCTGTCTGATCTTTGGCGGCTCTGCTGAGCCCTTGTAACCTCAAGGCTGTAACTGCCTTTATCAACTTCATCCATCTCACAGTTGGGCTTCCTCTTCTTCTGCCTTCAACTTTCCCTACCATGATTGTCTTTTCTGGGGAGTTTTGCCTTTTCATCATGTGTCCAAAGTAGGACATCCTTGTCTTCATTATTTTTGCTTCTGGGAAGAGCTTTGGCTTGCATTGAGGATAATGGGTTTACTCATCACTAAAGAGGGAAGGAAAACTACTTGCAAAGGAAGGAAAGAAAGCTCAGTCTTCTCCAAGCATTGCTTCTCATCAACGTTATACCTCAAAATGACCGAACGATCCAGCTGCTCTGGGGGAGAATAGGAAGCTTCTCTGTCTTTCTTATATGGTGTCTCAGCTGGACCACTTACACAATTTCCCTTCTAGCCATTACCTGAGGAATTTTCACAAATGAACAGCCCAACATAGGAATGCAGCGAACCACTGCCCCCAGCCTAGTGTTCTCCAGCTGTCTTGGTCTTGAGCATTCATCAGTCCCAGCCAGCGTGGCCAATGATCAGGAATTCTGGGAAGTGTAGTCCAAAACATCCTCAAGGCAACAAACTGATGAAGACTACAATAAACCCCCTCCCTCCCCTTCCTTCCACATCACCTACATTTTCTCCCGACAATCTGAGTTTAGCCTGTGCAGGGGTGCAAAATGGGTGACATGGATACATGGCACAGATATATCATGAAATCAAATTGCAGAATCTGCATGACACCAGCAGTACCTGAAGGGGACGGGACAAAATGAATGGACATGAGTCCTTTGGCAGGTGGAACAGGACAGTCTCTGAGAGCAGAGAGAAAGGACAGCTATGATGCTTTTATGGAAGGTGTAGACACGAAGCGGAAATGCAGAGGTAAGCATTTATGATAATCCTCAAATCTTATCCTTACTCAGCAGATAGAGTTCTTTTGGAATATTCATTAATTGTTCACTTTCCAAACTAGCAGATATAATCAATACCAGTGACTATAATACCAGTAACCAGCAAGTACCTGAGTTTGATCTGGTGGATCCCATGGTAGTTTCACAGCTGCTGTGAGCCTCCTAGGTTAGATAAGGGTTAGGGTTAGGTTTAGGGAAGTTCTGACTTGCTTTGATCTAGAACGGGGTCCTCGAACTTTTTCAACAGGGGCCAGTTGAAAGGCGGCAGCGGTGGGCTTGGGCCAGTGGGGCACGGAGGCCCACGGGTGCGGTCCGATGAGGCAGGGGCGGCAGCGAGCACCTGTGCTGTGGCGATGGTGGCAGGCACACATGCGGGGAGGTGGGGGTGGGCGCGTGCGGCGAGGCGGCGGCTTGCTTGCTCGGAAACCTCCGAGCGAGTCCAAAATGATCTCCGAGTGAGCAAGTCGAGCGGTGGCGGGTGTGAGCGTGGGCGCAGGGAGTCCAGGACCTCTGAGGCAGGCCGGATAAATGGGCATTGCAGTCCAGATCCGGCCTGAGAGCCATAGTTTGAGGACCCATGATCTAGAACCTACTTGTCTTTCTGTCAGTCCTGGACAGTCACAAAGCTGTTAAGCACCATGCTTCAAATGCAGCTATTTGATAGTATAAATAATCTTGGCCTCGGTATTCAGTGTTACAGCCATTCACTTGATTATCTTTTAGTTCCTCCATTGCTGCTCTTCTAAGTCTCAGTCTTCTTCAGATTTCTTGGATGCAGTCTCCATTTGAATGAATGATTGAGCCAAGGTATTCAAAATCCTTCACAATTCTTATTATTAACAGTAAAGTTCCATAATTCTTCTTTAGTCATATTTTTGTTTTATATTCAGCTGTGGTTCTGCTTTTACACTTACTTTCTTCCACTTTTATCAGACGTTGTTTCATGTCGTTGCTGAAATGCAATGAACTGAAAAATATGATATCACCTACACTGGACACATCATAGACAAAAAATGCTAGTTTTGTCATTGATTTGAGTTCAGTAGGAAATTCCTTGAAGCATGCATATTTCTTAGTGGTTTAAAAGGTTTTGAACTCACAATTCAGGGCATTCTGCCTCATGAAATGGTTTTCCACTAGTGATGCTGCCGAATTGTATAATTAGTGCAGTGCATTGGTTGAAACTTATGAATTCGTAATGGGTGTGTTTGCAGTGAACTTGGATCATTCTCTTATGAATTCATTGTTAATTTCGGAAGAGATCAAGAGCTTTGGTGTACATGCAGTTTGCATCTCAAGGAAAGCATTTCTGGGCTGAATTGGTTTCTTGCAGGAGGATATATACGGATGTCACATCAACCCTTTAGGGGAAGGCTGCCTTTGGAACTCTTTCCATGGAACAGTCACATCTGAAGCTCCTAAGGTGCAGTTTGATATTATTCATGTGCAAAATATACACAGAATGAGAGATTAAAGGGTAACTCTAAGGGTGCTCAAGAAGAGACTGGACATGCACATGATAGGCATGTCATGAGTGGAGCCGGCTAGAGCTAGGGGTCAGACTAGATGGCCCGGGAGACACCTTTTGAATCACTCTGTTTCTATGTTTCTAACTCTTATCTGAGATAATACAGATGAATGAGCAACTTTCCAAGAAATTAACACATTAATTTGGGGTAGGTGCAGCCTTAGCTACTCCCACTGCTGCAAAAACATGAGCATCCATATGACAGCTACATACATGCACAGCTATAGCTGCAGTACCTAAATGATGGTAAAGCACTCTATATGAACTTGGGTAGCAGTGAAGAAGCCATGCGTATTTCCCTAGAACGGGTGTTCCACAAATGAGGGGCCACCACAGAGAAAGCCCTGCCTCAAGTGGTGGCTAGCCAAATGGCTCTTGCTGGTGGGCCACAGAGTAGCTTCTCTGAAAATGATCTTAATACCTGGGCAGACTCACACAGGCGTAGCTGGTTCTTCATATAATGTAGGCAGAAATTGTCCTCCGTCCAACAAGGGCACGCTGGTGCTCCATCTCTGGTGCTCCAGGGCACTTCACAGAATGTGATCGGACAACTCCCGAAGCAGCTGGCACTCTGAGTGGCTTGGCATTCTGAAACACAACCCAAGCCAGGCAGCAGAGGAAAAGGAGGGACGTGCAAGCACACGGTATGCAGGTCTGTTCTTGCTCATTGTCCGTCTGTTTGCTTAGCTACTCGTTTCATTTCTCTGCTGCCTTTCTGCAACCAAATAAAAAAGCTGCGATTTTTTAAATAATGAAATGAAGTCATAGTAAAAGATTAATAGCAAAAGCTGGAACAGCATTTTCAAGAGCCAGCACACTGGCAGTAAAAGCCAGGTGATCATGGCACTGCTGTCTCTTCTGCCACACATGCTGGGTTCATTGCAGGATGCCAAGGGGACTAGGGAGCTGTTCAGGCAGAGATGAAAAGAGGGATTTGAGGGCAATAAGAGAGATAGCCTTGCAGGGGGGCATTTTGGGAAGCCATTCCAAGCATAAGGGAGGGAAAGGGGGAGAAGGTTGAGATGTCTGAGGGAGCAAGAGACCCTGGGATGCCATTTATTAAATCTGATATGGAGGCTTCTGGGAAGAATGTTTGTACTGGCTGTCCCATCACTGATTCACATTGTTGGCCACAAGGAGTCCAGATCTTGGAACACTTGGCCCAATTAAGCACAGCAAGGTTGAGAGACTGAGCAAGGGTCTTGATTCTTGAGAATAAGTTTGATCACAGAAAAATGGCAATCGACTCTGGGGGCATGGTGGGAGCCGGTTTTATACCCTGTATGACCAGGTAGCAAAAGCAGCTGCTTATTGGGTAGAAATTCCCACCAGAATTCCTGGCTGGAACAGTTGAATCGATGTGATCTCTATGTATACCCAAGAGGATGGGCTACCTGAGCACTGAGGTGGGGGCTTTTGGGTGGGAGATTGCTCAGTCTCTAGCCAGTAGTGATTCCGTGACTGGGCTGTAGGTTCTCTATTGTTGCATTTATGCTTGGGATGAGACTAGCCAGCTTCTGCCTAATGCTGGCCAGTCAGGTACGTCCTACAACATCAAAGTCCCATCCAGTCAGTCTGTTCAACAGGGCTTAGCTGAACATTGTGTTGTGTACTTCTAGCTGCTCAAGGCTGGGCAACTTCTACAGCTCTGGATGTTCTGGATGGCCTACAACAACCATGACACCTTGCCATTGGCTATGCTTACTAGGATTGATGGGAGTCATAGGCCAAAATATCTGAAGCATCACAGGTTGCCCATCTCTGAGCTTTATGCACACCACTAATGCATGTGGACAAGGAAGAAATGTGATGCATTTGAAACATGGTGCTGGAGGAGAGCTTTGCTAATATCCTGGACCACCAGAAAGATGAACAAGCGGGTCCTAGATCAAATCAAGGCAGAGCTTCCCCTGGAAGCAACAATGACAAAGCTGAAGCTGTCATTCTGTGGAAGCATCATGAGAAGGCAAAACTCCTTGGAGAAGACAATCATGGCAGGGAAAGTCATAGACAAAAGAAGAAAAGGAAGAGCACATAAGAGGTGGATTGACTTCATGGAGGAAGAGACAGCCTGGAGATGACAAGAATTAAATAAGACTGTCACAGTTAGGACATTTAGGAGATCTTTCATTAATAGAACCACCATAAGTTGGAGATGAGTTGACAGCACACAACAGTGACTCCTTCCTTCCTTCCTTCCTTCCTTCCTTCCTTCCTTCCTTCCTTCCAACTGAAGTATATTTCTTTAATGTTGCATCCATAATACCTATTTTATGACCAAGTCCTGGAATGCAGGGATGTATAACAACTCCATTTATATAAGAATTTCATTTTGTTTTATATTTACTCCATTCACAACCTGAATAAGAGAAGGAGCACATTTTCCAAGGGTGTGTAGGTGGGTGGGGAACTTGCATGGCCCAGAGCTTGTACTCTTGTTCAAAACATGCAAACATTAGAGAAACGTACGCACTAAACACATATATTTTAACTACATATGCAGAAACTCCCATAGACAAATTTCTATGCATGTTTGGTGGGCATATGAATATATGAATTAATAAATAATAAATATAAAAACTACACAACCAAAACCATGTATTTTCCATCTGAGTGAAAATAAAACTGGAATTGAAAATGGGAGTAAAATGGTCCAGTCACTTTGGGTGCAATGTTATGCATATTTAGATGGGGGGGCGGGATACCCAAAAAACAGGAAAACACCAATCACCAAGGACATTTTTTTTTGGCTTCAAAGTGCCTAGAATTGTTTTCTTACTTGTTAAAGGTAAAGGTAAAGGTTTCCCCTTGACATTATGTCCAGTCATGCCTGACTCTAGGGGGCGGTGCTCATTTTCATTTCCTAGCCGAGGGAGCCAGCATTTGTCCACAGACAGTTTCTGTGGCCATGTGGCCGGCATGACTAAACACCGAAGTGCACGGGACGCTGATTCAAACCGGTGACCTTTCAATCAACCAGCCCAGCAGCACAGCGGTTTAAACCACTGTGCCACCTGCAGTCCCTCTTACTGTGTTATGACCAACAAAAAGCTAGATTCAACAGCTCTTCTCAGTGGGTGATTCTAGAAGTATGGAATGGCGGATCATCATTAGGTAGCCATGATAAGCAGACCTGTAAAAGGGACTTTTCGCCCTTCTTTTTTGAAGTTGAATTATAGTGTTGACATTTGGTATTTCAGTTCATCTGCCAGCTCCTTTGCCTCTGTCTATTGTACAGAACAGCCAGGCAATAAATTAAAGAGGACTTTTTCTACCCCAAATTTTTCTTCAGAAAAGAAAGATTTCTTTTTTCTCAAGGAAAAAAAAAACCCAGAAAAAGTTAGCAACTTTGGGTTGACAGGAGCTGAAACTGCAGCCTTTCTTAGTCTTAAAAGTTGTCATCTAGTGGAGTTAAAACAGTGTTGCATGTACTGATGCTTGATGGAGAACTAGTCTTTTGTTTCCTTTTATACATTTTATGAGCAATAATTTTTCTTTTTAAAGGCAATTGAGTTATATATACTGTGAGTCTGATGATGCCAGCGTTTATCACTATGGGTAACAGGGGGTTTAAATTGGCAATGCATGGAAGAGAAACATGAAATAATGAAAATCCATTTAGGTATTCAATTATTAAACTTTGAACAAGGCATAGTTTGGAAACTGATGCACAAACACAGAGAAAGTGTAGATTCTTAGAACTTTTTCCCTCCTACCTTTCCCCTGCCTACCTTTAAGTAAGCTTAGGACAAGGTACATCTGTTTATCTCAGTTTATGTTTTCATCACCTTTGTGATTTAGATAATGTTGAGCAATGTTTACTTTGCTTGGGACAAACTAGGAGGTTGCTTCCACTATAACAACTGTATGCTTTATACCTGGGTGGTGGACCCTGGACCAAATTCAGTTTCACAGATGCTATTGGCTGCATCCCAGAGGTGGGTGGGGCTTGAGACAAAGGGGTGGGGCCAAAGGAAGATGCAATGAGAGCATCATACAAAACATCCTAGCACTGTCGTAGCTTAAACTCTTACTGCAGCCTTAGGAGAAGCATTTTAGGATGCAGGGGGTGGGGGCTGCTTCCAAGCTAGGAAACCGAGAAAGAAGCAATTGGGAGCTGGGGAAACGATGGTGGAGCTGGGGGAAGTGGATGTAGTCATTGGGACTGGATCGGGTTCAAGGTGGACCAGACTTGTCTCTTGGGTCTGAGATTTCCCACCCCACTTTATGCCGGCTTAGTGGTGCATTGGCTTGCCTTGAGGTGGGATAGGCCACCAATGTCGTGCCTAATCACTCGGAGGAGTCGTTAGCACTTGTAAGAGAGAGAGAAACTCCCAGTGAAAGTCAGGCTTTAGAGCAAGAGGATTTCTACTTAGAGCAAGAAGGCTTTCTCTGAGGTGGTGCCCCATTTGTGGAATGCACTACCCAGAGAGGTCCACCTGGCACCGTCATTATTTGTTTTTCGGTGCCAGGCCAATACCTTTTTATTCAAACAGTATTTTAATAATGTAAACAGTATTTTAATAATGTTTAATATTTATATATCTTAATTGTGCAGCCAGTGTGTTTCCAGGTTTTAATTGTAATTGTAATTGTTTTATTTATTTATTTCTGGGAGCCATCCCAAGGCTATGGAGCAAGGGGACGGCATATAAAAACTTTAAATAAATAATTAATAAATAAATACTTGGTACCCAGAGCACAAACACCCCCTCCCCCCCGCCTGACTGACGAAGTTTTTGTCCAGTCTGCGGAACATGCTCAGCAGGCCGTGGGACGACCCGTTGCCATGGAGAATGCCCAGCTGAGGAGAAGACTTTGGCATTTGAGCCAATTAGAAGAGAGACAAAGTCAAAGAAGGAGGGAGAAGTGTTTCTCTAGCCTTCGTGGGGAGGGACATACACATAGGGTTAAAAGTACGTCATACATCTGAGATAGGTCAGAAAGGAGGGCGCAACTGTGTTGCTTAGAACTACCATCAACGGTTCCTGTACTATTCATCACCTGTGTATCTTGAAGTTGTTTAGAATAAAAGGCTTTAAACTCTTATTGCCTGTATCTGTGTGAGTAATTAGGAAGAGTGTTCCGGCCGCACGACAACCAAGGTGCTAAGACCTAGCAGGGTATAAATGCTGGGGACTGATTTCTTGAGCCAGAGCAGGGGCTCCCTGCTGGCATGGACAAGAAACCCATAAAGAAGCAAGGTAGGCTATTGGCTGCAGCACCACAGATAGCTTTGCTTGCTCCAACATGGACGGGAAGTGAACTGATATTTTTCAGCCTCTGCCCCCTCCCCTATGTTTATGCAGAGCTGGTCTGAAGATTGGCGTGTCTCCTTCAACACATGGCCTCCTGCCTGGTGTGCTCTTGGGGCAGCTGGACTAGTGTGGAGATGCTTGGACCTTGGGAGTTGGAGAAGATACCTATGATGGTCCTAGCGATGGTGATATTTGCCCTGGTGCTGTGGGATCAGTGCAGCAGGCTCTTTCCTGCCATCTTCAAGTTCAGATGGCTCCAGATCTCCAACCTCAGGCTTATAAGACCCTATGTCGCCTCCTCAGCCAACTTCTGTCTTGCTGACTTGCTGATTAAAATATTGATCTTTTCCTTTTGACATTCGGTATATTGGGAATATTCTGTTTTTGTGGTATTAGTGCATTTGTGCCCTGTTGTATGAATAGTTTTGTCTTTATGAATTGTAGTGTTTTATGAATTGTTGTGAACTGCACAAAGAGTTCTGGGATTGTTGTTATTGTGCAGGGGACGGGAGCAAATTTGAGCAATGCAGCCCCACCACAGTCTCTTGCCATTCCTATGTCTAAGGATGAGGCAAACATGCAGCTCAGATTTCTAAACAGTTCAGGGAGCTTGCCTGAATGAAAAGGACATCCCACTGTAGAAGCTTCCTCTCCATTTGTGGAAGGTACTGAGAATATTGATGAAAGGGGACAGCTACTGGACTCGTTGTCACTCTGCACTCAAGTGTTAGATGGATGTAGAACACCCAGATTGGGGCAATTTCTCAAGGAGATCTCATCCAGTTAATTCAATTTTGCTTTTTCCTAGGGATGCATGTGGTTTGTTCAGTCCGTTCCACTCGTGTTTCCTGGTTTGACAGGCATCTTCCCTTTCATCCCACATATTAATGGAACTGCATTTTATTTAGGAACATAGGGGGATTTCATTCTATGTGCACTCATGCGCTTTACTGTGAGCGTGCATTAAATGTGAAGTTGCAGAAATCTCCCAAAGTAAAACAAACAACACCCTGCGTGTCTTAGAACCTGTAGAGTTCAGAAAAGATGGTCTGCTGTGGAATCCACAGGTCGGATTTGTAGAAATCTGAGCTCTTTTGAATCGATTGCAGGTTTTTCTGACATCTCTGCCTTCTCCCTCATTAAAGTCAGTCTGGCTCCCTCCGTCCTGTCCTCCCTTCCTCCCTTCTCTCTCTTTTATTTCTACCCATCTGTCTGTCCATCATCCATCCATCCATCCTTCCTTGAAATCTCAAGTTCTTTCTATCCATAGATGAAGAAATTTGAAAGTGTGGGTAACTTCCAATTAAGGCTGAATTTTTCACCCATATGTTCTGATTAAATGTAATATTTAATTACATTTACCCAGCATGAAGGCCACCAGGTTCTACCTGGCCATCAAAATAGAGAAGAAGTCTGGTAACCATATATGGCCTCCCTCCCCTTGAGATCGGTGGCAGAGGCCCTTCTCCGGGAACCCTCTGTGAAAGATATTAGGAGGGTGAGTACCCAGAGGAGGGACTTCTCTGCGGTGGCACCCAATCTGTGGAATGCGTTCCCCAGAGAGGTCCACCTGGCACCGTCGTTATTTGTTTTTCAGCGCCAAGCTAAGACCTTTTTATTTAAAAGTTATTTTAATTGTTAATTATTGATTGTATTTATTGGGGGTTTTATGCTTGTGCCGAGATGTTTATGGATTTTTATGGCTAATTATATGATTGTTTATTTATTTTGTAAGCCACCCCAAGGCTTTTTGCGACTGGGGCGGCGTAGAAATGGCCTAAACATACATACATACATACATACATACATACATACATACATAAATAACCCTAATTCATTAGTGGCATCTTTGAATACAGAATTCAGACCCAGACTTTTGAGAGCAAAGCACTCAAAGCCCTGGACCTGGATGAACCCTTCAGTATTGATGAATGAACCCTTCAACCCTGGATGAACCCTTCAAAGCCCTGGACCTGGATGAACCCTGGATGAACCCTGACAGTCAGGACCCCGAGGGTGTGGAAAGGGCTTCCACGAGAGGTCGTTGAGGCCCCATTGGTGAGGGTGTTCAAGGATAGGCTGGACGTTCACATGGTGGGCATGTTGTGAGCAGAGCCGGCTGGAGCCGGGGGTCAGACTAGATGGCCCGGGAGACCCCTTCTGGCTCGCTCTGTTTCTATGTTTCTATGTATTCAGTTCCTCAGGATTAAGCACTGCCTCACATATGGGGCACTGAGGGCCCTGTCCACTGAACAGGAGCATCCTTGTGGGCATTCAGCAGACAGGGACAACTTTGGGGCATTCGGTGGACAGAAGGAGGAGCAAGGAGGTGAGGATTACCTTGGTGCTCCACCTGCCCTGCAAAACACGCGAACAGCTGATGTTGGCCAGCGAAATGTTTCACAACGGCCGATGAGGAGAGGAACCAAAGGCACCACTAGGATTCCTTAACGGTTGGCAAAGCCTTGATCCCTTCTACCTGCCGCTAGAATACCTCAACAGTGCTGACCCCCGTCAGCTGCAGGGTGAGGAGAGAGTGCCTGAATGTGGAGCCCCAGGTCTCACCTTGCAGTACTTCTTGGTGGTCAGAGCTGGGACTCTAAATTATCCCATGGCCATCTGAACAGCATCCGGGGGCCACGCGACTGCATGCTTGTTCAATTTTGGTTATCAAAACTGAACTGAACTGGACTTCTCAGCCATTTGTATCACAGGGCTAGTCTATATGAGTACGTGTGATATTGTCTGATTTCTCAGCAGCCTATTGAAGAGGAAAAGAAGGTTGCTAGGCTTGAGGAGGGAATGGCAGTTCAGGCAGTTACAAACCACATTTGTGAGGATCAGAGCACAGGGCCCCCATGAAAATGGAAAACTCACAATTCTCTCTACCCTGCCCCCCTCCCCTCCTGTGTTCAAACACACCAGCACCCCCTTTGAGGCAAGGAAATGCTGGAAGGCCTTCTCTCTCAGGACAGGTGGAGCAGGAGGACCTGCTTTGGAGGCCCTCCCTTTCACTTTGTCTCTCTCTTTGGTGATGATGATTTCCTGCAGTAGTTAAAAAAATAATAGGCTTTATGGCAGTTCGTGCATTAGTATGGATTGTTCTTAACTCAGGTGTTTGTAACTCGGGGGCTGCCTGTACATCCCTGGTTTCTCTCTTCTGCTGTTATGCATAAAGCTTAATCACCAAGGGGTCACCATGTCTTTCCATCTGCCAACAGGACAGCAAAAGTGAATGATGTTTCCCCCTTATCAAATTGTCTTTTTCATAACTGAAATGGAATGCATAGGTCTTAGATGAGGCCCAATAATTTCTCCTACAGTTTACTTCTCATGTAAGAACACAAGAAGATCCAGCCTGGATCACACCAAGGTTCCATCTAGCCCAGCTTTCTGCTCAGATGGAGCCAACCATCTGCCCACAGAAAACCTACAAACAGAACAAGAGTGCAGCAGCACTTTCTCATCCAAGTTCCCAAGCAGCTGCCAGAGGTAAAATATAGCCATCAGGACTAGAAGCTATGGCTAGACTGATTCTCCATGAATTTGTTGAATCCTCCTTCAAAACTATCCAGATTGGTGGCCAGGCTTCATCCCATCTCATGGAACTGAATCCCATTGTTTAAATCTGGTGGAGAAGTCCTTCCTTTGATTTGTCCTGAATTGTCCACCAGTCAGCTTTAAGGGATGACTTCAGGTTCTAGTACTGAGGCAAAAGAAGCAAAGTATCTCCTTCTCCACTTGCTCCAGACCATATGTAACTCTGTACTCCCCTTACTCACCCTTTTCTCTAAGCCAAGCAACCCCAGTTGTAAACTTTCCTCATAGGGAAGTTGCTTGAACCACCTTGACCATTGGAGCTGCCCTTTTCTACCAGCTCTGCTTCCTTTCTTCTTGGATGTGGCAATAGAAATGCCAGTTCTATGCAGCCATATATACCTTAAAACAACTTTCTCCAACTTGCTCCTCTTTAGATGTTTTGAACTACAACTCCCATTATCCTCATGCAGCATTCTTCAGATAAACTACAAAAGATTTGCAGAAATTGTGGGAGTCAGAGCTTGAACTGTTCAAATCAGATGCCCCCACATTTCATATTTGCACTGCACTTATGGAGTTCCATTTTGCCCATCCTCTATCAAGTCCAGAAATTCTTCAGAGCAGCTTCAAATATACACAAAGTGCAGCACCTGGGGACATCATGGGGTTTTAAGGTCCAGATCAAACTTGGGGATGCTAGCATAAGGGGTGAAATATGGTACTCCAGTGGTACTCCAGAATAAAACCCTTTCACTGGGTTCATGGAACCCAATGCAAGTCATAATAATCCACTCATGATGTGCATATCATAATTTCCATATTTTGCATAGCTCTGTCCAGGGTTCCATCACTAGCCATCATGAATTAGACTGCTTCAATTTGCCAGAGCCTGTGAACTGGCCCTTGGCCATGTCACTGTAAGGTGGCCCCTAAGTGTACCTTTCAATTTTGCCATCCGAGTGGGATGGTGCAACATGGGGTCCTGCAACAGCAGGGGGTTGGACCCAGTGGCCTTCATGGCCCCTTCTATCTCTACTATCTTATGATTCTATGAAATGACAGCTCTGGGATGTCAACATTTCACTTCAGCTGAACTTTGGTGACTGAGAAGTTCTCGCACAGTTTAAATTTCTTTCTTAAGTTCTTTCCACCCTTGCACATTCCACCCGCCTCACACAATCTGTCGATGAACCTGGTGGTTAATAGGAAACAAAAGTTCAACTTGGGTCAAGTCCCTCAATAGAAAATTGAATTTATTTTCTGACACAATGAGATTAGTGGGTACTTCATAAATCCCCAGTCCACCCTCTGTATCCTTTCATTGTAATGAGTTTAGAATGCGATAATGATGCTGTGAGAATTCAGCTGAGTTCTGCTGGGGAACAAAGTATTTCCAAACTCAGCTTGCAAATGAGGTCTGTGCCATAAACTCTACCCATCCATCATAGCAGAGCAGTTTGTGCCTCATAAAAGGTTGTTTAGGTAGAGTCCATCAAATGGACATTAGTGAAGTCTGGTGGTGTTAGGCTGTCCTTCAGAATCATGGAAGGGGGAAAAAAGAACTCAGACAGCAGCTATGCTCGAAACACAACATATTTATTCATAGCCTTGAACTTTATGAAGACTTGATTATGACAAGGGAGGGAGGGAAAAAACCATGCTACACAAATTGTTCACGGTGTTTGCAATGTGCACCAAGCCTTGTCCCAGTTCTTGCTCTTCAAAACAGATTCATCACAGGCATTCAGGCCTTCTCCCTTGGTGCATACACTTTTTCGAGGCCCCACATCAGATCTCTGGAAAGCGGAATGCTGTACCACGAGTCTGGATTCCAGCTCTCTTCTGATGCTCTTGTTTCTCTGTGTGTGCTAGACTATCTCTTCCTTCACACACAAATGCATACCTTCTTCTGCCCAGGTTCAGGGTTGGGTTTGAAGTGGTCACGGACACGACAACCTCCACCCCAGGCCTGTTCTAGTACCCCCCACAAGCTTATCGGGGAGTTATGCCTCCATGGCTTCAGTTCTTTCCACCCTTGCACATGAGCAATAACAATGGCATATGTTGGCAATCTGTTGGAAGGAGACGTTGCAGAAGAAGGAACAGCAGCTGCTCTTGTCATGATAACCCAACACTCTCTCAATTTCCCCACAATGCCGTTGGGCCCAAGGCTGGGACCCAGAAGCATTCCTGGAGGAATTAAGATGAAGTTGGCACTACCTCCACCTATATTTCCAATAGCATTTTCAGGCTCTCTTTTTACAAGATACAAAAAGGAGATTGACTAATGCTAACATTATGTTTTGGCAGATCGCTCAGCCTCCTGTGAAATAACACACCCCAAAAGAGCAAGAGAAGTTAAAAGCCAGGGCTGAGAGAGAGAGAAGGTGGCTCTTCAAAATTTTAGCTTTGCTGTAATGAGCACTTGACTTTTTGCTGTGAAGATGACTTGCTGGATGATTGCTAAACAGCTCCAGTGGCATTTATTTCCTTGAAATTACAGCAAAAGGAGATAAAAGGACCATATGAAAGAGATGTCTTGCTCTGAGGCCTTCCTTCCTCATGTTTAATGTATTTTCCATTTGGTTGGAGATTGGACCAACTGAATTATGTTTATTAGCCCCATGAGAGAAAGGTTAAAAGCCTTGCTTCCCATTCTAATGTTGCAGATACATATTCGATTTAATTTTTTGCCATACAATGAAATGCACTTTTTAGAAATCTTTTTGTTTGCATAGTGAACTGCAGTTTCTGCTCTCAAATAATCTCCCATAGTTTCTTTTTATGGGGATACCTTATCTATCTCCTATCCAGAAAAGGCTTTGAAATAAACCAAAGGAAGGAAATCCTCTCTGTTTACTTTGCTTAATCTCAGAATAAATGGCTCAAATTAACAATAAGAGTTTTACTGGCCAGCTGCCAAGGATCCCCCATCCATCTAGCATTGATTCTGCTTCTTAAAAATGTTTTTCCATATAATCTAAAGAAACCAGAGATACTGTCCAGTCTAATAGCAGCCCCCAGTGAGTGGCAAAGAAGACAACATTTTTTAAAGGTGGCAGCCATTTTGGGTTTCAAGGTCACAGGAAGGTTTGCTAGGAAACACAAAATGGCAGCCACTCTGGTTTTTATGTAATTGAAGCAGGCAGACATTTTCGAGGTGGGTGAAACAGCTTGCCAAACTGGAATAGCCTGAGTGGATTTCCCCTGGTCTTTCCCTTTATCTTCCCTCTTGGTTACCTGGATTTCTCCCCTTCTTCAATTCTGCTTCAGCTAGGAGACTGTCAAAAATGAATTCTAGCTTTGGAACATGCACCATCTGTGTCAGCCTTCTAGTCCCTCATGGTTTGCTCTCCAAACAATGATATGTAAGTTCATGCAGGAGCAAGCCCCATGTGAAGCCCCTTGCAGTTGTGTTGCCTGCAGAATTCACACCGGGAGGAGAAGGGTGTGCTTCTGACCCATCACCCCAACCCTGCCCTGCCCATAGGATTTAAAACTCTGAGAAAGGGTGCTTAAGGGTGCTTATCAACCGTTTAGATTGTCATGACCTTGGTCCTCTCCTTCTTGCCCTTAAACTCCAAACAACAGCCCCTCGCTTTGCAAAATGGGTATTTATTGACACTTTGCCACTACAACTCTTAAAGCTCTCTAGTAAGCTGGAAGCTAAGCTTCTGTACATAGTAAGCATGATTGTTGAGCCCAACCTAGGGACTTCTTCCCCAGCCCTTTCTTTTCAGTACTCTGGGACTTCACCTTCAGGGTGGTTCCCACTGTTCTAGGGTCAGGAGGCAAGACTGACGCAAGCCCTCTATCTGGGCAGCCCATCCCTCCTAAAGCTTCATCATGGTGGCCAGGGAGTGGGCAAGACAACAGCTCTTCCCCCTCTTCTTCCACTCCTCCCATCCCTTCCAAAATATTCTCACACTCGTGGTCGACCTGAGGACCTGTGGTCAGTGATGTTGAGAGCACTTCAAAGGCCTGTGCCTTCCTAGACTCCCATCTCCACTGACTCAGTTTCCTTTTTCAGAATACCTGCCAAGATGGCTTCACTCAGGACATAGAATCCCATCTTAGACATGCTGCTCTAGCCTCCGAAATCAGAAGGTCTGTGTGTTGTTATACACATGGAGAAGGTCTAAGCACCTTACTAATTCCACACATGCACATTGATGAAACAATGTCTCCTCTAAGCATAGTACTGTCAATAGATCGATACTTGGTGTGTGTGTTCCCAGACGTCTTTCAAGTCCACCCCTTGAATAGCTAAAAGAACAGAATTTCTACTGTCGGAGTAGAAGAGGTACTTCAGCTCAGCCTAGCTGTCCTTCTTGCCCCATGAATGATCAGATATGGATGCTTAAGCATAAGTAGCAGGGCCGTGTTGCAAGGTCCTTCTTCAGTGGCATTTTTCTTTGCTTGATGCTAAGTAATCAGCTCAAAAGGCAGAAGAATGGTAACCCCATTTCCCATGATGGAAACATGAAGGTTTTTTCCCCCTTTATGTTCTCTCCACCTACCCACACTTCCCAGAAGGCTGGTAATTACAAACAAAACGAACAAAACAAAACTGCATCAGTTATACAAAGACATTGGACTGAAGTTAATAAAACTAGAGAAGGGATGCATTCACTGAAATATTCTCCCACCCACCAATAAGATCAGAGAAAGAGTTCTTTTCAAGTCCTGAGTAGATGCAGAAGGAGTCAGCTTCCTAAACAGATCTTTGTCCTTTCCGTGACTTTCAAATTAAGGGCTAAAACAAGGTATGAGGGAGTTGATCTAACACTCGTATTGACCACCCATCACAACCACTTGAGGTATTTCTCTTCCAGTTATTCTGCAGTCTTCCAAAATGCAGAGCACCTAAATTGTTGCTGTATAAACCATCAACTCCATTTATGAGCATTGACCTCCACTACTGGATAAATAAAAGGGATTTATTTCCTCATTTAACAGCACTGACAACAATTCATGTTCTTTCAAAGCCGAACAAAATAATAAACCAGAACACACTAAAGCATCAAACTCCTGTTTCTGTCAATCCCCAGTTTGCGACTGTCACAGCTGCTCTTGGAGCCCAGCTGACCAGCAGCAATGCAGTAAAGATCACTAGACATGATGCAGTTTTACCACCAGTAAAGTTAATCCAAACAATATAGATACAATATGCTGAATGTGAATGAACACACTAGTTGCCCATTTTGCCACAACTACCATAAATAAAGGTGTGTGAAAAAGTACTTCCTGCTTTCATTATAATATCTTTCCTTCCTTCCTTCCTTCCTTCCTTCCTTCCTTCCTTCCTTCTTATCTACACACACACACACACACACACACACACACATCTGGCCTAAGACATTTTGCTTCCTGAATGAAAGATGGTACTCCCCGTTCCATCTCCAGGAGCTACCTACCATTGAATTCTAATTTAACAGGGTCCTGGATCATACCTGAGATAAGAGGCCTGTGTGTACAAGGGGTGAGCCAAGTGACCTTAGGGACCTCTGGTCTCAGTGCAGCTCCTGCCAACAAGCCCTCCTGAGCAAGACCTGCCCAACCATTAACCAAAGTGAGATGGCCATCACAGGCATCCAACTTTGGGTGCCATGAACAGGGTCGGAAATATTGTTGTATTTAACTACCAGGGAGAAATGATAGTGAGATTTCCTGCCTCAGATGTGAAAATAACTTGGGCAGCCTTGGGTACGAAGCACCTTGACTTGATGGGATGGGCACAGTTTGATGTTCCGCCTGAGGCAGCAAATTGTCTTGGGCCAGCCTTTCTCCTGTTTAGGGTCACCATGTTGACATAAAGAGGACATTACCATTCATGTCTCTTATCTTCCTTGTCTCTTCCAGTCTTGCAACCATGTGGAGATCCCAGGCTGAACCTGGGATATTTAGGCAGCCTCTTGCTCACCGCATACAACTGACAATGAACAGTACCAGAGAACCCAGCAGCTAGCAGTTTTCTGCTCCCTGGGAGATTCACAAGGCAAGATAAAATTGTAGGGTTGAGAAAACATTCTCTCAGCCACAGTTCCTCCTCATACACAAACCACTACCTGATTTTCAAGCAGTGACTTTAGAAGGAGCATTTTGACAGTGGGGAAGGCTCAGAACTTTTAGAATATGAGCTTCCATCCCTTGTGAGCAGCCTATTAGGAGTGCTCCTTTGCCTTTCCATAATCAAAAAATGATGCTACATCAAAGCATAGTATTGTTTGAGGGTAGCCATACCTATTTTGTTGGCCTACAGATACTTAGGGCCAAATTTTCCAGCACTGTTGACTGTTGGTTGTGCTTTCTGGAACTGTTTGGCACTTCAGTCCAAAGTATCTGGAGGACAAAAGACTGGGGAGGAATTTCTGAGATATCCAAGGCAGATAGAAATGGAAAGCAGTGGAGATAGTCCAGCTGTCCCAAACATGAGAAAGGGAAAGAGGACAACTTGGATTACTTAAGGAGTCCACAATATTAGCAGTATCCCTACCATAAAACTTTCTGGACAATTACCTTGTTTTCCCCAATTTGAACCCTCTCCAAGTGCAATTTTGAGCCCCAAACTCTCCACCATTCAGCTTATCATGACCCACTCTTCATTCTTCTCATGGAACGTCCCACCTCTGCTTGGAGAGTCACGGTAGGCTTCGTGGATGGCCACAGCTGCACAAAAGTGGAAGGAAGTCTCTTAGGAATGCAGGGCCAGAGCTGTGAGGTTGGAAAAGTGGCCTTTCAGGCCTGTCAAAGCTTTTCAAGTGTGAATTTTCCCCCAGCTAATCAACTGTTAAGGGAATAAAAGAGTCTTGACAAGGGCACAGGGTATGAAAACTGGAGATTGCTGTGAATATGACAATGCTCTTCACAGTTTTGCTCTGATGACATAACGCAACATGTTCTTTTTCCTCACAGCTAGGCTGGTAAAAAGGAGAGACAGCAGCAGCAGCTACAAAATGGGCCCTAATGCATTTTTGATTGTGTTGCTGATGGAACAATACACATGGCGTATTTCAGCCCAGCCACTGCCACTATTTCAACACATGGCCAAACAAACAAACAAACAAACAAACAAACAAGGACCACTCATTCTAGCAATAGATACATTGTTGACTGCATCCTGCTTGAGAAGGCATGGTTGTGACTTACAGAATCAGATATAAACATGGCTACATAAGTTACGGGACTTTGGTCAAGCCTGTAGCTAGGTTGAGTTAGAATTTAAGCCCATAGACAGTTATAGCTTCCTCCTCTTATTTTCCTTCTTCTTCAACAATGCTTTCAGCAAAATAACACGATCTTTGAAACAAGAGAAAGAAACAGAACCGACCAATCAGCTCCTTGCAAGATAGTAGTCTAAGTGCACAAGAGAGATGGGGAAGGGGAGGGAGGTGGGGGGGGGGAGAAACAACCACTGGTCATGACCTCTGGAGATGCCAAAGTTATTACCCACCTCCTGGGGTCCAGTCTGATCAAAGATTTAAGAGAAATGAAGGACCGTGAGTGGGAGCGTTAAAGTGAAGCCCATCTCTTACCTTTTTCCCTGACCAGCACAAGTCAGCATTAGGCTTTTAAGGCAGGACTGCTCAGCTGTTCTCAGAACCCGAGGTCCCAGTTCCATTTTCATTTTGAGGAAGCTCTTGTGGGGAGGCACATTCCAGCAATGGGAAAAGAAGGAGGCAAAGCCAAAAATACCATCACATTTTTCTTTACAGCACTTGCTGTCTGCATCTGAGCCTTTGGAGAGGCAATTCAACCTAGAATGGGTGTGAGTTAGATTTAGAGTTAGGGATACAGGTAGAGTGTACCTAGAGAAATGTCTGTTTTTTTAAGAGAAAATATGATGCATGATTAAGCCATGTGTTGCAATATGGAGTGACAGCATAATGTATGCAATGCATGAACAAGTGCGTGAAAATCACAAATTGGTAGATGCATCCTGAATGCGTAATGCAAGCATGAAGGAAGATAGAAATATAGAAACATGGAAACAGAGCGAATCAGAAGGGGCCTCCCAGGCCATCTAGTTTGACCCCCAGCTCCAGCCGGCTCGCTACCATGTGTCTGTCCAGCGTATCCTTGAACGCCCTCACTGATGGGCCTTCAACCACCTCCCATGGAAGCCCATTCCGTACCCTAAGGAGTCCTAACCGTCAGGAAGTACTTCCTGGCATCCAAACTGAACCTTGGTTCCTTGAACCTTGCTCTGTTGGAATGCATCCTGCCCTCCTCTGCAGGGAAAAGCAGGCTTCTGCCCACCTCCTTGTGGCACCCCTTCACATGCCTATATGTTGCTGACAGATTCCCTCAGAGTCTCCTCTCCTCCAGGCTGAATCAAAATATCAAGACCAATAGAAGGATACCTTTCTGTTCTTCAGTTTCTTTAGTGAACCCTAAGGGTCCCCATCCTCCCCTGGCAACCAAAGAAAAAACTCATTTTCTTGGAATACCATCAGGTTCCAACACAGTTCCATAGCCCTGCTTTGGATCCTGTCATTTGTTCCACAAATGCCAAAGAGTATTTGCTGTATTTGCTTATACAGGAGTTCTTTTGCAAGAGCTTTGCAAAGCAAGTATTGAGCTGGTGTGTACTTTGCACAAAGCAATCCAAAATGTGTGCCTGGGAAAGTCAGCACTCTGCACTCACAATAAATCATAGAACCACAGAATAGCTGACTTGGAAGGGGCCAATAAAGCCACTGGGTTTGGGCATTCATTGATCCACAAAACTCTTGCTTTGTCTATTCCTTCCTTCCTTTCAGCACCAGATCTCAAAACTGTACCTTTTCCCCAAGAAACAATTATCTCCCACTCACCCACCTAGTCTGGAAGCAGCTTTCTGAATACAGTGAATTTTCAAGCTATCCCTGTTCCGTCTCCTTCTATTTCAAATATCCTTTTGCACTACTTTGTTTGTCAATGAAATAAAAATTATTAAAATATTACAAAAAGCCATAATTTGGATTAGAATGCTCAGGCACCATTTAGCCAAAGCCCTCATGAATTTAATGGGGCAGATAAAGCATGGACGTCATTCCACCACTGACATAAATGGAGCTTCAGTCGGGCTTACTCTCAACTGTACCCAATATTACTTTAAACTTTCAACACAATACAGCAGGGATAGATAAACTGGTGCTATGCAAATTCAACCCTCATAATTCCTTATTGGTGCCTCGCTCAGTGAGAATGATGGGCCTTATAGTCCAAACTATATGGAGAGCCCCGTGGTTTATTCCCATAAGACAGAACTTGTTCTCCCTGCCCTCTTTTCTGACTGTGATGATGATCAGATGGAAAATGGATTCAGCCAGATGTCGCCCCCTCTTTCTCTTTACTGAATCTGACTCTCATAATCAGATGTGTAATTTCTAGGTATATGTTTTGTTGTAAGTCCCAACGAGATACAAAGAAGCTGACGTGAAATCCAGCCTGTCTGAGGAAATCTATTTAGTCAGCTGTTAAATACGGCTGCTGTTGATACGATAAGACCCGTTTTCCCTGCCCGCATACAAGGTGCAACATTTCTCATTTCCATTAATATTGCAGCCTGCTACCACCTGTCACTGTAGAATTTAGATTAGGCTTTGTTGTTGATCTGGGCAATAATATGAAACGGTAATCCCTGCAAGACATCACAATGCCTAGGAAGGCGAATGGAATGTCTAGATCAAAGACAACCAACTTCTGTTTCCATAGGGACCACTCTATTCTCCCAGTCATGGTCCATGGGAGGAAAATATATTGCATGCTGGAACAGACACCATCACAAATGGTTAAGCTCCATCTTGCAAGTAAAGGGCTGACCAATGCAGGACACACGAGTTCTGTGAATTGACTCTGTCTCTGAAAAATCCAGGAGGCCTGCAAAAGTAAATGCTGATACAAGAACCACAGCCACAACTTTGGGGAAGGGAAGGGGAAAGTCATCCCAGGTAGGAGCATGCTTGGCTGTGTTTAATATTTTTCTCCTCCCACAAAACACCCCCGAGATGTAGTGACCATCGGAAGAGTTTCTGAGAAGTAACAGTACTTTCTGCATACCATTTTCCTGATCAAATTCCCCCAACTTGATGCTGTTTTGGACTGACAGAAAGATGAGCATGTGGGTTCCAGATGAAATTAAACCGGAGCTTTCCCTAGAAGCAAAAATGACAAAGCTGAGGCGACCGTACTTTGGGCACATCCCGAGAAGGTAAAACTCCCAGGAGAAGACAGTCCTGCAAGAGAAAGTTGAAGGCATGAGAAGATAGGGAAGACCAAATATTAGATGGATGGACTGCATCAAGGAAGCCACAACCCTGGATTTCGAGATCTGGGCAGGCCTGGCATTCTGGAGGACACTCATTCATAGGGTCCCCATAAGGCCAAGACAACTTGACTGCATGTAACAACAACAAAGGAACTGAAGCTGGAGAAGTGCCTTGTGACCAGGGGACAAAGGCCGTGACATGAACGAATCTGAGGATGAGGGGTGTGCAGGGGAGGGTGCTTGTTCTGGTGGGACTGATGGAATGATTGTTCAAAGAGACCCAATTCCACCTGCAGTCCAAGGTCCTGTGTACCCATCTGTGCTTGCTGTGGGGGAGATTAGTTCAAGAACAGTCGAGGAGGCTGGTCAACCCGCCTGCGGGAATGGGAAAGAGCAGCTACTTCTTGAAGGAGGTGATTTAGAGATGGGCAGTCTACCAGATGGGAACTCCAGCCTCCTGAGGAGGGATGCAGCAGTCTGCCATCACAGTTGTAGGGTGGCCCAATTGGGGTCTGGGAGGGAAGAGTGCAGATGTGCCCAGTTCCATAGCACTTCTTTCCCCAGGGACAGATGCAGAAGGGCTCATAAGGAAAGCTTTGGGTGAAGAAAGTCAGAGAGGCTTCAAAATTTTGCTTTGTGCATGTACAGAGACCTGTTTGTAAAATAAAAACATCTGACAAAGAAGAGCTGGTGAGATAATTACTGGTGGGAAGGAGAAGCACAGCTCATGACACGCTTCCAGAGCCACTTCAGATATTTTCTGGTAATATTTCCTCCAGTTTTATATGGTTTAACTGGTGAAAATATTACATGTATTGAAGAGCAGAGTGTCAGCTCTTTTTTATCTTCATGACTCCTCCCCTACTCACATATTTCCTCCCATCCTGCAATACCTGTCCCTGGCTGCTTCTCCTTCTAACAAATGGGTTTATTACCTGCTCCCATGGGATTCAGTTAATTAAAATAAACACACATAAATACAGATCTCCTCATTAAATCTCCTAAAGGAGATCAACCCTGACTGCTTTTTAGAAGGACCGACACTGAAGCTGAAACTTAAATACTTTGGCCACCTGTTGAGAAGGAAGGACTCATTGGAAAAGACCCTGATGCTGGGAACGATTGATGGCAAAAGGATGGCAGAGGATGAGGTGGCTGGACGGGGTCACTGGAGAGGTGGGTGGGGGGTTGGATGGACTCCGGGGGATGGTGGAGGACAGGAGAGCCTGGAGGAATGTTGTCCATGGGATCACGAAGAGTCAGACTTGACTTTGC
Organism: Varanus komodoensis; assembly: GCF_004798865.1. NCBI lineage: Eukaryota > Metazoa > Chordata > Lepidosauria > Squamata > Varanidae > Varanus > Varanus komodoensis. The sequence goes on from NW_025335606.1 coordinate 8,762,720, forward strand.
AATTGAACAACAACCTCATTAAATCCATCTGAGCTAGAGATGGGCAGAGCTGCCTTTTTATGCCTCACCTTCATCCCATGTTTGGTGCCTGTTCTGCACCCATTGATGATTATTAACTAGGTTAATGCACAGTTTTGTGTGTATTAACCTAGTTAATAAACTAGGTTTATTACATTCTGCCAATACATATTTTTCTACTTCCTGTTGCCCAATATACACATTTTTGTAAACCACATTTGTTAGTAGGATTCATTTTTTATTTTATTGTCTTAATTATTTGCATTTTTGTATATCTGTTCTGTCTGCCATTCTCAACCACCAAATTCACAAGAGCTCCAAAGTCCAGATAGACCTGCAGCACACTGCTGGTTTGGGAAGTGAGAATTAGGCTGGATTGCATTAAATGCAAACTGATCAAAATTCTCTCCCATTCTTAAGCTGAGCCCCTCTCTCCACAAAGAAACCAAGCTAGGTAGGAGTCATTTCAGCATGGTGCAAACTCGTGCCACTAGAGACAATGCATGAATATTCAGAACGCACATGAGACGAACCACGTGCTTCTTCGCATCCAATAAGCAACATCCAGGAGTGAACGGGCCAAGCAGGAAAAGGGCTCACGCCATCTGCCACCACCCTTGTGGGCACAATATGCACTAGGGGTGTGTGCGCAGGAACCCGTGCTTTCATTTCATAACTGGAGCCATTTTCCTTTTGAAAGAGCAGTTGTGATTTGTTATTTATTCATGCAAATCAGGTAGGCTTTCTTTCATTGGTATTCTTCCTCTGACTCTTCCTCTCTCTCTCTCTCTCTGCTACTGGATGTTCCCTTTGCAGCTGCCTTCTGCCAGCCTCAATTTCTTTACGCACAGTATTGCAGAATGAGCATGGCGGCCACCGCAAAAGTGCAGCAACCATCAGTGTTTTGCCTTGTTGGAAGCCACTCCCCCCCCCCCCCGTGTTGATGCTTGAACTACACAAGGTGCCAGTTTGTTTGTGATTACTCAGCTTTTGTGCCACAACCAAAGTATTTTGTACCTTCCTATTTTGGCCGCATCAACTGGCAATGATGCCTGTTCAATCCATTCCAATTCCAGGTTGAAAGGGTGTCAGAGTCCAAGGGTGGTGAATACTTTTGCAAGGAACCACAAATAAAAAGGTGTGCTTCTGGTCAGCAGGAGCTAAACTTTGTTACCACTGCTGGAGAGAGGAAATCCCAGTACATCCTCCCAAGATATCACATATGAGGGTCTCATTGTTATCCCTCAAGTATTTGGGATAAAGCCGCAGGGGAACGATGTAGCACAGAATCATGTGCAAGCATATGTGTGAAGGACAAGCTAGCTACCATTCAAATAAGACTTGTGGTTTCTGACCATCAATGAAAGAACTGGAATTTCTTCTTGAAGTGTGGCAAGAAAAGAGGCCTGCCCTCTTTGTTAAATATTTCAGGTCTACAGAGGAGCATGTCTAATTAAGAAAGCATGGCCATAACCATCTATCTTGCTGTAGAGAGCTCTTAGATCCTGGCCTTTAATGGAGATAAGGCTTTTCCTTTCCAAGTGAGCCCATCACCATGAATAGTGGGAGCCCGGGTGATGATGGAGAGATGAATAGCCACTCTGCGCTCGATGGCTGAAAGTCATCATTAAACTCTGCCGATCAATTATGTCTCCCCATAGTTTATTAATGGCCCTGTTATCACATCTTAATTCCATGACACTAATATTTAAGAAAGATGTTCCATGGAACATAATAGGCCATTGCAATGACACAGCCAGAGTCATTTTGGCCAATTATTTCCCAAGAGGTTGGTGGAACAGAAGATATTAGATAATAGCACTGCTTCTTTGTTAGGGTGATCTATCAACAAGGAACTTCCTTCCAGTTACCCACCCAATCCCGTTTCTTTGTCCAAGCTACTGTCTACTGCTAGATAGTTGAGATAAGGTAATTCCGTTTCTTCCCCTTTTGAATAAAAGATAACATGCAGGATTTCAGGAGGCTCAGCTGATTTCTTACGTTTGTGCTGTGTTGCTGTGCAGACCAGGACATTGATAAGAGACACAGAATAGGATCTCTTCTCTCCCACTTCCTGCCCCTTTCAAAAGTACCAGATTTGGACCCCTAGGGCTACAAACAAAAGCTTGGAAACTTTTAGACCTGGCAGCATTGTGGAAGCTAGAGTCAGTTTGGATTGGCTTAAATGCACTGGTCACGCACTGGATGAGCTTGTATCAGCAGAATGCAAGCTCGCTTCCATTTCGAAGCTCGTTCGAAGCTCAGCCTGTATGAGTGCTGTTTTTTACTCTTTGCATGAAAATCAACATATCTTTTTGTGTGATTTTTGCCAAATAGACACATCAAGTGCGTGCCTCCTTAAAGAGTAGGCTTTTCTCTCTCATTGATTCAAGGGTATTTGAGTATAATTTTCCAAAGGCTGCATCATCTGATTTTTCAAATGCATTCATGCTGTTAAATGAATTTTGGGGCTGGGTGCAAATCGCAAGGTCAGTTAGGAAATGTTTGATTTTAACTCGAGGTTGCACCAGAGTTTATGTTCAGCTGGGTGTGGAATGGGTAAAAATTAACTGAAACAAATTTCCCATACATCCTGATTTTGCTGTCAATCGCTTCCAGGTTCCCAGTCCTTGAATCTCCATGAACAACAGACTGAATGCAGTCTAAATTCACATCGTAAGAAGCATGCATCTACGCATCCGCATTAGTTCCAGTCAGCCAGGAATCAATTCATGGAAAGCTACTTTCACAGAATGATTTACCTTGCTAGTTTGCTGTTGGCAAACATCTCAAGGATACAAAGCGCTGCAAACCTAGCAATGGTTCTTCCCTGCTAAAACCCCCTTTCACTCCATGGCAGGGTACAGCAACCTCAGAGGGCTGACCTGCATCTTGGCTTTCTTCAGTATTTGCTCTGGAAAGGAACTTCCACCCTATTTGCTTCCCCATTATTTCCCCTGATTTTTGGTTATTTAGCTGTATTTATCATTACATTTATATTCCACCTTTCCCCTGTTGCAAGGATCTCAAGGCTTGACCCTCCTCTAAATTAATCCTCAGCATGCCCTCAGGAAGTAGGCTAAGCTGAAAGTCAGTGGCTTGCCCCAAACCACCCACTGAACTTCATGGCTGAGCAAAAACCAAGCATCTCAGTCCAATACTCTGTCCATTTCACCACACTAGGGATCTCCACATTAGGATTTTCTTGCACTTGTTGGACTTGTTTCCTTTGCTCAACCATGACCTAGGAAGTGAGCCAAGCTGCGATCAAGTCTGCAAATGCTTGGGAACACGAGTGGGGTCCTCGGTGCTGAACTATTGTTGCACAGGGCACACAAAGCCAGCAAGTCATGCACATGGAAGCAAAACTCTGTTTGCACAACAGGTGCATGGGTAGCGGGCAACACGTGTGCAAGACAGTCTTGCTCTTTCTACCGACACAACAGCTGGACTATCTTTCTACTGGATGCCCATGCAAAAGCTTAGCACGAATTGGGCTCAGGGCAAAGAGAAGGCAGGCCAGAGTCCAGGAAGCTAAGCCAAAAAAACCTGAGAGGTTCCCACTGTCAAACTGGATCCTTCACCTATCAGGACTCCACAAAGATCCTGCTTTATCTCAAATTCACATCATGTGTTTGGGACACACATTAGCAAAAGGGTTAAAGCAAAGTTTGCAGGAAAGTGTGAAGGATTTTCTTAATTGGTGGTTCAGAAGTGAGTTCACAACTTCGCACAAATTCTTTCCTTGTTCAAGATGCTGATCAGCACCTTTTCTCCCATATACTTCTTCCCCCCTTTTCTAATGTACTTTGAGGGAATGAATAAATAAAATTGAAAAAAATGCTGATTGGCCTGCTGAAATTTATCCTTGCCCTGCTGCACAGGTGGAGTTGCTGTTCCAAAGACCATTCATCACCTTCTGTAAAACTGGACAACATCACGAGCTGGTTAAACAGCAGAAGACACTGGGGTGGGCTTAAACGGCAACTTCTCCCAGTGAAGAGATGTCACCAGTGGAGTCTCACAGGGTTCTGTATTGGGACTGATGCTTTTCAAGATAGTCATAAATGATCTGGAATTAGGAGTGGGTAGTCAAGTGGGCAAGTTTGCTGATGACACTAATCTTTTTAGGGTGATTAAAACCAAAAGGGACTGAGGCGTTCTTTGAAGGGATCTCACCTAGCTGGATGAATAGGCATCGAAATGCCAAATGCAGTCCAGTGTAAGCAAGTGTAGAGTAATGCAGGTTGAAGCAAAAAGAATCCCACCTTCAAGTACACATGGATGGGATCTCAGCTATCAAGAAAGGTGTCTTGGGGAAATGGAGGGCAGCTCAGTGAAAATGGCAACCTGATGCTCAGCAGCTGTGAAGCAGGCAAACTGCATGCTAGGCATATAACTAGGAACAGAATGGAAACAGAACTGCCAAAATCTTACCTTTCTTATGTAAATCTTTGGTGTGAACACACTTGGAATATCATGTTCAGTTTTGGTCTCCATTCCTGAAAAGGACATTGTTCAGTTAGAAAAAAATACAGAGAAGGGCAGCAAAAATGATCCGGGGACCGTAGCAGTTATAGTGTGAGGAGCTTAGAGAAAGGAGGAGTCAGTGGAGGCACAACAGAAGTGTTTAAATGATGAATGGTGTGGAGAAAGTGGGGAGGGAGACATTCCCCCCCCCCCATAATGCTCAAACCTGGGGTCATCCCATGGAGCTGATTGGTGGGAGGTTTAGGACAGATAAATGGGAGTACTTCTTCATACAGCATATAAACTATGCAATTCGCTGTCGTGGGAAGTGGGGATGCCAGCCAATCTAGATGGCTTTTAAAAGGGGTTGGACCGATTCATGAAGGAAGAGGCTATCTGTGGCTACTGGCCTTGCTGGCCATGTGCTACCTGCTTGACCAGAGGTGGCCTGCCTGCATGCACCGGATGTTGAGGAGCTGGGCTGGTAGGGGCCTCGCACCCATCCTGCTGGAGGGATCCTGTGAGCAGCTGGTTTGCCATCATGAGTGAGGGACTAGGTCGACCTTGGGGCTGATCCATCATGGCTTTTCTTATGTTCTTAGCACCTTTCAGTGCCTATCTGAACTCTCTCTCTCTTTCCCACCATCTCCTTTCTTAAGTGGTGGCAATCACTTAAAAACCTGTTGCTCTATTCATATCACTTGTCTGTGACTCCAGATGTGCAATTTTCACTCTCTTATTTTAAGAAGCAGGAATGCTCAGAGTATCTTTACTGAAAGGGCATCAATGTTTCATGGCCCCACTTTAAGAAGCACCGAGATCATTGATCATATCATTGCGTGACAATGTGAAAATGAAGCTGGGGTGCTTTTGTTCCCCACCCCTTCCTGGAACAGACAAAAGACTGGGAGAGTTGAAGATACCAGACAGACCCCTTAAAGGAGCTTAGAAATATCCAGGCAAATGCCAGCCCTTCTTTCTGTATCTCTCTGTAACAGCTCCCTGCTGCGTTCAAGTGTTACACCGAGCTCTTGTGACTTCAAAAATATCACAGTTACAAATGAATAGGAAGATGGTCTTGCTCGTGAGGTATCTAAGTCTTTTGCCTTAGCTTAGTTTTGATGTCAGTCCAAATGCTCTATATTTTAAAATAAACCCAGTGTGATTTTAGACAACTAGAAATGGCGTAGGAGAAAGCTGCTTTATTTTTATTAGCAGCAGCAGCAGTAATAATAACTATGCTGTAATTTTAATGCTTACTACATAACATTTGTGGCTGTGAGGGGAGTGGGGGATTAGCAAGACATGCGTTTCCTTACCATTTTAATGTGAATATAAATAATTTTGCTGTGCTGATCTAGTGTGCAAACCAGTGTGCATATTATCCTCCAATACTGGTGTTTCACTGCATTTTTGCAGTGTTGTTCTTCAGTCAACAAACACGCGCACACACGAAGGTGTATGCTAGGGAAAATGTATTCCAAATGGCATATTACAGAAAATGTAAGGGAACACACACACACATACAGATGTTCATTCACTGGGCTAGAATCAGGAGAGTGGGAGGTTCTCTTCTCATGTAATGGGTGTTTCTTCCCCCTCCCTTCCCCTCCCCTCCCCTCCCCCCCCAGCATGCATTTCCCTAGATGTGATCCAGAGAACCCCTGGCCCTTCAGAGCAACCCTGGGAAGTGTGGGGGGGGGGGCGGGGAGGATGCAGCTGGAAAGGTAATTAAATCAGCTGGTGGAAGGACACTGTTGCATACATCGCATAATCAGGAACACCGCTTTCCAAAAAGGGCATTTCAGGCAAACTCATGTAGAACATCTGTGAGCTTTCATACAAACTCTTTAAAAAGACTGGGATGAATCAGATCTTAGACTCTGAAAAATGTCTGACATTCAGGACAGACAAGACTGAAGAATGGGGCATGAGAAACAGTGAGAAACTGAGCTGAGATTCATCCCCAGTGAGGAGAAATTTGCTTGAGCCTCCCCAGGCATGCAAATACGTCTGGGGTTCACCACCCTGAACATGCATGGGAGCAGAGTCTAACCCTGCAGCTGAATAAAAAGATGGACACCCTGATTACAGGGGAAGGACAATCAGCTCATATGAATCCACTCAGAGCTGGGTGGCCGTTCTCTAGGGTGTGAAGCTGACCTCGTTCTGCAGCAAGGCACTGTGGTTTTCAGGGCAGGAGGGGCGTTCAGCAGCCCCTCTTTCTCCTCACTCCCTCCTACCGTGCTAGGACTGGATCGTGCATACAAGGAAGCCGAGATGGTTCTGAGAATTTCCAATAGGAGCTGTTGACTCATGAGCATCATTGGCTGTGAGAGCTACCTGGAGCCTTTACGTGTGGAGGCATTGTGCCATCGAGCATTGGCTGCTGGGCACACATAATAAGAGGTGACTGGCTTTTTCCTCTGCTGCTTTTGAACTTCGCAGAGCCAGCGCATCTTTGGCCTAACCCCGCTGGGCCATTGTTCTGTGCTTCTGCGCCACACCTGGAAATCCAGGAGCCAAGAACTGCAGTGCAGCGTTTCTGCTTTGTTCATCACCGCATGCAGGCAGATTTTCAGGTCCTGGATGGAGAAGTTCTCCCCATTATCCTTGCAGATGGAGATTCTTTTAAGCCCAGTGGTGGGAGTGGTGGGCAGATCAATCGTTGATGGGGAGAGTTGCTGCAAAAGGGAAACAAAGGAAAGATTCGGCACCCTCCCTCTTGTTCACAATTTTACCCCCACAGATTTCATTCCTGAGACCAATTTGCAGGGGAGAAACACAGATCAGCATTTTCAAAAGAACTTAAGAACCCACCCACCAGAATCAGACTTATGGAGAGAAAGTGGAGAGGACATTTCTCCTCCCTCTTCCATAATACTATACCTTGGGCTCATCCCATGAAGCTGACTGTGGATTTAGGACAGATGAATGGATGTCCTTCTCCATGCAGTGCAGAGGGGAGCTATGGAGTCCACTTCCACTGGACGTGGTGGGCACTGATTTGAGCATTTGAAAAGTATTTAGGCCAATTCATGGAGGATAAGTCCATCCCTTGCTAGCTGCTAGTCAATAATGGCTGTGTATGGCCATTATTTTTTTATGAGCCACCCAGAGAGCCCCATGGCTAATGGGGTGGCATAGAAATTGAATGAATGAGTGAGTGAGTGAGTGAATGAATGAATGAATGGCTACCTCATTGGCTACTTCCATTGACCAAAATGGAGAATGTCTGTCTACTACCAATCTCATACCTGGGGACCAGAGGCACACCTTCTCATACTGTGAACCTGTCCACTTCCAGCTTCTCAGAATCTCCAGTTTGTGATTAAAATTTAGATACAGCCTAAGTAGGTGGCATTCAGGGCTGTCAGACCACACCTGTGCTGGCTCCAGGAGCCAGGAGCAGGTGAGCAAGCAGATGAACAGTGAAGAAGAGGAGCAGCTCCGGGAGGGTCTTCTCAGTGGGCCCCTCCTAGGGTGTGTGTCCTTGACAGGTGCCCAGCCATGCCTAATGGCGTGCTTCCCACCATGTCTATGGGCTGGGGACTGGGGTCCATGGGCCAGTGATTTAGAAAATCAGATAAGGTGGCCCATTGTTTAGCTATGCATCCTAAAAATGCTGAGTTACACAGGACTTAATTTCAGTTAACACAGTCCGTTTTGCCAGGATTGAAAAAGGAAGGGGAAAGAAATACATCCAAGTACCGCCACAGATACTGCATCTGGTGCGGGTTGGCTTGCCACCATGCTCCAATCCTGCGAAGCAGCTGTGTTAGGAGTTAATCCAGAAAGCCTCAGTGAGGGGTTTAATTATGTAGCTTCTAAGGTGATAGGTTGAAAGCTTTGCACTCCCCTGGTGGAGTTCACAGCATAAACAGGAAGGGAATCGGCCTTGGCTGCCCTGCTTCATCTGGCAGCTGATAAATGAACATAAGTCACATCATAATTCTGTGGATTTCTTGCTCCTGTTTTACAGTAAGAGGTTCTCTGCCGCATGGAAAGGCACCGGGGCCCAAGACATACATGGTGTAAGAGCACGGAGGCAGCGCAGGAAGGGTAAAAGTTCTGCAGCCGAGGATCTGTTCACTACCTTAGAAGGGAGTTCTTGGCATGCGCCATCAAGTTGTATCTGACCTATGTTAACTTTTTGAACGAGTTCCCTCCAAACTCTCTGGTTCTCGACAGTTGTGCTTAACTCTTAGAAACCGAAAGTTATAGCTTCCCTTATGGGATCCATTCATCTCATTGTATTTATTTATATATTGGATTTGTTTGCAAGCTGCCCATTAGCGTCAGATGCTCTGGGCAGCCATTACAATAGAAATACATATTAAGTAAAATGATACCAATAAAATATAATAAATAAAACAAGATAAAATCACAATATGCATAGTCAAGTAAAAGCGAGACATATATTGATACAGTAAAACAAGTGCATTTAATATTGATGGTCTAAGTGGTGCCGTAGGTATGCTGAAAAAGACGTTTTTGTTAAGGGCCTGGTACTCAATGAGGCAGATGCCTGGCAAATCTCATAATTGGGGTACCACCACAGAAAAAGCCCTCCTCCTTACCCTCCTTGGTAGAGGAACTTGGAGGAGATCTTAGCCAGTATGTGGAGTAAGTAGCTCCCTAAGAAAATTTAGATCTCTATATTTGATCTTCCTCTTCTGCTGCCGCCTTTAACTTTCCCTGGTATTACTGTCTTCTCAAGTGAATCTGGACTTCTCACGATGAGTCCAAAGTATGACAGCCTCAGTGCCACCATTTTTGCTTCCAGAGCACATTCTGGTCTGATTTGATCTAGAGCCTATTTGTTTATCTTTGTGTTGGTCCAGAGGTTTCTACAGGTTTTTAAGAAGGGGATAGATGGCAAGCAGCAGATCTCTTGGACTGGCAAGGGGTTGGACTAGAGGACCTTTCTAAACTCTAAGTTCTGGAACTTAGGACATTGAGCTGAAATACACTGTATTTTTCTGAAAACCCTGAGCAGAGACCGGAATGAATTGATTCTGTAGCTAAACACTGCAGTGTCAGAGGGAGAAATAAATTCAGTGTGCATTTCAGTGGGGAACTACCTAATTTGTACTTTAGCATTGGCACTTAATTTTGGGATTCAGTTTCCCCTCTGAACAATGAATACAAAAATGAATCTATTATGGGAAGAGTGTTAAAAATCCTAGCATTATTTTTTAAAAAACGATGTGCAAAGCCACAGATAAGGAAGATGATGATGGTGGTGGTGATGATGATGATTGCAAGCAAGGAAAATTGCATGCACCAATATAGATATGGGGCTGATCTCTGTTTCAAGGCAAGGTGGTAGCAGTGGGGGACTGGCTGAGGTTGTCTGAAGCAGGATATACATAAGACAGCACTGAACCCATCAGACCCATTTCCAGGTTAACCGTTTTCTTAAATAGAGCAGGTTTTACCTGTAGGCAAAAGGGCATCAAAGAGGGAGCAAACTTAGCCTCCATTGGGAGAGGGTCCCTTAGCCCGGTAGTACCAAAAAAGCTCTCTCCTGGGCTTCCACCAAATGCGCTTCAGAAGGCAATGTTCTTGAAAGAAGGGTCTCTGAGGAATTGGGCAGTCCCCTGTGGGTGAGACAAGGCAATGAGTATTATGGGACACTGAGCCATCAGTTTAGAGATGTAACAAAACCTTTCTCTCCCACACACATCCCCCCTCCACCTTTTTTCAGGCCAGAAGGCATCCGACTTGCATTTTTCAACTGAAAGCTGGGTTTCTCCAAATGCTTCCATTTGGATGCCATACTAAATTCTGTACATCATTCTAGAGTGACTGGGTGGGTTTACATTAATAAAAAGTACTAAGCATTGCATTTTTTTCAGATTCTCCAAAATTTCTCTCTACCCCATGAAAGGGGAGGGGAGGGGAGGGGAATCTGGGTTGAGCCGAGCTGAGCCGAGCCCAGACTATGGAAAATCCCACCTCCCACCATAACGTCAATATTTCTAGAAATTTTACTTCTCTAGGCCAGAGTATACATACAAACAGTTGGCTTTGCTTTTTCCTTGAGCTCAATAAGGGTTGTTGGTTTCCATCCAAAGTAACACTGGGTGAAGATTGGATGTGAAAAAGTGGAAGAGTCCAGGAGTCCCACATCAACTTTCCACCTGTCCACAAGGGAGCTCTGCTTTAGGCTTTGGTGGCTTCTGGGTCTGGAGCACTTGGGCCTTTTCACAGCAGAGCATCCAGTACTTTGCTATGCCCTTGAAAGGTTTTAGAATGATCGTGTTATCAGAGGCAGGCACTCTGAAGGTGGCAGGAAGGTGAAAACAAAACTGTCTGGTTGAAGTTTCAGCATCTTTATTGTTTCTAGATTGAATCCTGGTCCATTAAGCAGGAGTTTTTAATTGGGTAATGTGATTTCAGAAATATGGTGAATAATAAGTTCATTACATCTATTATCTAGCAGATGATTACAAAGGAAATGCATGCAAGAGAGAAAGAGAGGAAGGGAGGGAGGGAGAAGGTATTAAATGAGAACCCTTTTGTTGTTTTAAATACCTTCTCTCTGCACTACCTCCTTGTAAATCTTTAATCACAAAGATCTCTCCTGGAAACCTGGCTTCTAATAATGAGAAAGAAATGGCGGTTGTCAGGTGAGCAGCAGAATTCTGAAAGAACAATTCACTTATTGATTATATTGGCAAGGGACTGTGGAAAGCGAGAAATGACCAGCATGCAGGTAGCTGTGATACATGAACTGATTGGAGCTATGGCGTGGAGAGGGTCAATCGCGTTGGGCTACCAAGAGTTATAGGGAGGTTTTAGGGAAGTTAAAGGATTGTGTGATCTTGAAAGCTGCAATGTAGACAGCCATCAAGTGATGGAAAACTTAGAAGGTGACTGATTTCCCATCTGGATCACTTTCTTGTGTGTTCATTCAGGCATTCTCTGTGCCCCATTCCCTCATTATACTGGAAAAAACATTCTTAAAAATCAAATCAAATCAAATCTAAGACCATGTATTTTGAGATATACCGTATAAGTATTTGAGCAGAGAACTGCCCTGAAACATTCAGAGAAGTGTCAAATCAGAATGATTGTTATAAGTCTGGGAGGTGCTAATCAAGTTACTTGGTATTGGAATACACTCATTCTTCAAGAATTGCTGGTTGGTTGGAGCCAAAAATGGATCGAGAGAAAGATCCAAGGAACAAGCCAAGGGTCAGAACACGCCAAAGCCAGGAGAGACTATTGTTGGTTGGGCTCTACTAATCTGAGCCAGAATATTGATCGTCCTTTGATCTGCCTGGAACCGTTCCATAGCTTTGTATGGAGTAGATCCCAGGTTCGGCCCTTTCCTGCCAGTCTGTGTGGACAACACTGGGCTAGCTGAGCCAATGGTCTGACCCAATGCAAGGCAGATTTTTATGCTCCCATGACGCGTGGGGACCTTCCGCTGCCCAGGGAGCTGCTCTAAGCTGAAGTTGTCTGGCTAACCAGAGGGGGCACCTGTGCAGAGTTGTGGGTTTGTGGTTGTGACCCTATTTCTGCCCCTGTCAAGAGCGGTTGCAACAGTGACTTAGCTGTGCCATCCTAATTGATTTTCCAGGTTGAAAGCAGGCTAGAGACTCAGAGGGGAGCGGACCCATCCAGTTCCCACACATTACATAACTTTCCTGTAGTTCTGTCTGACAGGATTTGGTGGCAAAGTTGGAGATGGGAACCCAGTGATTTGAGGATTGGGTATATGCCAGAGCTAAAGAGCAGGGAGGTACTGGGGAACATGGGAAGAAGGAGTTGCAGATATATGGAAATGTTGGTCACCCCATTGAGCATTCTTTGATTTTACGCTTATTAATATGGAAATTGACTTATGGGTTGGTTGTCCATTCATTGAGTTTATGAAGGGGCAACAGCATCACAGAATGGATGGAATTCTTTGAAATCCTCCCCACCAGCTGAAATACTTTGGTGCCATCCTCAAACCTTGCCACTGGACTGCACATTTTTCAACCTGGATTATTGCTGAATAAGTTAAATTCTACTTGTCCCTCTCAACACCAATCCTGGGGGACCTCAGAGATGGCCTCCATACAGGTCTAATGACACAAAACAGGGAATAAAAAGAAGCAAAAACCCATTTATTAAGATGGGGAGACAAGGACAAACCATGACAGCCAACCTTTTCTGCTTCTCCCTCCCTCCCTCCCTACCATGTAATCAGTACAGGATCTCACCTGCTAGAATTTTAGCATGCACTTCAGTCGTTAGCCCCTTTCAGGCGCTAATTAAACTGCCCCAGTCTTTTAAAAAATGAGCTTTGTATGTAATAAGTTGCATTCTTAGAAATACAATAGGAAAACCTATTTAATCCAGGCATCTACTTCTGATGCCAGAGGAGAGGCTGAGGTGTGTGAAGATAATGAGGGCAGATGTCCTGAGATTAATGGGAAAACCCATGTCATCTGGACTCCCTGGCACCAAGCCCGTTTTCCCAGCGCTTCCTCCATTGCCCTGCTCTCCGCGTTATTCACTAATTGTCCTATCACCAGGTCCCCACCTATGTATTTCCATTAAGTCAATAGGTCAGAAGGACCGATGTGTGAATTAATTCTAAGCAAAGTGGCTTTAACTCAGCGCATGCTATTTTTCCCCTTGCAGAGAGAAAGAAAGCGAGTGAGCCAGTTCTGATGTACTCCGAGCTTCTACAAAATTCAAAGACAGATGTGTCACCACCCATCCAACATTAGCGGATCTTGCAATGAAAAAAAAAATCTCATTTTTGATAAGGACACAGGACTGAGCAGCTCCATGCTCTGATCCAAACGCTTTTGAAAGCAACATGTTCACCAAGAGATTTTTTTCTTGTTAAGAGCTGCCATGTCATCTCCGACTTATGGTGGTCCTATGAATGAAAGCCTTCCAAATGTCCAGTTTGTGACAGTCCTGCTATGTTCTTGAAAACTCAAGGCTGTGGCTTCCTTAATGGAGTCAATCCATCTTCAGATGGCTGGCTGGCTACATTTTCCAACCATAGGAAGTCAGGGTGGAGGGTATGTCTCTCTCAATTAAAAGCAAGTAAGCCAGAAATCAAAAAATGAGCATAACCCCACCAAAATCAAGCATCTTAAAGTTCTACTAAGTTAAATAGAGTCCATTTAAACAGATTCATAATGCCGCTAATGAGACCAAAGGGGTGCTTAGTTCCTGAATACTGGCTGGAACATACCAATCACTTTCATTGTTTCCTGAACGTAACAGTGGTCAGTTTCTCAAGTGAACCCTGCAATGAACAAGTTTGCATAATTTCCAGAACATATATTAATACAAGCAATAGTTCTCAACATATTGGATTAATTATGGTCCCGATTCACACTCAAGTCCCACCATTGTTGATACCAACTACATGATCCACACTCTTCCTTGACTTAAAAGTCCTGAACTGGTGACAGATTGTCTGTCTTTATTTAATCTTTATATTAACTCACTGAATGTATTATTTCATTTTTGAGCATTTTGCTTAATTTTTCAAGCCTCTGAGAACGTGTCTCATGAAAGAGGGTTTTCCCGTCTTTCCCTCCTACCTGCCTCAAATTGAAGGCCCATCCTTAAGCCCATTACAAATGGGCTGATTCTTTCCCCCTTAATTTCAGCAAAGCTACACGTTAAATCCCCACCGATTACTCTGTGCGCTTTTGTAATTCATGGCCTGCAGGCAGGAGGGCCCCTGAGCCTCAGCAGTGTGCAAAATAAATTACTAGGATTCTCAGTTGTCTGCAGGAAAGGCTTAACTATCTTCCGCCAGGGGACTTAACAGTCTCTGTGTAGTAGTACCAAGCAGAGGGGCTTCCCTGCTTGGGAAGCGACATCTGCTACAAAATGATTTTGTCTCCAGATTCCCCCTTTGCAGTTCCTCAAAGCAAAGGGATGGGCCGGACTCCAGGTGTGCCCCGGAGCCCATGCCGAGGCCTCGGCTGCCCGGTTGTCAGGGCACAATTGGGCCCATCTCGTCTCTGTGTGAACCCCTTGCCTATTTTGTTTGGTTTTAAGCTGTCCCCAAGGAGTCTCCGCTTGACAATCGGCACCTCTGAAGCCAGGAGCCCCCTTTTATGTTTATGTTGCCAAAAAGGAGGCAGCATCTGCTTGAGGTCTAGCGCTTGAAGTGGCTCTATTCAACACAACGTGTTCTTTTTTAATTGCTCCTTCCATTGTCAGGCAAGAATGTGGCACATTTTGAGTCCCAAAAGCAGTTCAACTGACGTTTATCCTTGTTTAGCAAATATTGTGCAGCGCCACTTCTGGTGAGACCCCCTCCCACTTCCCCATTTGTCCCCCAGTGCTCGTCTAATTAAGTGGATACGATGGAGCAAATGTGCTAAAGCTACTTTGACGCAACTGCTACCTTCTGACTTTGATGAGAGCTTTATGGCCCAATTTTGATCTCCATTCAGCATGAAAGGATTGAATTCCAAGAATTGCTGGTTAATTCGTCTTCATTCAGTGCAGGGGCTGGGTCAGTCTCATGGATCTGTCTCTATCTTCCTTTTTTCCTTTTAGAAATGCTGCTTTTCAGGACCCGGAGCCTACTTCTGGCTGGGCAGGTGTGGGATTGCACTGCTCACGTGTTTCTATCCGAGGTGGCAATAGCAACCTCTGCTGTCTCCACCGAAACTGCATGGGCATTGGGCTGGATGGATTTCTGTTACATTTCTCATTTTTCCAGTCTTAACGTCGGCTTGTCTCAGACTTTGAGAATTTCTCCCACTCTGAGTTCCATCTTTCTCAATTCTGAGGCCATTTTTAAGAGTTTTCGCAGAAAGTCATAAGCTTTCTCCCCACATCCCTCAGTGCGCATTTCACTCATGCATGCAATTTGGTACTAAAATACATGGCAAACAATTTTTCTTAATGTTGGCAAGCAATGTTCCTTCCTTCCTTCCTTCCTTCCTTCCTTCCTTCCTTCCTTCCTTCCTGTTCTATCTTTCCTTTTATCCCTTTCAAGGAATCCAAGGTGGCTTACATAAGCCTTTTCCTCTGCTCAATTTTATCCTAACAACAACCCTGTGAAGTAGGCCCAGCTAAGAGGCTGTGAGTGGCCCAAAGTCACCCAGGGGGCTCCATGGGTGGCTGGTGACTGGAACCCGGACCTCCCAATCCCCGTCCAGCACTCTGACCATTGCACTACACTGCCTGCGGGGGTTACATACAAAGCCTTTTTCAATATTCTCCTTCCATTACACAATTCCGAGGAGTGAATTTAAAATGCAGAGTGGAAAAAAACATTCCCCTTCCATTTGTCCACTTCTTTTTTCTCTCCTTGATAAAACCTTCAAACTCACCTGTCCTCAGGGGCTGGGCAGAGAGCAGCATCAGCATCCTAAATGTGGCTGCTGTGAAAGGCACAGGAGAAGATTTGGTGTTATTTAGCTTGGGATAGAAAGTGGCTGCAGTCTGTCCACACTGCAGTTGCATCGGGATGCCCAGAAAGGCCCAAACTCAGAGGCTTATAGACACCTGATAGAGGGGCGGTGGAAGAGGCAATCTTCCCCTCATTTTGCATTTTCACTAAACAGACTTTTTCTTGCACTTAGTCGGAGCATCCTGGAAGGGGAGGGAAGACTAGGCTGGGTGGAGAAAATCTTGTATCCTACTGTACACAAACCCCTTCCCACATAGAAACATAGAAACAGAGCGAGTTAGAAGGGGTCTCTCGGGCCATCTAGTCTGACCCCCAGCTCCAGCCAGCTCCACTCGTGACATGCCCACCATGTGGACATCCAGCCTATCCTTGAACACCCGCACCGATGGGGCCTCAACCACCTCCGTGGAAGCCCATTCCACACCCTCGGGGTCCTAACTTGTCAGGAAGTGCTTCCTGGCATCTAAATTGAACCTTGGTTCCCTGAGCTTGGCTCTGTTGGAGCACGTCCTGCCTTTCTCTGCCGGGAGAGCAGGTCTCTACCCACCTCTGTGTGACTCCCCCTCACATACCTGTATGTCACCAACTGATCCCCTCTGAGTCTCCTCTTCTCCAGGCTGAAGAGACCCAGTTCCCTCAGTCTCGCCTCATACGGCATCCCCTGCAAACCGGCCCCCAACCTTGTGGCCATACGCTGCACTGACTCTAACCTGGCTATATCCTTCCTGTAACAAGGGGCCCAAAACTGAGCACAATACTCCAGTTGTGGGCACAGCAGAGTCATATAGAGTGGTAGTAATTCCTCTCTCGATCTAGAAGCCACACTTCTGGCTATGCAACCAAGGGTGGCGTCCACCCTCTTGACCACTGCTGACTCACATTTAGCCTGCAGTCACATCTTTTTATCCTTCATGGTGGTTGACTTCTCGGCCGTTGAGGGCAGCCATTGCGGCTCATTCCATGCAGTTTGTGATGAGGGGTTGGGGTGGAATCTTGGAAATCCAAAATATTCTATGGCCCTTCAGATGCTGTCTAGAGACCACAGGACCACTCCCTCCAAAGACTACATCAGCGAGTTACACTTCTCCAGAATCAAACATTGATTTTTTTTAATGGAGGAAAATAATTAAGCTTTAACTGTTTAATTAGGACTTTTCAATAGGCACAGCCATTTTCCATTTATACCCATGCAGGGAAATTAATGTAGCTATTCCACAGTCAATAATCCATATCAAAGAAAGTCTTGGAGACCTTAATTTAACTAACAATATCATACCATTACTCAAAATGCTTGCGCTGTTGCTGCTTTCCATTAGTTCTGTGTTAATAAAGGACACATGTCCTTTGCAGAGACTCTTCAAAAGTTGACGGCTCTGATAACAACACTAATTGCAACAGGCAAAACTATCGATGTGGAGAATGGTCTGAGCAGGGCAAGCAGCATGAGTTCAAACATCAATATGAGTTCAACCATTTTTTTCCTGTTGGCCTAAGCATTATTATTATTATTTTTTGCATCTTTGCGTATGATTCTTGATTCAGAGGGATCAAATACAGAACTAACATAAGGAGTAATATCAACTAGCTGTGATTTTGTTCCCAGGGATAGTACTCCTAAATCAAACTGTGCTATTAGTGGCTGGTCATTCGGATATGGACAAGGAATGTATTTGCTATGAAAAATACAAGAAAGGAAGAAACTGTGCTTGGTTATTTGTGTCTTGTGGTGCCAGGGCTCAAATCCTGCGGAGTCCAATGCTTTTATGTTCTGCATTTTAAAAAATTAGCTCCGATAGTCAGTGGTAGTGCTGGAGGAAGGAGAAAGCAGTGCCTTCCCGAGCCACTACTGCTGTGAAACCCCCGGCTGCTTCCACTGGGACCCACGCCTTCCTGCAGGCATTCAGGTCTACTCTGAGCCAAGTCTAAAAGGTCTAGCTCAGAAGGCTCTTCCTCGGAGCCAGCCATTGACAAGAGAGGTGTCCAAGGGATTGCCCATTCCTCTGGTTGTCTCCTGGGATATCCGTCTCTGGATCTCCAGAAGACCAGGCAACTGCTCCTGAGCAGGGCGATTATCTGCAGCCAAGGCAATATGTCCAGAAGAAGCCTCCATTACCCGTCTCTGTCTCACTCTGAGAACCTCCCGAGAGCAAAGCAGCGCACAGGTGGATGCCCCAGAGCATCCCACCAGCTGCTCCCAGCAAACAGAACTAGGGATGGCTCTTCAGACCATCCACAGCTGCTGCTTCACGCCTATGACATGGCAGCAAGCAGGAGTGTGGGGAGGAGCCCAGATGTTGCCCCACCACCTGGAGTGTCTTTGCTGCATTTCGTGGGAGGGCTGGCCTTGCATCTGTCTGCTGGAAGGGTGGCCAGGAAGACTTCCTCCAATTTTTGCATTGTTTTTCTGATCAGAATCATCCTGGATTGCTGGCAGCAGCTTCAGTTCGTATTTATCTATTTCTGATATTCCCATCCCACTCTTGAGCCTGCTAGGAACCCAGGGCTGCTTCCACAAGCGGCCTTCTCCTCTCCATCTTATCCTCACCACTACCTGGCATAGGAGGCAATGCTGAGAGTCTGTGATTGGCCCAAAGTCACCCATGAGCTTTGTGGCTGAGTGGGGGACTAGAACCTGGATCTCCCAGGTCCTCAGTCCAAAATACCCATCGCAACCCACTGGATTTCCATCGTGACTGTCAGGAGTAAGACAGCACATTTGAAGACAGCAGGCAATAGCATGTTTGTTGGAACCCCCAAAATGCCACCTGGCTTGGGGGCCAAAATACCTAGAACTGCCTGCACTTCTGTAGGAAGGTTGTACCCCTTTGACATGGGCCTAAGAGTCCCAAAATGAAATGGGACTGAGAATAGGAGCCTTTTCGTGCCACGGCTTCTATTCCACCCGGGGTGCAACAAAACAGCTTTATCTGACGAGTTAATGCCATTACAACCAGTGGAAGTGATACTGAGATTTGGTTAGGATTAGGCCTATTGAACCCTGTCAGGGCCTTGTTACTAAATGGCAAGAATGAATCACCAGGAGTCACAGGGAAGATTGAATCTCCTTGAACCCCGGCGTTTTTATTGGTGAGATCACCCAGGCCCCCTGCCGTTACTTATGGCAGCATGCTACCGGGTAGTGGTCTCCACCACCAAGTACAAGCTTTTAGAACATACACAGAGTGTTTTATAGATTCTGAGTCACGTGGGCCCAGCAATTGGGCAGTTGATGACAAAATAAGGGGAACACAGTCAGAAGAAGGTGAGAGGTCTGCAGAGGGAGCTCAATACAATGGTGTTTGATTGCAGGAGATTAACACAATGATCATGGGATTTTTGTGAGTCTTGCCATGCAAATGGGGGTGATTGCAATGCTGTTAACCTGGCAGCCTGACCAGCTCTTTCTGATCAGCAAGACAGTAGCACTGGCAGCATCTTGGGGAAGCCATCAGGTCCCACTTCTTAAAGTAACAGCAAATACCATACAGTAACTTGACTTGGGTTTTTTGGGTGCTTCCTTGAGAAAGGGGTGCAGGCATTTTATAACACAAAGACACATAAGCAACTCTTTTCTGACAGGATTTTCCCAATAACCCCTGGAAGGCCTGGCAGTTGTGAGTACCCCTAGCCCAGACTTTTCCTTACGGACCTTTTGAGCAGGGTATGAAAAATTACTTCTGCTTTTCCTAGTTAGAGTCTAATAGGCTTAGGAGAATGAAAGTGAAGCAGATAATTTGGGATGAGCTTGCAACTTGAAAACCACAGGGTGGGCCTTGGGAGGGAAGAGAAAGCAGGGAGAAAAAGGTGAGAGGAAGAGAAGCCAAGAAAAGCCGGACAGGAAATCGTGCTAGGTCTAGGCAGCAAAATGAGTCAATGTTTTGCTCCTGCCATTTCAATAAAAAAAATAAGTAACAGTGGTTGTTTTTAATTGACTGTTCTCATTTGTTGATTTCAGGCCTGTCAGAAACATTGGACGAGGGCTTCGAGCTTGTGACAGTAATGAATTTTAATGGCCGGCCACATGGCCTTTTGACACCAAGCCCCAAGATAGGCCACACTTGCTGAAAGGGTGCCGTGTCTTGTCGCTGCCAGGGCGAGGGCTGCAGCTGTGGCTGGACGGGAAGCCATTCCTTCCTTCTCACTCTCTTTTAATCTCCCTGTCTTGCTCTCCCTCCCCTGCCCCCCAGGAAATGCATCACCCAAAGAGGGAAGTGTTTTGCATAGGTTAAGTTATATGTACAGAAGTAAATTTAGAAGTGACAACTGGCATTGAAAGAGGGGCACAGTATGGGACAGCTGACCTGGTATCCTTGTGTCCTGACTTGTTCTCAGGTGCTCAGTGCAGGTGGGCAACCCTTTCAGCTCTTTATTCTTATGCTGGAACTGGACAAGAATTGCTGTTTGCACGAAGGATTCCTTCAGGCAGAAGATGGTCCTCTGTTCTGTCCCTTGGCCACTCTGTTCTATCTCCCATGCTTTTCAACCTCTACAGGAAACTGCTGCAGAGGTTATCTGGAAATATGGACCAAGGTGTCACCAGGATGCATGTAGCCCTCAGCTCTAAGTACCCTTTTCATCAAACCCAGGTGAGACAGGGTGCATTCTGCACCAGTGCTGGATGAAGGCCAATAAACCAAGTCTCATTCCAGCTAGACAGAAATACTGCTAGCAGGTGATTCATCCACCCATAAGCTACATGAAGTTCCCTTAATGGCTCCCAAGAAAAGGGTCTTTTCTGCTTCAACACCCCAGTTGTGGAATGAGCTTGCCTGAGATACTTGCTTGGCATTTCCATTTTTTTTTGGCTCCAAGTGAAGACTTAATGCACACCTTTTTTCCTCCAGTTTCTGTTGTAACTCTGTTACTATTTTTTATTTTAGTTAGCAAAAGAGTTGGTTCTATCTTAATATTTTTACTTTATACTATAGTTCTACCTTCTTCAGCTTTTACACTGCACTTTATCATCTTATACTTTTGAGTTTTAATTGTAGTGAACTGCCTGGAGAGCTTCAGCTATTGATTGTATAGGAAGAAATGAGCTACATAAATAAATGAAGCAAAACTGTCAACAACACAGTAATTCATAAAACAACCATAACACTCTAGAACTAGGTCTCCAAAAGACCTATGGGATCGTAGAATCACAGAGCAGTAGAGTTGGAAGAGGCCGGAAGGCCATCTGGTCCAACCCCCTGCTGAGTGCAGGACTCTAAATGAAACCATGCCTCTCAGATGGATGTCCGACTGCCACTTGAACGCTTCCGGTGTGGCTTGTCCACAGCCTCCCTAGGTCATTGGTTCCACTGTTGTCCTGCGGTAACCGTCAGGAGGTTCTTCCTGATGTTCCGCTGAAATCTGGCTTCCTGTAACTTCAGTCTATTTGCTGCCCTGGACAATGGGAAGATCAAGAAGAGATCCTGCCCTTCCTCTTTGCGACAGCCTTTCAAGTACTTGTACAGTGCTATCCTATCTCCCCTCAGTCTTCTCCTCTCCAAGCTAAAAATGTCCTGTTTTTCCAGTGCCTCCTCACAGGGCTTTGCTTCCAGTCCCGGTTACCTTCCTCCGAACCTTTTAAGTGTTTACTAAACAGTTTTTACTGGTTCCTTTTCCTTTCAGATGAGGAAACCTCCAGAGATATATGGACCATTTTGCAATCAGCTGCTTATTTACAGATGTTTAGGGTGAACACATGTGAATCATGTGCACCTAATTCCATTAGAAGAACCCGGCTGGATCACAGCAAGGGTCCATCTAATGCAGCATTCGCTCCACACAGTGATCAACCTGCTGTGTGAAGGAAACTCACAACCTGGACATGAAGGCAATAGCATCCTATAATATTTTGCACACTTCCCAGCAATTTGCACATATTGGCCTACTCCCTTTAATATTTGGAATAGCACACAGGCATTGTGAGTAGTCACTGATCTTTTCAGAGGGGTACCCTCCAGATATATTGGACTGCAGCTGTCATAAATCCCAGTCTTCATGTCCACTGGTAAGAATAATGGAATGACCAAGCCCTGCTCTTATATAACATTTTCCAGTGTCTGAAAACAACATCAGTCCAACACCTCCACCCCGCAAATCCTAGGAAATCCTTTCATCAGCCAGAAACTCCATTGCAGCATTTTCCAGCCAAGTACAGCCGCTAGTGATTTGTTTTCCTTTTCCCTCTGCCCAGATTTGAGAATGCAAAAGGCGTTTCGCCATCCAGGAAAGGTGGCATGACAACCTTGATAGCTTTTTGATAAGTAAAGTGGCGCATACATGTGAATAATAAGTAAAGTCACTTGAGGAAGCCAATGGTCATTGGAAGGCCGTTCTGCCTGCACTTTTTTCCCTTCTTCAAGCTCAGGCAACACAGAAGACGAGAGGGTGTTCTTTTGTACTAAGAAGCCTAATAATCATAATGTTAACAAGCCCTGAAAGAATCACACGGATAGCCTGTAGTTTAACTTGTCAACGCAATGAGTTAGTCATCATCAGCTTCAGCGGCTGTCATTAAAGCTTGACCCGGGCACTCCTAATTTGTCTTTTTGACAAGACCTCTAGGTGCAGTAACCGTGCCTCACCCTTAATTATTCCATATCATACAGGAGTGCTGCAGATAAACTGACTTCAGCCTCCATCTGGGTTGGCTGATGGGAAAAGCGAAGCTGTCTTTGGGTTTGTGTGTGTGTGTGCAGAAGCAGAAAAATGCCTTGTGGATTTTTTACCCTTTTTTGTTTTTCAAGAAGGACTAGAAGAACTACAAGTCCCGGGGATAATGGCTGGTCTTGCAGTAATGAGATGATAACAAGGGATAAAATCATCTTTAGCCTCTGCCTCTAAAGCACCAGTGAATATTCTGGGTTGTCTTCCCAATTTTGCATTAATGGAACTTCAGGGACATGCAGCCAAGCACTTTTATTTATTTATTTATTTAAAATATTTGGATGCCATCTTTCACTATCACGTCTCAGGACGGCTTGCAAGGTTAAAAGCAAAAACCATAAGAACGATCAGTAAAACAATACAATACAATAAATTATCAAAGCCAATACAAATAAATCCCAATCAAAACGAGACAAGACAAAAGCAACTGTAAAATGGTAAAAATACCATTTAAAATAGCTATTAAATAAATAACTGCATGGAGATCCATGTCTTGGAGATAACATGTCCCACAGGCAGTAGCGAGAGCAGTTGCCAGCATCACTGAAGGGGAAACGGGGACATGACTCACATGAGAGCCAGAGTGGAGCAGTGATTAAGAATGAGGACTTGGACCCAGGTAGTTACAGTTCTAGTTCTTGCTCAGTCACGGAGCTCGCTGCATTATTTTGGGCCAGTCACAGAATCCCAGCCTCACCTACTTTACAGGGTTGTGGGCAGGATAAGACTTGGCAGGGGAGGAGAATTTTGTAAGCTGCCTTGGGGAGAGCAGAATATGTTCCAAAGGAGCAAAGCTCAGGGAACCAAGGTTCAATCTGGATGCCTGGAAGGACTTCCTGGCAGTTAGGACCCCAAGAGAATGGAATGGGTTTCCCCGGGGGGTGGTTGAGGCCCCATCGGTGAGGGTGTTCAAGGATAAGCTAGACCTGCTCATGGTAGGCATGTCGTGAGTGGAGCCGGCTGGAGCTAGGGGTCAGACTAGATGGCCCGGGAGACCCCTTCTGACTCGCTCTGTTTCTATGAGTTCCTTGAAAGAAAAAAAGCTGGGATACAAATATAGCACTTAGTACTACAGACAACAAAAGAAGAAGGGGGCAGCAGAGGATGAGGAGGCTGGATGGAGTCACTGGGGCAGTGGATGTGAGCTTGGCTGGATTTCAAGGGATGGTGGAGGACAGGAGAGCCTGGAGGAATGTTGTCCATGGGGTTGTGATGGGTCGGGCACAACTTTGTGACTAAACAAAAATACTGTAGTACTATAGAAGTAAATAAATGAACTGGTGTTTAAGGGAACTTAATTACTCTTTATTATTTTTCCTGATCAGAGCTGATTAAGGTTGCAGTTCTGTGCACACTTACCTGGGAGCAAGCCCCTCTACAGACATCACCAAACAACACCTGACATTTATATATCACTTTACCTGCTAAAAAGCAATGCAGGCATTGTACAAGCTTTGCAATTGATAAACTCTGAATGAAAAGGCAATACATTCTGCTTGAAAGTGGCTCCAGCGGAAATCCAACCTCCTATTTCCTTTCCTAAGCAACTAATACTCCATCAGCAGTGTTTGGATCAGTGCTGTCCATGCAATCATGCAAAACTAGCAACTCCACTCAGGGAGCAACTGTGCACCCTGATTGGATTTGCATGGGTGTTTCTTCTTGCATATGCTGGCTGCATCAGAGTGGGATGAAGAGATTACTTCTCAAGCTGAAGAGTGGAGTACATGCTGCATGGGGATGATGGGACTTGCAGTCCAACACAGCTGGAGGACATCTGTATGGGGAAACTGTGTTAGTAGTCATTGCATTGAAGGCTAAATATACCCCTTTTAAATCTACTCTTCTTGCCCCCACCAACCTCTTCACATGCTTCTTCCCAGTACCTCAGAGGAAGCTTTGCCTAGCAGTTGGAGACACAGAAATATCTGCAAGTTGGGATGCCTGAGACTCAAAAGAGCAATGCATGACCTTAGACCTAGCCTCAATCTACCATCTGTACCATCTGTACGTCTGCACTGTGCGGGAATAGAAACCTGGCCAGCCTTACAGGGTAGTCGTGATGGTTTGTGTGTTCAAAGCAAGATGCCAACAGTGGATAAACAACTGTTCAAATGCAGTGCGATATCGGAAGGATGCAGCTTTATTTTAATGACGTGCAAAGAGAATGCTATGCACCTCTACTCAAAAGTAAGGCCCATTGAGTTCAGTGGGACCTTTTCTCAGGTAAAGGCATATAGGATTGCTACCTAAGGATTCTTTTCTTAATTACTTGGCATCTCTAACGTAATGAGTTTTGAATTCATTGTAATTGCTGCAGCTGGGATAACTAGTGTTAATATTGTAATTGCATCTACTCCAGACATACAGAATCTTCTGCGGATTAATTCCTGGATCACAAAACCTCTGGCTCATTTTCCCCCCTCAATCTTATTTTCTTCTGCTCTGGCTTTGCAGGAAACAAAAATGCCAGGCAACATTTATGATGGGGAGGTGGAGGGGGGCCATTCACACATTATCATCATTTCCAGAAGGAAAAAAACTCTGGATGGTAATACGAAATCACAGGCTTTCATTAAAGGAGTTGTTTAAAGGGAACTTTTTCTGGGGATATGGAAGGCTCCACATTACTATTCAGGAGACGGGCCAGGGGCAACAGTAACATTCTGTTGTTTTTCCTTGGAGTTGAGAAACTCAGTCTCTATTGACGGCTTTGAAAGTTAAAACATGATGTGAATCCTAAATGCTTAAAGCAGCAGCTGAAAAAAGGAAATATTTGCAGGCCCTTGGTTAGACTAGCTTCTTCAGAACTAACTGAGTTTCTTAAAAGAAAAAAAAAGTGGGATTTTGAATATAATAATTAAATACAGAAATAATCCCAGAGGGAATTGCTGTTGTTTTTTCCCAGAGGAGTTTCTGGAATTGTCCTGGTATATTGTCTCAGATTTTGGAATTGTGGATAATTAGATGCTGTTTTTGATGTGGAGTCAGTGGGTGTGATCCAGAATAAAATCAGACAAGTATTTAAGATATTTTTTTAAAGAAAAAACTCCCCCTCTCCCCAGGCAATGTATAGGAGTGAGAAACAAGGGTAGGATTACAAGTGAATCCAATCAGAACAGATGTTCAGCAATTATTTAGAAAGCTCTTCTGGAAAAATAACTGATTAACCCAAGACAGCCTTGAAAAATTCTTCAAGGCCCATCCAAAACTCTGGGGCCACTGCTTGCAAGGCTCTGCCCCCTGTGGACTGGGTTCTTTTTGGAATTAAATGGCTCCAAGTTCCGTCCCCAAGCTGCTTTACCAGTGCAGGAAAGAGTGGTGGGTGAGACAGTGGAACTGGGAGCCACAGCAGCAGTTCCTTGCTACTGTTCCTATAATGATTTCATGACTGTGATCTTAATACACTACCACCCTTAATTAACAGCCCCAAAAGGAGATATCCACTTAACGGGTTTACATGAACAAAGAAAACAAGAGCAACTCCAGAAGGTGCTGGGCCTTTCTCTAAACTTCTTGGCAGGGGTGAGGTGTGTCAGCAAGCTGTCCAGGGGTTCAGCAGATCAACAGCCTTGGCAAAAGAGATTGTCCATGGCATCCTTCCCAGGCTGAAGTGCTGACTTGTTCTGTCCATCTTCTTTCCTTCAGTCTGTTTCATTACGCTTCCCTGGTGTTCCTGCTGCTACTAATTCCAAAATCATGTCCGCAAAGATTCCCTTAATGAATCCATTAAAGTCTAGTTCAGTGCAAAACAACACCGGTGTTCAACTTATCTCTGACCTTGCACACCAACAAAATCAATAGCAAGACCAGAGACTTCTAGCATGGGATGGTACACACATTTAAAGGACTCTGCCCTCTTGGCTCTCTAGAAGTTTTCTGGACTAGCCCCACAGAAGTGAATGGGGCATCCCTCCAGTCACAGTTTGGCAAGGTACTGTAATTTCCTTTGGTTAAAAGAGTGATATTTGTCTCTAGCAAGGTTTACAAGGAGTGAGTCCATAATCTACCATATTAGTCCCATTGAAGTGAATGGGGAAACCTGTACTGGCCCAGTTCAGCATCTTCTCCATTCACAGCCTGTGCTCTACAACTGAGCTGTGGTAATTTATTTATTTATTTAAACCATTTCTATGCCACTCCCATCGCAACAAAGCCTCGGGGCGGCTCACAACATACATAAAAATACAATCCATAATTTAAAAACTGGTACCATCTCGGCTATATATTAAAATCTATAAATACAATGATCATAAATTAACAGTTAAAATAACTTTTAAATAAAAAGGTCTTGGCCTGGCGCCGAAAAGCAAATAATGAGGGTGCCAGGCGGACCTCTCTGGGGAGCGCATTCCATAGGCATTCCTAGCCTAGGAATCAGGCTAGGTGGTGGCTATTAGTCATGATGACAATATACTGCCTCTAGTACCAGTCGGTCTATGAACACCAGTTGCAGGGGATCACATGTGGGATGGTGCTCTTGCACTCCTGTTCTACCTGTGCGTGTCTCATGGGCAGCTGGCTGACCACTGTGTGAACAGAATGCTAGCCAAGATGGACCCTTGGGCTGACCCAACAGGCATCTTCTGGTGTCGTTCTTCATGGCAGGGAAAGCTTCGAGTCAATTTAGGCAAACAGATCTGTCTTCGGGACAGTCTCTATATGTGGAGTGGGTGGATGGATCTAAGCTGCAGAGCTTCACTGAGCACAGCCAAAGTATCTCACATCACTATTTTTGTGTTCCTGCTCCTGACTAGTACATCCATTTTTTTTACTGTTGTTCCTGACAAGTAAAGCTCCAGTATAATTCATAAGATTGCTCCACTTGGGTAGTTCTGTCAGGGAAAATCAAGACTGATTCAGCTTCCTTGGACCTAGACAGAAACTTTTGCCCTTTTAAATATTTGTTCTTCGCCAGGGATGCGAGCCACCACACTCCTCTTAGTCAACTGCTGCAGCAGAAACTGCTCCGTAATATTAGAATTCAGGTTGTACCTTGGTAGTCTTCGACCTGTGCGTATATTTTCTCTTGCACACATAAAAGAAATTGCCCTGTAAAGCTTCTCTGGTCAAGGATGGTTTTCTGGGTGCTGTTCTTCCATCCTTCTCGCTGCTTATAAAAGAGAACTAAGCCAATTGCTTAAGGCTGTGAGGATTTTTCAAATTTTTTAGGAAGCCCTCAGGAATTAGCATATTGCTTTTGAAGGGGTTTCGAAATAAGCACCCTTCCTTCCATGAAGGTGTTGCAGAAGTGCCATGAACATGGATTTGGCAAATTGAAACTAAATTCACACAAGTCCTAAATGAGAAGGATCTGTGCAGCTTAACCTGATAGAAAATGGCAACAAAGCCATCCTGAGATCTTGTATAATAGGATGGCATATGAAAGCTTTTAATTAATAAACAAACAAACAACCCAATGCAGAGTTAAGCATGTTTGAAACAATTGATCCGTTGATATTCTGACTCAGTATGGGGCAGCCTCGTAGGTGCAAGAAAGTGTGTAACACAGTTGGCCAGTGTACACACTGATTTATATGCAAGATGTTTCAGATCATTTTTTTAAAGACCGAGCTTCCCTGGCAGCTTACCAGAAGGTTTATAAAACAATTTTATAGCAATTTAGAAGAAACTCAAACCAGAATAAAAAACCCAGGAAAAAAGAGCATTATGGATTCGTTCCTCAAGCCAGCTAAAACCTGGATGCAGTGCCATTGGATGCAGAACAGGTGCTACTCCACAAGCAGAGTGAGTCTTCCATCTCCAGTTCATCCACTGGCACTCAGTTTCCCTGTCTCCATTCAACACTCATCTGCGCAGAAGGAAGCTGTCAGCAAAGGTCCCTCAAAGCAGATCTTAAGGAATGGGCCAATTCATGCAGAAGCAGGTGGCCATTCAGAAATGCACATGTATCAGCACTTGACTCACAGATGAAACTGATCCAATTAAAAACTAAAATAAAGAAGTAGTGCTGTTTCCAAAATAACTTCCATATTTTTTCAACCATTCTCTTGCAAAGGGATAGAAAAAAAAATCAAGATTTTTATTTTGCAAAATTCTTGTGGGTGGAACCACATGGCTAACTTTAGTTACAGGGAGGCTTGTTTGTGTTAGTGTGTGTGCACACGTATGTGTGCTGTCTTTTCCTGTATGATCATCTTTACACCATTCTGTAGCTCATTCCTGCATTTCAGTGTAATTGCAAGGAAAGCTGTCAGTGAAAGTTGAAATTCTAAAGCACTGAGAATAAAGAAGAAAAATAGAAGTTTGCTTCTAAAGTGAAAATTCGGTTGGGAATCTAGATGGCAGGCTTGTGTGGAGCACACACATAGATGAGTTGTTGGCTAAGTAAAGTGATCACATGCAAAGAAGCATAAAGTCCTTATGCCGTGGATAATTGTGGAGGAGAACTGTTATGCAGGGGTACCTCTCTGCACCTCTTCCTGACAAACTATTCCAGTTTCAGTTCTCTCCTTGGCCTCAAGCATGAAAATGTAGAGAATCTCAACTTCATTATTGGTTCTGCAGTTGATCCAATAATGCAGGATCTTTAATGGCTGTAGGCCTAACTGGCAATGACCCAGATCATTCTTTGTAATTTAGTGCCAGGATAAAACATTTCCTCTTTTTGTGTGAGGGATGGGACATTTTCCGCTTGTACAGTTTTGCTCAGTTTTTGCCCCAGTTCCTAGATATTTAATGGCTATGTGTTATTAGTATTCTAAGATTACACAGGCATTTAAGGAGGGATCGTACTAAAATCTTTATGTCCAGAAAAGACTCAGCCATTCAGGTCTAATGAACTGGTGCTCCAGTTCTCTGCAGCTCTTTCTATCACTCTAGCTATTCCCCGCTACCCAGTGCTATTAAAATTCCAGCCGTCCTTTCCATGAGTAGATTGTCGATGGCATAAGATAGCAACTTGTGCTTTCCTGGTGCAGAATGTGCACTCATTTGGCACAGATGCTGAATGCGGCCAAAGATTTCGACAGCTTGCATAACATCCTGGCACTCGGTTTGTCTGTAATAATAATGCTGTCTGAAACGAAAGACTGGGGGGATTGTGCTGAGGGCACTTATCGTTGGATGGAGAAGAGAGACATCCTGGTGAATTGGTCGGGGTAGGAATTTAATTAATAAATAATGGAGAAGCAGGAATTGTGCAGTTCTCAGCTCAACTGGAGAAAAGGGCTGTAGATCAATGGTGGAGCACTGGTCTTTAGGAATAGACCAGAATTTTGTTTTAGTTCAGTTTGGATCCAGATTTCCCCCCTCTGCATCTTCTGGAGTGAACACAGACTCATGCAACGCATGCCTGAATTCCAAGGGTGATTTGCAAAACAAATAGTTGCGTTCAACAGCATACAGACATTTCAAAATGCGTGCAACTCAAAAATGTGAGCAATGGATGCATACATTTGGAAATGTATGCCGGGAAATATGCACTGGTTTTTATGTGAAAAAAGAGACAAGTTCTCAATGTGATATGGACTCAAGTAGGAAAGAGCTTCATGATGGAAGTCAGAGAAGATTGGTAAAGTTGAGCTTTACCGCATCCTACATCTCTCATGCTTTGCACTTACAGGATCCATGCTTTGAGCCTCTGTTAAAAGGTATTTAGTTAGAAAGGTTGAGGATAGGAAGCTATAGATGCTGGAGGATAAAGGTGTTATTAAAAATGTTTTAATACATAAATAAATAATAATAAAATCCAAGAGGGGTGTGTGTCAGAATCAAATGGATTCTTACTATTTAGCCATTCCTTTCCCCCGGTTTGGTTCATTATCACCACCCCAATGCTGACTTGCTGTGCTGAGAATTAAGCCACTTTGTGAACTTCCATCTGCAAAAATGAGTTGAACTAGCACATTAACACACACACACATGAAATTTGTGCAAATCATGCTATTTGCTCAATTTGTACAAACTGAATGCAATTTTAGTACAATCTGTGAAAATTTCCTCAGGGGCTTGTTTGTTTGTTTTTTAACTCTAACCCATCTTAGAGATGAAATCACATAGAACACCCGCCATTTGGTGGCCCATTGGTGATCATCAGAGAAAAAGTGAGTGGGAATTTCTTTGAGCGCAAGTGAGTTGGATTTCACAGCATCAGCATACAAGATCTGCTGGTTGGATCAGGGTGTGGTTGGGATGAACCTTGTCAGAATCCAGCCTTCTAGCATCTACGAACTTCCTATCACGTCATGGAAAGGGAGCCAAGCCAAGAAGAAATCTGCTAATGCTGGATGGCCCCTGGTGGTGCAACTGGCCAGCTTGCTCTTCAGGAGTGGCTGCAGGATGCGCAAAGGGGGGTGCTGCAAGTGGGGGGCGCTCCAACCAGCATCTCCAGCAACCGACCTCCTTCTCCACTTGCTGCTGCTGCTGCTGACAGTGGGGGCAGCATAAGTGGAAAGAGGTATAGCGAGCTGGTGCACCAGCTGCCATTCCTGGCAACCAACCTTCTTTCCTGCCTGCTGCTGCCGGAGGCAGAGGTGGGTACTGCTGGCAGTGCATCCCTGGGAAGAGCCCTGCGAATGCTGGGCTTGCTTGCCAGGAGCTCAGACTCTGCTCCTGCAAAGAGGACCTGAACCCAGGGAACCCCACAGGCCCCCACCTCCAGGTGGATTCCTTGCACGTCGCTAGAATAGGGTATACGGGGTTCTATGGGTGGATCGCCTCATGCAAGCTGCCCTTAGCCACTAGCCACAGTGGCTCTGTCTTCCCATCAGGATCAAGAGTCCACATGCCTATGAATGCCAGTTTCTGGGAAGCAAATCTGGCAGGATGTCGGTGTAGTTGTCCCGCTCATGAGCTTCCTCTTAGGCCACTTGGTTGGCTGGTGCAGGAAGAGGATGCTGGACTAAATTGGTCTTATAAGCATTATATTTAAGAGTCTATGTGTTAAGTATAGTTGTTCTTCTGTGCTTATGTATAGCAACTTATATATAGCAAATAGAAAAAGGTGCTTTTCACAGCTGCACAAAAACCTTTGGAAGGGAAAAACGGTCACTTTGTGTAGCAACAGCTCAGTTTAGCGCATTTCTGGTGAACTGTAAAGATAGAGTTTTATAAACATGCATAGGATTTACAATCTAATTTGTTGTTAGTTGGGCTCAGCTCGCAGGGTTTCACTGAGTACCCATGCTGGACCCTGGTGTCCTCTTTTGTAGATGTGTAAAGGAGGCAGCTTTTTTACAGAAGAGTCCTCACAATTTTCTTACGATGTGAGTTCTCATCCCCTTGTTAGTTTCCTTTGAAGACCAAGCTAAAAGGCCTTTGGCTGAAGCCAGATGCTGCTCCGTACCCATAAAACTACAGAGAGTAATAATAGCTGTTTTTCTACCCTACCTTTCAGAGTTGTCGTAAGAATGAACTGAAAAGAAATAGCTTTCCTTCCAAAGATAGAAATATGAAACAAGTGAAAGCAGAGACAACTAGCATAAAGCACGTTGCAAACAGGAAAACATGCTTTTGTCCCCATCTTTGGAACAGAAACATGGGGACACAGGAGCAGACTAAACAAGGGCCCCACCTGTTAATAAGCTTGTAAGAACTGCACTGAGTCACCCTTCAATAGCACAGAAACAGCTTTCGGCACCAGGCTGTGGCTACAGGATGCAACATCAGGTTTTGGGTACAGCCAGTGATGGCATAGGATATTGTCTTGTTTTATCATGTTGTTCATTTCCTTTACGTGTAGTGAGATGTAATAGTCCATTTCATTGTTTTCTTGATGCATTCATATCCTACCTTCACACAAAGAGTGAGCAGCTATTTTTAGCGTGCTTTCCTATCTGATTTGACAGCACTTGTCTGTGCCTTGGCGAACTAAGGATTAGACCATTAGCACCAGTGTCTATGGAGGACTACCCCCGAAGAGTGTCTGAAAGCTCCAGTGGGTGCAATTTGGCAGTCGGGCTGCTTACTGGGGCATAGTATTCCATCTATACTGTATTCTGCCAACATTGAAATACCTTCTCTGCAGGCCTCATTTTAGGGATTTGCTTTAACATTGGAAGCCCTAAAAGACTT
Source organism: Varanus komodoensis (assembly GCF_004798865.1). Taxonomy (NCBI): domain Eukaryota; kingdom Metazoa; phylum Chordata; class Lepidosauria; order Squamata; family Varanidae; genus Varanus; species Varanus komodoensis. The sequence continues at coordinate 8,795,301 of NW_025335606.1, forward strand.
AGGACCTGGCTATCTGAGGGGCCACCTGTCTCTTATGAACCTGGGATCACCAGGAGAGGCTCTTCCAAAGACTTTGTGCCCCACAGAACTCTGCATGATGTGAAAATAGGGTTGGGCTTTCTCTCATGTCTCCATCAAAGTTCAGTTTTCTGCCACAGTTATTGATTTAAGCCGCAAAGTTCCTTTCTATTCATTCAGGTTTCCCATTGGCCCCTACCTTTAATGACTTCCAGCAGTGGGAGGAAAAGGCTTTCAAGCATGTCTCCTTACACTGACCTTTTCAATGTATTTTTAAAGAGTCCTATAATTTTAAAACCTTTAGTAGTTTTATTAATGTATTTTCTATTGATTTATTTAAGATAGATGGTGCATGGTTTTGGTGAACTTTGGGCAACACAGGTGGCATAGGAATAGAAAAGAAAGAAATGTTACTGAAGCTCCATTCTGTTTCCAAAGCAGGTTGCCAGAAAACAGGAAGTTATTTTGGCCAAGAATCTGGGCCTAAGCATCTCAATCTAAGTATTTCCCCCCAGTTTGAACTGTCCTGCTATTCTTACACATACTGAGTTTGATTCTTGTTTGTTATTGTTAAAAGCCATCTCTGACTTATGGAAACCCCATGGGTAAATTTACTTGACAGTAATCACCTTATAGCTGGTTTCCCTCTCTTCTTCTGCCTTTGACCATCCCCAGCATTACTGCCTATTCCAGAGAGTCTTGCCTCTTCATGAGGTGCCTGAACTACAGCGTAGTTTTTGCTTCCAGGGAATGTTCTGGTTTGATTTGAGCTAGGGCCCACTTGTTCATCTTTCTGTCCGTCCAAGGTATTTCCAAAGCTCTCCTCCAGCACCATGTTTTGAATGCATCAATTTTCTTCCTGTCCACTTTCAGGAATACAATAGCATGGGTGTTCTTGGCCTCGTTCTCCAGTGAAATGTCCCTGAGGTTGATGTTCTTTTCCGGTTCCTTCATTGCTGTCCTTCCAAGTTCCAGTCTTCTTCAAATTTCTTGGCTTCAGTCTCTGTCTAAATTGATGACTGAGCCAAGGTATGTCAAATCTTTCACAATTTCAATTTCCTTATTGCTGACCTTAAAGTTGTATAATTCTTTTGTAGTCATGATTTCCCCCTTAAATTTCAGCTGCAGTTCTGCTTCTGTACTTTCTACTTTCAATTCATCAGCAGTCACTTCAATTCACTGCTGAATTCTGCCAGCAATGTGGTATCATCTGCATATATTACATTATTGATATATCTTCTGCCAATTTTCACTCCTCTGTCCTCTGATCCTAATCCAGTTTCTTTATATATACTGCCTACAGTTTGAAGAGAGAGCGAGACAATATTTGCCCTTGTTGGTCATCTTTGTTTAAGGAAAACCATAAGGATTTCCCCATATTCTGTCCCAGAGGTAGGTAGCTTCTTCTCCATGATGAAGGTTATGCATCAGGACAGTCGTGCTGAGGTGCACCCATTTCTAGCAAGGCCATCCATAGCTTCTCATGATCCAAACCACCAAAGGCTTTGGTGTGGCATGTAAAGGCTTGGCTGATCTGCTTCTGAAATTCTTCAGTGCTTTCTATAGCCGTTGCATATTTGCAATGCAATCTCAAGTGCCTCTTCCTTTTCAGAATCCAGCTGAAGTGTCTGCCATTTCTTGCTTCATGGAGGGCAATATAAAAACATAGAAACTGAGTGAGTCAGAAGGGGTCTCCCGGGCCATCTAGTCTGACCCCCGGCTCCAGCCGGTTCTGCTCAGCAATATCCTTTGTGGCAACAGCTTTAGCATCACTTTGGTTGTACAGGAAATAGATGCAATGGTCCCACGGTTGGCACAGTTTTTGCACCTCCTTTCTTGCGGATCAGAATGTATAATGAATGTTTCCAGCCTGTTGGCCATTATTTTTTTTCATATTTGTAAACCATTCAGATAGCCTATTTGGCTAGTGCAGACAGTATAGGAAAGGTTTCATTCATTCATTCATTAAAATGCTTGGCATATTCTTGGTGCAGGTCAGTCTCTGCAGCTTGAAATCGTTCTTTTGGTACCCACTCTACTCTGGTGACTCATTCAAGTGTTTTCAAAGCGGCTTTCACTGCACTTTCAAAGATCGCACATTCTTCTTCTAGGATTTCTCCTCAAAGCAGTCAGTCATTCTTTTTCTTTTCTGTATTTTTCTTCCATATGTTCTTTCCACCTACTCTTTGTTTTCTCCTTGTCAGATAATGTGTCTCCCTCTTTGTCCTTTAGCATCCTTAATCTACATTTGAATTTCACTTTGATGTTTGCATGTTTGGGAAGAGGTCGCTTGTTCTTTCCTCTTTTGCTGTTCTTTTCTGTTTCCTTGTCCTGGCCGTACTAATAGTTCTTTTTGCCTCCGCCCAACAGTCACAGAAAAGTAGAATTCTGACCCTATTTCAGTCACCTTCTGTTTTTGCTTCTCACCTGTCCTTAGCAATGGCAACTGCCCCTTCCGTCATCCATCTAGGCTTTTGCTACACGAGAGATTAATTCTGTTCCAATAGAAAATCCTCCTGCACCGCAGACTCTTGTTTCTGACACAACAGTTCGCCTCCATCACCCGCTCAAGGCACCACATGTTAAGCTGTCCTTTCATGTAATGCATAATTGCCAACAGCCCTCATGCAACCGAAGCACGTTATGGGTTCAGTGACAATGCTGGAAATTGCCAGGGCTTGGGCCAAATGGCATCAGAAATTATTCACAAAAGGCCAAGCAATTAGTGTTGCACTCAAAAATACACACAAAGCTTCACGCTTCACTTGCAGGTGTTTGTGTGTTGCTGGGAGTGCCGCATAGTCTTTACAGGCGTTCTGCTGGCTGGATGCCATGGATGATTGCTTCAGTTCGTAGTTACCTGTAAAGGTGAATTAAGCATTGGCCAGCTCTGATTTCCCAACCCTGATAATCCTCCCAAATGTTTTGGTCAACAACTCCCAGCATTCTGGAATCTAAGCTTGTGGCTGTCCAAGCTGTTTGGGGATGATGGGAGCTGAAGTCACCAAACTAAAGAATTTGGAGGTTTAACAATTTCAGCTGAAGAGCAGATACATGTTTCTCATTACGGATATATGGATTTTTGTCAATCCATTCTGTGTTTTACTTTCATTCTTTCATTCCATCATCTACTCATGGATAGAAAATATATTTTTTGGTATAAGAATAATGCTTGTTAGATGATAATGATGATAATGATGATTGATTTTATTTGTATACCACTGAACAGATGAAGCTCTCTGGGCAGTTTACAATAAAATATAAGATACGGGCAACAAGAAAAACATTATCAAAGTAACAATACAAAATTTAAAGTCGAACTTAAAACAATTTTTAAAAGCTACAATAGCTTATACAAATTAAATCATAAGCATCTGATGCGAGCCCCCATATAATATTAAAATAATTTAATGCCCTGTGGTAAAGGACAGTCTTAACCTGGTGCTGGGAAGATACTGAAGTTGGTGCCAGGTGGGCCTGAGTGGAGACCTTATTCCAGGACCATCCATGAAAAGACCCTGCTCCTTGCTGCCACCAACTGAGCCTTCTTAGAACACTTGAGCTCATGCGCATATGCCAATGCACATTTGTGAAATCCTCCCAAAGCTATAAATAAATAGGTCTATTAGTCCATGGAATCCACATGCCTCAGAAAAGTCAGATCCTTGCATAATCCACAGGTTGGAATGCTTTGAATCCATTGAAGATTTCTCCAACATCTCAAATCAACAGCTACATCTCCAACATCTGAGAGCCAGAGTGGTGTCGTGGTTAAGAGCACGGGACTGGGACTCAGGCGATCCGGGTTCTAGTCCCCGCTCGGCCATGGAGCCAACTGGGTGACTTTGGGCCAGTCACAGACTCTGAGCCCAGCCTACCTCACAGGGTTGTTGTTGTGGGGATAAGCTGGAGGAGGAGAATGATGCAAGCTGCCTTGAACCCTTTGCAGGAAAAAGGCAGGATATAAATCCAAAAATAATAAATAAATAAATAATGCATTACCGGGCAGGCAGAGGGAGAGTCCAAAGTCGAAACACAAAGTTTAATGGCAAGTGCAAGTCATGGTCACAGAACAGCCCAAGTTCAGGTCAGGGCAGAACAAGCATCTGGAAATAAAAAGCCAAGGGGCAAGAACAGTGTGGCCTAGTGGTTATGAGAACAGGTCTGGGACACAGGTGAGCTGGGTTCTAGTCCCTGCTCAGCCATGGAGCCAACTGGGTGACTTTGGGCCAGTCACAGACTCTCAGCCCAGCCTACCTCACAGGGTTGTTGTTGTGGGGATAAGCTGGAGGAGGAGAATGATGTAAGCTGCCTTGAGCCCTTTGTAGGAAAAAGGCAGGATATAAATAATAAATAAATAAATAAACAAATAAATCTGAGCATGGAGGCAGTCTGTGAGAATATTGCCAGGGTGACACATGGAGCAGTGTCCGGACTGAGGAACCCGCTGACCCCCTTTCATAGATGGATGCTCTGCTCTGAGGTCACTGCCCTGGATGTTTGAGGACTGCGGCAGAACAAAAACTGCTGCAGTGATTGTGAAATGCCAGTTGGTGCTCTCAGGAAAGAAGCAAAAACAGGGAGAAAAGTGGAATGTTTAGAAAGGGAAAACCAGTGGTGGAGCTCAGCCCAATCCTACCTGATGCCCTCCAGGTGCTGTGGATGCATAAGTCTGGGTTATCATGACCATTGGTTGGTCGCTGAAATTTGATTTTATCTTCCTGATCTCAGAAGGAGATCTTCATTCTCAAAAAGCTACATTTCCAGAAATACAGACTTATTATACAGCTATTTCTCCAGCACCAAAGCACACACATCCCTGTGTATAAACTGTTCCATGGACCTACATAGAAGCTAACTTTTATTAGGGTTAAAAAAAACCAAACAAGGCCAGGCCAGGCAATTTTTAGAATCCAGACCTAGAAACCATGATCTCCTTACTGTTTTGTTGGGACAGGAGTACCATAATAGACAGAACTGAACAGAAAAGCTCTTGGAGTAATTATGGACAATAGGGTAAACATGAGCCAACAATACGATGCAGCTGTCAAAAGTGCAAATGCTATTTTGGGATGCATTAACAGAAGTATTACTTCCAAACCATGAGAAGTAGTAGTTCCTCACTAATCAGACCTCACCTGGAATACTGATACTTGGTTCTGGGCACCAGGATTTAGGAAAGATATAGAAAAATTAGAAAGGGTCCAGCGGAGGGCAACAAAAATGATCCAGGGTTTGGAAACCCTGCCCTGTGAGGAGAGACTGAGAGAACTGGGCATGTTCAGCCTTGAGAAGAGAAGACTGAGGGAGGACATGATATACCTGTATAAGTACCTAAAAGGCTGTCAGAAAGAGGAAGGTCAAGAACTCTCCTTGCTGATGCCAAAGTGTAGGACATGGAACAATCAGTTCAAGTTGTGACAACCCAGATTCAGGCCGGGCATCAGGAAAAGCTTCCTCACTGTCAGAGCAATACAACAGTGGAACCAGCTGCCTGGAGAGGTGGTGGGCTTGTCCACACTGGAGACATTCAGGAAGAAACTGGGCAGCCCTCTGAGTGGGATGGTGTAACATGGTGTCCTGCAACAGCAGGGGGTTGGTCTTGATGGCCTTCATGGCCCCTTCCAACTCTACTATTCTATGATTCTGTATCTTGAAACTTGAAACTAGCCACCGACGATTGTTACAAAATGACAGATCAGAGCCTTTGGCAACTTTTCTATTTTAATCATAGCCCCATGCATCCCCACTCCTCATGGAAGAGGCAGTGTAGGGCATTGACTGAAGTGTTATTTAAACTGGGGGAAAGCCAGTTTCAGTTCATGCTCACCTACAAAATTCAGTGCACACTCTTGGTCAAGGGGTCTAATGATACCGGCAAGTCCATTCAGCGCAATGGGCCACTTCTGACCCAGGGTTTTTTCTGTGGAATTCCATCTATAAGAAGAGCTACAGTGTGTGTGTTTCTTTTTAAATTTTAAGGATATTTGCACAAATTGGACAATTTGCACAGTTTGCATAAAGGTATGCAATTTGTGCAAATTAACACAATTTATGCAAACTGGAGGTTGGAAGATGGATGCTACATAGTTCTAACCTGATTTGTGGCTTCAAATGTTCAATCAATCAAGCAAATAGCACGAATTGTGGAAATTCGCAAACTGCAGCCCATCTTAGAGATAAAAATATATGACCAGACTTGTCTTGCACAACAGGGTACTGGTCGCTGAACTGGAATGAACTGGAATATCTCAGGGGCTGAATTATAGAAATTCATCAGCTCCCTCATTGTCTCTTAACATAAACTACCTAAATAATTGTTGAAAGGATAAGCTGAATAGGACTTTGCAGATACGAATGCAGTTCCATTGTTAGCACTCAAAGTGACTAACAATATCTAACAATCACAACTTCAAAACCTAGAATAGACCAGTGGAGCAGATTCTCACACAGAATAAGCATTAAAATACTAAGTTGTCTTATTTAAGTCATTTTGAGTTCCTTGCAGGCAAAAAGCTGCATGTAAATACAATCAATAAATATATAAATAGGTCTGGGAAATGCAAATTGGCATAGACTGAGTTAAACGCACAAGCATTCTTATCATCAACCAAAGCATTCTTATCATCAACCAAAGCATTCTTATCATCAACCAAAGGAAAATGATACCATGAGCTTCCTGGAAGAAGGTTAGATAAAAATAGATGGTGGTATTTTGTTTTCAATTGTTCTAGCAGGAGTCGTTCCCACCACAGTAGAAAGCTAGCACTTTCTATAGTATAGTAACTAGAAACTAGTTCAAATTATTCCAGCTCTTCCCTTCTGGAAATGCTAAGTTGAGCTGGTTTCTGGGGAGTCTGCAACAACTGATAGCAATCTTTTGTACAATCTTTTGTACTCCTCTAGGGTACTGCAATGCGTGCTGTTGGACTGGCACTACTGGATACTGCCCATAGGTTTCCTAAGGGAGCATTCTGATGCATATGTAGACAGAAAAATGTCCAAATACTGGGAGCTGCCCAACTCTTTCTGTCTAAATAAGGATAGAATTGCTCCCTTAGTGAGTTGAAGTCAGGTTCCATTCAGATCCATGGGTCCTGTTAGTTTTGACATGTCTCATTGAGGTCAGAGGGTGTTCAACTCAATGGGCATAGTCTGGAGCAAACCCTTTATTAAATAACGACACTGGCAGAGTTTGCAACCATCTAGAATTCTGTTGCACTCAGAAAGTTGTTCCCTTTGATGGCGTCCATGTTGCTCAGTTTTCCTAGCCTGTTAGATATTGCTGTTCTAAGTTGGTCTTTGTGAAATTCCTCTATATGGCCAGCAGCAGTGTCAGGTTCACCGTGCCTCTGATCTAGAGATCAGTCTGTCTATCAGCTCTTTGGCTAATTCATGTATATAGAAGCCAAACCAAAACAAAACTATTGCATTGCACAGCTTGTGGAGGAAAACATTTGCTGCTTAGAAGTCAATGAATTTCACAAATTTGAATTTTTATTACATTCAGGAATGTTATATGTAAAGGTCATGAGAGGGTTTTTAGTTCATTACTTATGACTTTGAAGTTTATTATTTCAGTCTAAGCAGCGACGGTTCCTGCTGTGTACCATATTACCACTGAATGAGTAAATATACTTATATTTAATGGAAAGGTAGATTTCTTCATTCTTTTGCATGATCAAATGTAACTTGCTGGCAAATTATCAAAAGAGTGTTGTCAGAGAAAAAATATTCATTTTAATGTATGTTACATCTCACCATTTACAGCTTAAATTAGAAATCAGGATACCGAGATCACAAGGGGGCTTTGTGTGCATTATTAAAACAACTGCTTTTTACCCACTTGATGTATTGGTGTATGGTTGTGTCTGATGATGTTTTTAAGGAGGTACATGGAGCTGAAAGGAATGTGGATGGGAAAGGTCAGAAAGAATCCAGATGATAGGTCTTGGGACAGGTTTGTGGGCAGGGGTGGTGGGAAAGCAAGGTTTCTGTGTCCCCAGATGTTCTGAACCATTTCTTTTGCATCCAGCTTAAGTTTGACCCTGCAATCACTATTCATTTTGTATGAATGGAAAACCTGTGCAAAATTAATCATGACTGCATAAGAAAGTTGCACGAAACCCTCCAAATTTGTTTCAAATCACTGCACAGAGTAAACCAAGAAGTATTTGTAATGGTGCAAATCGGGAATTTGCATGAATCAAAAGGGGGAAGGTGCAGAAATCAAATACGGGATCAAATACGCCTGGCAATGTGTAAACCTTTTTGGCTTTGCTCTTGCATTCAGAATTGTGAACATGCCAAGGCTGCATGCTTTGTAAGCAGAAATGGTCTTACATTCCTACTTTTGGGTTGGTGAGGAATGCAGAGGGGAGAAGGGTGCTTAAGGTCAGAGACATGCAGTGCTAGCACAAAAGGGGGAAAGGTGTTATTTTTTCTGTTTTCAGAATAACAGGCATTCTCTTTTCTGTTTTATTTACACCTTCTTTGCCTTTAAGCAAGCGAGCAAGCAAGCAAGCAGGCAATTTCATTTCTATACCACCCCATTGCAGTTTACACAGTCCATTAAAAAGAAGATAAAATTCAGTGAGTCATGCAAAATCACAGAAGAATAGAATAGAATAGAATAGAAAAGAAATAGTTTGAAGGGGCCAGCAGATCATCGGGTCAAACTTACTGCTCAGATCTGCTCCAAATTTCTACATGATTCCTCTGCAGACAGAAGTGGGGTAGATTCAGTCTGTTGAGGAAATTTGTGCCAATTAGGACATTTGCACAAATTGAACTGGGCAATGGGAACAAAACCAACTCATGCAGCTGTTCAAAAACTGCCCAATATTTCCAGTGAACACATGCTCTTCATCACGTTTCAGGTTTCAAAGGACATGCCCACTTGTTTTGTGGACACACATTACATTCCCGTACAACTGTAAATAAGGTGACGCTAAATCAGAGGGCAGTGTATTAAACACACTTGTTAAAGAAATTTCTCCTTAGAGTCTACCTATATAATCAGCACAATGTGTGTAAAATTCTCAGTGGACTCCACCATCCCAGCTACCTCAGAATATTTTGCTGGTTCTGCTGTTATATACATGAAGTCAGAGTTTTGTGCTAAATTAAGTGTGGATAAGCCCACTGGAAGCCTGCCTATTTTCAATGGTGGTCTTTGCATTGACTGCCGATGTGGTTATTGCAACTTCAAATACTTGCTCACTCATGGCATTCACTGCGTTGTTGTTTGTTTAGTTGCAAAGTTGTGCCCAACCCATCGCAACCCCATGGACAACATTCCTCCAGGCCTTCCTGTCCTCCACCATCCTCCGGAGTCCACTTAAGCTCACACCAACTGCTTCAGTGACTCCATCCAGCCACCTCATCCTCTGCCGTCCCCTTCTTCTTTTGTCATCTATTGTTCCGAGCATTAGACTCTTCTCCAGGGAGTCCTTCCTTCTCATTAGGTGGCCAAAGTATTTGAGTTTCATCTTCAGGATCTGGCCTTCTAAAGAGCAGTCAGGGTTGATCTCTAGGACTGACCGGTTTGATCGCCTTGCGGTCCAAGGGACTTGCAGGAGTCTCCGCCTGCACCACAATTCAAAGGCCTCAATTCTTCAGTGCTCAGCCTTCCTTATGGTCCAACTTTCACAGCCATACATTGCAACTGGGAAAACCATAGCCTTGACTACGCACTTTTCTCGGCAGGGTGATGTCTTGCTTTTTAGTATGCTGTCTAGATCTTCCATAGCTTAGGAGTCTTCTATTCACCGTGCAGGCTTGGGCAAACCATATTGTTTTATGTAACCTACCTTACAAAGCTGTTGTGATGCTGAATGAGATAAACACTGAAAATGAAAGTGGAGACTGAAAACTGCCTTAGAGATAAGGTATCTCCTGGTCTGGTAAAAGCAAATTGCACCAAAGTATGTTAAAGATGACTGTGTTTTGAGAAGATCTGAACTTGGAATATAAAAAGGGAAAGATAGTTCTGTTTTGATTTACAAATCTCCAAAGCCATATTTGTTTCAGTTCATTTGCTTGGCTAATATGCTAATTGTTGCTTGAAACGGCGGAGATCAGAAAGAAATACTGAGACAGGTCTATCCAGAAAGGTTGCCTTCTTCTCTATTTGCATAAATGTTCCTTCACACCATTGCATTTCAATATTTATTTCAAGTCCTTTAATAAAGCAATGCCTTTAATTTTTGGTAGTGACATGGAGAGGAGAGTTCAGCCCCTGGATTCCAATTAAATTCCATAGGAAATTTTCTATAATTAAAACCTATGCATTATTGAGGCAGAACCTTTGGAACAGAGGGAGCAGAGAAACTAATTAAGATCCATTCCCAATCACTCAGCTCCTGCGGTCTGTTAAATTATTCCCTGATTGGCAAAGATGCAGAGATATGGGAGAAGCTGTGGTTTCCTGGAGAAGTCAGTATGACAAGCACACATGTGCGAACATACAGAGCACAAGGGCAAATAGGGGGTTACTAGTAATACTGTGAAAAGAAACACTGCAGTGATGTTGATGCTAATAATATGGGATGTATATTCTAGGGCTGAATGCAGATAGCTCTCAGGTTCTGTTTGTGGGCAGTGCAATTCTGAGGTGGGGATTTCTCTGAATTTTTCAGGAGGTGGTAAACAGTGGAGGGAGGTCATTCCTCCTCCTCCTCTTCCAATACTTTTTGCGGGGCACGTATCACACTGCATGCTTGGAAAGAGATGGACTTTGACCATTACATCTGAGTCCATGTTTGGTGTGGACTAGGTAAATTCAGATCAAAACCAAAACAGCTATTTTTTCATGCCTCCCTAAAGGAGATCTGCATCAGCATAACCTGGAAGCATAAGCTGCATCATCATCATACCTGGAAGCATTTAGGAAGTCAGGCTGTGTCGCCTTCTGGTGTAAAGGGGTTTCCTTGAGTGGTGTGATTTGTCTCCCAGGAATTCCCTCCTTTAGCCAGAGCTGAGTCCCTGTTTTCCCAATGACACATCGTATATCACCAGATCAAGATTCTTTGTGGGCAGTGGTCCTAAAAGCCCCCTGCTTTCCAGCTTTGGCAATGCTCCAGAAGTTTGCAAATAAGTTACATGCACATTTTAAAAGATGTGATCCCTTCCCCAAACACACTTCTTTACATCTACACTCCAGAAATCTGAGCAGGATAAAACATATCTTAGCTTCACTCACAGAGCAATATAGTCTTGCAGCCTGGTGAGCTTTCTGGAAGTGGATATTTAAATTCTTTTTTGCTTATTCTTCACCCCTTAGGATTTTTTTCGGAGAGATCTAAATGAGACAAATTTTGTAAATGAAAGAAAGAGCTTCAACACCCCCAGCTTGTAGATTATGGTGCTAGACCCTCTCCTAAGCAACCAGGCAAAGGCAGACCTGAGTGGGCTATTTAAATACAAATATTGTTTACAGTTTTATGGAAGACGAGCTCCGTGCCATCCAAAACCCACACTTTACTCAGACTCCGACGCAGTGTCAATGTTAACTTATTCTCTGCCTGCACTTTGAAAGGTATATGGAAAGTCGGAGTAACTGCGCAGCCTGCATTTAACAAAGTCTCTGATGGGCAAATTAAAGGAAGGCTAGGAGGGGACTGTCAGCAGGTGTTCTGACAGCTGTGATGTCGCAGGGCCCTTCTATAACTAGTCACTTGTGGTCTGCCTTTGGTCTGTCGGCTGAGGCCTCTGGGCACTCACTGCTACTGAAAAATCAAATTGCTGGATTTAACTATAATGAGGAATGATGGGGATGGGGAAGGATGGGTTTCATGAGGATGAAATGATGCAAAGACAGGCATTCCACGCCGTTGTAGCAGGAGCCCTGGGCTTCTTTCCGGATAAGCAATCCTTCATCAGAATCAATAAGCACTAGAGATCATGGAAGTCCCAGGTCTCATTCTGCACTGTGTAAAATGCCTGTTCATGATCGCCCTCCCTGCTTCTTTCTAAGGTTGCTCTTTGCCCCATTCAACCTGTTAGTTTCTATCAGCTTGGAAGACAAACTGGCCAGCAGCTCAGAGACCTCTTGGTGTCACTCAGCTCTTTAGTTCATCACTTGAAAGAACTAGCTGAGATTGTCAGCAGGATCAAGGGACATGCTGCTCCTGGATTGTACCAGTTCAAGTGGGGAATATGATTGCCAGTCCACCAGCCCCAAAGGCCAGTGTGGCACAGAATTGTAGAATCACAGAATTGTCGAGTTGGATGGGGCCATGAAGGCCATTGAGCCCAACCCTCTGCTGTTGCAGGACCCCATGTCGCACCATCCCACTCAGAGGGATGGCACGGTGGACACCAAGTTGAACTGAGACGTAGACATGCAGGTTCTGATCCTCACTCAGACATGAAGCTTATAGGGTGACTCTTGCAGGGTTGTTGTGAAGATACATGGAGAGGACAAGGCTTCTGTAAGTGGCCTTGGGTTCCTTCAAGAAAATAGGGGGATATAAAAATAATGAATGATGGGAGGGAGGGAGGGAGGGAGGACAGAAAAACTCTCCCCCCACACACACACTTTTAAAGATGTGTGTTGCTATCGTTATGGGTTCTGTGTGGGTTTTTATTTTATTTTATTTTATTTTTTTTGGTTTGCTCTCTGTAAGCCACCCAGAGACTTTTTTAGTAATTGGGATGACATACAAAAACCTCAAACAAACAAACAAACAAACAAACCATGCTGGTTTTCTGTACGCACATGGAGTTAATTCAAACATACAGTCTTCTCATCTTCTCTTAATCTTGCATCAAGGGGCAGAAATAGTATCTGAAAAAATCTTTAAAAGAAACACCTTTCACACCAATATGCCAATATGACAGCACCTTTCCACATCTTATCTCTAGGCTGACACTGGAATGTAAAATCTGCCAGATGATTTTTTTCCAGGTTCTAGAAATGTGCATAATAATTGTTCAGTTGAAAACTGTGCATTGCATTTTTAACACTATTTGTGCCAATCAAATGCTGATTGGCACAAATCGTGACTTTTGCACAAATAAAGTGTGAGTTTTTGTATTTGTCAAAATGGGTTTGGAGGGCTTTTAATATTTTATTGTACTTGAAACTATGTTATGTAAGTCCAGGGGCAGTATATTCCCTCAGTAAACATCCCTGTCATTTTCGTCTTCTCACTGGTTCCTCCTTAGCTCACCATATCCCCTACCTCACAAACAACTTGTCATTGTCAATTTTGTCTAGTTCAGCATTGGTTTTCTACTAGAGTTATGTGATTTGCACACTTTAATTAGAGTCACCCCCCCTTGAAGTCGAGGGGCTCCTCAGGGCATTGGACATTACAAATGCGCCAAGCCCTGACGGGTTACACCCGAGAGTACTTAGAGAGTTGGCAGGGGTTCTCTCACGCCCGCTGGCCTCCATTTTTGGGAGAATGGGTGAAGTTCCAGAGGACTGGAGGGTGGCATCAGTGGTCCCAATTTTCAAAAAGGGTAGTAGAAAGGACATGGGGAATTATAGACTGGTTAGCCTTACGTCCATTGTAGGAAAAACAATGGAAAGGCTCATAATAGAGAGAGATCTAGTGATGTTAGATAGGGAAGGGAGGCTGGCAGCCACACAACACGGCTTCTGCAAAAACAGGTCCTGCCAGACAAACCTTGTGGAATTCTATGACAAGGTTTTGAGATGGCTAGATGGAGGGGATGCAGTGGATGTGGTATACCTGGATTTCAGCAAGGCCTTTGACAAAGTGCCCCATGATATCCTGGTGAAGAAACTGAGGAGTTTTGGGATACACCAAAGCACTGTCCGGTGGATTAGGGCATGGTTGACTGACTGAAAGCAGAAGGTAACCATTAGCGGGGAATCATCGGGATGGGGGCCAGTGACAAGTGGGGTACCCCAGGGCTCTGTCCTGGGGCCGATCCTGTTTAATCTTTTCATTAATGACATGGAAGAAGGGGTGAACAGTCTGCTGATCAAATTTGCAGACGACACTAAAACTGGAGCTGTGGCCACAACTGAGGAGCAGGTACTCCAGATCCAAAAGGATCTGGACAGACTATGGAAGTGGGCAGGAGACAACAGGATGGCGTTCAATGTGGATAAGTGCAAGTTCTTGCACTTGGGGCATAGGAATGGCTGTCATAAGTACAGGTTAGGTGACAAGTGGCTGTAGAGCAGCACTTGTGAAAAGGACCTCAGGGTGCTGGTTGACTGCAGGCTAAACATGAGTCAGGAGTGTGATGCGGTGGTCAAGAGGGTGAACGCCACCCTTGGTTGCATAGCCAGAAGCGTGGCTTCTAGATCAAGAGAGGTATTTCTACCACGCTACACAACTCTGGTGCACCCGCAACTGGAGTATTGTGTTCAGTTTTGGGCCCCTCATTACAGAAAGGATATAGCCAGGTTGGAGACAGTGCAGCGTAGGGCCGCAAGGTTGGTGGCCAGTTTGCAGGGGATGCCGTATGAGGCGAGACTGAGGGAACTGGGTCTCTTCAGCCTGGAGAAGAGGAGACTCCAAGGGGATCTGTTGGCGACATACAGGTATGTGAGGGGATGTCACATGGAGATGGATAAAGACCTGATCTCCCCTGCAGAGGAAGGCAGGACACACTCCAACGGAGCCAAGCTCAGGAAGCCAAGGTTCCATTTGGATGCCAGGAAGCACTTCCTGACAGTCAGGACCCCGAGGGTGTGGAATGGGCTTCCACGAGAGGTCATTGAGGCCTCATCGGTGCGGGTGTTCAAGGATAGGCTGGACGTCCACATGGTGGGCATGTCGTGAGCAGAGCTGGCTGGTGCCGGAGGTCAGACTAGATGGCTCGGGAGACCCCTTCTGACTCGCTCTGTTTCTATGTTTCTATGAATACATCTTCTCAAACATTTTGTGGACTTCCTCATGTGCTCAGCCCATTCTTTTTTTTTCTTCCAATGTATATCCTGCCTTTTTCCTACAAAGGGCTCAAGGCAGCTTACATCATTCTCCTCCTCCATCTTCTCCCCACAACAACAACCCTGTGAGGTAGGTTGGGCTGAGAGTCTGTGACTGGCCCAAAGTCACCCAGTTGGCTCCATGGCCGAGCGGGGACTCGAACCCGG
Source organism: Varanus komodoensis (assembly GCF_004798865.1). Taxonomy (NCBI): domain Eukaryota; kingdom Metazoa; phylum Chordata; class Lepidosauria; order Squamata; family Varanidae; genus Varanus; species Varanus komodoensis. The sequence goes on from NW_025335606.1 coordinate 8,810,401, forward strand.
ATCGCCTGAGTCCCAGTCCCATGCTCTTAACCACTACACCACACTGGCTCTTCCAAAATAAACCAGGCTGAGATCAAGTCTGTGAATGCTCGCAAACCATCCAACATTCTTCCTAGTTGGATGGGATCCTTTCCTGGGGAGCCTCATGACCAGCCCACTCTGGCACCGGTGGAAGCTGCTCAAATGGTGGCTGTCCCAGTGCACACGAGAGGCACTGCTTGTCCCACAGATGGGCCTTGATTCCAGGTGAGCATTCTGCACATGCTAGGTGCATTCTCTCGGAACCTGGGCGCTGGACTGCTGCAAAGCAGCCTGGAGTCCAGGCAGCCAAGCCCAGGGTTTCCAGCAGATAGCGACCATCCGATGGATTCCTCATGCATCCCTGCCAAGAAGCACTGTTTATCATTTATAAAAACCTTCTTTATGATTATGTGGGGTGTGTTTGGTTTTTGTTTGCTTTTGAGCAATGAGATAGAACCTAGCGATGAGGCAATCAACTCATGTTCAGATGTGAACAGATGTTGGACTCCACATTTTACACAAATCATCATGAGATTTAAAAAAACCTGGCAAAAATTGAAGTCCATTGTAAAAGCATAAATCTTCATGTTCAGATTCTACTCTGCATTATACTCTACTTATATTTGTAAGCCGCCCCGAGGCTTTTTGTGAATGGGGCGGCATAAAATGGTTTAAATCAGGGGTCTCAAACTCAACTTACCTGGGGGCCGCTGGAAGTAGAGTCTGGGTGAGGCTGGGCCACATCAAGTCTTCCACCACTGCGGTGGTGGTGGGCTGCTCATCCCGCGTCGCTCCCGGAGGCCGGCCCGGGCGCCGCCGGCACTTTGAAGGCCGCAGGGCCCCTGCCCTGTGCCCCACCCATCCAGGCAATTGGCCACGAGTTTGAAACCCCTGGTTTAAATAAATAAATAAATAAAAATAAATACTCAGATCATAGAATCTTGGAATTATAGAGTTGGAATCATAGAGTTGGAAGTGACTAAAATGATCAAGGGGCTGAAGCAACCCCCCTTTGAGGATCAATTGCAACAACTGGGATTGTTTCACTTAGAAAAAAGCCATATAAGAGGAGACACAACAGAACTGTTCAGAATGATGCATGGGTTGGAGAAAGTGGAGAGGAAGACTTTCTTTCAACATAAAGAATCACGTTATAAAGCCATAAAGCCATAAAGTCTAACCCATAAGCCATTAGGTCCAACCCTGTGCACAGTGCAGGACTCCAGGTTAAAGCATCCATGACAGATGGCTGTCCAAATGCCTCTTGAATGCCTCCAGTGTGGGAAAGCCCGTAACTTTCTGAGGTCATTGGCTCCATTACCACACTACTCTAACAGGAAGTTCTTCCTGTTGTCCTGCTGGACTCTGGCTTCCTCTGACTTGAACCCAATGTTCTGTGCCCTGAACTCTGGCATGATCAAGAACTGTTCCTGGCCCTCCACTGTGTGACCGTCCTTCAAGTAGTTGAAGAGGACTATCGTATCTCCCCTCAGTCTTTTCTTCTTGAGCCTAAACATGCCCAGTTCTTTCAATCTCCCCTCACAGAAATTTGTTTCCAGACCCCTGATTATCTTTCTTACTCTCCTCTGAACCCCCTTCAGCTTGTCTACATCCTTTTTGAAGTGTGGTGCCCAGAAATACACAAGATCGAGCTGACACCAGTGACTGGGGAAATGGAACAGAATCCAGAGTCTGAGTTAGGAAGAGCTCTCAGATTTACACCACTTACTGTGGATTCCTTACACGTCCCTAACTGCTTCCAGGTTTTTGTGGGTCCTTCTTCAGTGAGTTTACCATTGTCCTCACCTGCTACAGTAAATGAGCTTTAAAAGGCAGTGGCCTTCTTCCCAACACCATTGTCTTCTCTTCACCATTATCAGGGTCAGAGCAAGAGGGAGATGGCCGAGTGGAATATGATGGTGCAGAGGAGGAGCAAGATCAGTGAAACTGGTTGGTGGGCATCTACTGGAGCTTGTGCCATCAGTGTACGCTCAACTATGCCTACCCTTGACTCTGGCCACACACCCAATTTCTTTCTGAGAATCTGAACTACAAGCCAGCGTTTGGTGTGTCTCAGACTTTCTGTTTTCTGCTGCCTACCACAGGGCCAAAAAAGTGTCAGATTGGAAGCTCTGTGATCAGATCTCCTGGTTTTAATTTATTTTTAACAGATTTTTTAAAAGTTAAATGGAACTGCAGAAATTTCCAGATCAGAACATGGGCAATGGGAACTATGAAGCCTTATTTCTCCCACACTGTTCTGCCAATTTAGATTGTCCTCCAAATTGTCCTCATGACCCTGGGCATGAAAACATGGAGGTTCTGGGATGGTATCAGTATATTTTCCCTAATGTGTCAAGTGGCCCAAGTGTTTTTCAGGGCTTTTGCAGTTTAGATCATAAACAGCAGGGGAAAGGAGCCTAAACTTTTTAAGTGCTATGAGTCTGACCTGATTAGTGGTCTTTTGAGAATGCTTTTACTTTTAAACTCATAGAGCCATGGGCAACTATACACATAAGAATAAATTCTATTCCTATCTCCATCAACTAGTGCTGGACATCTTGACATCGCTCAGATGTTGCAGGATTGCAGTCATCACCCCTATCCGATAGGTCTGATGAATACTGCCGTCCAAGAACTTCTGGAGGTCCACACATCCCTCACCCCATCTTTAAACCCACCTCTTCTTCTGCATAGAGCCTTCTTGGCTATAATCAGAGTTAGGAAATGACGTGTTTCTCCACTTCTTCTCCGCATGCTGCTGTTTCACAGAGATGATGATGCTGTGTTTGTATAACATCCCTGTGGAAGTGTGGGATTTCATATTTGCTCATGAGACATGTGAGCACGCCCCACTGGAAAATCTGAACATGCGTACAAGCAAATATTCCTAAATTGTCAAACATGTGCTCACATTTGTAGCAGATCTATTTCCCTGTTTGGTTGGTATAAATTGTCTATATAGACTGAATCAGCTCATCTTTTACCTAGGAAGGGAAGTTGCACGCATAGGAAATTGGAGCAATTTTAGGAAATTGGCACAAATTTACCATTTGATTATGGATTCATTTCTGCATCTTTCCCACTCATACCAAGCAAGCAGTGATCGCAAACAGGAATGGAAATCAGGCATGAGCTGAGCTATATCCAGAGAGTCTTAGAGATCTTGATCATTTCTCATTTGTTCTTCTCTTAATGCCCTGTGACATGTGTAAAGTAATGCTCAAAAGATCCCCAGTGTAATTATAAGGTGATGGGATCTGAGCTAGCAGTGTCAAATCAAGAAAAAAATCTTGGGGTTGTTGTGGACAGCTTGATGAAAACCTTGACCCATTGCATGTCTGCTGTTAAAGACAAACAAACTCCATGATATGCTCAATTAGGAAAGGACTTATAAAAATACGGCCAAGATAATATTCTCTTTATAACAGTTCTTGGTGTGACTACACTTAGAATATTGTGTGCAGTTTTGGTTACTGTACATGAAAAGGGACATGAAAGAGTTGGGGAAAAGCGCAGAGAAGGGCAAATAAAGCCATCAAGGGTTGGAGCAACTGCCCTATATCAGCTGAGATTGTTTAGCTTAGAAAGAAGTTGGGTAAAGGGAGGCATGATATAGGTGTTCAGAATTATGCCTAGTGTGAAAAAGTGGAGCAGGAGACTTTTCCTCCCTCTCCCATCATACTAGTTGCCAGTGGGGTCATCCCATGAAGGTGACTTGGGGAAGACTTGAGGGATATCGACGGATAGTCTTCTCCATGCAGGGTGTAGTTAGACTATGCCAGAAGCACCTTTTATCAGCTAGGCTGATATATCAGCTATAGCCCTACCTGGGCAGGCAGAACCTGGCAACAGTTATTCATACACTGGTAACCTCCCACCTGGATTATTGCAATGCACTTGAGATGGGGCTTCCCTTGAAGACAGTCCAGAAATGTCAATTGATCCAGGATAGGGCAGTGAGGCTGCTGATGAGGACTGGCAGATAGGATAATATAAAGCCAGTTCATTACCACCTCCACTGGTTACCAGGGGAGGTACAGGCCGAATTCAAGGTGTTGACACTAGTGTTTAAAGCCCTAGATGGCTTGCAGGCAGGTATCTCTAGGAGCACCTCTTCCCATATGAACCTACTTGGCCCTTTAGTTTATCATCCGAGCCCTTCAGAGGGATCCTCCTTTTCCTCAGGAAATGGAGTGTGCCTACAAGAAGGGCCTTTCTGGGAGTGGCACCCTGACTTTGGAATCAGCTCCCCAGAGAGGGTTGCCTGGTGCCCTCTTTGTATTCTTTTTGATGCAGACCTTTTTGTTTTCCCAGTGTTTTAGTAGTTAAATTGATTTTAACGTTGTTTTAAATTTTTACATCTTATTGTAGAGTGTGGCCTTGCCTTTCACAGAATCGTGGTTCTTGTGTGATTTTTAATTGCCCCGTGATTCGATTTTAATATAGTTTGAACAGAAAGTGTGAACAGAGCGCTTGTCTAGATGGACCACTAATCCAGTCCAGCAAGACTTTCCTTATGTCCTTCTGTTCTGGACTTGGCATATCGATTGCATAAACAAGCCCAGATTTTTTCATCCCAAGGTCTAAAATGGCAACCGTTCACCTTGTTCACCTGTCAGTGACATTGATGGTGCCACTTATTTACACAGCTTTCCCTTATGTAAATATTTTGACAAGGTATTGTTCCATTGCTACAGTTTGGAGGAATAGTTCAGTGGGGCTTTCTATAACTCAAAATGACAGCAGCTTTTCCAAGCCTTTGGGAAGTTCCCCAGGGGAGTTGTTTACATTTTTTAATTGCTTACTAATGTAAAAGCATTATTGCCAGTCTACAATAAATCCCGTCAATTTGGCCCCACAAGAGGTTCCAAGATTCACAAGATGCTATAATTAAGTGGTACTAATAGATCTGCAATTAATATAATGGGACCTTTTTATAAGGTTAAAAATGGCATCTCCTGCTCTACTCTACTGACAAGTGAGGAAGAGACAAGAAAATGTGGAGTGTGATACATGTGTGAGGAATTTTCCTGAAATTAAAAATGAATCAAAACCAAAAACAGTGGTTGTTTCCAGCTACCTCTTGTCTTAAGGATCGCTGTTGCATCACTTCATCTTATAGCACTGCATTTCATAATTTTTATTCTGTGCTGTATTAAAAAAGTCCTTCTTTTTCTTTGTCCCAATTCTCCCATAAACCAAATCCAGTGGATTATCCCAAATTCCAATGTTATAAGAGAGAGGAAACTTTGCCACTTTGAACTAGCACTGTATGGTCACTGTAAAATTAATTGTGCCTGTGTTTCATGGCTCATAGTATGCCTTTTGCTCCATTGTCCACTCACAAATGAAATTAGATTTTTGTGCAAATACATTCAAACACATTTGAGAAAACTTGGGAGTTGCAGAAATGTACACTCCCAAAACTGTATAGCTCCCCCGCCTCATCTGCAAACCTGATTATATGTCGAATTATGAGAAATTTGAACTTATTTGAGTCATTTGCAGTTTTTTTCAGCATTCCTACACTGTGCTTAATTTATACCCTGTTTATCATAGTTGTCTATTTATCAATCTCCATGGAAATACCAGGTGTGCCATCCTATACATATTTAGAAAGAAAAAAGGCCTATAAGTTCCAGAATTCCCTATGCTGGCTAACAACTGCTGAAAGCCTCAGAACTTTTTCCCCCTGAGTAAACCTGCAGAATAGTGAACTGTAAATTACTTACTTGGAAGTAGTATTTTATTTATTTATTTATTAAAACATTTCTATGCCGCCCCTTGCCGAAGCCTCGGGGTGGCTCACAACATAGAATAAAATACACAATAAATTAAAACAATAACAATTAAAATATATACAGTAGAATAAAATAAGCCGCCCTGGCCAAATAAAATTCAATAATATTAACATTTAAAATGCCGCTAAAATAAAAAGGTGTTTGCCTGGCACCGAAAAACAAATAACGACAGTGCCAGGCGGACCTCTCTGGGGAGCGCATTCCACAAGTGGGGTGCCACCGCAGAGAAGGCCCTCCTCCGGGTACTCGCCCTCCTAATATCCTTCACGGAGGGCTCCCAGAGGAGGGCATCTGTTGCTGATCTTGAGTATTGAAAGGCTTGCTACCAAGATCAGGCATGAGCTACCTTCCTAGGCCTACTTACTCAGAAGTAAATGCCATTAAAGTCACAAAGGATTCTATGCATACAAGGTAGTATAAAAGAGATTTCTTATGGCTCCGGACACAATAAATAAACTATAGACGCATTTAAATCAGTGGTACTTATTGTAGAATAAACCTGCTTAGCACTGGATTTCAGGGTAATGATGCACCAAAACAGCTAAATCCTGCTCAGTTGAGCTTGATGGATGTCTCTCTTGATGATGATCAGAGGTGGACCAAGTTGGGATTTGTCTCGCAAACGTCTGTTTCTAAGACTGACCATGATTTGTGCGTATCTTTAATTGCTGATGAAATTTGTGCAAATAGGTACCCAGAAGCAAAATTTGTGCAACATGGGCCAGCATAAGGCTACTGAGCAAGAATTGGTGGTGGTGGGAATTGATAACGAACATTCATCACATTTTCACACTCCCTATCAGAATCTTGAAAACTCCCTACTCAAGGATTGCAATGGAGATGAAATATCTGGATTCTGGCTCTGATCCAGTGAAGGAAACTCACATATTGGAAAAGATTTTGGTGTGAGGGTTTGTTTGTGAGACTCGAGAGCTACACATGCTGATTGTGTAAGGGTGTACATATAGGTGCACATCTGGAGAGGACGTACCCATTAAAACCTCCATTCCCTCTTCGGGGGATAGCTGTTCAAAATGGGTGTAATTGTGTACAATCCTTCATTGTCTCGTGCCGCCAAGCAGTATTAACAGCTTGCCATTTGTGACTATAGATGGGTCTGGGAGAGATCACAAATGATAAATGCACAATGTTCCTCAATACCAAGTTCTCTCCATCTCCAAGCCGTGCAATGCTCCTCTCTGAACTTGCCTAGCTCAGAATAGTTTCTGATCTTCAGCTAGGACTTGCCTGGCTGCACATGGAAACTCCTTTGGCAGCAGTGTTGGAGGCTGTCTTTCCCCCAATCCCCTTTCATTTTTAAGTGGATCAAGACAAGCGGTTTCTAACTACAGTTTTTATTGCATTAAAGTGGCCCAGCCAGGCTGGCTTTGTTATATGATGAGTATTGCAGAGGTCCTTAGCTAAAGTCATCAGTCAAGTTGGGAAGCTAGCTAATTAAGAAGAGTACTACTCTTGTTGTTTTGAACCTGTATCCCCATCTTCCCAACCCAATAGAATTATCTCTACTCTTTAGGGTGGGGATTCTGGGTGCTCGATGGTGGGGACACCAGACATGACTCAATCAGCCTGTTCTCTTGAGCTCTCATTAGACGTTGGGCCTGATTATGATATATTTCTCCTTTTCCCGGAACCAGCAATTATCTGGTTCTCACCAGCTGGTTGGCTTCTTTTGGGGCTTGCTGGCCTTGAGAAAGCTCAGTTGAGAATTCTAGCCCCGCTTCTTACAGCTCAGACTGGAGGAGTTGTTTTATGAGACACAGGCAAGTCACTGCAAGCAGCTTGGGACAAGGATTTTGGGACAAGGATCTTCTCCAGCCGTAGCTGGTAGAACCTGGGACCGTCTGTATACAAAACACATGCTCTACAACCCCCACCCAATCCTGCAGTTGCATGGCTCACCCCTCTCTGTTGCCCTGTCTCTCATGGCCACCATCTTTCTTCCAGCTTCCTCAAAGGGCTTCTTCAGCCCAGGTAGCGGATGACCTGGTTTTTGCCATGAGGCACTCTACAGATGGTTTTCTATGCACTGTGATTGTGTCACAGACTCTGGCACTATCAATGTGGTGAATGCCCATGAATTAATGGGAAAGTGATCTCAAACATCCATGTATATAGACAGGAATTTCATAATGGGCAGATCTCACTGTTTTGAAGAATACGGTCCAGGCCAATGCTGCATGCATTCCTTTGAGGTATCTTTGCATGTTGGCGTTGGCCACCATGAGCACTTTCTGAGCAGAATCAGTTTCTTTTCTAGTGCAATGACTAAATTTGGGCATAGATGGCACATTCCCAATATCCCAGCTTTACAGTGCTTGAGATTAGCAACTGGCTGCTGAAAGCAATTCGTTAAATCCATTGGCATTGTGCTTGCGGCTTCTCTAGAGGTAACTCACACTTCTATTCTTGCTACGCACACACCCAGATTGCCTGTGGCTTTTTGGTATATTTGACAGCCCGGCATCTAATATTTTGACCATTGAACAGAACAGCAAGAAAATAAATCTGTTCCTTTAGCAATAGAGGAAGGAGGAGACTTAAAAAAGCTGATCTTGCTCCTGCTCACATGTGAAGCAAGCTGCTCTGATCATAACTCTGGCAAGTCGACATTTCCAGCTGTTTAACCCAATCTCTCAGACCTAAACAAGGAGTAGATGTTTTCCACTTGGCTTAAACAAATGCTGTATTAAAGAAATGAAAAGGGATTCCTTTGGGAAGGGGAGACATTGAAAAGTTGTTTTGCTTTCTGTCAAAGCACTGCAAATCTCCTTCACCCAGGGCTGCTTCTGCTCTGTGCCGATTCCTGGGATGCTTCTGCTTTGTGCCTGAGCAGGATCCAGAGTATATTCAAAGAGCACACTGTAAATAATGAGCAGGATATGTTTGGCAGGCTCTGTCCTCTAAGAAAAGGGGCCAACAGTCAGCCAGCCAAAGGAAGGCCCTTGCATTGTGTCTTTTGTTGCCTCTGAGGCCTGGGACACAGTTCTCATCACAGCCATCATGGTCACAATCCTCACTTGAAGGAAATCCATTGTTACGGATGAGCGTCATTTATTTAGTGGGGAAAGTTTATTAAAATCTGCCGTCTGACAAAAAAGGGATTTTAATTCTAGCTCCCCACAGCATCTCTTTATACTTTGCAAAATCCTTTTGCTATGAAGATACTAATGACATGTGCATATATTCAGTTTGTTTGTGAATAGGCATATACAGGAAATTCATTTCAGCCTATTTTTGATTAAATTTTGTCCACTTTGCACCTTCACCACTAAATGTTGGCTTGGACTCAATCTGCAGCCATACATTTCCAAACTTGATGTGTGATTCACGGGCCAAGAAATTCATTCCTCTTGGGATCTGGGAGGGATCTGATTGGGGGTTGGAATCCATTGGGATCCCTTGGGTCATCTTCCCACACTGTGGCCTGCTATCTCCCAGCTGTGGGTGAACTGGCATTGAGCATTTGCAGGGGCACCAATCCTGCACAAACATCGCTCAAGCAGACTCCCTCGTCTGTGCATGCGACTTGTGGCCTTTGCTTGCGCCGCTGAAGAATGCGGTTCATTTTGCAACTGGACCACAGTGAGCATTGGCAGGCTTCATCTTGACTCAGCTCACTTTGGGGCACTCAGTTTAAGCGTGGCCAAGGACAAGGGGGCGTCTGGTGAATAGAAAGGAGCTTGATCCCAAGGAGATCGTTCCATTCCACAGCATGTGTGCATCTGGGAGATGCTTATGAAAAAATGTGCATGTGGAAATATACTTTAATCGGTTAGAAAAGACTGCGTCCATTTCAAAGATGGGCATGACAGATGCATATATTTGCACAAATGATGCACAACAATTCACATGGGTTTTCATGCAAAAAGAAAACTGAGGCCATGAAGACTGAAGCTGGAATGGGCATGATACTGGAATACATTGGCAAGATTGAGTTTAGCTGGTTTGCACATCACTGTTCAGAAATTCAAATCTTACTGTTTGCAAAGAATTTCAGCAAACCCTGTTCACACCCCTGAATGAGAACCTATGCATCTTTCAAAGAAAGGGGTTGTACATTTCTGAAGTCATGCATGAATCCAAAATTTGCATATTTTTGAATGGGAACAAACTGCACCTTTTTCCCTATAGGAGAAGGAGGAGGATGGGGTGGAGAGAAAGAGGTACATGCTTGCACACTGGGCAAACCAAGCTTCATGGAGGCATTTGTGGAAACTTGACAGACTGAAATGCTCACCGTTCATCCTTCCTGATTTGAGAACCCTGTAGGTATTATCCAGTATGGAATGTGCAACAACCTAGACAATGCTCCACTAGCAGAAGGGACCACTAGCACAACACCAATAGCATTAACTTCCATGGCAGGTTGCCCTGGGAAATCCATTATGCTAACTAACATAATTGACACTGTACTAGCGGTCTGTTAGACTATTCCAATGCAATTTATTTTAGCCTTCTGGTGACTTTAGATACCACTCCATGTAGGAATGTATGAGAAAGTCATTTCAGTTCAGCTTTGTTCAGGATTTGTCTAATCCAGCTCTTCTAGACAGAACAAGGGCTTGGATGCAATCTGTTACTGTTTGGGGAAATATGCGCTGTGTTGCGTGAGAAAGGAAAACCAAGAGCACAGCTGACAAGATGATGTGGATTTGAGTCAGAACAAGCCAAGGGGGAATTCCCAGAACTATGGAAAACTCCCTTTTTGCTGATTTCTGCCTTAGCTCCATGATCTAGAAGCAGTACTGGATGGTAAATGGGAGCAGGAAACAATTTTTCTGCTGCGGGTCACGTCTTCTCACGGGTAATCTTTCAGGGGATCCATTGACAGTGATAAAGAGGGCTGAGTGTGTAAGACCACAGACAGAACCTGGTGGGTCACCCCTTTTTCCTTCTTGCCATGCAATGCTCCTTTTTCCCTCTCCTTCTTCACACCATACATTGCCAGGGAAGAGAAATCAAACCTCCCTGAAGGCCACAGGGATTGCATGCAGAAGGCTTTTAAAATTAGGCATACGGGAGTCCCTAACATTGGACACTTGTGTCCTACTGGGCAGAACTCCCTGGGCATGGGAAGAGCCTTTCTGGGTAGGAAGGGAGATGAGGAGGCACGCTGGCAGGAGTGGGGATGGCAGCATGGTGCTGTACAAGCTAGCACTGGCTTGCTTCTGCCTTGGCAGAACATCTGGATGTAGGCAGTGGCACCAGGAGCATCTGGATGTAGGCAGTGGCACCAGGACAAGAGTGCTGGTGAGGAGCAGTGCTGTTAGCAAGATACCAAAAAGCCAGAGGTCCAGATACCAAGGTCCAGATACAAGCAGAAATCAGACGCCAGTGTGGTGCTGCAGGGCCAGAGCAGAAGAAGGTCCAGGTCCAGGCTGAGGTCAAATCCAGAGCAAGGTCTGAGGTGAAGGAACCATCTGGAGGCCAGCTGAGGTCGGACACCAGCAAGGTGAAGCAAGGTTGAGAGCACCGTGAGATCAGAGAAGACGAGGAAGAGCCCTGGCAAGGCAGGGTCGGGCTGAAGGCAAGGGCAAAGAAGACTTAGAAACAGAGTGAGTCCGAAGGGGCCTCCCGGGCCATCTAGTCTGGCCCCCAGCTCCACCCAGCTCCACTCATGACATGCCCACCATGCGCATGTCCAAGGGCAAGAGCCCAGTCAAGGACAAGGCAAGAGTGGAAGGTGGAGCCAGGAATACCGCACAGCCACCACAAGGACTTGTGCTGCTGCAACGAAACTGAACTTCAAGGGGGGCCTTCAAAGGTACCCCGCGGAGCTGTGTGGCCTCCCAGGCTCCAGGCCTTGCAAGCATCAACAGGCCTGCCCCTGGTCCGGCAGGCGCCTGCAGGGTGAGCCCTGCCTGTCATCACCAGGTAGGGATGGGCTAATGCCTTTCAGCATCCATCCCTCCAGAATCCGTGGGCTCTGTCTCACCTGCAAGGCTTTGTGTGCCAACCCCTGGCTTGGCTGCAGGAGTGAGCAGCTGGCTGCTGTGGCAAGGGGTTTGCTTTTCCAGGGATGAGTTGCATCACTGAAGAGCATTCTTTTCCAGTGTTGCATCCCCGGATGGGTGAGGATGAGCAGAAAGCTCAAGAAACACAGACATTTTCCTGCCTCACCATCCAGCAATGCAGACAGTTTCAATTTTGCTGCTGAATCAGGTGATCCTCATGGTGAGGAGCAGTATGGAGCCTGGATCTCCACTGTGCCTCTACTCAGGTTTCAGCGGCAGCGCATGTCATTTCACCGAACAAGCATATCTGATTCATTGACATCTGTTAAGGAGGCAGCAGGGAGAAAGGCATGCATATGCAATTGTGGTGAATAATACCTGCATTTCAAAGATTGCATCGGTGTTGCAAGGCAGCCCCCTGCATTTTATGTGGCCTTTGCCGCAAGAGGGATAAATGAGAGATTCAGTTTGGTTCTTTCTTTACCAGACTCAGTTTGCACCTCCAAAAACTGAGCAAGGGCCCCAAAGCAACCTCTGGTTGAAGTCTCTACTTTCCATAGCTTATGATGTGGTTTGCAGAATCAAAACTATACAGTGTTTGGAAAACTGTTCATAAAAATGTATACTTCTGATGAATTTGCACAAAACACACGTTTATGGGAGAAGGATGCCCTGTATTTTAAAAATGTACATGACTGACACACATTTGGGGAAATGTGTGTGAAGAGATGCACCTTTTTTGGTGAAAAGAAGAAAATATGTACACATGAGACAGCAGAAGATGCAAGGTAGACTCCAGAGAACTTTAACAAAATTGGATTTTTTGTTTTCCACATTCCAAGGCGTAACTGAGTCCTCACATTGCCAATATTTCTGCCAGGCATGGGGAGAATTTCTTTGGTTGTGCATGTTTAAGCAAACCAACCTAATTTGCACTGACTGGGCTAATATTTGGATTACATCAAAGTCGTACCCTGGATTTCATACTTCACAGTTTGAGATGCATTCAAATATGTGTATATTACACACACACACACACACACACAAATATTTTAGGGAAATGTCTGTAAGAACTACTGTATATATCTTACAGGAAATTCCATAAATGTGAATTTTTATTTTTTAAGGATGAATGGAATGGACATGGTTCAAAATTGACATGGAACAGATATAGACTGATATGTAAACAGAAACCTTAGAAAAAGCTGGGAAGAAGCTTATTAGGTACCTGGAGCATTTGCTTCACATCCTGGCAAAATCCATTGATTTGGCGGAAGTCTGATTGATTTTGCATTACTGTGAATCAGACTATTTCCTGAACGTGTCATTTTTGTGCACATTTCATCAAATGTTGCATTAATCTGCACTAAAACCTTTGAAAATATATCATATTTAAATAGTGTTTGACTATATTCATGAAAGTGCATTAATTCAAGAAAGGAGTAGCAAAACAGTTTGCCAGAAGCAACAAGCACATATTGCTCAAAGCTTCATACTTTTACTACTATGGAACTACCAAATTAGTTGGTGGTTACATACTTATTTACTGCAGTTAATTCCATAAAATCACATCATCCCTTGAACCCTTGTGCATGATGGATGAATGCTTGGGACATCAGCTCAGTGACAGTCAGAGGGTACTGCTATAGCACTCAGCCAAAAGTGTATAATGATAGATTATGTGCGTGTTTGCTCTTTTTCGTGCATGCTGTTACCTTGTAAGGTCTCTGCAAACCTGTGTTCTTCCAAATAATGCATGGGTGCACACAAGAGATTTATGAATTGCAAAGAGCGAGTAAGAGACACTGAAAGGGAATTCAGTCTAGAAAGGGTAGGTATGCCTGGGCAAATAAGGACACAATCTGTTACATGCCAATTCGACATTTGGGGCACGTTTCTTCTTGCGAAGGAGACATCCTTATTACTGGAGAGAGTGAAATGAGGCTAAGGCATTTTTTTCCCAGAGACATAAACAGCAATCTTTTAAAAGTATCTCTCACATTCTCTTTGTGAATGAAAGTAAAGCTTTTTGAATAGCCTTGTGTTTCAAAGAGTTATTTGGTGCTGCTGCAAATGCCATTGTTATAGCAGAGAAATGCAAACACAGAACCCCTGAATCTGTTGCTAAAAATGCATTGGCTCTGGTGGCAGTGCGAAAATAATTAAGGAAGAGCTGAAAATCCCTTATTTTTCAAGAAAAAGTTGGTCATAGCTAAATGGAGCCTAGACATTCGGAAGCAATATACCAGTTCCTGATTTGTGTGGGTGTCTGTGTGTGCATCTAGAAACAGAAGATTAAGTCTATTGCTTGCATGCCTTTTCCTATAAGCATTTGGCTGTCCTCTGCTGGAAACAGGACACTAGATTAGAAGGGCTCTTGTCCTTCCTTACAAGACTTTACCTAGCCACTTTTCCTGGAATATTTCTGAAGAGGCCAAGTCCTGCTGACCTCCTTAACTTGCAGCCTTGCTAGTCTCCCTGTAACTCAGCCACGAACCTGCCACGTATCTTCAAATCCTTTCATGCAGGAGGGGCCATCACCAAGTCCACCTCAAGTCCTGCCATCTTCCCACTTCCATATTCACACAGGCACACACACACACTCTTGCTAAAACGAACAGGACTTTGCTTAAGCCTCATGGCACAGTGAATCAAAAACCAACAGGATTGGTTCTGTTCCACTTTGAAGCATACATGTATGTATTATATTCCTACCCCACCCATCAGCCAAAAGGCTCCCTGGATGGTTCACAAAATTAAAAAAATACAATAATTGATATAAAACAATCACTATAGCATTACAATAATACTCAGGGCCTTTTTTTTTTTTGTCATGGAATGGTGTTCTGGCACCTTTTTTTGATGGGTTTTTCCAAGTGATTGTGAATCACCCTGTTGGGCGTAGCAGATCAGCAGCAAAAAATCATTAACATAGTGCCTGTGGGCTGCTTGTGAGTCGGCGCTGATTGTTGGCGCTGATTGTGAGGGCGCTGCTTGGCTTGGGACGCTGCTCGGCTTGGGATCGGTTGTGTGGTCGCGCGCTGAGTGCTTACTGCCGGCGGCGGCCATTGTGTAAAAGTGTGACCCCAAGATGTGAGTTCAGGCACCTTTTTTTTTTTTTAAACAAAAAAACCACTGGTAATACCGTTTGTATAAATACAATACAACAATACAAGAAAATAATCATTCACTCACCAAACCACAGCTAAATCAATCTAGAGGTACAGGATGGGCAGGTCTCACCCCCAGACCCTGAGTCTGATACTGCCTGGAAAGGAACCAGCCAGAAAACCAATTCAGGTTGGAAAAATCTCCAGTCCACCAGAGCAACTGCCAGTGCCCCTGTGGCACCAGCTCACCCACAAATGTACCCAGGCCGCTTCAAGTGAGACACCAGAAACCTGGCAGGAAGCTTGCAAGGTGTCCAAGCTAGGGAACAGCTTCTTTAAGAAGTGGCTGGTGGCCAACGAGAGGCTGAGCTTGTGCCCACCAGCAAACCTTTTGCCAGAGCGTAAGAACAACATTTGTCCCTGGCTAGTGTTGCACCTATTTCTTTGCTTGGGAGCTGTCCACGGTCCTGGAGAGCGAGCCCTGCAGCTTCCAGTCACTCAGTTTCTGATCTCCACTGCCTGAAAATTGTCTGCGTGGACTCTGAGTAGCCAGGAAGAACAGCTGTTAAGCTGGACAGACACCTCTCCCAGTGTCTCATTTATCCCCTCTACGTTTGGTGCATCTCATTTCCTCATCAATCTGATTTTTTTCCCTTAAAAAAAGCCTGCATGAAAATCGGTATCTATTGTTGCTCACATGTTTCCTAATGCATTCATTTCTGACTAAAGTGCACAGTTTACAACTCTCTGGCTTGCAGTCGGGTAATACAATGTGTCGATCTATAAGAGTCCAAATCCTGGATTTGCACCCATGCAGACTAGCTCTGCAAGTTAGGTATATAAATGACTTGGCTAAACTACCTTACACGATTTGCTCCACTGAGTTATGTTTTACTTCTCCTGTATTAGGAAGCAGCCTCTGTTATACAGTCATTTGAGCAACTGACAGGCTGCTTAAGGCAGTCTTCATTGTATTTAACTCCCTGTGATAAATGCACTCAGCAACACACACTCCATATACAATATAGACTACAGATTCTTTCTTGGCATTTCCAAATGTGTCAGCAAGAAATCCTCCACTGCTTTTGTTGATGCAATTACAATTAAAGTGCTGTTTTTTTCCCTTCTCCTTTTGCTCCCTAGCCATCAACACATCCATTCTCCCTGTTTCAATAAAATATTTAAAGTACTTTCACAAACAATAAAATACATGGGAAATCTAAAGTGACAGTTGCTATGTGTGAAATCATTGATATTTTAGATAATTGCATTCAAAGTTCAGGCTCATAATAGATCACATTTATTGCGGATGGCTTGGACAGATGGGCGGTGGGGCTTGACTGGAGGCCAGAGATGGCTTTTTCCCTTGGCCCCTTAATGGACTGGCTTCTTGAAGGCTGGTTACAGTCATTTGCAGTGATGGGTCCTATTACCAGGCAGACATTCAACATGCACTAGCCACTGGAACACCTAATAAGAAAACAGATACCGTAGCTATTAATTAAATGCTGCTTCAGCAAGATGGAATCCACAGGCTAATGTCTCATTTAACTATAGCTAGCCAGGTACAGGGTAAAGAAGACTGGGTAACCACAGGCTGTTAGAGGTACCTATCAGTTTTGCCTGTGGTGGGTTTGGAGGTCCCTCCCTAGGCAAAACTCCTGAGAAATCTCAAGGCAATGGAAGAAATGGGTAGTAAATTTTGCAACACTTTTGGGGAGAGGCATTCCACTCAATTGTCTCTCCAGAAGAACCCATGGAATGAGTCGTACATACTTGGAACACCTGTAACTCAGCCACAGGGAAAGGGACCCGTGCCTGGGACATCCATGGTACTGTCATGTCTTCTTCTTTCCTCTTCCCCCTCCCTTCCTTGTGGGTATTGTCTTTATGCTACTTTGGTAGTGCTGTGGATACATTGCAATGGGTAGCAAACCTGCAGAACAAATGCCAGTCAATGGAAGCTTATGGCTCACCTAGATGGATGTAAGAAGCAGGATTTGTTGGCTGAGATCACTCCCTGGAGGATCATACACTGGATTTCAACCTCTCCTGCTCTGCAGATTTGCTGTGAGGCTAACATGGAATATCGGAAGGTATTTCATTAGAGTCTTTTGACAATGTGCAGAAAGAAGAGATTTAGATTACTAGGGGGTTCAACAAGGTCACAACAAGCAAATGCACATGGTTTCCACAGTGCTTTTCTTTTTCTTTTTTGGCCTGGATGTGCCTGATGGATGATCAAGCCAGCATGGTTTCCACCCTCCTTGCTCAGTCCTCTGCTTTGGCGCATATCCCATCAGCTCACATGCCTGAAATTCAATCCCGCACTGGCTGGCTGGGACAGCTTCTGCAGCTGCCTCTCTTTCCAGAGGACTCTGTGGTAACTGCACACCAAGACTTTGACAACCATGATGCCAGGTTTTGATGACCAGCTACACCATGGTGAAGCATGGAAACCACAGAACAGACCATTGCTTCTTGTCATGGTTTCTAAAGTCCTAATGGACCATGCTGAAATACAATGACAGGATTCAGACAACATGATAGCCGAGCCTGTACAAGACACCCTCATGGCTTGTTGTGCCATGCAAAGCCACTCAAAGGATTCTAGTATACTTTCCAACCTCCATGAAGGCTCATGAGCTAAAGACCTGGCTTTGATTACATTGATTTTTGCTAGTACAACCTATGCTCCCTTAGAGTTTTAGGCTCCCACAAGAAGGAACAGACACACTTCTCAGTGGGATACCATGTTACTTTTTCAGGCCTTCCTTATCCTCCAGACATTTTAAAGTCCCAGTGTTCCTACAGAAGTAAAAGAGGAAAGTCAATTTGCCTGAAGGAACTGGAAAAGACATGAAGGAAATGTTGCTTCCATAATGAAATGCAGATATGCTTTAATAAATTACTTCACTGTTCATTGGTATTAGTTTTGTGGCAGTTCAGGGAGGCTGAAATTGAGAAGAATAATGCATTTTATTACATAGAACAGAAAGGCCATGAAACAGAATGTTGGTCCTGGCCGATAGGCAGGCAAGTGCAGCAGAAGGAAGAGAACCTGAGAGAGAAAAGAGGCTGGAGAAAAATGGTTGAAGAAGCTGTAGGAAAGAGGATGTGGCAATGGCAGTGGGAGAGAGGAGAGGAGAGGAGAGGAGAGGAGAGGAGAGGAGCAAGCTGAAAAACAGCAGAGCATACAACTAATTATGTATTCCACATAGGCCCAGTTAAAATATGAACCATCATTGACTGTTTGATGTGGCATCATATTATGACTTGCCTCAGTAAAAGCCATCACAAAAGTATTTTCAGTGAAGGCAGTTCATACATTCAAATGCTGAATAATAATAACATGATAAGATAACATGACGTGCATGTATGTATGAACTGGCAACTGTTGTCCTTCTCTGCTCTGCCTTGCCTTTTGGAGTTAATTTCATTTCTAAGCTGTCCAACAACTTGGACAACTTTGTTCAGTGCCAAACCTGAGTTTGCCACCAGACTAGAGATGGTGAGAGCATTTGGTTCAGTCCATGTTTCTCAGCAAACCAACTTAAATTACACTTTGTGGAGCAATACACAGATTGGAACGTGGCCATGCTTTAAATATTGTCCTTCTCTGAATTTTGCAATGCAGATCAGGGCTCAAAGTTTGCATACAGAAATCCACACATTAGGCAAAGTTCCATACAAAAATGCATATATTGGGGAAAATGTGGATAAAAAGTATATGCTAGTAGAAGGTGCTCAAATAATAAGTGCACTTTAGGGGATTTTAACAAAACATAAACAAAGGAAAGGAAAAACACCAGAATGATGAAGAACTGGACTTTCCTCCTTCCTTGGATTCTGCAGTATGTCTGCAATATGTTCACAGTCCATTTTTTAGTTTACACACATTTTTTCCACTGTAAAATGTTCCTTATGAGTTCTAAAATCACAGGTTTCACTGACCTTGTCAACAAATGAGCTTGCTTTTTTTTTTTTTAAATTCCCTTGGATACAATGCTCTATATATGCCAAGATTCCTGAAAGGGAGAAAAACAAGAATATTTAAAACAATATTCAAAAGCTTATTGTATTAATATAACTGTAGTTGGCCAATCAGGAAAAGTTTATTTAAATAAGAATAACTCAACAAGTGCCAAAACACCATAGTTAGTCCCTCCCTGACATTAACAGGGAAAGAACGGGCATGGAAGAACCTGGAATTCCCTGGAATTCCAAACTTTATATTAAAGCCCTTTTCTGCTTTTTCCTGTACTCATTTACAATCTGTTTTTCCAGTTCTTGAAGGGTGTCACACCCTATTGGATGTTGCTCAGAGTGCCTCTCTTCCATATTTATTTATTTAGAGTTTTTGTATGCCATCCCATCGCATAGTCTCAGGACGGCTTACATAAAATAAAATAAAACATAATACACATAAAATCCAGATCCACCCTGGCTGCAAATTAAAACCTATAAACTGATATCAAAAGTTATTAAAATATTATTGAAATAAAAAGGTCTTAGCCTGGTGCCGAAAAACAAATAACGACGGCGCCAGGCAGACCTCTCTGGGGAGCGCATTCCACAAGTGGGGAGCCACCGCAGAGAAGGCCCTCCTCTGGGTACTCATCCTCCTAATATCCTTCACAGAGGGCTCCTGGAGAAGGGCCTCTGCCACCGATCTCAGGGGGTGGGAGGGCATATATGGACACAAGCGCTCCTTTAGATAACCAGGTCCCAAGCCGTTAAGGGCTTTATAGGTAATAACCAGCACCTTGAATTGAGCCCAGACTTCGATGGGAAGCCAGTGAAGCTGGTAGAGGGCTGGGGTTATATGAGAATAACGCCCAGTCCCCATCAGCAACCTGGCTGCTCTACTTTGCACCATCTGAAGTATCCAGACTGTCTTGAAGGGCAGCCCCATGTAGAGCGCGTTACAGAAATCCAACCGGGAAGTAACCAATGCATGTGTCACTGTCGCCAGGTGATCGTCCTCCAGGTAGGGACGCAGTTGATGGATTAACCGAAGCTGAAGGAAAGCGCTCCTCGCCCCCGCCGTCACCTGAGCCTCCAGGGACAGCTCTGGGTTGAGGAGCACTCCCAAGCTGCGGATCCTGTCCTCTGGGATCTTTGTGCCACTTCACCAAGACACATTGGTGGCTTTGCCTTCACCATAACGGTTGTCCTAAATTCAACCCTTCTCCATGCAGACATGAAAAGCCATCACTCACTTATATGGGTGCAAGTAGGAAGCATATTTAGGAACTCTGCTGAGTCTGAGACCTTTCCTTGCCTTTGGAATGGCAAATAATAAAGAGTCCCTATTTGGGTGACCTAAGCCTATTCCGATCTACAAGTCTCCTTCTGGGTTCCTTTTCCGAGCACACAAGAATGTGATGGAATATTGGTGCACAGATGAACTTTTGAGAACCGCTATATATATTTATATTCTCCCCTGAAAATATCACATGCTGTGTAAGTGCAAAGTAGCATAATGCAGAAGTATAGGATTTATTTGCTAGGACTGTTAGTTGCAGGTGATTAATCATTTGTTTTCAGCACAATCTGGGAGTAAATGGGGAAAATATGGGCCCTCACAATTTCATTTCTGGAAGGTCACTTTTCACTCTTCTCTCCATGCTTTAAATGTTTACAGAATCTTGCTGTCTTGTTTGCTTTTTGTACATGGTTTATCTTTTTCCCTGACCATGGATTAATCACCTGTCCGAGCATCTGGAGTGCTGATTAATTGATGACCTTGAACAGTGACCCAGAAATACTAACTGCCAACTCCCTTGCATTTGAAATGGTATTTTGTAGGCAAAGCAAAACCTCATACTTGGTGTACTCCATAAGAAGACTTTCCATTTGCCCTTAAAATTCCCCCATTACAATATCTTCAAAGGTACAAAGATACTTTCAAAGGTTGAAAGTACAATGATTATATGGGGAAATCATACATGGGGACTCGACTGACCCATCTTTCTTATTGATTCAACTGTTCCACACCACACCTTTCAAAGCAAAAGCACTCATGGAGGGCTGCTATCCTGAATGAATGAATTAATGAAAAACTGCAGCGCATTAGAAAGTCTGCTTCTTTGCTTGAGTGTTTTGGCCATCAGCCAGTGTCTTCACACCCAGGGATCAGGGAAAACCAAAACCAGAGCCTGCCATTAAGGTCCTGATCTTCCTGGTTCCATGCAACACACAAGGAGAAGCCATCTTTAGCCTGCTTGTTCCTCATGTGTTGGACAGAAGAGTCTCTTATATCAGGAAGGCTCTCTGCACAAGGGGGCATGCTGGAATAATTAATGTTCTGACTCTTGAATTTTCTTGCAAGAACACTGGGTTCTCCTGACAACATAAATCTGCAGCCTCTGCACTGGGGTGACCATGCATAGACTGCCCAAGTATGAAATCAGAGAACGTTTTTTTTAATAAATATATGCAGTGAGTGCATTTTAAGAGATGCTGCAATCATTTTCAAAACTGATCAAGGCAAAGTGTTTCTCTACAACTGCAAAAGTCGGTTGCCAGAAGGCAGTAAAAACTGTGTCCTCAAACCTGCATGTGGGAGCAAGGGCATCTTTTTAAAAGTTCTTCCTCTGTGGCATCGTCCTTGTTTGCTGCATCCCAGGAAGTTCCTGGACCTCCCAGCAAAGAGTTAACATGTGAGGGAAGCAGCAATAATGACTGTGTTTTGCTGCTCTTGTCTCATTTTGGTGTCTCTGCTGGCCCGCCTTCAGCTTCTTCGCAAGCTTCTAAAGTGGAGTCCTGGTGGGATACTCTACTGTAATTCTCTCTCTTTCTTTCCTCTCCCCTCACCCCCTGTTATCGTGCAGTGACTAAATAATGGAGAACTGAGGAATGGAGATAATAGAACTACTGACATCTGGCTAATTGCCATTCCAGCTGGAGGTTGCTTGGCAGTTGAGTGGGACATGATTTGTGGATGAAGAACTTCTAGTGAACCGTGATGGACAGAAGTCACTGGGGGCAAAGTGAGAGGAAGAGGGAAGAGAGAATGTGTGGGTTTGCATCTGCAAATAGGCCTAGAGGTCATGCCAGCACCTGTAATACCATCTCACCCCCCAAAAAACCCCCAGGTGCAGTTGACGATATATCGATTTAACAGCTTAGCATGATGTCTTGAGCTATAATGGAAATAATCGCTGAGCACCATATATATATAGTTACTTGACTGCTTCTCAGGCATTAGCAAATGGGGGAGCATAAACTCAGACTCACACTGCTTTCTGCTGATACAGTGAAGACTCAGCAGCCCTTTTGTCTTCCCATGTTAATATTCTGCAATTATCTTAAAAAGATAACTCTGGCTGTAACATGGGAACTGAGCAATGGATCTCAAGATCTTACTGAAGGTCTGTGTGATGTTCATAACAAAGCCTTAACTGCTCTTTGACCAATAACTGCAATGAATTAGAATGCAAACTTGACATTTCTGCGTGAATCTTCGGAATCCTCCGTACCCTATGCTTGTGTATTTCAGTTCTCCTCAGACAGCTACAAGCGAAGGGTAGGAAATCATATTTCATATTACATCTAAGCTGGTGAGCATTTTGACAACACCTAAACTTACCTTTCCCCCTAGAATCTATCATTCTGGGGATCTCCAATAAAAATGGCTGTATTTGGGCTTGCCATTTTTATGGCAGCCATAATATTTTCCCTAGGACATTCTGGAACAATGCAATTGCCAGGGAATTCCCATGGGAGAAAGTTTGCCCTGAATCTGGTTCCTATCACCAAAAATACTATTTAAAAGTAGGGATGTATGAGCATTGTACAGTCCATACAGTTTACATTTCAAAACTTGACGGACACCATTCTTTCCATCATTCACTCAGTGATGGAATCAGATTGTTAGCAAATGAGTTCCTTTACATTTGTGCAAATTTGCACCTCTGAAAATGCACAAATTCCCCCAACATATGCAAAGTGCTGAAACAGTTGTGTTTTCATTAATGTGGGGAAAGCCCATTTTTAGCCTGTGAGATTTCTTTTTCTTTCCGTACTTTGTATGAGTAAATGTATTTGAGTCCATTGTAGATTTCTTTGACATTTCTGGCAGAAAGAAAGACAGTAATGGCAGTGAAATATAAATGCAATGGACTAGATGGAATTTAATGGCATTAGTAACAAGGCAGATTTTGGGCCATATCCTTTCTGTGAGTGTCAGGGGCGTGAACCATTAGTGGAATGAGATCCTTCTGGATGTGGTCTAACATTTTGAATACCAACTTTATAGCCCACAGACAAAATTCTCGTGCATGCCCCATGTAGTATGTGAATAGTTGGTGCCTGCGGTGCAGTTGTATAGTAGTGTGTGTGACGGTGCCCAAATGTGAAGAGAAATGCAAATGGGAAATGAACCTAGAGAACTCATTGGAGTACAGACATGAGGTTCAAGTGAAGGCAGGGCCAAGCCCTCTTGCTTTCAGCTCTGGCCACCACGAAAGGGAAACCCCTGAAGAATGGACATTGCTCTCTGGGCTTAAGTGCTCCTGAAAGGATCCCACATCCATACACATGGTGGTTGTGTAGACTGTCTCCCCAGAAACAAGGACGTGAAAAAAGCTAAGATTCCTGGCTGCATGTAGGTTGTATGAATGCAGCCTCTGCTTGGGTTGGGTAGCATCAATGCTACTGGACTGGGGCAAGAAGTCCAGGTGTCCAGCTGGCACCTCCAACATTATACACAACCCTCCTATAACAACTAACCGCAACAGTATGAGGCTGTCACCCAGCCCTCCCGCATGTCGCTTTGCCTGTGGCCTTCTCTTCAAATTGAGCATGCCCACCTTTTCCCCCTCCCAACTGGCTCATGAGGATAGGAGGAAGAGGCGGTGCCCTGCTGGAAAGGAGCATGGTGGGAGGGAGGTTGGTTGATGCAGCCGAGTCCTTCAGAGGAACATGTAGAGGTCAGGGAGCCTGGACAAAGGTTGCCATCTGATCGATCTACTGAACACGTGAAAAATGCTGGACATCTATGTTAGTGCAGTTCTTTTTAGTTCAGAGGAGGTATGTAAAATCATGCAACCTGTCATAAACTGTCTCCACATCTGGTTTAAAAGTTTCTTAAAAGAGAAGCAGTCTTTGCTTCAGCTTTATAACAAGCAAGTGGAGTTTATTATGAAAAGGCTTCTGCAATTATTCAATTAAAATTTGGCTAAACGCATTTTGTTTGATCTTGTACGATACAAATTCAGTCTGATTAAGGTAAGTATTTCTAACTTCAGTAATAAGTTACAAAGGAAACTTCAGTAGGAGAAAAATGTTTAAAGTTGAGGACTTTTAAAATTTTTACTTTGAAGGAATTGGGAATTGTCCAAACTACAGCTTTCAGCAATCAGTTGAAAGCAAAGTAATTTTTAGAGTTAAACATGTGTATGAGAAAGCTGATAAGGATCCTTTCAGGTGCTAAAATAAGATCTATATTTTCAGAACAGGAAAAAAAATACTAGAAGTTCCACTTGACTGTAGCAAGTAAATGTTTCCTTAATATGGTGCTTTCCAGATGTTTTAAACTACAGCACCCATAATCCCTGACCAATGGGCAACTAGTAGGGTGCTGATGGTTATCCTAAGCATAAAGAAAATATAATTCATGTTGGCATCATTATGAGCTTGCTTTCTTTCTTACTCACACACAAAATGACCTTTACAGGTGAGCCCTAATTTTAATATCCCCCTATTCCAGGTCTTCTGGTTATTTGCTTTATTTTTTATCTTTATGTCCTCTTCTTCCTGGAAGGAGTTTAGTGAGGATTTTGTTATAGCTTTACTAGCAGACCAGTCCAGTTTAGGCTTGCAGAAGTTCACCCTTGGATATTTAAAGACCCTCATTTGCCATTCACACATTAAGTGTTGATTCTATGAGCTATGTTGGTGTAACTTTGCTGTACCCATAGTAATAATAATTGCTGAGTGAAGTATGAAGCAGCTCTTAATGGGTATTATAGGGATGGAAAATCTCTCAGTTTCAGTTCTTCTCAGTTTCTCTGTGTTCCAATCTTAAATTCAGCTCATCCTGAACTTATACACACACAGACACACACACACACACACACACACACACACACACAATCTTGCATGAAAAATGAATGAGCGCATACTTTTTTTGTCTAATATAAACAACTCTGTGAGCCATTTCCAGACTGCATTTTGGAACATTATTACCCTGAATATATAATACATGACACTGGTAATCTCCATTATAAAATTCAGAGGACGGTGTATTTCACAGGATGCTTGCATTTTGGCTCTGTATCAAACTGTGAAGGTTCAGTTCTGCAAGGCTGCATACCAGTCACATCCCATTATAATTGGTCTCCTCCAATTGATCAATACTGTCCTTTCAAGCATGAGCTGTGCAGAACTGCTGGGTCAGGTTCCTTGCATGCAACCAGAACTCCTGACATGGGAACTGATCCATGCGGCACCTGGCTCACCCCTCCAACCCTGACAGATGGGCAGCATTGTTAGCCTTGACAGAACGGGCTAGATGGCTCTACCAAACATCTGTTCGGTGGTTTACCTGAGCTCAGGTCCTTGGGCCCAGTGGGGTACATGGAGCTTGCTTCCATGTGCAGAGCTTCTGGATCTGTGCCTATTTGTGTACAGTTATAGCAATGTGGCTGACACTGGAATAACCTTTGTGAAAGTCTGGGCTGCAACGGCTTGCAGCCCACCCGACATCAGTTTCCGCTTTTACACAATGAAGTTGCTCATTAATTTATTGATTTGAAATGATTCTCAGGCAGCTGCTAAGGAGGAAATCCTCCCTTAGCAACCACAGCTTAGCCTGGCAACCATAACTACACGAACATGTGATGATGTGCTAATACGGCTTGTTGCCACTGAAGTCACTTTTCTCTGCATCGTGGTACCAGGTGAATATCTAGGGCTGTCATAGGACAAATTGGCCTGTTACTCTGATGGCCTCTGGTGGTCTGTCCTGCAGCCATCGGCAGCGATCAGTGAGGGATCGGAGGCTCAAGACACAGCATGATCACTGCCCCTAGGCCACTACAATCAAGATGATTTATTTACTCATTTATTGTATTTATATTCCATCTATTTCTCACAATGAACTCAAAGCAGCTT
Source organism: Varanus komodoensis (assembly GCF_004798865.1). Classification (NCBI taxonomy): domain Eukaryota; kingdom Metazoa; phylum Chordata; class Lepidosauria; order Squamata; family Varanidae; genus Varanus; species Varanus komodoensis. The sequence goes on from NW_025335606.1 coordinate 8,836,432, forward strand.
GCATCATTCTCCTTCTGTGGCTCTCAGACTTATCCCTACAACAACATCCCTGTGAGGCAGGCTGCGCTGAGAGTCTGGGGCTGGCCCAAAGTCACCCAGTGGGCTCCGTGGCTGATGGTGTTGGGAGTGAGAAAGACACTTGCTCTTAGCACGAATTCCCAAGACCTGCTGATTGGGACTCAGAGGAGGAGGAGCAGGGGGAAGCGTCAAGCCATGCGGGGCTCCATATGCTAACCCCAGCACCTCAATTTGGGCTTTGAAGCATTCAGGCAGTCAATGCCAACGAGCCAGAATTGGTGATTGAGTGGAGGATGTAATGAAAAGCACACGAGAATCCCAAAGATGTAGATGGAAGAGGTCTTTCCAAGCCCATACACCCCAACCTGACAGGCCCAGTGCCTTGCTCCGAACTGCAGGGGCGGGGTAAGATAAGCTCTGAAGGTCCCTTATTCCTACAGTATTAGTCCTGCCCCTTGAGATCTCAGGCAGAGGCCCTGCTCTGGGAGCCCTCCTTGAAGGAGATTAGGAGAGAGAGTACCCAGAGGAGGGCCTTCTCTGTGGTGGCGCCCCAACTACGGAATATGCTCCCCAGAGAGGCTCACTGGGCACCTATGTTATATTCCTTTCAGCATCAGGCAAAACCCTTTTTATTTTCCTGTTATTTTAATATTTAACTGATTTTAACTGGGGTTTTAGTATATAATGGTCATATGCTGTGGGGTTTGTTTTACTCTACTTATTTATTGTAAGCCATCCTGAGAGGTTCTGTAGGGGATGGGATAGAAAAGCTTTTAATAAATAAAAGTAAAATAAAATGAATAGTCAAGATAAGGAAGTATGCCCCCCAGTGGACTAAATTTTCTCAAGGAAGATGGATTGCAAACCTATACGTGTGGGTGTATATTTGTGGTTCTATATTTATTTATTATAATAAATATAGAAATATATGTGGTTCGATATTTATTTATTAAATTTGTACCCCTCCCATTAGCCAGGATGACTTTCTGGGTGGATTATTGCTGCATATAGTGAGTGCTCCATATGCAGAATCTTGCTTAGACATCTACAGGGACTTGGAAGGAGGGAAGGCAGAATGTAGAAACCAGCAAAATTGCCACTGAGGAGCAAACTGCGTGGAACATGGAGCTTTTATTTAATGTGTTCTGTTTTAAAATGTAATCTGGACTGATGGTGGGGAGCAGCTTTTAATAGGAGCACGTCAGGTGTGTGGGAACTGGTTAGCCCTCTCTTCTCTTGCTTCAGGCCTCAGGGCCATCTTTCTATTGACACTCATGTTTACTTGGGAGGAGGACCTCCCCACATTGGTATGAAACTATTTTATACATTAAAAACCCCTTAATACCTATTTCTCAGGTGGTGGGGAGGGTTGTACAGCCCAAGTAAGGCCTTATTCTTTGCAGAGAAATGGAGAATCTACCTCCAGGCTTTACCTTGAAAGTGAAGTTTAAGAGAAAGGGAACTCTACAAACCACCCGTAGAACAATGCTGTGGCTACTGGACCAGTTACCTGGTTAGAAGGGTGCTCTGCCCTCATAGCTGGGGATCCACCCATGAGCTTTTCCCCCATCCCCTCACAGCCAGCATGGAGAGATCTAGGCCAGAGGCTTCTCTGAGGCCTTCAACATGACCTTGGTGAAGAGCTTCTGAAGGAGAGGGGGGCATCACTGCTGAGATACGGCCTATCTTGTCAGGGCCCTTCCCTCCTGCTCTGAGGTGCCCCCCGTCAAGTCCTTTTCAGAGTGAGAGGAGCATGGTGGCCAGTTTCAAGCCATCCTGACGACATTGCGGAGAAACTTCTGCCTTTTGAGGGTTCCAGGCTTCCCTTTTGGTTGGTTTGCATCCTTCAAGATTTGTTTGTTTTTGATGTGGCACATGGAATGTGAGCGGATTGATTTGTCATCTTCATCAACATCACCACCACCACCATCATTGTGTAGGTTCCACTCAGGCCAACGTTTCTATAGGAATTTCAGAGACTGCATGTATTGACAAAACCCTGCAAAATGTCTGGTGTCCCCCCCCCCCCCCCGCAAGCCGCCCCGGTGCGACAGTTCCAAAGACCAGGCCTTGGGACTCCCTCATGTTAATGTGAGGAACTATAACTAATTTGCCACAATACCTAACATAGTTTGCATTTCAAATAATTCAACTGGATTGCTTGAACAGAAGAATTCAATGGAATTGAATTTTCAGTAGAAGAATCTATTTTAATTAGGCACGTTAGCAGAAACATTATTTTAATTAGGAAGTGAAGTTGTACTCTTATAAAAGCACAGAGACTGCAAAACATTATCAATGAAATTCTTCATAGTAGCATTTTGCATCTTAACTTAAACTCCCTTCCTTTTGAATCATGATAAAATAAAAAACTATATTAAAAATGAAAAAGGCAATTAACTTTCAAACAGAAATCTCACTTGCAAGACCAACAGCTTAAATGTAAATATCAGAAAGAAAGTAGAGCAAATTTCCATAAAATAGAACATTTACTTTTTAGGCTTCTATACTTCATGAATGTTGTAGAAACTGAGCTTGATTCAGATTTTAGTGTGTGTAGCTGGACTTTCCCCTGTCAGCCTCTCCAAATGCCTCTGCTGAGAAAAGTGGGGATTCTTGTAAATCAGGTGGAGGTAATCTCTGAAAACTGTTGTATGTCACCATTGTATCAGGAGCTGCCCAATGTAACATAGAAACATAGAAACAGAGTGAGTCAGAAGGGGTCTCCTGGGCCATCTAGTCTAGTCTAGCCGGCTCTGCTCATGACATGCCTACCATCTTAATTTCTATCCATGCCACCAGATAAAGCTGGAAACCTCCTTTGTCTGATACCCAGAAAGAAGTTCTCTTCAGGGCTAGATGGAGCAAGAAGCTGCTCTCAATATAAGGCACCTTCTGAAGTTCCTATGATATTCATAATACAAATATCCCATTCGTACCCCAACTTTGGTATGGCTTTTAATTTTGTCTGCAAAACCCAGCTATTTCCAACAAGTGAGTACCACACTAACCCTGTTGGAGATTCTGCATGTCCCTTATGATATCCCAAAGAGGAGACAGGGAGGGAAGGACCTCTCTTTCTCTCTTGTTCTTCCATTCTCTTTCGGGGTACCAGGAGCACAACTGTAGCAGATGGCAGGGGGTGAGGGAGCCTAGGAAGGATGGAGAGGGGAAGAGAGATTCTTGTTTCCCTACTCCAACTCTCTTCCTGTCTCCCTGGCATTAAGGACCCTGGTAGGGCTAGTCTGAGGACAGCAGACTCTGCCACTGCTATACCCATCTCCAGAGAAGCAGAAGAGTGTGTGGAAGGGACGGGAGGTCTTCTCGGTCCTCAATTACTATCACAGCTGGAGAAGTTCTATGGGGTGGAGATTCAGCATATGGACTTACTGCATGATGTAATTTCAAGGTTTTTCCGCTTCCCTAGCAAGGGCCTTTACTAAACCATCCGTGGTACATTATGGATGCTATAGGCTATAATTGTGCAACTTTTGTCTGGGAAGATTCTTTCATGACTTCCCATCAAATTTACAACAAAGCCCAGTTGTAAATGGTGAATTATGCATCAACATATGTTCATGCTAATTTATACACCACTGACGATGTTTTGGCACCAGATCAGCAACTAGCAATTATATTTGTTAAATTTTGTCTATTAATACTATTAAGGAATTGGGAGTACTGCTTCATAAGATGTGGAACATCTTTTGTTCTTTTTTGTTAGGCATAATTAGAGTGCTAAACCCAGAAAACAAGGACATTTAAAATAAAACAAAAAGCATTAATTATAATCTAGCAAAGATCCTAAGCTTCAAAGAATCTGAGGCTTGTTCTTATCGATCCATTAACAAAGTTTTTACTGTTCTTCATGCACACTTTTTCCCTGATCATGTAGCCTTCTGGGAATGCAAAATTCCTTCTCCAGGCTGAAGCCTCTTGTGGTCAAGCAGAAATGTTTCTTGTGCAGAACCCAAGATGAGACATTGCAATCAGTAAATCACACTAAAGTATCTGGAAGCTTGTTCCAATTGAATTCTATATCAGATTGTAAGCTACTGAAGTTTCATTTTGCCTTAAAATCTATGTTTGCTTTCCTGAATATTTGTCCAACTCTACAAATCTGTTGTTTGCGTCAATGAAATCTATGCATTCTTCTTCCATTCATCCATTCTCTAAGACAAGTTTGTGCACGTTTTCTAAAAGTATTCATGTTTAGTTGCAGTTTCCAAATGCATACATGCTATTAAACACATTTCTGAGTGATCTGCAAATTAAATCAGAAGATGGAAATGTATTTGTCTGCAGCTGGTAGTTGTGTTTATGTTCAGTCCACAATGGAAGTGCTTAAGATGATTGTTTGGTTTTCCCTATCACTTGCCAACAGGGATGTACCCTCCACTGACCCAGTTTTGTAGCATGGCTTGGATAGGTGTCTTGCTTTGGATTGGTAGATAAACCAAGACATGTACTTTTGTCCATATTTTAATCCAAGATTGAGAAGAATTCAGTGGCCTCACAATGCTCACCTCTTTTTTGAGATTATGTGTGTTGAAGTTTGTATCCAGACCTAATCCTATCAAGCTCTACCAAAGCCTTTGAGATGGCCTTCAGAATTCACTAGAATATTTTCATGCATACAACCCACTGAGATTAAGGAATGTTTTGCTTTTACATAGTTTCTGGTAAACTCAGACAGGTTTGCATAGAACTTCCATGGAAATATTTCCTGCCCATTGGTAAGCTGGTGTGAAATAAAGATCAGAGATAAACAGAGATCTTGCCATTTTTCTGACTTGTTCAGTTATGTGGGGCCATATCCATTTGATGCTTAGGTGGCATCCAGCGTGCAAGATAAACCAGTTCCTGATAGCCTACTGGTCATGATTTACGAATGACAAGTTTAAGCAATCAGTAAGCACAATTACATTTAATTGATGGGGTATTTTTCCTAATGTTTGTTAGCAGTGAAAATGAAAATAAATTGATTAAGAATACACAAAATGGATAGGACAGGACATGGATACATTAACTGTGTACCTATTTAACAAGTCACATGTTTTAGTAATGAATGCATTGGAAAGAATAAGTTTTATCCATACAGAAAATTGTCTCACACTGGGGATAAATGTGATTTAATCTTTATATTTGTGTATGCATCCATCTTTCTACCACCAACAAAGCAGCCAATAAACAGCATTAAAAAATGCATAAAAAGTCAATTCACTTGACAATAAAAAACAACAACAAATTCACCTCAACAACTTTTGAACAGTGTATTTCAATAGAACCAGAGGCTACCAGAACTCAGGGAAACCCAAAAGGTCTTTGGAACTGCATTGCATGTTTAGTATGGCCGACAACAGTCATTAATTTGACAACAGCAAAGTGTTAAGCTAAAGATGGGGAATACAGTTAAAACGTATCAGTTTTGCATACGACAGATGAAATGCCCATCCCGTCACATCTGTGTTTATCCCTTTCTCTCTCTCTCTCTTTGAAAAATCTACACAAAGTTCTCTTTAACAATGAAAGAGAGGGAGGAAGAGAGGGGTATATGGAGATGGTCTGATGAATGTTTTAAAACCTTTCATCCCTCAGTTCTAGCTGCTTGGAATGGCTACAAACCAAAGCAGTTGCCTTACAAATGGATCCACGGAAGCCCGTGGGACTTGATAATGTGCCATCTCTCCCTTGAACTTTATAGACAGAGAAAAAGATGACTGTCCCATTGTACAGAAAACAAAAAAAGATGGATTCTATTGTGAGTAGCAGGGGCAGTCATCTCTTTGTTGACACAAAGTCAATGGAGGGATAGTGCATCGTCAAATACCATCTTCTCAGGGACTTTTCGTGGAAGCTGTAGCACTTTCAAACCATCCCACGTGATTAGAATGCAAGCAAAAGGGCAGTATTTGTACCATCGAATATAACAAATGGAAAAATCTTGTTGTTGTTGTTGAGATAGATGACAAACAATCTATCCACACTTTGTTTGGAAGGTTCTGGTGAAAGGGTGGATTTCTCTCCATCCTTTCTAAAAAAACAGTTGTAGTTTCCAAGGACAGTTCAAGGCAGGTTCACATAATGCATTCTACATGAATAAAGTTTTAAACAGACTAAGGTAGGAATAAGTGTGGTCAGGTGATCTGTTTAGGAAAATATGCACCCAGCACTGGAAAAATACTCTCTGGAATTGGGTCACCACTGTCATTCAACCATCCAGAGGGTACTTCAGATCCAAGAATCCAAACTCTTCCTGCTGCTCCAGTCTGCAGGTTTTCTTGGCTATGGTCCATTTCAGTTTTCAGTGAACAGCAGGATTCTGTGAGGCCCAAACAGCCTGCTTTTGCGTTCAATACAGAATTGCCAAAAACAAACAATCCATCCAAGCCATTTAGTCTTGATTATTTTTATGTTAGAAAGCTTTACAATAATCCTAGCAATGCTGTCAATCTAAGATGGTAATCGCCATACATTTTTAGAAAAGCTGTTTTTTCTTTTGGTATATTTAGAGTGCTGATCTATCAAAAGAAACCCAGAAAACAAATTCCCAGATCAATTGTATTCCCTATGCAGACGCCCTGAGTTGTCATTGTGCATTGTGTGGGTACTTTTACTCACAATTGGCTTAATTGTAACAATGCTTATACACATATCATTTGCTGGATACTTCCCCAGATTTTAAGGTTCTGCTTTACTGGACCTATTTAATGGAGCTTAACTAATTAGAAGGGCACACAGAGGTCCCTAACTTATAGTTCTTAAATGTGGCAGGATTTATTTTATTTTACTTTCTCTTAAATGCAACACACACACATACACACATGCCTGATTATCTTTTTTGTATGCAATTATTGCAGGTAAAATAATTATTAATGATTAAAGATGTAAATATTTTTTATAAACACACACAATCCCACCAAAAAAAAAATCAGAACACTTCTCAGAGTTTGCACACATGGTTCAAGTATCTAAAATGTAGAAGATAATCCAACATAATAATCCAGACATCAGTTATTGATGTCATCAATGAAAAGCTTTATGTGGAATGTAAACAGAGACATACACAACTCTGGGTTTGTTTTTGCCTACCTGTTTTTTTCTTCCCAGTGTGCATGAGTGCATTGGGTAATAGTGCAGATACATTTCTTCAAAAGTAATAATAAAGATAAATGACATAATTAAAAATAAATAAATTATAACATTATAGGATTTAATAGAAACCCATAATGCAGAGGGTAAGGAATGGAGAGGGCAAGGAGATTACTAACAAGACAAGTGGATGAATAAAGAGAGAGCTGGTGCGGTATCAGGGTGAGAATGTTGGACTGGAACTGTGGAGTTTTGGGTTCCAGACCCCAGTCTGTGACTAGCCCAAAGTCACAGATCACCTGAGTCCCAGTCCAACACTCTTAACCACTGCACTACATGGTCTCTCTGCTCTGGATTAAATCTTGTGTGTTTGGAGGATGCTTATTCACAACAGCAAATGCAAAGTTTGTGGATGGGTTTCAATTGTTGCAGCCTGAGGATGTGGATGAGGTGCTTGGATTGGTCTGACCCACCACCTGTCTATTTGACCCTTGCCCTTTTGGCTGCTCGTCAAAGCCAAAAACGGGGTAAGTACCTGGGTCCAGGAGGTCCTCTGAGGGAGGGCTGGGTCCCCAGCCCTTTGAAAGAGGTGGTGATCAGGCCTGTCCTGAAGAGGGCATCTCTGCACCCAGAAATAGCCAACAATTATAGGCCAGTAGCCAATATCCCATTTTTTGGGCAAGGTGATTGAGCTGGTGGTGGCGTGACAACTCCAGGTGCTCTTGGAGGAAACTGACCATATAGACCTGTTTCAGTCTGGCTTCAGACCTGGCTATGGAACTGAAACTGGCTTGGTCACCCTGTATGGTGACCTGTGCAGGGGAGAGGGACAGGGGGAGTGTGTCTGTGTCGGTTCTACCATCGACCATGGTATCCTTCTGAATAGGTTGGCTGGGCTGGGTGTTGGAGGCACTGCTTTGTGGTGGATCTACTCCTATCTGTCCAACTGATTCCAGAAGGTTGTGCTGGGGGATTATGGTGCTGTGCCATGGCAGCTTTGCCATGGAATTTCACAGTGATCCATTTTATCCACCGTGCTTTTTAACCTCTACTGGAAAGCACTGGGAGAGGTCATCCGAGCATTTGGGCTGTGGAGTCATCAATACACTGATGACACTCAGTTCTACCTTTCTTTTACATCTAGTCCAGGTGAGGCAGTGACTGTCCTTAACTGGTGCCTGGCTGGGGTAATGGGTTGTACGAGGGCCAATAAAGAGCCAATACATTGAGGCTCAATCTGGACAAGATGGAGGTCCTGTTGGTGGGAGGGTCAGCCTTCTGGGTAAGTGATTTCAGACCTGTCCTGGATGGGGTTGCACTCCCCCTAAAGGATAGGATTCACAGTTTGGGAGTGCTCCTCGATCCAGAGCTGTCCCTGGAGTCTCAGGTGATATTAGTGGCTAGGAGCACTTTCCTTCAGCTTCGGCTGATCCACCAACTGCATCCTTACCTGGATGAGCATTGCCTTGCAATGGTGACCCATGCTGTGGTAATTTTCCAATTCCCAACTGGATTATTGTAATGTGCCCTATGTGGGGCTGCCCTTGAAGATGGTCCAGATACTTTAACTGCCTCAGATTATTGCTGCCAGCATGTTAATAGGGACCAGCAGGTACTCACATATAATGTTGGTCCTCTATCGGTTACACTGGCTGCCAATTGAAGCCCGGGCCCAATTTAAGGTGCTGGTGATGACCGATAAAGCCCTGAATGACTTGGGTCCAGGATACCTGAAGGGGCACCTTCTTCCCTATGTGCCCTCCTGCTCCTTGAGATCTGAGGCAGAGGTCCTGCTCTGGGAGCCCTCCTTGAAGGAGATTAGGAGGGAGAGTAACTGGAGGAGGGCCTTCTCTGTGGTGGCACCCTGACAATGGAATACACTCCCCAGAGAGGTTCTCCTGGCACCAATGCTTTTTTTTCTTTTCAGTGCTGGGCAAAGACCTTTTTATTTTCCTGTTATTTTAATGCTTAATTGATTTTAACTGGGTCGTATTATCTTAAATTGTCAGCTGTTGTGGTGTTTTGTTTTATTCCATTTATTTTTATTGTAAGCCATCCTGAGATACTAGTGGTGGATGGGTTGGGAAAGCTTTTAATAAATAAATAAAAATAAATAGTCCATGTTTATTTTATGGATGGAACAGCAAGGATAGTCAACAATCACAAGGCTGATGGGAATTGCAGCCCCCCAATTTTGGGAGGACTTTCCCTGGTCAAAAACCTGCCAGCATGACATGTCAATAAAGGAATGAGGTGGGAAGATGAGAGCAAACGCAAAACACAAACGACCAAGTCACAACACACACTAACAGATCACAGAATGCCACCAGCAGCCACCTCCAGGAGCCTCACTCACAGGAAGCAGGGGAACTCTGCCAGAGGTGCTTGAAGGACAGATGCTAATTAGACATATGCAAATGACTTGGGGAAGTGGAGCTGCCAAGGGAAGGTGGGGGAAATGAGTCCCCAGCTAGCGTGAACTGCTGTCAGTCAATGATCTCATGTTGTAACAAAAGACCGGCTCCACACTATTAAGCGCTTGATGTGGTAAGCCTCGTGTTTTTAATTTTATAGTTCCTGTAGACAAGTAAGTGCTCTGATGGATTGGATCCAGCTGGCTCTTGTTTGGAGCTGCTCCCATATTTGTCGCTGATTGACTGGATGATCCAGTGCAACTGGTCTCAGGTCAGTGAGTTGTGTGATTTAATCTCAAGCCATGTCTAGGTGCCAGCGTTCAGCACTTTCCGTTGGACCCCAAAGCCCAGAGTTGGGAGCCGTAGTCCTGAAACTAGTCCTCAGTTGGGGTTCTGCTGTACATTCCAACAACAGTGGTTTTCCTACTTACCCTGTTGAGTCATATGAAGAATCAGAAAGCTAGCTGGTTGGATTACAATAACTCAGTCCAAGAGTCACAGAAAATTAGAAGGCCAGGTTGGGCAATACTGGAGTAGAATTTGGACTTAGGTGACAAATGCTGATATGAGCTGGTATAAGGCATTCTTCCTATATGGAATCATCTTCTTCCCTCAAGACTTTCAAGAGAGATCCCCTCACTTCTCTTTGTTGGATACAATTCCTGTTGTTTAGGACTCTGTTGTATGCAATCCCTCTTGGTTTTGACCATCTGTTTAGGGAAAAAAAGTTTCTTTGCCATTTACTTGATGGCCTTTCCCCAGGTATAAAACATGTCACTGTTTTATTTCTCCAAGCCAACTCCAGAAATCTGAAGTAACAAAAAGACTGCCACACTTCCACATGCTCATTTCTATTCTTAAGAGTTTTCCCTTTATCTCCGGTGTTCTCATGTAGTGTTGTGACAGATTCCCTATCTGAAACTTGCAGGGAAGTTCGCTATTATCTTCGTTATTAATTGTAATCTGATTTTACCTTGCCGTTAACAACACTGAAATCTCAGCACAAGAAACTGGTAATTAATAAGTAAAAATCAATGAGCGCTGAGTTGGAAATTTCTACTTTGATGCAAAAATAACAGAAGAAACCCAATCAATTATTTCACAGGTCCGTTTTACAAAATTTCAGGCCATTTCAAGGTAGCTGAAAGAAAACTAAAGCTGAAACACCTAACATTACTTTATACCTACACATGAATACACATTATATCCCTACTGTGTTCCAGATTTTGACAAAAATCCAATATGCGGATTCTCCCTTTCTGCCTAGCTCCAGTTTTGGTGATGACCACTGCACTACGGGACTTAAAAAGAATCTGTCAAATTGTTGAGGAGGAGAGCTGTATCAATGACTAACGGATTTAAACTTCCATGCATATACAATAGATGCATACTTCTCAATATCAGATTCTGTGCAACATGTGTACACACATATACATGTTGCACATGTTTCTTGAATAAATCCACCGCTATGTCTACCTGGTGGTCAATAGCAGATATTCTGTTCTGCCCCATTCCAGTTGTATATTTTGAACAACTTTCATGGATGCTCCCAGGATAACTCTATCGGAGGCATGGGTGAGAAACTCTCCGGGTTCACATTTAATATAGGAATACCCAATTGGTATCTTTCAGGACTAAGCACAAAACGGAATGCATCTCATTAATAAACGCATGTCAAAAAGTGTACACTTGAAAGCTGTGCACAAAGCAAAGGGACATTTGAAAAATGCACATAAAACCACTTTCCCATTGGAAAAGTATACATGTTGAATAAATGAGTACACATAAAGTGTCCGTTTAGGAAGAAATGTACATGGAAATGTGGGGTGTGTTAGTGTGTGAGAAGAAGTTCACAATCTGATGTGGACCAGAGTTGGAAAGTTTGAATGCAGAAAAGGAGAACATGGATGAAATTGAGCTCGATAGGGAAACATCAGTTAGGAAAGTACGAACAGTGCAATGCAGCATTCACATCCTGTGTTTTGCACTAATTACTTAGCCAGTGGGAATTTTCAGAGTTGTATTATGGAGGGACGGGGGAGCCTTCTGCCTTACAGTTGTGTAAAGGCTATTTTCTTTCTCACAGAGTGATTTATCCTTTGCAGTATGCATAGGTTGTACTTGAAGTGAAAAGACACTAAGTTATCAGAAGCCGTATGGAGGAATTATAGCAAATAATTTCATCATAGAAGGCGGTAGGTGATTGCAATCGATAATCAATCAACCCGCTTTGGAGAGTTATCACTTTCAAAACAGATGCTCCTTATTGCAGTTTCAATAGGATAGATGTATTTTGGAAGCATATTTATATTTCAGTTCTCCTGTACAGTTCTGTGTGTATTGGAGAAGGGAAGGAGTCATAAAGTTTGCAGGAAGGTTGTCAGCATTTCAGAGGAGCAATTAAGAAAGTGACAACAAAGAAATCGAGTTGAAGATAGCCCACTGAAGCTTCTCTTACACTCTCATTGAATTCTGCTTGACTTTGGTCGATTCCCCCATCAGTGTCAAGTTTAGCAATTCTGATTGTCTTGGCAAACCAATTTTGTGGTGTTCATCCATTAACAATTTTTCTTAAGTGCTATCATGCTCATATGAAAGGAGCAGAAGAAACATCTGGGACCAGGATATTGCAGTTGGGTCTACAGCAAATGACCAAAGTAACAGATATTTGCTGTCAGTGGAAAAGAATGGCTTCAAAGACTTTTTGTTGTTGTTCACAATGAGCCAAGGGGGCATATCTCTGTATTGATCTTTATGCCAATTGAATTGTCATGGCTTCTAGGGAGTGCAGACTAGTGAAGGCATTAAAAGTTCTCCATTAAAGTTCCCAGCTTAGTTCTCAGAACTATAGATTCAGGGTTGTCTGGGGAGAAGGGATGATTATAAACCAGCTTTCTATCTATATATAGAATAGGTATGATCACAGGATACAAATTCTTACAAGGATCTAACTGTTGTCTTTGCAGTAAGAACACAGTGGGATTTCATTTTGTCCACATGTTTAAGTTTGAAGTTTCTGGACCTCCTTTGGATTCTCCGAACATTCCATTGTCGATTCTATTCATAGAATCATAGAATCCATAGAATCATCAAAGAGTTGAGTTGGAAGGAGCCATGAAGGCCATCGGGTCCAACTCCCTGCTGTTGCAATTTACATCATCCCATTCAGCTGGCTGTCCTTTTTGGATATCTCCAGGGTGGGAGAGCCCACCACCTATCCGGGCAACTGGTTCCACTGTTGTATTGCTCTGAGAGTGAAGAAGCTTTTCCAGATGTCCAGCCTGAATCTGGGATGTTGCAACCTGAATTGATTATTCCATATCCTGCACTGTGGCATCAGCAAGAAGACATCTTGACCTTCCTCTTTGTGACAGCCTTTTAGGTACTCATAGAGGGATATCGTGTACCCCCTCGGTCTTCTCTTCTCAAGACTGAACATGCCCAGTTCTCTCAGTCTCTCCTCACAGGGCAGTGTTTCCAAACCCCAGATTACTTTTGTTGCCTTCCTCTGGACCCTTTCTAATTTTTCTGCATCTTTCTTAAAACTTGATGCCCAGAACTGGATACAATATTCCAAATGGGGTCTGACTATTGGGGAGTATAGGGGAACTACTACTACTCATGATTTGGATGCAATGCTTCTATTGATGCATCCCAAAATAGCATTTGCCCTTTTGGAGGCTGCACCACCTTATTGGCTCATGTTTAGCCTATTTTTCACAGTAACTCCAAGGTCTTTTTCTTTTCCAGTTCTGTTCAGCCACGTATTCCCCATCTTGTATCGATGCATTTGGTCTGTTTTTCCTAGGTGGAGGACTTGGCACTTGTCAAGGGCTATCATCAAAGTGTGTATTCTGCCACTGAGCTATTCAAAGAGGAACACAACACTTGCACACAATAACTCGTGTATTAGGCAAAGGTGCACAGAACAATGTGTATGTTAGGGGAAGGCACATGGGAGCATGTGATCATATGGAAAGCATTTGCAAGGGAGAGGTCCAGATAAAATGCATGTCAGTGAAAGCATAGTGCAGAATAAGTACACATTTTCAGGCACATTTTTAAACAAATCACAAATGGTTATCGAAAAGGGAGGTAGTGGACTTATGACTGAAACACTGGAAACTGGTGGGGAATAAATGGAGACTGAGTCAACTTGTGACTGTGGTCAAAGGTGTCTTTTGTTAAACGGGCTGACCATTTTCTGGAAAATGCTGCTTTATAATAAAAGTGACATTTGTTAGAAGCGAGAGCTTCACATTTATGTAGTGTTCGCACATTCAAGAGACATTGCCGTCCTCCTGCCCATATCTTTGACACAAGGGTGGATCTGGATTTTATCTGTATTATGTTTTATTTTATTTATGTAAGCCATCCCAAGGCTATGCGATGGGACGGCATACAAACGCTCTAACTAACTAAATAAATAAATATAGAAAACCCAGCTCTCTGTACAGTATCTATTCTTCCGAAATATTGCCATATAAGTGATACTAAAGAGTTGTCATTCGCTTTCCTTAATTATAAATGGATTTGCAGCCAGGCTGCTTTGGAGGTTTCTCTACATTGTTATAAAGTCAGCGGGGTTGTTTTTCCTATCCTGGATTTGCCTATGGGCAAATACAAGGTTGGCAAAAATGTCTTCCCGTCTGTTAAATATCTCCTGGGATTTGCAACTCTAGGGCTCCTACTTACTTACAGCTGGAGGCTTATTCATGAGAAGAAGAAAAGAAATCCTTTCTTGTTCATTCTCGCTACTTCTCTTTCCCCCCACCTGAATCCTTTTCCCTACAAGTGCCGAGAATGAAGGCGAGAGAAGAAACAATGACAAGCTTATGGAAGTTATGTAAATTTATGATGGAACAAGATCGCACACTGTGAATTGTGTTTGCTTAACTCGTTGCCAAAGGGGGAAACTGCCGAAGTATCTAATTTGCTACTGATTTTCACTTGGCTGGTCCAGCCACATATTGAAGCCCATATGTCTGTACATTTCAATATGAATAGAAAATTTCTTATACAGTTCTCCAATTGTGAGTATGGTAAGCATCCTCAAAAAGATGCTGTTAGCTGTTGCTAAGGAAATCATAAGCAGCTGCCCTGTATCCCTCATGCAGCTTCATGAAGGTCTCCATCTTCAATTTTAGTTCCATTTAATTGCTCTTGTAATTGCCATCGGTGGAATGATCAGAAGATATCACGATTTTAGCTAGGGGCTAACCTTATGACCTAACCAAGGCATTGTGTGATCAAGTCAAGTGCCCCCTGCAGGCCTGGAGGGGGATAGACAACACCAACCACTACCTACAGAATGGGGCTGTATTGGAACACAGTGTGGGGTTGCTGCATTAGTGAGGCTTCATAGATCCTGGTGATGCTGTTCCGAATGGCAGTTACTTTGGTGATGGCAGTTCTCCCCTTGTGCCTTCTGTACTTCCTGTCAAAAAGGGCATCAGGACTAATCTAGCTTATTTGTGAGGCACCATTACATTGCATTGCATTGCATTGCATTGCATTGCATTTATAGCCAACGTTTTTTCCTTGTGTGAGAAATCCAAGAGAACTTGCATAGTTCGATTTTTATCTCCACAACAGCAACCCTGTGAGAAAGTCACCCAGTGAGCTTGATGACTGAGTGGAGACTAGAACTCCGAGGTCCCCAGTCCAGCACTTGAACCAGAGGGAAGGGGCATTCAGCATGACATTACAAGCATACATGTTTTTCTGTCTGTGCCCCAAGATGAGGTGGAGCAACTTCCACAAATGGGTACAGTTTGCAGGTAGATAAAAAGGAGGTGCGACCTCTGGACTCAGATGAGCTGTCCTTGGAGAATTAGCCCTAGCTCAGAGGCAGAGTACACACTTTGATGATATCCCTGGCTCGGCCTTTGGCATCTCCAGGTAGGTATGGAAAAGGCATTCTGAAAGCCCGGAGAGCTGCTGCCATTCCGAGTGTCCAGTACTGACCCGCATGAATGAACTAATGAATGAATGGACTAATAAGGCAGTTCCCTGCATGCCTCTGTTTTCAGCACTCCAGCATCCAGAGGAAAGCGTCTCCTGAGCATCTGATCCAAGGCTGGAGAACAGAGATTCCAAAATCTTACTGAAATGTTGGAACAGTGCCCTGTTGCTACAGTCTAACCTTCACCATGTGGGAATGGGCATATCTGTCCATTCCCACTTCTTGGGTAGTGCAATTATATGCATTCTAGAGAGCACCTAGATGACTGTAGAAGTTTCCAGCTTGAGCCTTGGAAGCTTGTCTTGTGGTTGGAGCAAGGAGTTCAAACTCAGCAAGCTCACTCCCCACCCACACAGCTTAGTTGAAAATGACGGCAGCAGCTGTACCTCTGGGGGCACAGGAATGACCTCAAAGAATGAGTGTTCTGGGTAGGGAGAGAGCAGGTGCCCCCAGGATCCAAAGAATCCAGGTGGTGCCTAGGCCTCTTCTACTCATGTTCTGAGTGCTACAGGAAGGTGGCTACAATTTGATGGTTAAGGGGATTGTGGTGGCAAGTTTTGATGTCATGTTCCCTCCATCTTGCACAGGTTGCCCATAATTCTCATGGCTACAGAAACAGGATTGGATTGCACCTTTAGTTTGTCCTATCTTAAATAGTGTATGTGTGTGAAGGAGAGTAGTTCCATTCATCCTGAACTAAGAAAATTAAATCAAAAAAGTATAAACATTTCTGTGCTTCATTATGCACAGTACTCCAAATCCTTGCAATTTTTATAGGCAATGTTCCCCAATGTACACATTTCTGGCAAAAATGCCTTTAAAATGTTATTATCTTTGATACATGCATTTTATATGCAGGTTTGACTGGAGGATCCAATGGCAACACTCAGGGATTGCGTGACTTTTGTGAGCTAGAATAAGCAATTTTGTATTAAAATGCAAGCCAAAGAAATTTCTTTAACATCCCTATAACAATCCCCTGTCATGAGTAATAACCAGTGAAATGGCTATATATGTTTAGGGGTATGTGAAATCTGACAGGTGACTGAAGATATAATGCATGTTCCATTCCGTCAACCCTGCACTGGTACTAATTCATTCTGCTGTGAGGTGAGGCAGCATGTAGACTTCAGCTTTTAAAATAAGCTTTAAGGTTTGTTTTGTTTGTTTTTAAGCTAGGAAAGATTGTACGAGATTCTACCCTCCCACACACACATACTTTACACAAATTTGCACATATTCCCAAATGGAGACCTGAACTTTGCACAGGTCTTGGAACTGATGGTTAGAAGACTCAAGCCAGAGTCTCTCTGTGTGGAACTAGATGAAGGTGCTTCAATATTTCTCATGTTCACTGCTACAAGAAGAAGAATGACTTGATCCTAGTAAGATAGCTCCAATTAGTGCATAATTGGGGCAAATTGCGGCAGAGATGCTCAGCTCACAGCACTAACTTTGCATAAATATTTTGCACAATTTGGCAGAAGCAGGACCTGACCCTCCAAAATCAGGCAGCTTTTGTCCAACAGGTCAGAAATGTGCTGAAATCCATCAAGCTCAGTCACAAGGAGTTTTCCAGTGTGGCAAATCCCTATACATTTCAACGCACAAGAAACAGATGGAGCCTAGTTTTCGAGAGCCTATAAAGTTGTCTCCATACTAGGGGCAGCATCCAAGCCATCTGGGTATACATTGCTTTTGTTTCATTCATGCCCTTGCTGACATGGCGCTTGAACACTGCGCATCATCGCCTTCATGCTGAACTGCCACCAGGAAGGACCACAGCAAGAATATAAATGTTATTTTAATTGTCAATATCATTTATTTATTAATTTATTTATTGGCCAGGTCTACCCAAATTATATTGTTTTTATATTGTGTTTATTTATTTATTATTGTGAGCCGCCCCGAGGCTTCGGTGAATGGAGCAGCATAGAAGCTCCCTAAATAAATAAATAATAAATAAATAACCCACTACATCATGCTCTGGAATTGAATGCTTAAGGCATTTTCATTTGATTATACCAGCCAGCCACCTCTTTAAACAGTGGTTGTTTATGAATTCAGGTGTGAACTTTGCTTGATAATTTATTGTTTGCCATTTGATTCAATCTTGATTAAAGCAGTGGTATAACTGCTTAAAGGAAATCAGTATTGCATTTGTGGAATCAACCTGAAGTCCCCAGGGATGTTTTAGGCAACCCATGCTAGACATTTCCCTCCCAAGCTTGTTGAGAAGGAATCTTTTGTTGGATTTATCTTTTTTCTTTCAGGAGTTGCATTAATCTTTCAGCTTGGATTTGGTGCAAAGATTCATTTCCCCCTTTTCAGAATAGCAGTATAGTTGATACCTTGCAATATTTCACAGAGGGAAATATGAAAACCTTTCCTATTTGCAACACACCTCTCCTTGCACCAAGGATTACTGCCTGAAAACCTTTCCTCATCCTTGTCTCCATAAAATGTCAGTGCATATTGTAGCCTTCTCTGCTTGCTTCATGCAGAATTTGAAACAGATATTCCTGCACTGATTAAAAGAGAAGCAGTGCAAGATCCAAGAGGAAGATATACTATGTTATAATACTCACAGCTGGAAACATGCCTCTGTAATGTGGCCTGTGAAATGGGAAGCCATGTAGTCGTCAGCCGTAATATGCGAGTTTGTGCTTATATTCGCGTATACTAGTCTCTCTACTTTGCTTGATAGACGCATGATGCAGAACAGGTCTGTGTCTACATAAATGTTGCGTGTGCATCCCATCCTGTTTAAATGCGCTCAGCATAGTTGTTGATCCATTCACAGGTAGTGCTACCACACTGCCAATGGGGGCCCGGGGGCTGTCTTATTGGTGAGCTAATATTACACACGAAGAGCCAACTACATGCTTCTTACGTGCAGCTCAGTTCCACGGGGGACACACAGAGTGCTTGCATAGCTAAGTGTTTTTCTGGTTGTAGCTCTAACCAACTTTCATAGCTTTAAAAGGGAGCAGAAAGCTGAGCTGAGCCGAGCAGAGCCAAGCTGAGCCACAAATCCAAATCCAAATCCCAGGACACAAAAACAAAAACAAATTCATGGAACATGAGGCTATAGAGGGCTACTAGTTAATCTAGGGATTAATGAGAAATTTGGTTCAGTCGATATTTGATCAAGTTTTACCAAGTTTGTATCTTGTTATCCAGACTCGGATGACATCTGAGGTCCAAGTCCCTGCATTTCTGAGTTTGCAATATAGTTCACAGAATAACAATAACAAAATATTAACAGATAACAATGACAGAATCTACACATTTGGAACATGTGCATATTTTTAAAAATTCCATCAAATATGCTACAATCATCAGGAGAAGAATGCATGCAGTTCAAAGATGCACAGAACTGATTTCAAATGTACATTTGGAAAAGGTCTGCATGAAAATGCAAATATGTGAAAAGCAGTAGCAACAGGGCTTGTAATCTGGCACAGACTGAATGAGCTGGAAGATCGAATCAGAGAACTTCGATGGGCTCCGATTTTGCTGATTCACCCATCTCTTAGCCCAGCGCGTCTTGGTGCAGGAGGAGAAAGGCTGCCGCACAGCTTGGGAAAAGGCTCTTTCAGCCAGTCATGGTGGTTTTATTCATGCAGAAAACTGATTTCCATGGAATGGCAGTGTGTGAGCCCCCATTCCACACTCTAAAAATGTACTATACTTTTTGAATGGCATACCTCAACAAGGCAAAGCAAAACCATTTAAAAATCATACAGAAATGTGAAGGAATCCCTTGTTTTATATAAACAGGACTAGATAATTTAACAGTGAATTCGTACGAGAGCCAGTGTGGCATGGTGGTTATGGTGCTGGACTGGGATCCAGGAGATCTGGGTTCGAGTCCCCCCTCAGCTCACTGGGTGACTTTGGGCCAATCACAGACTCTTGGATCAAATTGCCCCACAGGGCTTTTTGTAGTGATGATAAAGTGGAGCTGTGTAAGCTGCGTTCAGTTCCTCATGAAAGGAAAACAGCCAGGAGATGGTGATGGTGATGGTGATGATAAGAAGGAATGTGCCTATATGTGGATATGAAAAACCACTATCAATAGAAAGCTTGAAGAAAGGCTGACTAAACATCCATGCTTTTAGGTGGCAACTAAACACAACCCATTCTAGTGCTGAAAGCAAAGATGGAGGTTCCACTCTGAAGTTATAGAATGTTGTTGTTGTTCAGTTGCAGAGTCATGCCTGACTCTTCACAACCCCATGGACAACATTTCTCCAGGCTCTTCTGTCCTCCACAATCCCCTGGAGTCCACCCACACCCACCGCCCCAGTGACCCCATCCAGCCACCTCACCCTCTGCCATTCCCTTCTCCCTTTGCCTTCAATCATTCCCAGCATCAGGATATTTTCCAATGAGTCCTTGGAAAATGAATCTTTAGGTGGCCAAAGTATTTGAGCTACAGCTTTAGTACCCAGCTTTCTAAAGAGCAGTCTGGGTAGATTTCCTTTAGGATTGACTGATCCTTTGCAGTCCAAGGGACTGTCAGGAGTCTTCTCCAACACCACAGTTCAAAAGCATCAATTATAGAATACTGACGATTCAATGCCTTCACAGAAATAGGGCTCACTTTTTTCTTTTCAGAGTGAAGAGGGTGGGATTTTGCTGCACTTTTGTGTACACTCTCACACAGAGAGAGATAGAAAAAGAAAGAGGGAGAAGAGAAATAGCATTGCTAGCATCCATCTTTTGTCTTTAGCAGCCTTTGCTTTAACTCAGCCTAAGCATGGGTTACCTGTCACCTAGAGCCAGTCTGTTCTTTGCTTTTCCTCCTTCACACTTTTCCACCATCCTTCTGACACCTGTGGTCCCAAGGGGTGTCCCTTGCCAATCCCTTGACCATTTCAGTTCTCACAGCAAGGAAAGCTTTTGACAGCCACTTAGGAATGCTCCTGAAATGATGTGTCATAAGAAAGAAGAGTGGACTGGGCTTTGTTGCTGCACTTTTAGAACTGTTTTCTCCCACCTTTGGTCCAACTTGCTTGTCTGCCATCCACAGCCACACAAAAAGGAAGGACAGTCCACTTCTTCCACATATTCTTCTTCTTCCTCATATTCTTTTTGTTCGAGGATAGGCTGGACATGCACATGGTGGGCAGGGCATGAGTGGAGCTGGCTGGAGCCAGACTAGATGGCCCGGGAGGCTGCTTCTGACTCACTCTGTTTCTTGGATTCTATATCCTTCCCCACATGCTCTGTTTATCCTCAAAGGGATTGCTTCGGGCCCTCTGAACTTTTAAAGTTTGGCAAGCAATGACAATGACTAGACCAGAGCTGGACACTTGATTTGGTCCTGAGGACCACTCACAGTGCTGGGAAGTCTGGGGTTGGCGCACATGAACACAGGTGCATTCCTGCATATCATAAACACACTTGTACATGCAAACATCCCTAGGGATGTGTGGAGAATCTGTTTTAAGGTGGGAATCTGGACTCAGCTATCCAGACACTGGTCTGCCTTATCATACCAGGCATTCAGGCAGTGCTTGCCAGGAACCAAGCCCTGCTCAGGTTGGTGTACATGCAGCTTCTCTCTTCCATGTTACATGTAGGAGCTTTTGTTTGTGCTGCCACACGTGACACGGAGAACGTTTTCTGGTTGCCATCTTTCATCCCATGAGTGTTCACAGTCTTCCTTACAGCTTGGCTTGCCCTGTAAGACAGGGCCAAGCATGAGAGTACGCTGGCGAATGCTAGAGTGATGGATGTTGCACACATGTATACATAGAGGATAGGACAGATGGATTCTGCGAGGCAGCTTTTGGATACAAAGACTAACATACAGGCTTGTAGATGGAGATAGAGGGAGCCACCTGGCCTCCCACAGAGCTGTTGGTGGTCAATGGCCCAGAGCTGGGCCCAGGTGGGCCAACACTAAGATCTTTTCCTCTCCAGCTCTCCGGATGGGCTCACTGAGGTTAAACTTAGCCATGGGTGACTGTGGAAATCTCAGTTGGGACAGTTGCTTCCTTTCAGGATCTCTGGTTAGAAGAAGGCAAAAATGTTATTTTACAACAGTTTGAGGGATGGGATGCCTACTGTCCCTCATCCAGCCTGTTGGTGATTCCATGCTCAGATTGATCACTTCTGTAAGTACCTCAAAGGCTGTCACAAGGAGGAAGGTCAAGATCTCTTCTTGCTGGTGCCAAAGTGTTGGACACAGAATGATCAATTCAAGTTGTGACAACCCAGATTCAGGCTGGACATCAGGAAAAGCTTCCTCACTGTCAGAGCAATACGACAGTTGAACCGGCTGCCTGAAGAGGTGCTGGGCTCTCCCACACTAGCGTCATTCAAGAGGAAACTGGGCAGCCATCTGGGTGGAATGGTGTAACGTGGTGTCCTGCAACAGCAGGGGGTTGGACCCGATGGCCTTCATGGCCCCTTCCAGCTCTACTATTTTATGATTACATGATTTCTTCATAATTATGGGAGAATTGTTTTATCTTTTTTGTAACTGAGCAGTTTCATATTAGGCTATGAAGCTGTATGTTTAGAGTTTTAATCTTTGTAAACCACCCAATACCTATCGCTATTGGGCAGGCAGGGTTCCAATAAATAAACTTAGTATGTCTGTTTCATCTGGCTCTGACTGAGAGATCTTGGGCTTATAATAAAAATTAAAACAGATGTGAAAGGCCAGAAGATTGTCAGCTCTGTCCTAGAGGGCATTTGTTTTAATAATACACAATATCCTCTTTGGTCTCCGTAGGTCTAATTAGAGGAACTGTCACCTTGCCTGCCTTAAGGGGGTCATTTTGGAACCTTCCTGGACCATGGGCCTATGAACAGCACCCCATGGTCAAGCCATGGCTAGGCCACTGGGGATAATAAATAAATGCTCTAAAATGGATTCCTCACGCATCCCTTGTGTGTTCCAGCTCAAGTCACTATCCGATTGGGAGCTCCAATTTTTCTTTTCTGTTTCTGCATGAAAATCCAAGTTTTGTGTTTTTTATGCCGCAAATGTGCACATCTTTGAAGAGCATGCATTCTTTCTCCAATAATTAAAGCATATTTGTGTGTGTTTTTCTAAAAGCACATTTTTGCCATTTCCACGCACCATTTCCAAATTTATTCATTTATTTATTCATTCGATTTATATCCTGCCTTTTTCCGACAAAGAGCTCAAGGCAGCTTACATCTTCTCCTTCATCTTATCCTCACAACAACAACCCTGTGAGGTAGGTTGGGCTGAGAGTCTGTGACTGGCCCAAAGTTACCCAGTTGGCTCCATGGCTGAGTGGGGACACTAGAACCCAGATGGCCTGAGTCCCAGTCCCATGCTCTTAACCACTACACCACACTGGCTCTCAATTTTATATTTTATTCATTTAATTTCTATATCACCCAAAAACCAAATCTCTTTGAGCAGCTGACAACAGCATATTGAAGAAATAATATAAAATATACCATTAAAACATATTAAAACATTGTAACGGTTAGCAATACAAAACTTATAACAGAAAGCAGAAAAACAAAATTTTGCATTGGGAAGATCCTATTAAACCCTGTGTCTGTAAGAACAGTGTCAAATACAATTTGTTTTGAACACTGAATCACCCTGAAAACTTGCAAATATATTGCCTTCAGTTGCAGATTATATCCAAATCTGTGCTTAGTCCAGAAGGTATGAACTAAGTAAATTCTAATTAAAATGAGTTAATGAACACCAGGAATGGGTTTCTTATATTCTCAGCTGTATGTGGAAGGAGGTTCAAAAGGCACCACAAGGGTTGAATCAGTCTGTGGCATTCAGCTCAAACATGTTACTAAGGAATGAACAAACAATTGCACTTCAGAACTTAACTACCTTAACCAAGCTATCCTAACCATGGAGGAAGAAAATGAGCAGGCTGTGCGTGAATTTTGCGTAATATTTTAAAGGTTTCTTTAAGAGTTTGCAATGTTGTGCAGCTGTTTGAAAGGCCAGCTGAGTGATGCTGTAAAAAGGGTTGTCAGCTCACATTTGAGCCATATAAGCTTGCAAAAGTACAGGTACCTCTTAGAGCAGAAAAGCAAATAACCTGGGAATTAGTAAAGCTGTTCTGGAAAGTTTGCTAAGCTGGGTTTGACGAAGTGCACAAGGGCACATTACTGCTAAAATATACAAATGTATTAGCATCATTCTCTGCCAAAGGTGAAAATTGTCCTGAAAGTCCTTGGAGATGGCAAGACTCAAAAAAGGCTGTGCTGTGGACTCCACTATAATTAGAGAAATCTGGATTCGTTCAAATCCAGTGCAGATTAATCCAACATCCCAAATCTTTTTTTGGAACTTGTACACCCATTCGTAAAACCCAATGCAGAAATGTCCTTCTTATAGCACATCCTCCCCCAGATGTGTAACATCCCTCCCCAGCTACACAAGCAAGCTGGCACTCAAATCCAAGCAAAGTGACCTACTGTTGCATCGCGGGGTCTCCTCGTCCTTTCCGTTTTCCTTTTCAGGGTTATGGCTGCTGTCCATGCGGCTCTGTGCTGGCAAACCTGTTTTGTGGATGGAGTTCAGCACCAAGGACAGCTCCCACAAAGCTCAAAAGGGAAGCTGCGCCGAATGAAGAGATCCCCACTCTCAGTCGTGCACGCAAATATATGGGTGACGTGAATGTTGAACGTTGGGGGTTGTCTACTTTTTTAAGTGCAGGATGATGAGAAAAAAAGGAGGTTCCAATCAGGGGCTGTTAGCGACCAGGAATGTATAGAGGAGGACAGAGTTTATTGGTTTGGTGCTCTGTTTAAATATTACTGGAAATACACAAATGGGTTTTTTCCCCCCAAATTGCCGTGCGTTTCTACTCTTGGGGTGTTCTATATGGTTCTGCTTTGCTCTTCGCTGTGCATGACTACATCTTTGTGTATGGTTAAGGTGGACTATGTATCAGAAAATCCAATTCAGCTAGGACAGCAAAAACATGCAGGTTTCAGGCCTGCCTAGATGCTGGGAAAAACCTTGGCTTGCATCTTGCTTGCATTAAATATAAATTAATTCCTATCCTCCATTTGGACTTGCAGGAACATAAGTCTGACCAAGGCTTACATTCATATTGGTGTCCTACATGGCTGAGCTGGGAACAAAAATGATTTAGATGTAGAAGTGGACTCCTCCTTCTTCCTTCTTGTACTCCTCCTCCTCCTCCATTGCATTTATATTCCACCTTTTTCTTTGTCTTCTTGTGTGGAGCTCAAGTGGCTTAAATATCTCTATTCTATCTTCTCAACAACAACCCTGTGAGGTAGGCACATTGGAGCAAGAGCAAGTGACTGGCCCAAAGTCACCAAGTTTGGCACTGAATGGTGGGTGGGTTGGTTGATTGATTATTTTTCCATGTGCCTTTTTTCCAAGGATTTCAAGTTGCTGTGGCTGATTCTCCATTCTATAATTTATTCTTGCAAGAACTCTATGATCAAACTTAGGCTAAGAGTCAAATACTGGTCCAAGTCATCCACTGAGCTTTCTGCCCATGTGATCTGGACAGGAGCTCCCCTGAGTGCCCTCCATCTCAGTTTGAATGGGCATGTAAAATGGTGGCCTGCTCTAGCTGTGTACACAAAAATCCACAATGAGATGACAACTTGCAAGATGTTTGCTGCTCAGCACATAGACTGGCTCACTTATCTGAGCCATCTATTATGGGCTGTGATTTGTCTGAGGGCAGATTTTGTATATCATGGAGGCTGCTTTTTCCCTGTGGATTTGTGTGCTGCCCTTTGCAGATGAATGTAAGGAGTTGCAGGAGGGACAAATATGAGGAGCATCTTGCCAGAAGGCTGACTAATAAGCTCAAAATCCCCCCCTTTTCCAGTACTTCTAGGGAGAAGTCAGACCCCTCAAAGGACAGAACAAAATACCACCAATGCAGCATCTATTCCAACACTAATTGAAGTTAAAATGTTGGCAGCCACCGGAGTTACATCATTCAAACTTTCCTCCTCTCTACTGGTGCGGAAATCAAGCTCCGCATCTCTTCCTCACGTCTTCAAGTTGTCAGAAACTGTAAATGAGGAACCTTGTTCTCTGTCTGTAAAAATTAGCTGACAATGAAGATGAAGGTGCGGTGGCCCTGCTTTTGGCATTTCATTCAAATTTCAAGACAGATTGTGCTAGAATTCACTAGCACGTATCCGTGTGAGCCTAAGAAAAAACGAGCGCTTGAGGAGGAGAAAAAAAGACAGTCAGAAGAGTGATTGAGGAATAATAGTTAGTTGTATTTCTATAGAAAAGAGGGGAAATAGTGAAATCAGTCTTGTGAATTGCCTGCTATTGATTTCAATGGGAGGGGAAATTTGTTTTTTAATAAGTGTACTGCAGATGCAGTCCTTCCCCAGAAAATGAACCCAGGTTTTTAAAAAATCACCTTAGCATGCATCTCTTGAGCCACTTTGGACGGAGTTGGGGATTCTCTTACATATTCAATCCACCCCCCCCATCCAGTGCTTAGCATTATTCTGCTCCTGTATTTCCCCTTAAAACAGCCCTTTTAAAACATGCTGTTGGATCTGTTTTCATTTGAGCCAAGAGCTGCTTTAGAACTTTCTGGGGGTGTGGAAGTAGCAAATACCTTGGGCTCCAATATGCTCATCAGTTTAGCAGGTGAGAGATGTAGGTCAGTTTGCACTGGAATTCATGAGCATCTTTACTTAAGGTTATGTGGATCAAAGATTTTGTAATCTGAAGTCTTTTACATAGGTGTGTGCATATACATGTTCACACCTATTTTGCCTGTGAATATGTAAGAGATTTGGGGACTGCTCTTTGCAGAGACCACTGGGCTTTGCAGATTGCTCTAGCTTTTATATGTTTTGTTTTTTAAAATTATTAATTAATTAATTAATTAATTAATTAAAACATTTCTATGCCTCCCCTTGCCGAAGCCTTGGGGCGGCTTACAACACAATAAAATACAATAAAATACAAAAATAACAATATAAAATTAACAATATAAAACAAATAACAATATAAAACAAGTCACCCTGGCCAGATAAATAAGCAAATATTGTTAACAATTAAAATGACGTTTAAATAAAAAGGTCTTTATTCCTTCCATTCTTTTATTCAAGCCCATCCTGCATTACTGAAGTGCGCTTACCCACGGATAAAGCACCACAAGAGAGGGTCTCGATGCCACAGCACTGAGATTTTAATGCAGGTCCTTTTGGCATGCAATGTCGCTTTACTTTGTGCACATCAGTAAGGCTTGCAAAACAAAAAGCCGCAAAGCAGAACCTCACAACTTGGATGCACCTGTGGGCATGAACTGTGACTATGGTCAAGGTGGTTCAGGATTTTTCTGTACTGTTGAACAATGCACAAGGCCAGTGTGGCACCAGTGGGAGCCAAATGAGTTGAAAGGGCTGATTCCAGTAAAACCAGTATTCAAAGGGAGCAAAAATCGGACTATCCACAAAGACGTCACCAAAATCATGGAAGAATCGATGAACACATCGGGAGAATCCATTCTTCCCTGTCACACCGTGTCATAGCCAATAAGAGAATTGAACTTGCTACATCAAAAGCAGGGCCCATCTCTTCGGAAGGTTCTCCCTGATTTGGGAAGCCATGCAACTTGGAAGACGGTAGTGAACTATCACTTGGCCAGATTAGTGTTGCTACATGGCAGAATTAAAATTGCAGCATGTCAAAAACAAGCCAAAAGTATCCCACCCAATTGAATAACAAGTTTTTGTACTGGACGTTGTGTCTAATTAAGGGCCCCCAATAATGACAACTGAAACAGTTTGTTTGGATAGCTAATGAGAATGGAAGTGCAGATGCAATTAGTAGCCATCATTCTTTCATGAAAATGAAAATTAGATGGAATGATATCCTTTGAAAGGTTTCCAATTAGGAATCTCTTGTGGCAGATGTAAAAGAAATCTTCGACTTACAACAGACCAAGTTAGCTTTTTACAGCACCACTTTCACAGAGGTTAGGGAAATATGAATCAGCAAACCTGAGCTTCTCTGATTCTACTTCATAGCCAATTTCATTTCTGTCCATATCAGATTGTGAGCTCTGTTTGTGTGCTTTTTACCTGCAGGAAAATGCATGTAGGTTTTGTGTGTGTGTGCATGAGAGAGAGAGAGAGCACCCTTTTCCCAGAGTATGTATCAATGTGAACATTTTTGTAATATACTAGATATTCCCCCTATTGATTAAAGTGTTTCTATTCATCTTTCAAGTGCATTCCTCTTTCATATGCATTCTTCAAAATTACTCCAGAATAAAGATTGCGTTAGGTTCCAGGAGGTGCAACTTTGGTAAGCAGGAAAAAGCATTTTTATATGGAGGAAAAAAGCAGGAAAAAGCATTCTGATATGTTCCATTCAAAGTGTACAACTACCATTGCAGCGATACAAAATAGATCCACTTTGTGAAAAATGTTAGCAACTTCAGACTTCATAAAGTTCAGAAACCCAATATGAATCAGCCTAAATCTCATCCTGGATTCAGAAACAACTTCTATGAGTGTTGAGGTTATTAATATTCCTAAAAGAGGGTCAGTGTGGTGTAGAGGTTAAGAGTGTGAGATTGGGACTCAGGAGATCCTGGTCTAGTACCTGCTTAGCCATGCAGCCAGCTGGGTGACTTTGGTCCAGTCACAGACTCTCAGTCCAACCTACCTCACAGGGTTGTTGTTGCAAGGATAAGTTTGAGAGGAGGAGCATTATACAAGCCACCCTGAGTTCTTTGAAAGGACAAAAGGCAAAATAAAAATACAGCAAATAAAATCCCCTGCCAAGCACTACTCTCTAACGATATGACAGTGACTATCTCAAGGGCTATGTGATTTCTCTCTGCATGCTTCTGACTTCAACACCAGCATGATAGAAGAGTATTATGTTGTATTGTAAGAGAGTCCATTTGGGTAAGTGGGTGGCATGCAAATGAAAAAAAACAAATAAACATAAATTCCTTTAAAAGAAAATTCTTGCAAAGTTTAAAAGACAAGCTTTTTTTTAGCAATACTCCAAGTGGCGTTTAATGTTTAATCTCCAACAGTTCTGTGCAGTGGCCTTTCGTGTCATTTTAGAGGCCATCAAAACGTTACAGTAGCAAAGCTTGACAAAAGCAAGCATCATGTGAGGCCTGAATGGATGTGCATGCTGCCATGGTTTTGTTGCCTCTGCATGAAATTTTAATGCAAAACAAGCAGTCCCTTGATGTTTCTTCAGAAACTGTCCCAGAGGGCTACTGATTCCTGGCCATTAGGTTGGGACACTCATTACCAACTGCACTTTATTAACATGGAGTCTTTTATGCAGCACACAAATCAAATTAGAGTCTTATTGTTTTCGTTCTTGTTTGGAGAGGTGGTTGAGAAACAATGACATGCAAATCAGAAGCTGAATTTTCTGATGTTCTCCGATCCCATCTTGAAGCTACTTCTAAATTCCATATCAGACTGTAAGCTTTGCGAGCTTTTGACATGAAAATGTGTGCGTATATTCCAAATGCACTCTTTAGCTGTGCATATCTTTGAAATCTACACCTTGTTCGCTTATTGATCAAAATGTGTTTGCAGACATTTTTCAGAAGTATACATTTTCAGACATACTTTTTGAATGTACAGCATAATGCATTTTTGTGGGCTCAACAGATCATATTGCAAGCTGGGAACACTATGGACTTTGATCCCACATTTTGTCCAAATCCATGTATGATCCTGAAGATAAATGCTTATTGAAAAACAAGAAGAAGAGCTGAAATGAAATGAAATCCATAATTTCCACAGTAAGACAGAACCCTTGTGTTCATGCCAAACATCTCTTGAGTACGAATCCAACCTGTAGATTCCATGGAGGACAAGAATCTTCTGAATTGTGTGGATTTTGCAGATCAGTTTTTTCTTAATTTACCTGCATTTTTACTTGTACTAACTTACTTTACTGCTAATGCACTTGAGCTTATGCACATTAGACAAATGCAAAGTATTGCTAATGCTCAATGGAATGAAATTCTCATATATCATATATCCCAGCAGAGAAAAGTTGCCTGACAACCTCAAAAGCACGGTGTGGGTTTATCCCAATCCACACATGTCTATTAGCAGGTGGTAGCGAGTTCTGACCAAGACCTCGATGTTCCTTTCTTGTTCCTTGCAAAATGAGCAAGTGTTCACGGCAGAGGAATGGGTGGGAAAATTAATCCTGTTTACATTTGGTTGTGAACTTAGCAAATTCACTTCCTGAACTTAAATATGAACCGAGAGCAGCTTGTTACAGATTTCCAGCGTTTACAAAGCAATTTACACTCATAAAAAGTCCACCAAATGCCTACATTTTTGCAAATACGCACAAAAATGCAAGGCACTGGAAAAAAAGAAGATTAAAGGCAGATATATATATATCCATATTCCAGTTTAGAGATTTTGCAATGATGTACAATAAAGTTGAAACAGATAAAAGATTAAAACAATATGTTGAAAACAAAATCGGTAAAGCGATGGGCTAGTTAGTTCCTGAATAAAGGTGCTTTCAGGAGTTCTGCTGGCTGCCACCTGCCTGATGTGCAAAGGCAGGGCGTTCTGAAGAGCTGGAGACCCCCTCTCCTCTCTACGGGGGGCTTCCTGATCTGGTCCCGCGATTGCTAGACAGCAGCACCGTTCCCTCAGCAAAGCAGTGGCTTACTGAAGAGGGGCAGAGCCTGACAACAGGCCAATTTATTT
Source organism: Varanus komodoensis (assembly GCF_004798865.1). NCBI lineage: Eukaryota > Metazoa > Chordata > Lepidosauria > Squamata > Varanidae > Varanus > Varanus komodoensis. The sequence goes on from NW_025335606.1 coordinate 8,866,630, forward strand.
ATTTATTTATTTATTTATTTATTTTTATTAAAACATTTTTATGCCGCCCCATTCGCCGAAGCCTCGGGGCGGCTTACAACAATAAATTAAAACTTCATAAATAACATTTTAAAATATATACATTAAAATAAAATACAAATATACAATATAAAATATAAAAAATGACTGCATCCTGTTCTTGTTTCCTCTTTCACACCAGTCCTTTATTTTAAAATAATGGTATTCTTTTCGATCTAAAATACAACCAACTCCCTCTACATTTTAAAACAAAAACATATAAAGTTAAACATACAATTAAAGTAATTCTTACCATAGAGTATCTCCACCACCGGGACCAAGGACACATATTACAAATAAAAACAAAAATACTCATTCAAACACTCCCCTCTTTTGAGGGCTCGGATCCTTTCCCCCTTTTAAAAGCATGCTCAATAAATACACCTCAAATATCCTTTCACTTCCTTCTCTTGATATGCCCTTTCCTCATTTTAATCTCACCTGTTAACTTGTCCCAACCAGGGTTTGAGACAGCCCCACACAGAAAGCGTTGCAGTGATGCCAGGTTGCTTTTACTGGTGCCTGCATCTCTGTGCCAAAGCCATGCACCCAGTCTTTGAGCATCCGGACATCCAGCATGCAGAAAATTGATCGGCGCTGTTCTTTGTTGCTTCGGAAAGCAGGACGAGACCAAATCACAAGGAAAGGGGCTTTGAATAAACCCTAAGCACAGGCAGTGGGAGTCGATGGACGGATTCCTTTGGGAGATGGGTCTCCTGCTTCATTGGAGGCATCTCAACAGATGGCCGTGCCATGATTGCCGTGGGTGGAAGATCCCTGTGTGTGGGAGGGGATTGGATGAGATGATGACGACGATGACATTACATTTATACCCCACCTTTTTTCTTCTTGCAATGAACCAAAGGTGGTTCATAAAGTTCCATTTTATCCTAAAAACAACAACCCTGTGAGGTAGGTTAGGTCGAGAATGCAAGCTTCCCTCAGTGGAGACTGGAATCCAGGTCCCTCAGGTCTTCAGTGCAGTGCTGCAAGCACCACAATGGCTGTTTCTTAGATTACCTCTGGGACACTTTCCAACCCTAAAGATCAGTGCTTTCAAATGTGCATGAATATATGTATAAAATATGTGTATAAAATTCAGCAAACTCAGTAACAACAAAACCATGGCCTGAAAGATACTACCGACATGGCTATGAATTTATGCTATGCTAGTTGCAAGGTCATGCCCGACCCATCGCGACCCCGTGGACCACATTCCTCCAGGCCTTCCTGTCCTCCACCGTCCCCGGAGTCCCCTTAAGCTCACACGGACTGCTTCAGTGACTCCATCCAGCCTCCTCATCCTCTGCCGCCCCCTTCTTCTCTTGCCCTCTATTGTTCCCAGCATCAGGCTCTTCCCCAGGGAGTCCTTCCTTCTCATTAGGTGGCCAAAGTATCTGAGCTTCACCTTCAGGATCCGGCCTTCTAAAGAGCAGCCGGGGTCGATCTCCTCTAGGACTGGCCGGCTTGACCGCCTTGCGGTCCGAGGGCTATGAATGCAACAACTTTATTTTGGTGCATTGCTTCCATTCAGAAACAAAGCAGGTCATATGAAACTCTAAAGTACTGAAAACGTATGCTTGCCAACACCTGCGGGAGCATCCCTATTTAAAATAGGATTAGACAACTTCATGGAGCATGTAATGGATACTAATAACCATGACTGCATTACTTACTTACTTGTGTGTGTTGTACAGTGGTCCTTGTAAAGCAGTTTGTATAAAAGTCTTTCACAAATAAGCATTTTTTTAAAGTACCCATCAAAGCTGTAAAGGAGAGTTATGCCAAATCAGTCCTCTCTTTGGGGCAAGTTAATCCTTGAGCATTCCCCCCACCCGACTCAACAAGAAACAAGGAAAGTTCTTTACTTTGAAATGTAGGTTACTGTGCTGCACAGAAAATTTCTTTTTAATATGTGTATTTGAAAAGGAACCTGAAGAAATAGAACAGAACTGAAACTGATGGCTTCAGCTAGTCCCGCTGCGGAGGGGTGGCCTCGAGACCTTTGCCCTCCTTTCTCGTGGTCCTTTTTCTCTCAACCAGGCTGGGTGGGCCCTTCAAATAAAGGACTGGTTTCTGAAAAGTTGGGCCCATGGTCACTTCACAAGGTTGCTGACTCCTGAAGGTCTCTGACTGGCTGTTGTCTGGAAGGGATGCTGCACTGGATGGCATTTCTGTAAACCAGCTTTTCTTATATTCTTATATGAAGTTCACTGCACGCTCTAAAGCAGGGGTCTCAAACTCAGCTTACCTGGGGGCCGCTGGAAGTAGAGTCTGGGTGAGGCTGGGCCGCATCAAGCATTCCACCGCCGCGGTGGTGGTGGGCCGCTCATCCCGTGTCGCTCCCGGAGGCCGGCCCGGGTGCCGCCAGTGCTTTGAAGGCCGCAGGGCCCCTTCCCCGTGCCCCGCCCGTCCCAGCAATTGGCCCGCGGGCCACGAGTTTGAGACCCCTGCTCTAAAGCTTTCCAGGACAGCAAAGTAGCCTTGCATGCACTTGTAGCGCATGTGTCCCCTCGGTGGTGAACCTGAGGAAACACATGTTCCAAAATGCATTGCTTTAATTGTGGAAGTTGTTGAAGGGTTTTAGACCCTTTCCTCAATGCAAATGATTAGGGGTTTCTTTCTCCTCCAACTTCCTTTTCCTCCACCTTTAGACTAATCCTTTCTGCTTCTCTGAAGGAACGGATCTCAGTAGGAAGGACTGATTCCGTTCTAGCAACTTCACACAGACAGCTCTTCCAGATGGCCGGATCCAAAGAATCAGAGCTCTGTTTTTAATTGGCAATCAGAGTCATTAATCGGTTAATTACAGCAATTGATGCATTCAGTCCAATTTGCAGAAAATAGCAGCAACAGCAATTTTTTAAAAAACAGATACAAGGAATGATCAAAGGGCTCTGCTCTCCACAAATCATGATGTGTGAATCTCAGAGGTTAAAATAGAAGCCGTTGGGACAGACGATTTGGAGGGGCAAAGAAGCTTCTTTCCTTTTTTTTTTGTAGGGTGAGCCAAGAGAAACTCCCCACCTCCCTAAATTGTTTCAGCTCTGGAAATGGTGACAAGAAGGACAGAGGAAACAAAGGGGATACACCTCTTTCCACTGTCCCACCTGTTCTGCACCAAGCAAGCGCTTACATCCATATATGCCCGGCCGCCCCCTGAGATCAGCGGGAGAGGCCCTTCTCCGGGAACCCTCCGTGAAAGAAATTAGGAGGGTAGGTACCTGGAGGAGGGCTTTCTCTGCGGTGGCGCCCAATCTATGGAATGCGCTCCCCAGAGAGGTCCGCCTGGCGCCGTCGTTATTTGTTTTCTGGCTCCAGGTGAAGACCTTTTTATTTAAACGTCATTTTAATTGTTAACAATATTTGCTTATTTATCTGGCCAGGGCGACTTCTTTTATATTGTTAATTTTATATTGTTATTTTTGTATTTTATTGTATTTTATTTGTGCTGTGAGCCACCCCGAGGCTTCGGCAAGGGGCGGCATAGAAATGTTTTAATAAATAAATAAATAAATAAAGTGCACACTGACTGGAGGAATGCAGTTTTCTCGAGAGATTCTGCCAATCAAACCCTCAGTTGACACAATATATGCCTCTTACAATGGTATATATTATTCTTATTGCTTTACATTTCCATACTGCCCATAGCTGAAGCTCTCTTTAGCGATTTAAGTCACCCATCCAGATTTCAACCAGACCTGACCCTGCTTAGCTTCCAAAATTAGGCATGGTCAAGCATTTCAGCCTATAGCTCTGGAGTAAAAAAATATGCATCAATAGGGTGCATACATATGGCAAATATGCAGGAAAACAAATGTGGACTTTTGAAAAATGCACAAAAATAAACCCTTTAATCAATAGGAGAAGAATCATGCATTTCCAGGATCCACACAGTGGCAAAATATGTACAAAATATGCACACACTTTCATGCTATAAGAAAAAAGTTCACCATCCGATATGGACTCAGGTCAGCACAAGCTTCAGGGTGGAATTTGGAAAACTCTGGTGAATTCCAGTTTTGCTGATTTGCATATCAGTAGAGTGATTTTGTTGGAAGTTTGCTAATAAAAATAATTCACTAGGAAACATTAAGGCTACTGAGCTGATTATTTTAGCTTCACAGAAAGGATGTCTGTAACCTATTTATACCAATTGATTCTCAGATTTGGAACATCTGATTTAACAGAGGTCCCTGGCTTTCCAGGGTTCCTGGCCGAGCCACACTTCTTGCTCCATGACCATTTTACCTGCAGCCTTCCCACCAATTTGCTTCTCCAAAATTTAATTTGGCCCTCTTGCTGAACAGGTTCAGCGTGTGTGTGTGTGCCCAGAATCACCTGGGCTTGGACATTTATATTTTTAAATTCTCCATGGGAGCAGTCAGCTGAGACTTGATTCATCTCTGTTGAGTGTCTTTGCTGGGAATTGTAGGTCTTTCTTCCATCTCACTTTGTACCTTTAAACACTCTGTTGTAAAAGCTGACTTTGTAGACATCTAAGAAAACTGAGTGGATTCCCCCTGTCCCATACTTGATTTATTCTGGATGACTCATGCTGGAAATTCAAGGCCTTTTCTTTTGTCTAAACTTGTACAGGTTTGCATTTAAGAGATATACATTGGTTCTCTTCCCCGTTCCCCCAGAAGTAACTGGGAGAACCAATCAAGATGGGCAAACATTACTGAGAATAAAATGGTGAGACACCAGTAACTGAATGCCTGCAATTGTCTTTTAGAGGTTATGAGAGTGAAGCTAAACACATACAATGTGGCTTACCAATTAGCAAATAGTTAGGCAAGATCAATGGGGCAAACATGAACTCTGCCAGAGAGGGTTTTCAAGGGGTCATGCTCACAGCGGGGAGAAAACTGCATATTGTAGCCTTAAAGATTAATCCACCTGGTCTGGTGGGTATAAATTAACATGGCATGTCACTGATCCATTTAACATCTGCATGGTTTTGGACTGCAGGCTGCCTGTCCTCCCCATGAATCATACATACCAGGTAAATGCCTTCCTGATTGAAATCCAAGGCGCAGCAGGGAGAGAGAAAGTGCGGAAGGATTCAGCATTTTTCCAGCAGGCCTATTCCTAAAGCCAGCAGCAGCCCAGCTTTTCAGAATGCCTTTCCCATATCAGCATGTACGGTACAGCCATTGGGAATACTGTGTGGCTTTCTGGTCAGCCCATCATCTCAAAGAGGATATTGTAGGGCTGTGTATAGAAGAGAATAAATAAAACATATGATCAAGGGATGAGAGACTTTTGGGAAGGCAGCTTTTTGGTTTTTAAAGGAAGTGGTGGATGGTAGGGGATGTAAAATCAAGGAGGACCCCGGTAGCGTTCTCTCTTCTTCCACCTGCAAGGCTAGAAATCTCAAATCGGTTGGCAGTTGATCCAAGACAGAAAACATGCGTATTCATGGAACATGTGATATGAATAAAATTCACTACCACAGACTGCTTAGATGGCTTCCAAAATAAGTTAGAAAATGAGTGGAGGAGCACATGTACATGCAGGAGGAGTCCTGCAGGATGAGACCAAGGTCTATGCAACTGTCCACTGGGCACCCAGTAGAAGGACAGGAGAGCAATGGAGATAGGCCCATGTTTGCCAGCAACTGGCCAAACTATTAATGGTGCCCCTGAGACTGGAGACAGCATTTAGCCATCAGGGTTCAGAGCCATTGATAGCCTTTTTCCCAAAGTTGCCCAATCCCTTTTTAAATTGGTGTCCATCTCTACATGTGAATTCCGTAGTTCAAATATGCTCTGTATGATGAAGTCTTTCCTTTACTCTTTTCTGACCCTCCCACCAATCAACTCTATGAGATACCTTTGGTTTCTTGTATTATGTGGTGATTTTATTTTACTTTGCTCTTGTAGAAAGAGTGGCTATAAGAGAGAAGAGTCTTGTCTTTGTGTGAAGAATCCCATGGAATTGAACCAAATCTGGTGTTCTTGCTTGGCTCTGCTCTCCACATTTTGCCCCTTCAACCCAGAAGGGATGCCAACAAAATTTTCCGATTTTATATATCCTTCCTTTCTCCTACAAAGGGCTCAAGGCAGCTTACATCATTCTCCTCCTCCATCTTATCCTCACAACAACAACCCTGTGAGGTAGGTTGGGCTGAGAGTCTGTGACTGGCCCAAAGTCACCCAGTTGGCTCCATGGCTGAGCGGGGACTCGAACCCAGATCCTCTGAGTCCCAGTCCCATGCTCTTAACCACTACACCACACTGGCTCTCTCAGCACTCAGCACTGGCTTTCAGCACTCAGCTTTTAAAATAAGCTGTGATTTGCATATTTTTTAAAAAGGGAAATTTGCATGTATTGCAGCCGTCATTTGTCTAAATTGGAGCTTTAATTTGTGCAAATCATGGCCACAACTTATGCATATTGTGCAATTGCATACACTGTAGCTGCAATGTAACAACTGCAGTCCACTTCAAAAATGGAAGTCCCCCCTTCCTGGCTCAACGTTCATTCGGATCGCAAACCAACAAGGTGTTGTAAGTCCACCACCAAGTCAACTTGATTGTAAGTTGCTGTGGGTCAATTTTCTCACTGCTACTCATCCCAGCTGTTAGTGATGTAGCCTCCATGTTCAGAGACACTCTATCTGGGGAACAAGACTGTGGGAAGACGGTTGCCTTTGAGTCCTCTTTTTGTACAAACCAGCGGTACTGAGCTAGGCAACATGGGAAACACATGGGAGATTTTGAGCCAAGAATGCACAAATCAGTGGAGGTAGAGATCAGGTTGGTTCATCCCTGAATCCTCAATTTAAAAAAAATACAAACAAGCAGTTCCAGGTCACATTCTAGGAGCTGGTCCTCAGAGTGACGGATGGATGCTTCCGCCTATTGGGGTTTAAGAGGAAACCAACCAAAAGCACAAAATGGCCTTGTATCAGTTGGAAACTGGCAATGAGAGATGACAATGTCTTGTTGTAGGTGCCATGATTGTGTCTCTCTCCTCTCCTGTAAATGATTTCAGTCTCTCCTTCCTCCTTTGCTATCTTTTTTCTATTCATTGCTGTGTTCCAAAAGGTGGATGAGCTCAAGAATCCCTGGGACTGAATTGCAAAACTGGAAAGATTTAGGCTTCTCGCGAATTCTCATGGAAATAAATTCAGTTCACTGGGCTGACGCCTTCCTCGATTTAGAAAGTTTCAGTGCCACAGAACTTTCAGAATTCCAATGCCTCTCCCAAACAACTTTGCCTGGACAATTCTGGGGCTTTCCGTTGCCAGCCACTCTGCGGTGGCTCGCTATATTTAAAGATACAGGCGGATCGTCAGTCATCTCGCCCTTTGCTGTCAGAGAGAGGAGACAAAAGTTTTCTTGGGTTTGATGCAGCTCATAAGCAGAGAAACAATGCATCATCAAAATGTCAGAGACTACTGACAACACACGTCCAGTCCGAAAATTCTTGCCAGCAAGCTTGCCAGCTCTTAAAGAGGAAACCAAGGTGAACACTACCAGCTTCACAAGTGGCTCCATGCTATAATATGGAGCGCTAGGATCACATATTATACGAGGTGTGATGGGGCACTGACATCAATTACTTTGTGTTAGTATGAGGACCTCTCACAGAACTATCTGGGCAAGCTGGTGCAACAGAATTCCCCAGATGGTCATCAGCTGCAGTGTGCTCCTTACACAGGAACAACTGAGTTTCATCAGTGCTCCTGCCACATCGATCACCTCTCCATTCCCAGTATAATGAAGGGGTGGGAACCTGTCGCCTTAAGGCTACAAGAGGCACTCGACCCAATTGCATGGGGCAATTGCATTAGTTTGAAACCCCTGTGCAAAGGATCACTGCGGATCCCTGGTAAGGGAAATCGGACCCTTCAGCAGCAGCTCACCCGGTGGGGTGAGAGGGAGAGAAATTGGGGGTAGGAGAAAGTGGGGTGCATGAATTTGCTGATGGTTTGCAAACATCCTGTACAAGCCCTGTTTGGCTCGCTTCCATTCTCTCTTGTTGCCTTTTTTTTTTTTTTAAGGTTTATTCAAAATTTTAAAAGGATGGACTTTGCATGGGGAAAGAGTTTATTTTTCAAAAGTGTGCATTTCCCCCCATTCATTGACTAAAGCATGAGAATTCAAATTTTTAAACAAGTGCCTTTTTAAAAGTATGCAAAATGCAATTTTGAAATGCAATTTAAAATGCGCATTTTAATTCACAGTCTTTTTATTTCCAAAATGAACATTTTTCAAACTTGGATGCAAGTTCAGGAATTTGGACAGATGTTTGGGGAATGTATACTCCTGTTTGGGTTGAGGCTTGTGGACTGATCTGTGAAATGAGATGAAATCTTTGTATATTCCGGGAAGAGGGGCCAGGGTTACAGAAAGAGTGGGGAGGAGAGAGGATCCACCCACTAGACTCTGGTGCCTTTCCAGTTCTGCATTCAGCCTTGCACACCGCTGAGAGGCAGGCCTTTTCAGACCTGTTTTGGGACCTGCTGCCAGTCAGAATAAACAATCTGGTACGATGGATGAGTTGTCTGACTCTGTAAAAGTCAACTCTGTGTTCTTGGGCTGATCCATTGTTTACAAATTGATGTTGCTTAAGCAGCATTCATGGCATGGTCCATTGAAGTAATGGCTGCTTAAACTCTGTTGGCGTCGTCTGCACTCCACCTGCCCCTGGATCCCATCCCACCACGGGAATTGTGGATTTCTGGCAGATCAAGGTGACCCTCCTTCTCAGGCTTCAGCCTTTATTTTGTGCTAGTGGGGAAAATAATGAACTACACCAGAGAGTTGTGGAAATGACTGTGATAAAGGCGTGTAAAATACTATGTGCACAAAAAGAACTATATCAATAAGAAGATTGATAGGCATAAATGCCTGACCGAACAAATCTTTCCTACTTGAATGTTTTGTCACATGCAATGAGGAATTAATGTGAGCTCTGATTTATTTTTTAAAATTAAACCCAACCAGGGGCAAAGGTTTGCTGAGAAAATGACTAATACTGCAGCACGATAATCATATCCAGCACTTTCTTGCAAAGATCTGAGTGTACTTTGCAGTCATTAAGAAGTGAACCGGTGAACCCTATAATGTACCTCTAGGCAAGGGGTGAGAATATTTTCTTTATTGGAAAACGGCTGATGAGGACATGGGAAAGTGCTGATGGGACAGCTCTCATCGTGTGTCATGGTGATTCCCAAAGTCAGCCTGGTTTCCTGGTGAATTCTTCCCCAAATGGGATTCATACCAGATTTGGATGGACTGCGTGGCAAGTCTGACATGGAATGAATTGGGTTTTGCCTGTACCTGTATGCAGGGGTATGGTGGGTTTTGGGAAGTCTGGTGTCAAATATTAGAACCTATTGCACATGAATACAGCCCCCCACCCTGAACAATCTGGATCATTTCATCTTCACCCCCTACCCTAACCAGGACTTGTGCCCTGGCTTGCTGCAGTTACATTTATTTATTTATTTATCTATCTATCTATCTATCTATCTATCTATTTATTTATTTAAACATTTCTATGCCGCCCCATTTGCCAAAGCCTCGGGGCGGCTCACAACATCCTTTCCCATCCACGGTGGGACCACTCCATTCCTCTTCTGTGCCAACACACCAACTTTGGACTGATTGCCTAGGCCTACACAGGGGAGAAAATAGTTTTTAAAAGGAGTAAGGGCCTACGCTTGGAATATATATTATATATTATGAAGTTCTAACTTGTTTGCTTTGGACTGGTGAATATATGGTGAAAGTAAAGGGAAGCCAAGTCTAGCCCAGCCAGGCACATGATCATTATACAGGACAGTAGATTAAAAGCATTCTGACTGGTCTGTGATTTTCTGTCTGGAGGAGTAAGAGTTTGAACATGGGCGGTGCATCATGTCAGCCCCATCTGCAGTGTGAAGTGGTATAGCCAAAACAAAGGTGTAGCCCAAACCTTGGCCTAATGCGGCCCATCCCACCAGCCTTGCTTCTTTAAACAGAGTTGTGCTGGCAGGGACCCCTTCCTACATTGCCATATACAATTCCTCCCTGTTTGTGATGTTTCTGCCCACCTTAAAACATTCCGTATCCTTCCAGGAGGATGCTGCTGGGGTGTGTCCCTTTAAGCAGCCCGAGTCATCCGTCTTCGTACCAGACAAGTGTCTCTGCTCCGGAAGGCTGATGAGGACGATCAATTGCAATTCACCAAGGCCGTTGTCAATATACAAACAAGTGCATAAATAACGCCGAGGATGCATCAACGGCGTGAGCAGTGACGGGAGGGTGGGGGTTCCAACCAGCTTCAGAACACGACGGTGGGGGATCACTTCTGCTTGCAGCAATGCGTTCTGGTGTTCTGGTCACACGAGTAGGGGCAACGTCCTGGTTCAGAGACACCCGCCCCTATGGAAATGTGCAGACCCTTTCTCGAATGTTGTTCTCTTAGCACACACTTGCACAGCTTGGGAGCTGTTCCTTTCCAGAGGTGCTGGACCACAACTGCCATTATTCCCAGCCATCATGGCTGATGGTGAGCACTATTTAAAGGGCACGAGCATGTGCCCTGATTTCTACTGCAGCCCCAAACTCCATGTCAGGGTGACCGCTCTCTCTCCACAGAATATGCCGAAATTCATTACATTGAAGGCAGAATCCCAGCAATATACAACCTGTTCTTCTTGGTCTGTGACAGTGCTGAGAAGGATGCCAGTGCATCAGAGAGAGCCAGTGTGGCGTAGTGGTTAAGAGCACAGGACTGGGACTTGGGTGATCTGGGTTCTAGTCCCCGCTCAGCTGCGGAGCCAGTTTGGTGACTTTGGGCCAGTCGCAGACTCTCAGCCCAACCTACCTCACAGGGTTGTTGTTGTGGGGATAAGAGTGAGAGAAGGAAGAGGAGAATGATGTAAGCCTCTGTGAGTTAGTTGCAAGGGTGATGTACGCATTGAATAAATAAATACTTCAGTAACAAAGGATCAGGGATGAATGTCTCTGGTTAACAGGGATGGGTGTCACTTGGGATCGTGTTTTGTTAAATCCCAGTAGGATCCATGGCATCTCTGATCTGGTAAGCAGTGGACTGTAGTGGATTTTTTCCTGGGGGGGCGGGGACCTGGCACATTTTTTCCGGGTTTTGTCATCTGTGCAAATGGCAAATTGGGCAATGGCTCTTGGAATTTGCAGAAAGGGCATCATGAGTGTTTTAAAACATTTTTCTCCCTTGTCCACCACTGCAGAGCCCCGTCCTGCTCTTGCAGATATCCTTGCCAGTGCTGCCCTTCTCCACAAATCACTCCACTTAGCCCAGCAGAGCCACATGCCCTGCTTGTCAAAGGACTTGTCAATTACAGCCTCACTTCAGCACTTCCCAAACTAAGGGGGAAGGGGGAACTGGCAGGTTCTTTGACAAGTACAGAAGAGGGCTTTGCTCAGCTAAACAGAGCAGTGTGTGGAGGGAATGACACTGAAGAAGGAGACTTACAGGATGGAATTATCCCTCTGCGGGGATACAGAGCAGGCAGGCAGACTTGTGATTTTGTGCAGGTCAATAACAACTATATAGGGCAATATTTGCACTAACATAAGATCTCATCCCCTTTGCACAAAATTTTGCCATTAAATCCACCCCCCCCCCACAAAAAAATCCATATATTGACTAAGTCATTACAGGCAGAGTAGGTGCCAAACAAGTTCTCCAGGTCAAACTGGAAAGTTGCATCAAAAGAAGTCCATCCCACAAATAGAATTTCCACACCTCCTTAATGAGTTATCAGTTGGAATACTAACATCAGAAGGTTTGCACTGAACAGAAGGCCTATGCCCTGGTCTGCAGAGAAGGCATCATCCAAGTGGACTCAGAACCTTTTCATCTTCCGTTCTTAGTTGCTCTGAATTTACAGATTTCACTCTTGCAATCAGGGCAGATTCACCTTCACAAAACGGGTCTGTATCTTATAATATTTTCACAGAGAGCAATTCTTTTCCTGGTGAAGAGTGACATTGGTTGGATCAGCCTTCACGATCACAACATGAGGGTATGCAGAATGGACTGCAGCTGGGGAGACTTAAAAAGAGAAAGGTGATGTGTCCCTCTAGAGGCAGATTAGCCATGCTTGTAGGTTGAAGGAAAGAATCTTCCGATAAGCAGCACTGGACTGCAGTGGAGTGTTTTTCTTCTGATCCTGGGAAAAAAGCATATTTTTCTGGGTTCTGCAAATGGTGGATTGTGCAGCTTTTTAGGATGATCTTAGAATTTACACGAATGGTGCCTTTTTTTTTTTAATTGCTGCTCAAGGTGAGGGCACATGATCGCAAGTCCACCTGTCCACTTGGGCAGAGCCCAAGACTGAAGACAAGGTGGGATGTGTTCGTTCTTCTAAGGGAGAGGAAGGCAGGATCTGGGCTCTGGATCAATGGGTTGCTTGTGTGTGTTTGTGAGAGGGAGGGAGACACAGCTAGGAGCGGCCACCACTCATAGCCGTCCCCCACAATGCCAGCATATAAATATGAAGTGTGCAAGGTTGTAGATACACACTTTGAGGGGAAAAGAAGCCATTTGTAGTTTGCCCTAGAAGAGGGGTTCCCTTCCTTTTCTATGCCCTGCACCTCTAGAAAATATTTGATTTACATTCGCACTCCCTACAAAAGTAATGCTACATTTGAAGAAGAAGAAGTCAAATGCCTTACTTTTGCACCACAAACAGAACCACATACAGTACTGTGGGTCAACAAACTGAACTAAAAAAAATAAGCATTTTAATGCAATGCATAACATTCAAATATAAAGTGAGCAGTGAGAAACATCTGTAAACAGTAAAATCAATCCCAACTGTGAACATAACATTCACTGACTTCTTAGTTCCTGCTTCTCATTCACTATGTTGTCAAAACATGGGATATTTTTGCTGATTGTGATCTGCAAGTGGATTCAAGCAATTCCTAGATTCTGCCTTGATTGACAAAAGAGGACTGAATCCAACTGAAAACAAAATAATCATAGATATTGTTATTATTGGGATAATTTTTGGTGAAGGATGCTGTGATACGCCAATGCTGGTGGATTGCTATGCAGCCTTCCTCTTTTTCACACCCCTTGAAACACCATCTTGCATTCCCTGGGGTGGGAGCCCCTTGCCTGGAACATGGATGAGGAACTTCCAAGCTTGGAGACCAGCTTGCTTCCTTCAACTGTTCTACCTGGACCACCAGGCTTTCATACAGGTGCCCCCCCCCCAAAAAAAAATATCCATGAAAGCTAGAAGGGAATCATGATTTGGAGATAGTCATGGGCTACGTAGGATCATAGAATAGGAGAATTGAAGGGCGTATAAGGCTATCAGATTGCACAGGTAACCCCATTCCTCCTGCTATTTCTCCTCTGAAGTCCAAGAGTATAAAACCCAGCAAGATGCACCAGGCAATTCTGCCATTCATGTTGAGCTGCACCACTCTCAAAAGCAAGGACAGAATAAAATTCAGAATATTCCAGCAGCCCATATGCCGTGCTAATCACAGGACAACCTTGTCCCCTGCAACAGAAATCTCACTATTCTCAAATGCCTCTTCCAAGGAAGCATCACTCCATCCTTCCTTTAATATTCACAGCACTGCCTTCTCCTCTCTTCTCCCATTCGCCCTCCTCCCCCACCCTCCATTATCATTACGAGCTTCGTGGAGATAACTTTTCATTGCCAGGAGGACATTTAGGTCCCGGCCATTATCCCAAAGTGCCTGTCAAACGGTGACGATGGCTCCTTGCGGGACAATCGAGGGAGGAAATTATGAAAATAGGCCTGGAAAATGAAGGCATTAAGCTTTGCTATCCAGCGTCCTCCCGTACGATGGTGCTGCTTTGGGAAAATCTGCTCCTTCATAAAAATCTGAGAGAATGAGAGGGCTGTCCGAAGCCTCCAGGCTGGCCTATTAGGATATTGCGAAATAACCAACTCCTGCCGCTCCTCCTAGGGATATTTCTGGAATTCGATGCATTCTCTTCTCTTCTCTTCTCTTCTCTTCTCTTCTCTTCTCTTCTCTTCTCTTCTCTGAACTGACCTGACTGACACCTCTGGAGCTGCTGTGCATAAATCAGTTGGGCTGGCGGCTTTCACACTCCCTTAATATTCCCCACTGTCCAGTGACGGAGAAGATTATTTAAGCCGTTTTGGGCTGCTTGGAGGAAAAAAGCTGGTATATAAATGGAATAATAAATAAATTTCTCTCTCTCTTGCTCTCTGTCTTTATCATCTCTCTATATATACATTTAAATAGAGTCTGTTTTATTGATTAGCAGAGAGAGAGAGAGAGAGAGAGTATATAAAGTGTGTGTGTGTGTGTGTGTGTATAGAGAGAGAATATAGTGAGAGTATAGTATATATACTATATATGTATATAGAGAGTGTGTATAGTGCAGAAATATATAGTATTTCTATAGTATAGAAATATATAGTATTTCTATCTATCTATCATCTATCTATCTATCTAATTATATATGGGGGGGGAGAGAGAGAAAGAGAGAGAGAGAGAGAGAGAGAGAGAGAGAGAGAGAGAGAGAGAGAGAATTTTGTTTCTTTATTATCCCGTTTACAAATAGCTGTGATTACATTAACATGTTTACATGCGATTTGTTGTGCGTGTGAGCATGTGCGCGCTGTACTGCTCCACTTCTAAGCAGATGTGGGACCAGTGAACAGTGAAGAGGATCTGGGAAGGTATCACCCACTGTGCTTGGAGCCAATGTGGTGCAGCAGAAGCACGAATGGGAGAATAAGTGTGACTTGAGCTTGTCTCAGATTTCCGCTCCTCGCCTCGGTGCTCTGCTCGCCTTATTTTCATTTCTGACTGAGAACGCTGCCCATGCAAATGATGAAAGCAGGCCTTTTGAGCATGCATTTTCACAAACTGAACACCCACTTGTGTATTTCTCCCATTGACTAAGCCATGAAGACGCACATTTTCAAGGTCTATATTTTCCTAGAGCACACATAGTGCAAACGAGGATCACGTGTGAAAACTCGGCAACACCGGCCTGTTGGCTTGAAATAAAGTGTGTTCTGATCTGAAATTAAATCATCCCCGTCAGGAAATGGTATTGACAGACTTATGGGGGAATCCCTGCATGTGTGATGGAGACTGGCAAGAAGCAGCTTTGCACAACCCAGATCTTTCACAAATATAGATTCACAAATCCTCTGCATGTAAAACGTATTTGCTCCTTACCCCTAGGATACATTACTTTAGGCTTTCTTACAACATGGAAAGAGAGGCTTCCACAGATAGACAGATGTTATATCTGTTTTGTGAGTCGTGATCCGCTTGCCATGTGTTCAGGCGACTGAGCATACAGGTCTAACTAAACGGATGTCCCTAGTTTGGAGAACAAGCTTGAAATGCAGACTCGGCTTTCTACGGGTTCAGGCCATTAAATAACTCAGGAAATGATAGTGACCATCCATCTGTTGTCTTTTAGTGACATTCACCATTTAATCTTCAAGCATAATTGCACCTGAAATCTGGCAAGTATCTTTTGCTTCCAATTAGGTTGTTGATCATGCTGCACTTCAGCAAGCTTTTAACATTCATGGGATGCATTAACATTAAGGACGTCAGGAAGCCAAATAGGGGTCCTACTATCCTAAAATTATATAGGAGCTTGAAAACCTATTCTCTGTATTGGGAGTCTTCCCAATTCATTAAAGGTCTATCAGTATTTGTGTGTGTGTGTGTGTGTGTGTGTGTGTGTGTGTTCCTATAGCATCTCCCCAGGGTCTGATACTTCTCTTTCCCTAGTACGTTGGACCACTATCTATTTGCCCATTGTGATGTTACGTTGCAGCTGTCCTGGAAGAAGCGGCATGGACCCTTCGGACACTCAGATATCACAGGCAGGATCGGTGGATGGGCATCAGTGCACGAGAAGGGAAGCCATGGGAAAGGAAGAGGCAAGCTGCATCAGACCAAATGTCCATCCAGCCTTGCATGCCATTCAAGCTGCTTTCAAACATGCGCCTGCGAGAGAGCCATGACACCGTCCCGCTTATGGTCCCCAGAAACAGGTGCACACAGGCATGCTGTCTTTGGTACTGGAGGAAGGATAAAGGGCCTTTGAAAATTCCCCTTTGAAACTATCCCACACTCTCCCACCAGTCAGCTTCATGGGATGACTCCACTGGGTTCTCGACTTAAGAGAGGGTAGGGCCTTCTTCTCCACTTTCTTTGTACCGTGCACAGTTTTGTATGCCTCCATCAAATCTCCTCTTATCTTACCTTTTCTTTGAGTTAATCCATTGCAGATGTCGTGACCTTCCCTTATAGGGGAGTTGCTTCAGTCCTTTGGTCACTTAAGTCTCCCCCTTTCTTCCCTTTTTCCAGCTCCATAATGTTTATTTTTGAGGAGGCAGCTGGGAGTGTCCACAAAGGGACCACTGTGGTTGTATTACACACACACACACACACACACACACACACACACACACAGAAGCAGCTGAGAACGATACCTCAGCATTCTGAGAAGTGTAAAACCCTGCGCATGGTCAAGATCTGACGTGCACATGGTGTCGCTCATGCTTTTTCAGAACAATGGTCACTTCTTGTAATGTATTTCATGTGTGTGCACTGTTTTAGGACCCAAAAATCAAAATCTGTTTGCAATCCAGATAAGAGTCCCACAAAATAGTTCCCTTTTGAAAAGTCACCCCTTTCTTAGCTGCTGTTTTACTTACGTTTGCAGCAAGTATCACGTATGAAAACAAGCAGTGGTGGGTGGGCAAGGTTTTATAGGTAGGAAACTGGCATGCGCTGGGGTTCCATGGCTGCATTTTTCTTGAACATTTTTGTTTAAAGTGTGGCTCATGGAGTGTGCCATTTGGGCCCTCATTTTCACTTAAGCATGCACTTCCAGAAGAGAGTTAGGAGCATGGTAGCTTTTCTTTAAACCTCAGGAGAAAGGCCATTTCATTGAAAACAGACTGACAACGGAACCCATCATTTTCCTCCTTGGAAGTCTTCATGCAAGGACCTGGCAGCCATCGGGGGTGCATCCAGATGGCAAATTCTATTTTGCAGAAGCTCTTGGGGCTGCATTCCAGTGTGAGGTGTGGGCTAAGGCAAAAGTGGGTGGAAGCAAGGGTGATAGGCCAGCAGAGTTTGGCATGCCAGCATGTTGCCGCTTAAAGCTCGTACTGGCTGTAACTAAGTCTTTGTAGAAGCATTTCAGCCTTTGAGTGAGCACAGGAACAGCACAAAAGCTCAGACACCACCAAATGATTGGTGCCTGGGGAAAGCAGTGTGGCCACTGGGGATGGACAAACCTCTCAAGGACAGTTTACAACAGATTAATAAAATAGAATAAAAATAGAAATACGAGTAGCGGTTGCACAGCATCCAATGTTAAATATAAAACCACCAATTAAAGCAGGTGAACAATTAAAATATTGGGAGAATAAAAAAGGTTTTGCCTGCTGCTGAAAGGAAGGACCTGTTGGTGCCAGGTGGACCTCTCTGGGGAGCGTGTTCCACACTCAGGGCGCCACCCTTCTTTCCTCCAAAGGTGTTGCAGTCCACACTGGATTGTGATCACAGAAATGTGCACATATTTCCACCCTCCCCCCATGTACACATTTATATGCATGTCTTAATTGCATGCCTTTTTCCCACATTGAGAAAAATATTTTGTAAGCATTTTCAAACATACGCATTTTGGGATATATTCCCCTCCATGGACACAACAAATATACCATCCTAAGTTCCATTTTGGGAGGTGTGAAATGAGTAAAGTGCGGGGAGCTACTGTAGGATGAAAAGTACATGGGAAAAATCCAGCTGTGTGCACACAGGAGTGATCATCACTTGTGCATGTGCTTTCCACTCTCAAGGATGGTATTTATTCTGCCCCTTGGTCTGCCAAAAACAGCTCCTGCACAATAGCCTTGCAAGCACTGGAGACATGTTATCTGTTCCCTGGGTGTCTTTCTTCCCTTCCCTCTCCCCTTCTCTCTGCCCTAGATTAAATGCACCCGTGTGCTTCCCTCATCCCTCCTATTGCCCTCCTATTGCCAGGAATATTGGGTGAGCTTCGTGTATAGGCTTTTTCAGTTCCCCAGAACAATTACCTCCTCATTACTGCCGTGATGGGTGCTCTATAAATGCCTCTTGCAGATCAATGGATTAGATTTATCTTGCACGGGAACACTGGTCAGACCAAATCTCTCAGCTGCTAGAAAAAGACGCAGCTCCACTGACTAAAGTAGAGTGTTGCCTCCATCATTCATCACCGAGGGGGTTCCTTTCCACTTTTCAGCTGCGTTGCTTCCACTGATTGTATAATCCAAGAGATTCTAAATGAGTCTTTCAAAAAGCTTCATTTTATTTTAATAATGGTTGCCGGGAGAGCCAAAAGCATACTTTGGAGTGCAATGGTTCATCCATTAATTCAGAATTCATGAAACAAGAGAATTTGTAAGATGGCAAAGTTAACACATCAGCTTTGTGTTGTCATAATCCGAAATTCCACAAATGATTTCAGATTCAAGTATTTAAAGCGTAAGTTAAAACATACTCCTGAAAAGTGGACAGCATCCATAAAAGCTTATGTCCGAATAAATGCATTCCTCTGTGAGGTGCCACAAAACTTTGTTGCATTTCACTGCAACACACTAACACTGTGAGATGGTTGCAAATAAATGGGGCTGATCACAGTCTCTCTGCGGTAACATTGCACTCAGTTTCTCCTGCACATTCAGTTTAGTAAAGAATGTTTGCGAGGGAGCTGCTTTCTGTCATGAATTTTTTCTGCAACTCTTAGTGCCTGTGAGCCAGAATGGATCTTCTATTGCTTTAGGGCAGGAGCTTCCCCAAAGGTCTGAAATCCCCATTCTTTTTCCCAGCAGCTCCAGGTGTGTCTTAGCACTATCTGGCAACAGCTTTTGAATGCTCAGGAAGTCCTTGGGTTTACCAGAAAATGTTGCTGACTGAAGGTCTCTGAGCTATGAGGCTTGCAATGCTGCAATTACACAAATGTGTGTAGGGTATTTATTTATTTATTTAATTTATTTAAAACTTTTGTATACTGTCCCATCGCTGACATCTTGGGACGGTTTACAAGAACACGGATAAAATAGGATCAAGAGATAAAAGTGGCACAGAATACAATCATAAATATAAAGCCACATATTAAGCAAATTAGCAATTAAAATAGTGGGAAAATAAAAAGCGTTGCACCTGGCGCTGAAAGGAAAAGCATGTTGGTGCCAGGTGAACCTCTCTGGGGAGCGTGTTCCACACTCAGGGCGCCACCCTCCTTTCCTCCAAAGACAAATAAACAAGCAAAAAGACCCCCAGAACAGAAATATCACCCATGGGCCACCTCCTGCTGGTTAAAGACAAAAGGAACCCCTGACCCACTCTCCCAAAATCTCACCCTCCCCAGCTTCCTTTGCTGAGGTTTGCATTTTGCTCCTGCTTCTTGAGCTGCAAAGGGCAGCCCCAAAATGGTTTTCACAGCACTGCTTAAAGCGGCAGCTGGTGGGTAACTTCCTAGCAAGTATATGCCTCCCTTTGCAGTCACCATGGCACCTGTTCACTCATTTGCTTATGGCATTTGAATGCTACCTAGTGACAAAAGTTATCCGGGCAGCCAACAATTAAAAAATACATGCAAAACTAAAATGATCAGTCCACGAAATCAAAACACCCATCTCCCTGGGACTGCCCTATAAACCAGAGCAGAAGTTAAGCAAGAGAGAGAATGAACCACTGCACCAAAATGCCATGTTGGTACATGCTGCAATATGACATGCATAGTCCAAAAACAAATGCAAGCTTTCATTCCATGCATCCCCCCCACTCCTCCCAGGCTGAATTGATTCATTAGCTAAAACTCATATAATGATTGGCTAAGTTTCCCTTCAGTGGGCACCACAAGATGCAGGTATTTGGGAACAGGATGTCAGTGCATTAAATACTCTCCTAAATGGTAGAGAGAAGTTGAGAAAGCCCAGAAAATTTTAGATAGGATTATTCTGCTCCAGAGCTGCCAGTGAAGCAAGCCGGTTCCACCACAGTTGCCATTCCTGATATCTGAGAGGTAAAGAGATGGAGAGACCTGCCTTTAGTCAAGCCAGGCAAAGAGTGCTGCAGACAGCTTGCAGGGTCCGCTTTCATGGCAAGCTGGGCTTTTCTTTTTCTTTCATTCTTTGCCTTCTGTTCTTTGCAAAATCTTAAACACAGCTTTGAAATGGAAAGGCCACTTTCGTTTTCCCTTGTTTAGAAAGCCAATCAATGGGCACCTTCAGGCAGTTATTGACTAATTAAAGAGTATCTCACAGGAAACAGAGGATGCGGGCGGTAGACTCCACTTCACAATCTTCACACAGCGCCCCCTGGACCGAGGAGCGAGCAGTGTTGCACTCGTTCAGATGTTACGATCAGAGCATGCAGGCCTGAAAAAAGAAAAAAGTGTTCTCAATAGTCCTCTCTACCCTATACAAATACTTCAAATCTAAGCTGCTTAGGAAGCAACCCTAGCCTTTGGACATGTTGGTGGGGATGATGGGTGTTGCAGTCCCACACATCTGGAGGGTACCCATTTGCTGAAGGCTGATACAGACCAATCTCAGTTCTCTGGGAGCAGGTGTGTATATAGCTAACATAGTAATCTCAAAGGAAGTAAGATAGGCAGTGAAATAGCGGTCAAGGATTTTGGTCCATGTAGCCAGGTGTCAACACTGAATAGCAGATGCTCTGTAGGGTTTTTCTAGCCCCTCCTGGTGCTTCTGGGGATTGAAAGTAGGGCCTTCTTCATGTGTGCTCCAGTTGAACCCTCTGCCTTCAGCCCTCTCCTGAAATAGCCTAAATAATATGAAAAAACTCTTAGACATAGTAGTGCGATATTATTGTGTTGAGAGATTACCGATTGATTTTCAAGACTCTCCCTCCAGCTCATTTTCTACAGCATCCAGGGTTTATGGAAGGAAGAATAAGTTGCATAGAAATTATGATAACTCTTAAAGTTAGGAGACAGAGTA
Organism: Varanus komodoensis; assembly: GCF_004798865.1. Lineage (NCBI taxonomy): Eukaryota > Metazoa > Chordata > Lepidosauria > Squamata > Varanidae > Varanus > Varanus komodoensis. The sequence goes on from NW_025335606.1 coordinate 8,887,682, forward strand.
CCCGGAGGAGGGCCTTCTCTGTGGTGGCACCCTGACTATGGAAAGCGCTCCCCAGAGAGGTCTGCCATTATATGTTTTTCGGTGCCAGGTTAAGTCCTTTTTATTTAATCAATATTTTAATAGGTTTTAATATTGAATTTTAATATTGTATTTGCAGCCAGAGTGGGCTGTCAATTTATTTATGCTGTTAGCCATCCAGAGACGTTGGTAATTGTATGGCATACAAATTTCATAAATAAATAAAATAAATAAATTCATGGCCATTTGGCCTACTTTCTTCAAAACAGCACTATTTGAATTGAAAGTAGTGTAGTCTAAATGATACTTTGCTTTCCTTTTGTTGAGAAGGGATGAGGAGAATGAGTCTAGGATGAACATTTGAGATCTCTTTGCAGTAATAGCTCAACAGGCCTGGTGTAGTGGTTAGAGCATGTGGACTAGGATCGGGGAGATGGAGGTTTAAATTTCCACTCAGCCAAAATAGAAACTACATGCTATCCAGTTCAGGGAAGGTTCAAGTTATTCAAGTGTAATGAAAGATCAGTTTGAACTCAGCCAATGTCCTGTTTATTTCTGATCTGATGACTGGAGTCAGGCTGTTTCTTTTTATGGTCTTCCATCTCAAAGACAGGCTGTGACTTGCACATTAAAAATGCTACATAAATTTCTACATATCAAAACCAGGAAACTAAATCATTCTAGAGTAGTCTGTGTACATTTCCTTAGGATTTTCGAATTAAAATTGTGGCTTGTCTTAGAGACAGAAATCCAGTGGGCCTGAGTTGGTACCCTCACAGTGCTGGTAATTTGGAAGCCAGAAACGGCACTTCATGGACTTCCCCCACCCCTTTGGATTCCTTGCATGTCTCTATTGAAAGTTTTATGGTCATTATGCCAAGGTGCTTCCCAGTCAGGTCAGTTTTACTCCCCTTGAGTTTTACCCAGAATTAGGCTTTGAATTTACAGTGTATGGGTGGCTGTGTGCTATTTGGTTGTTGTTCCAGATCAGACACTTCATATTATGCCATTATAGTAGAGGTCTCAGGTTCAACTGGCAAATTGGGTAAGCATTCTGTAGGCCTTTGGACTTTAAGATGTTGCTGGCCTTCATCTCTTTCCATCTGTAATCATTGACTAAACTGGTTGTAGGTGATAGGAACTAGAGGCCAACTTCTGTTGTCAGCCAATGGCACCCAGATCCTCTTATCATGGATGTCTTCTCCTTGTCATTATCTTATACAATTAAAAATCAGGTAGAGACCATGGTGGTTTTACCAGCCTTTCATAGCCAATCCAATTCTGCTGTTTGATGCCATAACATATGGCAAACAAAGCCAAATCAGAGTGAGGGCATCACTTCCTGTATTGGGAAGAGTTGTTTTGTGACAGCACCCCAAAATAAAGAAGAGGGACTAGAAATGCCAGAGAACTTCAGCAACTTTCAGACCTATTGATGTAAATGGAAAAGAATTAGGCATGTGCTCAACCTTCACAAAGAGTACAATACAAAAAGTCAGACTGTTTTCTGGATCATGCCCAATGGTCAATGCTTAATGGTTGGGCAAAGGTGTTACTGGCTGAAAGCCTGACATAGAATCATAGTGAAATGGTTCAAGGCATGGCCAGCTAGGTAACAAAAGGGGTACCAGGACCCTGGCGAGAAGCTAGCATCCACGTTTCAGTCCATAGGAAGCCCAAAGCATAATCAGAGGAAAGAGACAAAGTACAATCCACTAAGCAAGAACATAGGCAGTCACTACAAGCAGGGCCGCAGTGAAAGCCACTTCAGCAGACTAGAAACAAATATTGCTGAGGCTGTTCTGGAGAGGAGAGCCCACTTTTAAGCAGTTCTTCCCTCAGGGCTCCCAGGTGGTGCTCATGAAGGCCCTGGCTGCTATTGAGTCTGGGACTAATCCTGCAACTACCAGGGGCTGTTATTCTGGTGCTTGGCCAGCAGAAATAGCCCTGAAGCCGCCTGGATCCTGACACATAGAATTACAGGGTTGGGAGGGGCCTCTATGACCGGCAAATCCACCCCCTGCCCAGTGAATGACTCCAGGTTGAAACTTCCCTGACAGATGGAGTCCAGCTGCTTCTTGCATGCCTCCAATGTGGCGTTGCCCCGACCTTCCTAGGTTATTGGTCCCATTGCTGTACTGCTCTAACAATCAAAAAGTTTTTGGCTCTCTGTAATCTGAATGCAGTATTCCACTTGCTGCACTCTGGCATGATTATGAAGAGATCCTTGCTGGCCTTTTTATGACAGTCTTTCAAATATATGAAGAGTGCTATCATATCTCCCCTGAGTCTTCTCTTCTTCAGGCTAAACATGCCCAGTTCTTTCAATCTCTCCTCATGAGACTTTGTTTCCAGACTCTTGATCGTCCTTATCACTCTCCTCTGAATCCCCTCCAGCTTCTGCATAACCTTCTTGAAGTGTGGTGCCCAGAACTGGTTGCAATACACAAGAGGAGGAGGCCTTAACAGTGCAGAATACAACAGAGCCATTCTTTTGAAACTGTACTTTCATTAATGCATCTCAAAACAGCATTTGCTTTTTTTGCAGCCACATCACAATTCCAAGATCCTTCTCACTATTATTGAGCCATTCTGTATCTATGCCTTTTGGTTTCCTTTTCTTATGTGTAGAACTTGACATTTGGCCTTATCTAATTAAATCCTGTTGCTTTCAGCCCATTGCTCCAGCTTGTATTAACATCTTCAGGTTTGGAGATGGATTTGGAAAGACTCTGGTCTGAAGTCCTAGATAAGGTGCAGGTAACCTAGCACCATCTGTATACTTTGGACTTCAACTCCTCTAATCTCCAGTCCTTGGCCATTCATCCTGGAGCTTATGAGAGTTGGTCCAAATTCTTGGATGATGCCATGTTGCTTAACTTTGACCTAGAATGGCTCTGCTGGTCTGATTCAGCACAAGGGGCTTCCTATGCTCCCACAATTGTGAAAAAAAAAGTATTGCATCTTCTCTCTCTAGTGATGAAATCACACGATATCCACCATAAAGTCAGATACAGGCTGCAAACATAATAGACTAATATTGTTTGTTTAATGGCTTCACATTCTTCTCCTATAAATGGTTTTCTGTAAAAGAGGGATGTTTATAAGGTTACATGCTGATGGCTTAATCCATTTAATCTTTTAATATTCTGTAACTAGCTCCCTCTTATTACTCAAGATCCTCTTTAGGGGAAAAATCTTGTCAGGCATCAGTGTTATTTGGAACAGTAAGCGGTAATGATATCCTTTCAATAACAGCAACTGCAGGTGCATTCAGAAATTCGTCTCTCAGCCTCACAGGGGGATTTTAAGAACAGTCTGTCTGAGCTCCTCAGGGAAGGATCTGGTAATAAATGTCATCAGTGCAATTAATGTCCACCACTCATTTAGTCTAGGTGAAAGAACTTTCATTTGAACTACCAGAAAGTACAGCTTTCTGGTCTCTTGCTGCCACCTGAAAGAAAATGCTTTTCAAATGAAAAAATGTATGTGCAAAAGAGCATCTCATTAAAGAGTGTTGGTTTAAACTACAGTTCCCATAATCATGGATCATTGGCCATGCTGTTTGGGGCAGCCCAAGGCACTGAGAGGGCGTAGGTTGCCTACCCATCTAGCAGGGGAAAAACACTGAGGTCTATATGGGAGCAACCTGATTTAGGTGAAGCTGCAATGGTAATCCAAGACACCTTCAAGAGACCTTCCCTTTGGGGTCCATTTGCCCACCCCCAGAATAATAGAGGAGGAAAGCACAAGGCTAACGTGAGTCAGACCACCTGATGGGGCCTGGCCAACATGATGGCAATCGATGGCCACTGCAAAGGTTGGGTGACGTCCATTTTCCTGGCAGGACAAGCTGCCCTACCTCCAAGTTTTCTGCTAGGAATTAGGCGGTCATCCAGTTTTGACTCAACAGAAATCGGGCTTGTGCATGTGTTTTGTTTTGCTGCACAGATTGGTGAGTGGAATCCAGCATGGCTTAATGAAATTTGGCCCCAAGGGTGGGGAGTATGGAAGTCCAGGAATTTGGGATATTTTTTCCAAGCTGAGTACCCCAAGACCTCTTGTGTACCCCAAGACCCTATCCTACATCTTATTCCAAGTAGCCCTGGGGAGCACTGGCCGGTGGGGCATTTTGTGTGGAAAGCTCAGGGAGTCTTTCCCACTTTCACTGTGGGAAGGCAAGGAAAGGCATCCAGGCAGAATGTACTGACTGGGGGGCCTCAGCCTGCCAAGCAGCTGCTGCTGCTGCTGCTGACCAGCTGCTTTAAAGTTCTGGCTTACACTCATTATGACTCTGATTTTGCTCCCTGCAGATCCTTTGGTATTTCAGAGAGTTTCTGCAATTCCCAGCCATGCTCCAGACACCTATGCTGGGAGCCATAGGCCCTTTTCTCTGTCTAAATTTGCCAAGGATTGTGCACTAAGTTCCTCTCCTCCTCCTCATTAATTTAATTTCTATCCTGCCGCACAGCCAAAGCTAGTTGGGCAGTTTACAACTGCCCATAAAACAGATATTAAAATAAAAATATTTCTACAATACAAATATTAAAATACAAACAGATATTAAGATAGAATGAAAAATATCAAATCAAATTTATTTATTTATTTATGTAAAGTTTTTATATGCTGCCCAGTACAAAAGTCTCTGGATGGCTTACAAAAGACAAACAAAAAAACCAACCACATACAACGAACAGCACACAACACACTGCATCTCATAAATAATGATAAAATCAAAGATAAAGTCAATTGACTGTTAAGATATTGGGAAAATAAAAAAGAGTCAAAAAGACTGAAGCCAAAAAGAGTAAAGCAACGGCGCGAGGTGTACCTCTCTGGGGAGCGTGTTCCACAGTTGGGGCACCGCCACCGAAAAGGCCCTTCTCTGGGCAGCTACCCTCCCAGCTTCCTTCAAAGAGGGTTCCTGGAGAAGGGCCTCTGCCTCAGATCTCGGGGGGTGGGGGTGCACATAGGGAAGAAGGCGCTCCTTCAGGTATCCCGGACCCAAGCCATTTAGGGCCTTATCGGTCATTACCAGAACCTTAAATTGGGCCTGGACCTCAACTGGCTGCCAGTGTAGATGATATGGGACCAGTGTGAAATCGATAATACCGTAAAAGTTTTAAAAGTTATTTATTTAATCAAGTTGTGACTTTTACTCAAGGCTATAGTATCACACCTCCTGATGTGGCAGGGAGAATAGCTCTGTCCCATGGAAAGTAGCGCATTAGGGACATGTAAGGCAGCCATCTGGGGATGGGAATCTGTCAGGTGCCCCAGACTTGGCTTCCTGTCTGGCAGCAGCCCGGAGTCTGAGCACCTGGTGAGTGCTCCCAGCATGCATGGGGCCCTCGCCAGGAACTGAGTCCCTGCAGCAGCAGGCAGGGAGCGCCCGTCATCCCAAAGGGCGCCTGGAGAACGTGCTCACCGTGCTGCTCTTCCTTGCAGCCCTACCACTGCCAGAAGTACTGGGTGGGGAAGAGCATCATCACTGCAAATTGTCAGTGTCCGGGGTGTGGGCGGCTGGGCATCAGGTCAGGGCACCATGACCCAGACAACCAGGCTGATATACAGTCCCATTGCAACTCATGGTCAGGCAGTCCAGAGATCAAGGTGGGTAACCGAAGTGCGAGGTAGGCCTGTCCGAATAGTGAAGAGAAGTCAGAGCCAGTCAGGAGTCACAAACAGCAGAGACAAGCTGAGGAGATGCAGACACCTGGGACTGGAGCGGAAGCTGGAGCAGTGAAGGCAGGAACAGTCCAGAAGCAGGTGCAGGAGCAAGGCAACAGGCAGCGTTTCCAGAAGGCACAGGGAGCTCCAACAACAGGCCCATGTGAAGAGCTGGTTCTTCTATAGCTCTTCCCTCAGGGCTCCCAGGTGGTGCTCGTAACACCCCAGGTGGCTGTGATCGACCGTGGGTCTAGTCTTACAATCACCAGGGCTGCTATCCTGCTCTCTGGCCAGAAGAGGGAGCCCTGGTGCTGCCTCAGAACCTCACACTAACGGCCCCGGCCCTGCCCCCTCGCAGCAACTCTCTTCCCCACCCGCTCCAGCGAGCAGCAGTAGAAGGGCAGGGGAGCAGCTCTGCAAGCACTCCCACTGGGTGCCAGGCACCATCTGTGCCATCCGACTCTCTTCCCCTCCCACTACTGCTGGTCAGAATGGCCAGGCATGGCTGCCAGTTGGGCAACTAGTGTTCCCAGACTCCTTCCTGGCTTGGCTCACTTTGGAGGACTGGGCTGAGCAAGAGAGGAGGTCTGCGGATACTAGAGGGACAGGTTTCGAAAGGGTTTATTCCAACCTGAGTTAGGGATAGGGCTAATCTAGCGTGCTTGCTAACTTTCTAAGAGCAGATAAATGTGGATAAAGGAGCAGGTTCCTTGATGATATGATCTCCCAGCAGCATCCTGAAATGGTAAGGGCCGCAGGACCACACCAGATGCTTCTCCGGAGCATGTAGATCTTATGTTAAATCTTGGATCCTTTTAGACATCTGTCTTGTTCAGTTTCTGTGGGTTTTGCTGGGGTGTTGCAAAAGCGTTTCGATGTGACACCTTTACTGTTGACAGGAAATCATACCTCTTGAAATTCTTTATTGGTACAGGGGAATCTGAGCAAAATACAATTCCATCTGCTAGCATCAATTTGCAAGAGGTGTCTGCAAAACATTCTTTGGAGTTGCGAGCAAATGAGGTTTCATCTCATTGTTAACAAGGTTGAAATGCCAGGCCTGTCACCGGTAGAGGTGACCCCAGTGCTCCAACAGGCCTGTTATATTGTCTGTTCCAGATGGTGCTATATTGGTTGTTAATCAGAAGTGTTTATACTTTTCCATTCTCACTCAATTTCGTTCCTTCCTAGCCAACTTTGTAGTCAAAGTCGGTTTGTTTCAGAGTGTGGTGGCAACCCGCTCTTGACATTTTACTGTCAGCTTCTAGTGATTGGTCAATATGATTTCCGCCACCCGTCAGAATGCAGGAAATTTATGATCACACCAATTAGGATGCTTATTGTATCTTTTGTCTGCAAGATGACAAACTCGGGCAGGGTTTTAAGCTAGACAAATCAAAACAAGGGGCAGGCAGGACTAGCAACTTCTGCAGGTGGAGCAAAGGTGGAGCACCTGATGCCATGAAAGCAGATGCCGAGGCTCCAGGAAGCTCCTGCAATAGGCAAGTACTGCAGGGGGTTTCTCTGCAACACTCCTGCTCTCTCTCTGAAATGCAAAATTGAAAGGGGGGGATTGAAATTTATTTTGAGGAATTATGGAACAGAAAAGGTGTAAGGAAAGGGAAGACTGCCTTCTGCAAATCATTAGTCAGGGCAAATCAGGATGTACATAGAAGATGGTTTTAGCCATGTGTCCCATCATTGAAAGGGTGGAGAATTGGGGCACATGACTTATTTCCTAAATCTTGTTTGCTATGCACCCAAAGGAATTTCCTCATTGAATATGTTGCATGTGCTACAGAGATTAAAATGGCTACACATTTCAGTAAGAAGGGATGGAGAGACAAAGACAGGGACTTGATTGGCTAACAGCTGTTTTTGAAGAGCTGAATCCCTATCTGTGGAAAGCCAGACATGAGAACAAGGTTCTTCTCCAACTTGGCACAACGCGCCACCCACCTGGCGCTTTCCACATGCACTGTTCCATTGCATTTGCCTCAAGGGGGGCATCTATTGCCCTCTCCCCCCACCCCCGTTCACATTCCATGCACAAAAGGAATCGCTCGTACTCTCCAGAGTCCAAGTCGGTTGACTCTCAAGTGTCTTTCATTATTAGTCCCTTGAGAGCCATGTTTTTCCTCTGAGTAAGGAGAACTTGGGTTCCAGCTGTTATGGACTTGCAACTCTTACCATCCGCTTCCAGTGTGGCCAGTCTTCACCACAGTTGGATTAGAGCATCTGGGAATCACTTACTGGTCTTGACTACAGAGACTTTGCTTCCAGGCTGCCTAGCTAGGGCGATGCACAAACAAGCTGGATGAATTACCCATTCCAATGTGAAATGTTTTACATATATGATTCCACATCCCAAAAGCCAAGTTACATTGAACAACATGTTACCTTGAAATTCCCAACAGTTTTTCTCATTATCGTCATCCAATCTGTACCTCTTTGATGGTCATAGCTGCAGCTCTACAGTCCACTCTCCATTTCTAAAAACCCTGGGCTCACCCAGAAACATTTTTCTATACCCATCAATTATATTCTTATTAGTGCTTTAAAGTGGTGGCAAAAGTAGAGAAGAAGACTAGTTAATGCCCTGGGAGGACATGCAGAGGGACTAAGGGAGTGAAGACCCTAAAGTCAAATCCTTGATGATTCCACTGGTGTGTGAGGGTGAACCCAAATGGAGGAAAATATTTGCATGTTTTAAAAGAAAATATTCCTAAAATTTCCGGCATAGCCTAGCCAGTATGGCTAGGTGGGGCATGCTTGGAGTTAAAGGATGTTTTCCTAAAAATGAATTAAAAATAAAAGATGCACCCTCACATGTGAACACAAGGTGAGCTTTTTGCCAAAATTTTGCTCAGTGTAGAAAGTGCCATAGGACACAGGATATGGCATTTTCCAGGGCTTTCTTTCATTGGGTTGCCCCCTGGCAGCACATAACAGCAAACAAAAAGTTGTCTTCTCCCCTTTTATGGAAATTAGGGATTTATAAAACTGTGTTTCCATACATTTTTTTAAAATCAGGGTTTTCCCAGTTTTCATCTTGTTGACTAAGCACAGACCTGGATGCAATTTCTGGTTCAAATCTGTACATTTCAAGCATTATAATTTCATTCACAGACCAAACAAAATGTGTTCTACAGCACACCGACCTTTGAAAAATGCGCATGAAAAATGCATACTTTTGATAAATATGCTGTAATGAATGGGGGAAGAATGCATCTATTTCAAAGGTGCACAATACTGATGCCCACATTTGGGAAAAAAAGTCCAAATACATGAGGATTTCCATGTGGAAAGAAAAAATAAATGAACAGGTTGCAGCCTGATGTGGACTTGTGTCAGAATGAGGTTCAAGAAGAATTGTCAGAACTTTGGTGAGCTTGAGTGTTGCTGACTTGCAGATCTGCACATGTGTTTAGGAAAAAGGAAATCTCATGAGAAATCTCACATGATGATCATCATTAGCTATGGCTACATTGTGACATCATTGGGGGAAGGCAGAGAAAAGTGATCTTTATTTATATATTTAATTATTTAAAACTTTTCTATACCATCCCATACTTAAAAGTCTTGGGCTGGTTTGCAGCAGCTTAGTCAAAAAACAAAACAAAAACAAGAATAACAACAACAATTGCCCAGCATCCAATGATTAAAATGTAAATCCTCCACTAAAACAAATTAACAATTAAAATACTGGGTGAATAAAAGGGTTTTCGCCTGACACCGAAAGGAAAGAAGTGTTGGCACCAGGTGAGTCGCTTTGGGTAGTGTGTTCCACAATCAGGGTGACACCAAAGAGAAGGCCCTCCTGATCCCTTTCAAGGAGGGCTCCCGGAGGAGGGCCCCTGCCTCAGATCTCAAGGGGCGAGAGGGCACATCGGGGAGAAGGTGCTCCTTCAGGTACCTCCCTTCATGTAGCTCTGTCTTGCATGTCCCTGGGAAAAATGAACTCGCAATAGAAAGTGATGATGAAGCGAGGTTACGCAGATACCCTAACCTACCATGCAAGAGACTCTAAGCCAGTGGTTTTCAATCATTGGTCCATGGACCAGTGTTGGTCCACTGAAGATTTCCTGCTAGACCATGGGGGGCGGGGCTGCATCCTGCTTGCTGCAGACTGGTGTGGGGGCTGGCTGTGCCCCGCCACCTCTTCCATGGTTGGCATCACATTCATTGGGGGGTGCACCAGTGCCAGCAGGGGGGCCAGGGAGGGGAGAGATGGCTTGGTGGGGGCTGGCTGGGAGCCATGTTGTGCCGGGTCCATCCTCTGGGTGGTGCCCCAAGGACCGGGCTTTTTCTGCTGTGTTGTGGTGGGGAAGTGTTGGGGCAGGGTTGCGTTGATCGTGTTTTCTTGGCCCATCTGTGCTGGTGTGTGGGGCTTTGAGTGCGTGGTGTTAGTTTTATTTCATTATTAAAGCCAGTTATTTCTTGCATTAGTGTCAATGCAGCCCTTTGTCTCTTGGAGGCAAAACTGCAGCCACGATCATCAAGCATTCCTGGAGGAAGGGAGGCAGCAGCGGATTTCGCACTGGCCTCGTTTGAACTGAATGTCACTCTCTGGAAGTTTCAGTTCTATTCAATTGCATTTGATTTTGGTATTTTCTTCTTCTGCTGGCATTTTTTGTTGCTCGGTTTCCGGTTATTTTGGAGAATTTTCATTCTTTTGGTATTGTGTTTGGAAACTAATACACAGAATACTGTCGTATGTGAATGATGCTGCTTGTTTCTGCCTCAGTGGTCCCCAAGGTGGTTTTCCTGCTTTTGCTGGTCCCCAGCTGTGGAAAGCTTGAAAACCACTGCTCTAAACTTTCATACAAGATACTCTAAACTATCTTATCATGTGAGTAATTGCAAAACCCTCAACAGAGACAGGGTTTGACCACCACTAACTAGGCAGGGGGCCTGAATTTTTCATCAGGAGCCTTGGCTTTCTGGAAACCATCTGCCCCACTGCCCTGCTGTGCATGGAAACTTGCTGAAGTGAAGGTCCAAGGGCACTGATGAGGTTCCCCTGGATTAGCTCGCTTTCTGCCCACCCGTGCTTCACCTCCTGCTGACAGAATCTTTCTTCCCTAGTCTTCTTTCTTTCTGAAATTAAATGCCCTCATCTCCCATGTCCATATATTCTTTTTAGCAAATGTAGGTGTCCTTTTGAGATACATGCATGCAAAGGAGCAAACAAATTTGTGCGTTTTGCTTGTCCTGATCCCCAGGACTTTTCCAGTTCTGGCAGTGCCTCTGCTCCCCAAGGTCCTTGTTTTCCCCCAAAATGTTTGGCAGCTGACATTCAATGCCTGCCACGCAAGGGCCCACTCTACATGCAATCTGCAGAGTTTGAACGACACTCCTGTCAAGCATGTTTTCCCCCCATCAAGATAAGAATACGTTGTTAGGAAATGCACATTGGCTTCTTTTTGTTTTTCATTCAAGCACTGTAAGTGACAGAAACAGAATGTTTATGAAGTTGTCGTTGTTGAGCAGAGAAAGCTGGCAGTGTTTAGATCCCTGTATGCTTGTTCAAAAGCAGCTCGCTAGACTAATGAAAGGTGCTTGGTCTCACGCACGCACCCTAATGGGCTCGTTGATTTAATATCTAATCAGCATTTAAGCTTCTCAGCACCACATTTTAGATCATCATGGGAAGGCAAGGTGGGGGTGGAGGAAAGCTGCATTCATGACAGGTTTATATACTATGGTGGGAGATTTACATCTAATTATGCCATAGATGCATGTGGCACTACTGAACATAGGTGAGGAACAGCGATCATTATCGTTATAGTGAATAAGCTACTTAGAGGGCAATTGTATGTTTCCTTAGAAGTAAGTCCTGCTGAGTTCAATAGAGTTTTTTTTAGGTCCATTGAGTGTAGCACTAAATCCTTGATCCAGGCTGCTCTTCTGTCTCTCGGTCTTCTAATTTCTTGGCTGCAGTCTCCATTTTAATGGATGATTGAGCCAAGGTATTGTACATTATGTAACAATATACCATGCTGAAATCAAATAATGGCTGTCATAGTGAAAGGTGAGCAAATGCGCAGTCCTAGATCAAGCCGGAGCTTTCCCTAGGAAATGACAAAAGTGAGGCTTTCATGAGAAGGCAAGACCATTTGGAGAAGACAATCATGCTAGGGAAGTCAGAGGAATAAGATGAAAGGGAAGACCAAAACTCTAAAGGAAGTCATGGCCTTGAACTTGGAAGAGCTGAATGATGCTGTCATGGGCAGGACTCTTTGGATGGTGTACATTTATAGGGTGGCCATAAGTTGGAGATGACTTGCTGGCAGGTAACACGATGAGTGAAAGGTCACAACAGCCTTTGGCACATTCTAAATGCGCTGGGACTCACAAGCCCTTTTCCTTTTACAGGACGGGTTGTAGGCAAGGAGTTGGTTGTGGAACTTGCTGTGGCTGGCTTAGCCATGGATGGAATGTGAGAGAGCGGAGAGACATGGCTCCAGAAGTCCATGCTGGAAGAAGTTCAACAAAGCCATATAGTTTGGGATGGGTTCCCAATGTTTCCTGAACATTAAGGCCTTCTTTGGCTTGTAGATAACTACACTAGGTCATGTCTTGCTCCTTTTTTGTATGACTGAACTGTAAAAGTATTTTTCCCCAAGTTCTAAAAATGTGTTTGTTTTGTTGTAGCTGAAATTGTATTGAATAGCATTTTAATAATGCATTTAAATGCGCTTTTTTTTAAAAAAATGGGTACACGAACTGCTTGGTGATTTTTAATATCATATGGAATAGCAATGCTATTAATACATAATACATGATAATAATTGATGTGAGTCTACCCCCTTCTGCCTCTTTCAATATGGCTGAGTCTGCAAGCAATATTTTTAGGATCATCACTAAAATTTAGGCAGAATTGTGAAACCATTTCAGTTCTCGGGAATATCCCACCTTAGCTAGTTGAAAAGCAACCCTTTGATGTTCTGTAGGGTGATGTGTGTCGTTTGTGGAAGGTCTTGGTGCCATTTCTAGCATCTCCAGTGAAAGAATCTCAAATGGAGTCTGGGAAACATCAAAGACAGAAGAAGAAAAGGAAACCCAAATAAGAGATGGATTGACCCCATCAGCCAGAGCCAGAGCCTTCAGTTTAGAAAAGCTAAGCAGGGCTGTCATGGAGAGGTTGTTCTGGAGTGCTTTCCTTCATGGGGTTGCCGTACGTTGGAGATGATGGCACAGAGTAGCGAGGTATCTTCTGCCAGTTGGCGTAACGGAGCAGATGCAGCAATTGTCTGACTCAGCATAAGTAGCATCCCGTATTGCTGTGCCATTGCCACAGATGCTGAAGAGGAACGAAAACGCACTGGGGCCCAATCCAGGATCTTTTTTCCTTCAGCGTTTGATTTTGAATATGATCCTGGGTGTGTCAAGGGGAAAAAATGACCCACGTGTCCAGTTTATGCAGCTGGCTTCTTCTTTAAACTTAAGTGCTCACCTGTGCGCAGCATTAGCGTTGCAAAGATCTTGTGACATGCCACCATTCTGTGCGTGGCATAAAGGCTGCGTGAGGCCCAGTTGGAAACAGGAGGGTGAATGTGCGCCTTGCCACTTCAGTAAATGTCTCTGGTTTGCCTAAAAGTGGCTGGGGTCTATGGGAAAGCGCTAGCCAACTGGGTGAGTTTCCTCATCTGGTTTCATACAATATGGTGGTGTTGGCAGATGCAGAAGCTCAGGTGTTGTGAATTCTGCCCTGTCAACTCTCTTTGCAGTATTTGGCAGTGGATGTTAGGCGGAGTTTTCCTATTTTTAATCCTGGATGGGCTTGTTTCCTTTCTTGTTTCGTGGTTCCTCAAGGATTCATAAAGTGCTGACCTGTGGTGCTACTTTTTCTCAAGCCGTGCTTGTGGGTCCTTGACAAGAGAAAGAGGGTCACTCTAATTTAATAAATAAATACATTCACACATGAACAGTCTTTATTTATGTTTTTAAGCCAGAGTTGCAACCTAGGCTTTGCAAAAGACATGTGGTGACTAGAAAAATGTCAGAGCCTCTTCTCTTCCTCATCCTTCTTTTAGTTAGTTGTTAAACTATCACAGGGTAGACTTTTTTATACCCTCTTCATTGCTTGTTGTTTATGAGGGAACTGATGTGGTTATGTCATGTGATTTACTTCCTAGAGGGTATAACAGAGGTAAGGAGAAGGGCTGCCCTTCATCTCTCATTTCAAGGTATCTATTTCTTACTTATTTTATAGATTTATTTAGGGTACATCCCCTAGCACTCTCTAAACGTAGAGGATTATGAGCATCCTGTGCAAAGTGGGAGACACAGAGATGAAAGTTGTCTCCACATTCCTCCCTCCATGCAAGGTAGTTAGATGGTGGTTTTTGGCTAATTATGGTGCTTTGGAGGGAGAGGGAAGGGGCTGAGAAATTTCCAGAATATGTGGCAAGTTGGTGGAGATGGTCTCCTCATTCCTTGCCTCCTAGAACATCTCCTAAACAACTGCTCTGGGATCCTTCAGAAGTTCTCATATCAACGTCCAGGATGGTTCGTCATATAGTAGCTTCATGGAGACCAGTTGCTCCATCTTGGAGTTGGAGATGAGAATTATCCTTTGGCCCTCTGGACACCATCTTGAGGCCAAAGGACTGCTTTGCCATTTATTTAATTATACCTTTATTTCTACCAGGAAACAGCATTGAAATTGGCTGACACTGAAAGGGAAAAGATAATGAAAGCAATCATGGAACAATCACATGAAGAACACAATTACGCACACAAACACGACAAGAAAAAAATGAATACAGCACCCCACTGAAAGAACACTCTTGGCTAACTTGCTGGCCTTTCCATTTATACCCAGGCAAAAAGAATAACCTTTTGAGAGATTCTTCTTTATATTTCCTTGCTCTGATGCTTCCCCTCCATTCTTGTTGATTTCTGAATGTCATACACCAGCCGCTACATGAGTAAAGACCTAATTGATTAGGGATAATGGGAGTAGTTAAATTTTAATCCGGCCGTCCATCCCTCTGTGGTATCTTTCAGAAATTCCAATCAATACCCTTGCTCTTCGGTCTTCTCTGTGGTAATGATATAGGTTGCTGGTTGGGGTCAGAGTCTTTTATCAATTAAAGAGCGGGAAGTTGGCAGGGAACGATGCAATGGAGTTCAGTGCAGTTATCCTGATGACAATACATTATTTCTGTAAGCTAGGGAGAGAGGGGGGAAAAATAAGATATGAGCAATATCTGAGGTAAATTAATTCAAGGAGCCCTCTGGAATGCATTTAATATTGATTATTATGAGTCTCTCTCAGCAGTTTTATCCATGCCACATAGTTTACAGGCACCAAGGTTAAAGAGCCCCGAGTGGCTTTAAAACCTTCTAATGCACCTGGAGGAAAATGTCTCTGGCAGCCATTTCATTCTCAGATACTGCTGCAGAAACATGGATCAGAGGAGCATCCACAAATGGTATTAAGCCAAAAATCAATTTGTTTTATTCACAGCTGAGGTACTATGGTATGGCTTTCACATGGACTTGTTTTCCTTAAGGTCCCCTCCTGAGAGAATTTACATTTTTTGAGGGAGATCTTAACTTGAGGGCCTCTTCACAAGGGTGTATCTGCTCATTGATGGGCGTATAGCAGGGGTAGGCAAGACATACTATACACGTGTCCCCTGCTGAGCATCCTAATTCAGCAGGGGAAAAATATTTGGGAGGCTTTTTGTTAGTTCGTAAATGTGTCCATAGCTGCTACAGCAAAGGGGTCCAATGTAACTGGTTTTCAAGATAAATTTGAAAAAAAAATCAAGTTTTTAAATTTGACTGCCTCTCCTCTCCTCTCCTCTCCTCTCCTCTCCTCTCCTCTCCTCTCCTGTCCCACAGATGTCACACGATTGCTCCCCCTCAGGGCAAAGCATCAAGAGGCATTTGACATGCCTCATTGAGCCCCCAGGAGAAACATCATGGATAAAACTTCTAGGTTATCCCAACACATTACATTATAGTGGAGCCAGTTCAAACATTTTACTGTCAAAGGGAATAATCACAACTTAAAACTTCTGCTCAGCTATGTCTACTGCTGAGAGTGCTTTAATATTTTATATTAGGCAAATGCAAAATCTCCCCCATCAGGTTTGAGTTCCAGATTATGAAAATGTGTGTTTTCAAATAAGAATGCTATTCTCCAGTCACATAGCTCACACCCTACAGTCTTACACACAGGAGACAGTATGAATATGTGTATGTATTTACAACATTTGTATAACCCTTGATCCAGTAGATTCTAGGGAGGTGAACATTCACACTCAGATCATAATTGCGTAATTTATAACTTATCTTATAGCTCTCTTAAGTCTATCATATATAAAATGAATGTCACCAAAATGATACTTGAATACAGCAAGCAAGCAAACACAGAAATGAAAAGCAACCCCTGAGACTTAAATCAATTCTAAAAATAACAGTTGCTGATACATAAATATCCCAATAACAAGATAATTCCAGATGTATTAATTAAATACCTCATAAGTACCTCAAAGGCTGTCACAAAGAGGAAGGTCAAGATCTCTTCTTGCTGATGCCAGAGTGTAGGGCACGGAGTAATCAAGTCAAGTTGCAACAACGCAGATTCAGGCTGGACAACAGGAAAAGCTTCCCCACGGTCAGAGCAATGCGACAGTGCAACCAGCTGCCTAGAGAGGTGCTGGGATCTCCCACACTGGAGACATTCAGAAAGAAACTGGGCAGCCCTCTGAGTGGGGTGGTGTGACTTGGTGTCCTGCATCAGCAGGGGTTGGACCCGATGGCCTTCATGGCCCCTTCTAACTCTACTATTCTATGATTCCATTCCTGCCTTCCCCTTGGAACTGGGAAATGACTTGGCTTATTCTGAGCCACTCCAAATGAGTTCAGCCCTAATTTTACTCAGGGGGTGAAGGGGTAATGTCTGAACTCTTCTCCTTCCTGTGAGCTCAAGCCACTTTCTTTTTGTGGGATCATCTCACTGCTACTTGTGGTGAAAGCAACATGGGTGTTATTTCCCCTTTGCTCCGGTGCTTGGTGTGCTTCCATACAATGCACCAGCCACAAGTAGCTCTGGGAAATGTAATGTCCTCAAGAGCTATTCTGAATCTGAGTAGCCCAGGGGAAAACTACACTTCCCAGCTCTGGTGTTGCACTCAGAGTTCAGCAATGCAATTCACCAGACCCCTGAGAAATGATGGAGAGATTAAGTTCTCTTTTTTACCACTCTCTCATTTACTGTCAGAGCACAACTGGCAGCTAGGCAAGGGGCTGGAATGGAAGTGCAGCGGGAGGTACTTTGTGTAATGGGAAAGGTGTTGAATTCTAGGGAAGCGTCTCTAAAAGCAAAGTAAGACTGCAAAAGATCGTGGGGGAACTGCATATCCAAAATTATGTATGAAGCACAGAGATCTTTGCAATTTAGTGATATAGTACATGAACTATGAGTTGTCTTCTTTGGTTCCACTCTCAGTATAGGCATAGCTATGGCTTTCAGCAAGTCATTCTTCCTGCTTTATTTGTAATGCTGCATCTATTAGCATGAAGATGCTATAGGCTTCCTATGATTATTAATAGGGCTTCTGAGATATTGCATGTCAACTACTACAAACACTTTTGGAAGGTGTTCCATAAAGGCTATATTGCTATGATTTCAGCCTGCATCAGGTGCAGAGACTGCGCATGTGGGAAAAGGCACCTTCATGCACTGTGGTTTGAATTTTAGCCACTCATGGCCTATGTCTACGTAGAAATAACGCCCCACATGCAAAAGCTCATCATTTGTGTTTCCCCACAGCAAGGAAGGTCCTTGTGAAAAGGATACTTCCAGCTTCCGCTTGGTGTTTCAGCTTGCTGGAGATGCAAGGGTGGATGTCCTGGGCCCAGAGATATCTGGATCTGGTCTTGATATGGACTCAGGGGTAACTGAGGAACCCCCAACTCACTGGGCAGCAAGAGCTGAAACTAATGGATGGCTCAAAGACAAGCCCCTGGCTATAAATTCAAACAAAGCAACCGAGAGGTTGAGACCTGGTTGTGGATCAGAGCTAAAATCCACACATTTTGCCATCTTCTTCCTCACAGTGACCATCAGAGCCATATGCAGAGCCTGTCCCCAGAGCACAAGTGACTGAGGGAGAGGGAAAGGCTGAGCCATTGGTGCCACACCAACCCCAATGTCCTCCTTGTCCATCTCTGTCGTTCTCTAAATATTCAAAGAGGCACCTTCTGCAAGGGGAAGCATCCTCTCCCACCTGAGATGGAGTTCTGATTTTCAGGGGTGCAAAATGGCATAAGACATTTTCATTGGTATCTTTAAAGGTCAGATGCTGTGGGAGTTGTTTTCTTCTCCTTATTTATTGTAAGCCATCCCAAAAAGTTCTGTAGGGGATTGGATAGAAAAGCTTTTAATAAATAAATAAATAAATGGGTAAAGAGAGGTCTCTGCCCCTAATATCTGGAGGGCTGCAAGAATGGGTGACAAAGATACGGAAGGCATGCAGTCTCTTCCCTTCCCACTCGCGGGGTGATGCAATTCCAAGTACAGGAGGCACCTTCTTCATAGGGTTAAGGTGCCGGGAGAAACATTCAAAGCAATCATCAGAGCAGGGACGCAGCTGGGGAATGAAACAGACCTCTGGCATCCCTCAAATGGCCCTACTCCTTTCCATTGCCCCCTTTCCCATTTCTGTAGCCATTGGAAACAGACGGTTTCCTTCCGTTTCTGTAGGTCTTTGACCTCTCTGAAAGGTCGCAAAGCTCTCCTAAGGCTTCATGGCATTCATTAACAGGGTCAGGCTAAGGTGTGCCAGGCATGGTGGCAGGGCTAGTGCGGTCTGGTTCTGCTTCTTTTGCCTTGGGAGCCAGCTCACCCACTGTTCTCCTTCACGGCGGGCATGCAGTACTGGCATTTTGAATGTTGAGGGACAGAGTGGCAGGGAAGAGGGTCAAAACACGTTCCCTCCCCATGGATAGCACAAGCCAAACCGCTTGTGAGTGTCCTGTGGTGTAGAGGCGCAGTTCAAACTTTCTAAGCTTTAAAAATAGAAATCAAAGAGAAGCAGGGAAGCAAGAAAGAGAAGCAAGGAAAGGGAAGGGGAAGGGGAAGGGGAAATCATGTGGACAGTACCTTCTTGTTACTGGGCTGGGTTCACACTGGATAACCTCTGCATGGTGAAGGACCAAGGTTCTGTGGCGAGTTAATGACCTGGGTTAAAACTCCCCTGTCCCCAAGGAGAATCCGTTCCATTATCATGCTCATTCAATAATAAATAATATATAAAAATAAAAAATAAATAAAATAAATAAAATAAATTCATTCACTGCACAGACTGCGTGCAGGATAACAACTACACACTCAGTCACAGCCGAGCGCTTAGTCCATGCTGCGGAATGGCAGAGGTGTGTTGATCCTCACTGGCAGCTGACCTTTTCTCAAGGAGGCAAATGGCAGTTGACTTCCCTTTTCCAAAAGTACAGAATTCTCCCTTTTACTGCAGAGTGTGTATTTCTTCCAGGGTGACGGTGAGGCCACTTGGAGGGTGGTTCTCAGCAAGGAAAAAGGTCTTTTCTGAATGCAGGCTTTTGAAGGGATGCAGCACAGTGTGCCTACTGTTTTGAGAAGCTGCCTGAAAGAAGGTGGGTCTGCCAAGAATAACTGAGCAGTGAGAGCCAGAAGAGATGTCCCAGCTTCATTGGACCTTGCTGCAGTGGAGGTTTTGTAGTGACGTGACTCCAGTGCCAGTGGGGTGGTGGCATCCACTTGAGCTTTTAACCTGAGCAAAGGCTGTGTGAGGGATCCAACAGGTGTGTGTGAAAATCTGACAGTCTCTAAGGTGGACTATGGTTTATGCATTTAAAGAAAGCAAACAGGCCACTATGGAAAGTTGCATAGCAACACCGATGTGCAAAGCTGGCACCTGGAAAGCATGTGATCCTAGTGGGATTTGCACAATGTACTTGCTGGGTGCCAATTTATGCAAATCAATCAATTGCAATCCATTCTGTTTGGCTTTTTCTTTTAATCACACAAATAAAGCCCTGTGTTAAAGATGAAATTTGGCAAGCAATCAAACTGAATCGGGCCGTTTCTGAGTTCCTCAAGCTCAATGGAACCAGATTTGCCTGATTGGGCACATTCTTACCTTGATCATTGAAGGAGCTGTTCATGGTGCTGGATCCTATCCCCACAATGTATTTAGCACCATGGATAGCTCATCGAAAGTTCAGAATGCAAACCGGAGTGGATATGCTGCCCGACCCACTAGTCTTTATTGCTCCCCATGTTGGCCGTCCCCACAGAATACGGTGGAGACATTGCTGGTGAATTACCGGTGATCTTTACAGACATTTTCAGTTTGTTAGTTCACTGAAATTTCTACAATCTGATTGGTCAGAGTCTGAAGGATATTTTGCATGTTCAAATATCCAGAGTTGATTACAGCAGCTGCCTCTGAACATCCCACAGCAGAATAAGCAGTCCTACTTCCACTAAATAAGAAAATGGAATGGTTCACCAGGGTACACAGCGTGTATCTAGTTGTAATTCTTTACTGTTTTGTGGTTTGATCCAATTTAAGTATAGAAGGAATTTGCTTGCTTAGGACAGAAAGAGTTTGGAAAGAATGGTGGGATGTGTAGATCTATCATGTTTCTTGAAATTAAGAGTTCTTTCAAAGATCACAAATTGGAATCTCATGCAGTGTGGAACTCACCATTTTTACATTGTGGGCTAATTGGGGCTTAGTTCTCAGTGCAGTTTTTTTCCACACAAGTCGAAGCCCAAAAATGTGGAATGGTAGGATCTGCATACTTGCAACATTGTGCAAGTATGCAGTTTTGAATGCAAACAGAAGTTGAGAAAATGTGAACATTTCCTCAGAATAGCACTCCTGGCCATATTTGCCTTTGGGTTGGAAATGTGGCAAACAGGAAGGATATTATCATACACGCCCAGCTTGTCAGGGATAAGGTTTCTAGCTTGGCCTTTTCTCTGATGTGCTTGATTGCCATGTGCTATGCATGTGTCTTAGGATGGAGCATTTGATCATGAAAGTGACACCTGCAATGTAAAGCAAAGCAAGACCAGATGCAGATTTTACCAAATCATTGAAAACTGAGTCTAAGCCATCCAAGACAAGGATCAGCACTTAAGAAGCCGACCTTTTGGGCATTGCCAAAGCTGATCCTTTGTGTGCAATAAAGAAGTGAATCACTTCCATATGCTATAAAGAAATAAAAGCGGTGTCCAAGAAACACTGTTGCTGTTAGGACAGAGCCTGACTCCCACTTCCATTGATGGGGATCCTCCAAAGATGTGAGTACAACATGCCTTTGTGCAGATGGTACAGAAAGAAATGTAGAATTGCATAACAATTCTGTTTCAGTCTGCAAACCATCTGAGCTTACCCCATTGGAAACCCCAAGCATAGCTGGGAGTGCATTAAAACAAAAGCACACATTGTGTTCAGACCTGTGTTCACTCTGGAAAAATGAGATTGTTTTCAAAACACTTTGAAGTGCACTTTCAATAAATGAACATGCATTTTCACATGAAACAATGGGAGGAAAGTGTGGGTTTTTTTAAAAAAACCCCACACTGAAATGTGCACTTTCTACATTCAAATGAACTGAAAGGCAAATAAATAGGCAGCTGAACCGAGCTTTGACCTGAAATTCAGAGGACTTTGAGCATGAAATGTCCTGGGTCTCTCAACATCATACAAATTCATGATGGAGAAGAGATCAGTGGTTACCAAATGAAGGGTATCTGTCACCTCCGGGATCAGGGGTGGTATATCTCTGAATAGCAGTCGCAACAGCGGGAAGTGGAGGCCATTATCTCCGTTTTCTGTTTAGGGACTTTCCTGGGAACCTGGGTGGCTGTGACTGGAAATAGGGTACTGAATTTGACAAGCCTTTGGTTTGAGCCAGCTGGAATCTTCCTCTCTTTTAGGTGCATCGCACATGGTGTGTGTGTGTTTGTGTGCGTGGCGATGGGAGGGGGAGGCAGGCGTGTGCAGGCACACCCACACTCATCATAATGACAAGTATTTTGGTAGTTTTCTAATAAACAAAATGAAGTACAAGAGAAATAACATTACCAACCTATTGCGGGGAGATCAGCTCAACATCTGCACTCAAATTGAAATAGCTGACAAAAGGAGGGAGGTCTCGTCTGCCTGCTGGATAGGAAATGTCATTTAAATGTCAGAGATTTCCACATGCTTGACAATAGCTTCAATAAAAAACAATATGTAAAGTTTAACCAAATACCTTTGAAAAGTCAACCTTTGGGGGGCGGGGAGAGCGTTGTGCGTGCACACTCTTTTAATATCAGTGCGATGTAGGGGAACACTGCCTTATGACTGCCAGGGAGTTCTTGTGATTAGGATGTTATTCTGCCAGTGGGACAGGGAGACAAGAAGATAAGAGAGAGGGAGGGAGGGAGCGAGGGAGGGAGGGAAGAGGAAGAAATGAAAGGGGAAGAGATTCGCCATTGTCATTTGTGCCATGGATGAAGCTTGCCTGCCCCTCTTTGTCCGCTTTGGAGGCCTTCACAGAATCCGCAGCTTCAGTTGCCCTCTTGCCAAGATTGTGGCCATCTTAATAACATGACAACTGCAACAGATTCTCTGAATCTTTCCATGATGAGCCACATCTGGTCGTGATCTTGGAAAGACTGCTGTGCCAATGTCCTTCTCTTTGGTGACGAATTCCAGTTTAGGACCATTAAGGGCACAATTCTGCAAACTTAGAGGATAAGTCCTTTTCTGTACAGTTCTCTCAATTCATGCATTTATGCATGTATTTTTGCCCAATCTACACATTTTTGGAAGCAATTGTCCTAGTTTCAGTACATTTTGATCAGTGCATAGGAGCTGACTGAACACTCCGACTGCAAAAATTAGAGGAGTGTGAACTTGAAGTATTACCGCTCCCTCCCCTTCTCCCCCCCCCCATCTTTCCTGTTCATGTAGTGGTCCAGCAATGCAAAACAGGAAAATGTCTATCAAGATCTGAAGAGGCCAAATTGCTCTCTTAGCAGTAGCTACAAGACACGGTGCTATTCCACAATAGGTCTGGCATAACTTTTTCAAGGTATTCTGTCTCTTGTCAACTGAGATTTTTTTTCTGGAGTTCTGGAGTACATGTGTTCATAGCAATGCTTTGGGTTTTAGACACCAATTTAAATCTTTCCACTTTATTTTTGGTTCTTTTACATATTGCCTCCCTAAGGAGTTTAGGAGAACACAACAACTTCCACATGCCTTTATGTTATCGCAGCAACCCAGTGAGGCAGATATGCTGAGAGTGATTGTCCCAAAATCAACCATGGGGGTGGGGGTGGGGGTGGGGGTGGGATTTGCACCTAGCCACTAAATATAGCAAGTTTTTATATATAATGCAAATCTCTCCCTTTCAACTCTTACCCAATCTGTTAGAGACTCGGAAGTAAGCTCTGCTCCAGGAACCCTCCCTGAAGGAGGTACAGAGGGTCTCTACCTGGAGGAGGGCCTTCTCTGCGGTGGCACCCAGACTCTAGAATGCGCTCCCCAGAGAGGTTCACCTGGCGCCGACTTTATATTCCTTTCAGTGCCAGGTGAAAACCTTTTTATTTACCTGTCATTTTAAGAATTAGAAATTTTAATCTGTTTTAACACTCAGAGTCGCTTTTTGTTTTTTATTTTTATTTTGATTTTTTGCTAGTATTATGTTTTTGTTTTTACGATTGTTATTTGTTGTTTTTATCATTGTTATAATTTTTGCAAGCTGTCCTGGGATGTTCTCTTCGTGTAGGACGGGAAAGAAATATTTTAAATAAATAAAGTGGTTTGCATGGATGGCTGACCTTTTTCGGTGGAAAAGCAGGGCTAAACATATTTTCAATAAATACCTCCTTCTTCTACCCTAATCTGTGCATTGTCAGCTCAGAAGTTAGATGTGCTCAGCAAATGAGTGACCCCTGGGGATGGGCCCTTCTTTTTCTGCTTTTCCCAAGCTTCATTTTGATGTTGTGTGTCATTCTTAAAAGGTGGGCAGTAGTTTCAGGTCCTCTTTGTAATCCTCATCATCTCCTGCCTTATCTATCCATGGCCTCTTTTTTGAAATGTGATAGGTGACAGAGGGCGATTGGGAATGGAAGCTCAGGTCATGAGCCAGTAATGGAATCTCTGATGCAAGGCTACATATGGGAAGATAAAGAGCCACAGTCTTGCATTCTCCTTAATATCTGCTAACGTCCCTTCTGCACAAAGCTATCTAGCAATTTTTCACCACCTCTTTTTTCCTCTCCAAGGCTTGCAATTCAAGTGTCTCTCTGATTTTCTGAGCAACTTAGTCAGGCTATAGTGGTTGGCTATCAGGGTATATTTCTGATTTTTTCCCCAGCCAAATTCAATTGAATCTTTTATCTTTAAAGGGACAGGGTTTGTAATTTCCTTTGCATTTTGCTTTGCACCACCTGAAAACATACAGAGGAGTTTTGATTTAGCACCTAGACACCTCTCTGTGTGAGGAAACCTTAATGGTATTAGTTTGGGAGGTGTTCTAGCAAGCCAGATAGCTCCTTAATTCTATAAGGAATTCAGAAGAGATGTGTCCATCTCCAGACCAATATATCGAATGGCTGGGCTGGGACAGGCATCAACCACCAGCAATATTTAAATAGGTTTCCTTCTGTGAACTTGCCTTTGTGAACTCAGCGTGCACCTAAGTACCTGTGCGCTCGCAAAAAGATGCAGGAGTGCAGTTGCACAAATGTGCTTATGTGCAAATCCACATTTTCATGCTTTCACCTATAAAGGAAAATGCAAAATTTCGCATGGGGAGGGAGAGAAAAATGCAAAAATGTTGATAAGGAAAAATAAGAATTTTAAAAGGTATATCGTCAAAAAGGTATATCTTCACTGTTGTTGTTGTTCTAGTATCCCAGTCCAAAAGAGAAGGAGAGAAAGGGGAAAGAAGAGGGGAGGGGAGGGGAGGGGAGGGGAGGGGAGGGGAGGGACATGCTTGCATTGTGAAATGCAAGTGAGATTAAGGGAACTTAAAAGAAGAATTTGAAGCACTTCAGTTCACTCAAACATCTTATGTTCCCCCATTGCTAATTACCAACTTATCTGGGAGCAAGCTCCCCCTAAAATATATTGGATTTAATTCTGAGTAGAAATATATAGGAATGGACTTTAGTGTCCTGGAACTCTTCTGGTCTATGGTCTTCTGAGCTCAAATCCTGGAGCAAGACACACACTGGTCCACTGTGATGGATCCCTTTCAAGCTGGTTCTGAATTCCATTTTGGAGACTTCTTTTAGGGGCTACACTCAGGTGTATGGCGCAGAAAGCCAAGTATGCTTTAAAGCTGCCAGCATATTTTACCTTTAGGTTCTTGGTGCTTGTAATTAAGCCTTGCAAGAGGTATTTCAGAGTGGGGCCAATGCATGCAAAAGTTCGTGAAACCACCAAATAATTGTGTCCAAGAGAAAAGGGTGGGACTAGGGGGCTGAGGCACAAATTAATTCAAATGGGACTCCAGGGTGACAGGTTCCTTCTCAGGAAATCATAGAATGTGCAACAGATTCAAATAATTTCAAATTTCTGTGAGTCCAACCCATGGCTTCCAAATCAGACTGCTTTTCTCAAGTTGCATCCATTCTTTGTACTTGCACATTTGTTTCCTTTCCATAATGTTATACAAATGTCACAATGGGATTCACTGCTTTGGCGAAAGTGCACGGGGCCGTATTTGCATATTTTGGGTAGAATCGCAGACTTTTGAAAGTGTGCATTCACACAAATTGCACAACTATATGCAAACAAATTTGTGCAAAATCCTTTTCTGAGAATTAGCAAATGACAGAATGAAAGATGCTTGACTCTCCATGAAAAAGGAATGGGACAAATATGAAAAAGTCCATATATCCCTCAATTTACTCCAGGCTTCAGAATTTGCACTGGTTTCATGACTGCACAGTCCACCTCCCTAATCGATCCCCTCTATTTCCCACTCAGATGATCATGTGCTTTTTGTCTTTCACTGGTAAACTACAGCCAGACATGTTTACTTGCATGGTTTAATCTCATTACACTGTTTCTCTGTGAATGGAGCCTCTGAGCTAACAGCTTGTAACTGGATTACACACAGTACCTTTAAATACACACACACAATTTATTAAACAAGGTTATTCAAGGACTGCTACATGGCTGAGAGTTCCTCTTTGTGCCATATTCTGTCTTTCCCTCATAATCCAGGCACTCAATTCAAGCTTCCAAAGTGCCGTCTTTTCCGTGCTCCTCAAACCCCTGCTACTTTTAAATATTTTTGTGTTTTACATTTTCTGGCAATACTAAGAAGCATCCTATTTTTTCAGTTGCTGGGAAACTGCTTTGTGACTTATAAAGTCAGCAAGGACACTAGAATTGATCATCAATGCAGAAAATGTGCACAGAGCACACGGGGAGGGAAATCAGAATTTCTAACAAAAGAGTGAGAGAGAGGTGGCTTGCTCCAATAACCTCATTTCTTCGTATTGTGCATGAATTTACTGTTTTGATGCAGATTGGCTACAAGTGCTCTGTGGAATCCCACAGTCCCAGCTCTCAAAGTCTACTTCAAGGGCAAAAATTCAATTTCTCAAACAATGAAGAGTGAAGGGGACAGCTACAGAACCCCCACCCTCCAAGTAACCTAAATCTGTATAGTAAATTACATGGATGAAATTCTCCTAATAAAGCATTTTTAAATGCTCCAGCTCAACTGTGCTACGTATGTGTCTCCTCATAAATCTCCAGGAAAAATTAAATTACTCTAAGTTGACTTGCATTTCGTAATTAAAACAAGGCTGATTTCTCTAAGCCCTAAATATAAATTAACATTTCTATTTCCATTTTTATGTGCTCTCATTTTCTCAAAATTAAAAGCATAAACAAAAAGAAAACCAAGCAAACCAAACCAAATCTATGCTTTGCAGTTAGTGGGAGAGGAAAAGGAGCGGGAGATTGACTTCTCATAGGGAGAAGGGAGTAACTACTGCCCTTCACTGCACTCTAGCCCAGTTGGGCATGTGAGTCAGGAACACTGGCTAAGCAGTGAAGACAAAAAACCAGATGTGTACAAGTCCATTTCCAAGGTTCCAACACATTCTGGTATGACCAATAGATGGAAAGGGAGGCAGGACCAAGCAGATGAAGGAGCAACCCTGCCTAGTCCGGAGCAGGTTTGACAAAGCTGGCCCTGTGTTGTGCAAAGATTACACATATCCCAAGGCTCAACAGATCAGGGCTGCACTGACATGTATGCACACACGTGCTCTCTCCCTCTCCCTCTCTCTCCCTCTCTCTTTCTCAGACACCTGAGTTTTGCACATCCTCCATCCTCAAGTATTTTCCACCACAATGCTGGGATTTCGAGCATATGCAAGGCCATGACTCAAAGACATGGATGTAATAACTTGGAAAGATGAGTAAGCGTTTAGTTCCTGAACGGAAAAATGGCACCCTGGAGTCTGCCTATGAAATTCTTGATTTGTAAAACAGAGATGTTCAGTTGAGCAGCAGAGAGTTCTAGCTACACACTGGCTTTTGAATGCCACCATTTTTTTTTAAACAGACTTATTCCTGTTCATCCTTTTGCACAGAAAGTGACCTGTTTCTTCTGTACAGACAGTCAAAGAACATTGTTAGCAGGCAATGACATATGTCTTGTCTTGGCTTGTCAAGCAATGATGCCAAGCAACTAACAACGAGAACATAGAAAACAGCAACCAGGGGATAGATATGGATGCCATCAATTAAATCAATAAAACTAATCAACAGGAGCTCCAGTCGAACAAAGTGCAACATATATCATGCTAGAGGATAAGCACTGGGTGAGTCTTGATGATTTGTGTGATGTCGCCAAGTCCTCAGCTCAATAGATGGACACAATAGATACACTGCATCAGTGTCTGGACTAGTGGCGAGGTCTAATTCCTTGGTTCCTCCCCAATCTGGTACTTTTTCCATTTTCCCCTGTTACATCTTCCAGATGCAGTGGCGGCCCTGAATCTGGGTGGCTTTAAAAGGGGGTTCAATAAGTGTTTTGAGGATAAGGCTATCAGTGCCTGCGTCTCCAAGGCTGCTGGATTATCTGTGACCACCAAATGTTATGAACCACCCAGAGAACTTTGTCTGGAGGGCAGTATAGAAATGTCAGAAATAAAGAAATGGGATCAGATGGAGAATTGTCCAAGCAAGATTCAATCCCAGTTTCAAGCACAGGAGTATGTTTGGCATCTCCTGCGATTGTGTAAGATGGGATTGCTTGTTCCACCAGATATTACATTCTGATGCATCACATTTGCAGTTTGATTGTGAGCCGGTGTAGTGAGGACTCCAAGAGTTGGACTGGGACTCAGGAGATCTAGATTGTGGTCCCCAAACAGCCATGGAGATCACAGGGTGACTCTGGACCAGTCACAGGGTCTCAGCCTGACCTACCTCCCAGGGTTGTTGTTCTGAGGACAAAATGGAGCCATGCAAGCCACCGTGGGTTCTTCACAAGAGGGAAAGTGTGGGGCATCAATACGGTGCAATAGCTGTCATCACAGTAAGCACTGAGGTTTGTCCCTGGTATCCCAAGTGCTGCCTTCTATTAACTGCACTAGTTTAATCACAGCTGCACATAGGTGCTTAGGCTCTTCTTAATCCATTACTGCAGTTGGGGCCACCCTTGAAGACTGCATACTTATTCCTGCTAGTCTTTCAGTGGAAGCTGCTTGGCTCAAAAAATGCCCAGCCATTTCCAAGTACAATTTGAGCCTCTACTGACCTGTAACAGAAATGTCTCTGGCGGAAGAGGCTAGGAAACAGAGACTCCAGTACAAATGGTCAGTCCTTAAGTCTGAATGTAAGGACCCTGACATGTCTTCCACTCCTTAAAGCTACAGGCAGGCCACCTTTAGCCCTTGCCTAACTTCATGCAGCCCACAAGCTGATTTTCAATGCCCTCTGTCCATTCAGTGGCTCTGGCAGGAGAGGCGTGGTCCTTCCCTGGGAGCACACTGCGTAGGAAGGAAGAAGGAGAGAGAGGAAAGCGGGTCACTGAAAGGAGAGTGGCAGAAAAAGGGGAGAAGGGAGGTGGCTTTGGCCCTGCTCAGGGACAACCCCAGTCCTGCTCACCACTGGTGTGCCATCCCCAAGGACTGTCCATGCTTTCCCAAACTCTTGGCTTCATTTCATCAGTACGCTGATGATACCCAGCTCTACCTCTCGTTTTCCACCAATCCAGGTGAGGCAGTGGCTGTGCTGAACCGGTGCCTGGCCGAGGTAATGGGCTGGATGAGGGCCAATAAACTGAAGCTCAATCCAGACAAGACAGAGGTCCTGTTGGTTGGCGGATCGGGCTTCGGGGAGGGTGAATTGAACCTAGTCCTGAATGGGGTTGCACTCCTTCTTAGGGAGTGCTCCTCGACCCAGAGCTTTCATTGGAAGCTCAGGTAACAGCGGTGGCGAGGAGCGCTTTCCTCCAGCTTCGGCTGATTCATCAGCTGTGCCCCTACCTGGAGTACGACTGCCTGGCAACAGTGACACATGCACTGGTGACTTCCCGCCTTGACTTCTGTAACGCGCTTTACGTGGGGCTACCCTTGAAGACGGTCTGGATACTTCAGTTGGTTCAAAATAGAGCTGCCAGGCTGCTGACGGGGACTGGGCGTTATGTTCACATGACTCCAGTCCTCCGTCAGCTTCACTGGCTTCCCATTGAAGTCTGGGCCCAATTCAAGGTGTGGGTGATGACCTATAAAGCCCTAAATGGCTTGGGTCCTGGCTACCTGAAGGAGCGCTTACGTCCATACATGCCCGCCCACCGCTTGAGATCAGCGGGAGAGGCCCTTCTCCGGGAACCCTCCGTGAAAGAAATTAGGAGGGTGGGTACTCAGAGGAGGGCTTTCTCTGCAGTGGCGCCCAATCTATGGAATGCGCTCCCCAGAGAGGTCCGCCTGGCACCGTTGTTATTTGTTTTTCGGCGCCAGGCAAAGACCGTTTTATTTAAGTGTCATTTTAATTGTTAATATTATTTGCTTATTTAATCTGGCCAGGGTGACTTATTTTATATTGTTATCTCTTGTATTTTAATTTTATGTTGTGAGCTGCCCCGAGGCTTCGGTGAATGGGGCGGCATAGAAATGTTTTAATAAATAAATAAATAAATAAATAAATAAATAAATAAATCTCTGCAATGCATTTGGTGCAGGGTTGCCTTTGAGAATGGTTTAGCAGGTTCAAAATAGGATAGCAGGACTACTTTCTGGGACTAGCCACTCAGCTCATATTAGGTATATCCATCCCCATCTGTGCTGGCTGCCGTGCTGTGCCATGCCCAAGCCCATTCGGGATGTCCAGAGCCCTGAATGGGCTGAGGCCAGGTCACCCCAAGCAGCATCTCTCCTTATCCATGCCTGCCCAGGTCCTGAGAGCATCCTCAGTGGTCCTCTGAACCCCTGACAGGTGGAAGGAGCTTCTGGGGAGCCTTGCCCGACTCCTGTGCTGACTTTCTCCTGTCTCCAGCTGAAGCCTTCCTTATTTTCCTAGGAATTTTAGTCTTTCAGTCTCTGATGCTAGAAACCATTTACCACATTTTATACCTTTGTACCGCTGCTAGGTTTTACTTAGTCTTTTAGTTCTATTTTATACTGTAGTTTCAAAGTGTTACATTTTTATATTGTTTTTAAAGTTGGGTTTTATGGTTTAAAATGGCTTTGAATTGCCCAGAGAGCTTCAACTGTTAGGAGGCATAAAATGAATGAGTGAATGGTTGGATGAATGGATGGATGAATGGATGAATGAAAAATGTTGAAGCTCTATAATTTGCCCTTGCATGCAAACATTCATGTAATGTCTTTGTAGGGGAAAAGCTCCCCTCTGCATTGTGTCAATATGGTCTTTTTTTATGGGGCTGCAATCTTAGGCTTTGTTACTGGTTTGCCAGGTGATGCATTCATAGCACTGTAAGTCTTTAGCATACACATGCCCTGCTTTTGCGTGACAATGGGTCTCCAAGGGACCTGGCTCTTAGTAAAAATGAATTCCTAATGAGATACATCTATTTATTGTTTCGAGAAAGATAGCAGTGCTGGCCAAAGGATGATGTCAAAATGTCCACACTTCAGCCCTTGGGGATGGCTCCTGCCATGGCTGTTCCAAAAAACAACAACTCGACAGTCTAAGGACCCAGGAAAAGGACAATGTTGTCTGTCTGCGCGCGTTTTTTCCTGTGTCTATTTCCCATTTTTCAATACCAACCTAATTTTTTGAGGGCTCTTGGGTAAACGATCTCCAATGTCCCTCTCCCTTAGTGGGTTGACCTTCTTACCAGCATGGTCACCACAAGCTGCTAGTGCTCCTCATCCTTGTCTTCATTATTTCTACTTCTTGTGCATTTGACAGGCAGAGAACTATTGGCCATGGCATCTCCTCCTCCTTCTTACCATCAGTCTCGTCTGGGTTAGAGGGAGATGCAGGCAAACAGGAAGGCTGCAAAGGTGAAGAGCAAGGGCAAGTCAAGTGAGTGGACTTGTGCTTGCTGTGGGACGAGAGCATGTCCTACGCTTGCCGACCCTCGGCGCTTGCTCTGCCCATTTTAAATTGAAATGGGTCATGAAGTGGCATCCGCAGGAGCCGAAGGAATCACCATGTGGTGCAATGGACTGTTTTCTCTGCAAAGCTACGCAAAAACTAAACGGGACATAAGCTTCTTCTCTGCTGTGGGTGGACAGGGCGTCTCCTGGCCCACGAGCTGATCAGGTTCTGCATCACTGAAGCCCAGGCAACAGTGTCATTCCAGGCCTGGGGAAGATCTCCGTTATGACAAAGAGCCATTCCTGTCTCTGGTATTGATTCCTTTGACTCCTCTGCTGGGACTTCTAACAAGAAGCCTCTTATTACAGGTCAGGGTTGTGTAATGTCAGCTAAGTACTGGGCTGAGATAACTCACTTAACTCATGTCAAACAGCCATTAGGTTGCACAGGCTTCATATCACTGTCAGCTTAGGGAAGGTTTAGCTGTGCCATTTCTAATAACAAGACTCTGTATTTCCTGTCACTGGGCCCAAGAGTCTCCCCCACCCCTTTGCTCCATGGACCTCTGCTTTCAGCTATTCTTCTTTCCCTACTCAATGAGAGCAGAGCTGGATTAACATCAGAATAAGTGCTTCAGGGAGCAAGGACTCCTTGCTAACTCCAGGGGCCACTACATGGCCTACATGGAAACACATATTCTCAACTTCGTATGTTTATGACTTCACAACGAGTGGAAACTTCTTTCCAAACATACTTAGACTGCACGAACTATACAGCTTTTCATTTGCTTTCGTTTCTTTGACTGCAGCTTCCTTAGCAAATTTTATCCACCCGGTCCTGCCTGATGTCCATAAAGCTATATAGCTAGCAAGGTTTTTGTTTTGTTCCTGTTTTTAAGTAGTTGTTTAATTTAGATTATCTCTATTTGACCAGACACTGACAAAACACTACAGGCAAATAATATACATTTAGGTGAATAAACCATGTTTGTGTGTGTGTGTTCAAGAAATGCAAATGCCAACAACCCTGTTAATAAAGGAGATGTTTTTCAGCACTGCCAAAAATATGCTGGAGAGAAAATAGCAGTTTCAGCTCATTTTCCACTCTACTGTAAATCCTCTTGAGCGAAATGGAGCGACCACACTATAGAACAAAAGTGCTACCTCAACAGGGTTCCAACTTTTCAACTGTAGCTGTTCTTTTTAATGCCAGCTTTATACTAACAGGAAATAATGTTTATCTCCATACTATTGGAAGCTTGATGCATTGGTTTCTGTGTTAAACCCGGGGAAGCCATTTTCTGCTTTGTTGGTAAATATAGTGATTCCCCCCATATAGAACATCTCCCTGAGTATCGGAACATTAGAGATAATGGATCAGTGACCATTTGGTTATATTCTGGAGAAAATGTATGTCTGAGTAAATTCAATGACAACTTGGTGACTGCATGACTTCTTCCTTTTTAATCTTCTCTGCTCTCTTTATTTTTTTTAAGGTTTTATACTTCTTATAATTAAAAAGTTCAGTAGTTACCTGTTTCTAACTACAAATATTATCCTAGCAAAAATTTGGCAAACAGCAAACCAGCAAACAGCAATGGAAACGAGTTTAGGACTATCATTGAAAACCAGTGTAGTGAAGTACAGTGTAATGGTTAGAAGGTTGGACTGGGGCCCAGGAGACCTGAGTTTTAGACCTAAAATGGTCATGAAACTCCTTGGGTGACCTTGGGTCAGTCACTGATGAAATGGAGAGGGAAATGGGTTGCTTGCCAGAAGAAAAAGTAAGGCTACAATAATTATTAATGATAATCCGAGTGATTGATAAAATACAAGGTATAAATTGCTACAAGAGAGAACAATGAACTCCATCCAGACTTCCCTCACAAATCAGACACAATTTATCAATTCCTGGAATAAACTGAGGCCAGAAAATCTAACCACTTCAGATATATGACATGAGCAAACGTTGTAGTGTTGTAATGGATCTGAATGATTGCATTAGAAAACAAAATGTCTGTTATTCAAAACACATCCTGCAGGATTTGCACACTGAATATCTATGGCTTCTCATCACACTACAGCATACTGAATATCTTCTTTCATATTTTATCTGCTTCTCTGCAACATCCACCTTCATAAGCATTGCCACTTCAGGGAGGTTGTACGCAGTTCCTTTGTTTTCCTCTCCCCGCCACTTCTTTGAAGGCAACCTCTGTTTCTGTTCCTTATCTGAATTCTAAGCATTCCAATTGTCCTTCACGGCACCTTCCCCAGGGCAATACAGAATCTTCCCAAGCAAAGAAAAGTGACCTAAGCTGAGCACCTAAGGCTCACAAGTCAGATCAAGCTTTCCACAGTAATTATGCCTTCACTATTTGGCTTGCATTGTATTGCTCTGTTGATACAGCTCCTCTAGGGTGATGCTAAGATCTCCCGGAATCACACACCGAGCGAAAACAATCACATATGACTTAAAGCTACAGTGCTGGTACATGAGAAGTTCTCGTAGTTCTGCATGCAACTCTCGTAACAGCCAACCCGACACCTCTGGGACAGCCACCAGCAGGATGTGAGTGTAGCAAGACCCCCCCCCCCCCGCCCGCCCCACTAAGTGTCTTCCTAGTTGATGAGCAGTTTGGTTAGTTCTGATTCCTCTTGCATTTGAGCTTTGGAAAGCTCAAGTTATTTCTCTCCCGAATGGGAAGACATGTGCAAATGTTGGTGAAGTACCTGCCTAGGATACAGCGACTGAAGATGCGCATGTAAGGAAAAAAACGGCAGCAACTGAATTCAGCACTAACAAACAGGGATTCAAATGGAGATTTTTAAGAGCAAAGTGATCCATGCTCTGGACCTGGGTGGACAAAACTGTCAGCGTCAGTTTCTCCCACATTTGAGTCTTCTTTCCTTCCAGACTTTGGAAAAAAGTGTAATTTTGTGTTATATTTGAATCAAAACCAAACTAAAATCAAATGGCCATCCTGGCCCACTTGCCAGCAGCTTTTCTCATTTATTTCATTTCTGTACCACCCAGTAGCTGGAGGTCTCTGGGAAGTCACAATAATTAATCAAATACAAAGGTTACAATTAAAATACAAATTCAAAAAAGTGTAAAATTCCTGTATGCAAATTTAAAACAGCTAAAAAAACTCCGATATACAAAAATACAAAACAGTGTCGTATCTAAAACACTTTCATTAAAAACCAGACCTCATTAGTAGACATACCCATCATCTGTCCTCAAATGGCATTAAATGCCAGGAAGCCTATAGGCTATGCACTTTTCAGTGTATAGGCTGACACGGAAAAGTTGATCATGTTGGTGGTGCCTGGCAGGCTTTAGCAGAGAGACTGCCCCACAATTGCAGAGCCACCACTGAAAGGTCCTTCTCCTCGTTGCCTCTTTCTGGGCTTCCCTCGAAGGTGGCAGTTGAAGGAAGGCCCTAGACACAGGTGGTAGGTCAGAGCATATTGAGCTTGGGAGAGGTGGTCCATTGGGTATCGAGATCCCAAGCCATGTAGGGCATTATAGGAGAAGACCAGCCCTTTGACTCGTACTTGGAGGTACATTGGCAGCCAACCTGATTAGTAGCCATGGATGGCCACCTTCCCCACGAATCTCTCCAATCCCCTTTTAAAGCCTTCTGCATTGGTGGCCACCACCGGTTATGAACTGTGCGGGGAATTCCTTCCTTTCATCTGTCCTGAATCTCCCACAGTGCAGCTTTATGGGTTGATTTTGGGGTCAGGTACTATGACAGATGGAGAAAAACCTTCTCTTGGTCCAAAGGCTGGGGATAGAGGAGAAGAAAGTAGGAGCGACAATGTACCAGTAATAACAATAATAAAAGTCTGGGGGTGGCCCACTCTTGAATTGGGAGAACAGTCAAGTGGTGATTAAGAAGAGCCATTCTGCATATGGTCAGAGGGACCATAATTCCCATCTTCTGTGTCCCAGCTGCCGTTGGTTGCAGGAAAGAGGAGGAGCCTATTCTTATAAGAAGACAGGGAAACAATGGCTTGAGGTTTGGGACGAGGGCACAATGCGCTATTTCGAGGAAGGGATTCTTTTCTGATAAAGAGCAGGCTGCCTGCAATCTTGGATGCAGCTTACAGACAAGGGATGCAGTGTCCAGGCTTGGAAGGACTTGTGGTCAAGGCATACACAGGGGGCCCTTCCTTCCATGACTCAGCTTTCCCACCACCGTGTGTCCAGCAGTTCCTCCTCCTCCTCCTCTTCCTCCTCATTGCTACCGCTTGCCTGCCTAACAAGTAGAAATCCAGGGAGCAAGAAGGCAGGGGCATTTCCTGCCCCTCCACCTCACCACCTCCACGGTCTAGGCCAGGGCAAGAGACAAGCGAACAAGCAAGTTCCTCTTACAGCAATAAGCGATATCCTTCCCTTTTTCCCCTTGCAAGGGAGCCATGGCTGCTTCCATATTTCTCCTCTACTCCATTTTTATCCTCACAGCAAGAGCCCTGCGAGGTAGCTTAGGCCGAGTGTGAATGAGCACCCCAAAGCCATCCAGCGGTTTCACAGCAGGGAGAGGACTGGAACCTGCATCTCCTGGGTCCCCAGTCCAGCCACCTTTGCAAGGGTGGAAAAGAGAGCATGTTCTGTGCATGCACATTGCCCGAGCGTGGATCTCTTCCGGATGAATAGCAAATGGGTGTCCACTGGAGAGCATGGCTCTGCCATAGGATGAAGGTGTGAGAGGGCTAACATAGGTGGGTCCAGGACCCTTTCTGTACATTTATTTAGTGTGTGGAGGGAGCCCTACATAGCTCCTTCAAACAAGCCCCTGCTTCTTAAGGGGGGAGGGTGGAATTACCCAGTAGCAAGGGCATCGTCCTTTGCAGAAGCGTACGAGTATTTCGTTTAGATTTGTGTCAGTAGCTTCTTACATTTGTACATATTTGCAAGTTACAAGTACTTTGCAAACACTTAATAGCTATTTCTACTTAGAAGTCTATCTGATGTATTTATTCTTCTATTCGCAATGTTTATACGGCATTCTTCAGCCTAACGGCTTCTGGAGCAGTTTATACAGACAAGAAATGAGCAGCCACTGCCTTTGAACTTACAATCTATCAGATATGACATTAAAGGTAAGAGGACTGGGAGGGAGGAGGAAAACAGCACATGCCATGGACTCACTGGGTGGTCCCTTATTGCTGCACCTCCATGGTCCTCCACAGTGTTGGGAAAATTTGGATAAATCCTGTCAGAAAAGCATAACTTCTGTGTGCATTTGCATTGTGGGATCAAATCCTGTTTAAAATGGCATTCCTCCCCCGCTCCTTTCTCTCACCTTTAGCTGTGGGCTACAGTAGACAGGCCATTCAGTCCAAATTTACATTGTATACCTTCACAATTGTTAAATACTCATTGTCGGAATTCACAGTTTACCAGGAAGTATCTTCCTAGCCCAGAGGGCTCCATGTGCCCTGGTCATTCAGAATGTCTAGAGTCTAGATAAGGGTCTGAGCTTATCATGAAGAGTTTCTCAGTAGATTGAATTTACATGTCTAAGCAGACCTGGAGATGGGTTCAAGCTACTCAACTAAAATGTCAATACACTGCAATCAGAAATATTGCAATCTCATTGTCTCTGTATGATTGACTGACATTCCTTTATCTGTTCTGTATGTGATGACCTCAGAATCTTATTGTAATGTCTGCATTCTGTCATCAATTGCCCTGTACCTGGGAGGGTATAAATGCCCTGTAATGGTATTGAAGCTTGGCGGCAGAGTTTACCTCTGCCTGCCCGGTAATGCATTATCGTGAGTACGGACCCGCAGGGAACCTGGGTCATGCAATAAAGCCAAGGTGGTCTGGATGCTTGATCTTTCCCACAAACCCGAGTTTTATTTCCTCTTCTCAAATTGAGATCCCGGGATTCTGACAACAGTAAAACAGGGCTCCTGCTTCTAAATAGTCTGATGGCTAGGGAGTGGGTGCACAGGTGTCCGCCTTCCTTGTACCAAGTGCTTTGCCTCGCTGTTTCTCCATTGTCTTGCAAGAACTTAACTCCCACGTTCTGCATCAGGTCCCTTTGAGTCTGCAGTGTGCTGACCCCATATTCTCCACCAGATTGTCCACGGGGAGAGAGATCCACAGCTCCAACCACCCTGGGTGACAGGATTGTCCCAGTTTTCATCTCTGAACTGTTGGCATGCTAGAACTTGATCTGCCTTCTGTCTTACTCAGAGGCTTTTTGGTGGCAGCGAGACCAAACTCAGACCCGAGTAGTTCACATTCCTTTTAGATCTTGCTTTGAAGCTCTGTTGCAAGTGCAATTATTGGTTTGTTTCTACCATGCTATTGGGAACAAAATTCTCCCCATGTTGTCCAATAAATTAAGGATGTATTTGCTCAGCAATGGCTCTTGAGCTTAAATGAGGCCTCAGCTGTAATAACATTTAAAAAATAGCATTTTGCATCTTTACCATGGCTTTTGGAAGTGAATTGTTTTTAATTGTCACAGCTGTTCAGTTGAGAATGAAAATGGAAGGGTTCTTCTTTTTAATTATTATAGAATAATGTGTTAATGTGAATATTTAACATTTTCTGGTGTAATTTCCTGGCTCTGCTCTTTTCTTTCATTTGTAGGGACAAAGCCAATTTCATAAGTTCTTGCTTTTGATCTGCTTTTCCCCTCTTTTCTTTTGAAGAACAACATTTAATGTGGGGAAAACATATGTATAAATTGCTCATTTATTTTTTAAATCTAACATTAAATTACATTAATGTTCTAAAGCCCAGAGAAGGTGCTATTTTTCTGAAGCCCACAAGCACCTACCAATGGCCAGGCCTTCTTGGTAGTGGCACCAGCCGTTACAACAGTCATTGTGGGTACCCAGAACACTTGGAATCTAGAGAATTATGGGCAACCAGTGGAACTCCTGGGTGGCATTGTATGAGGAATCTGGGTTGTGGGAGGAAATTCACTGGATGTCCTTGAGCTGGCTTCCTGGACCGCTTTCTCCCTGCCCTTAATCTACCATGCACTGAGCATTCATATAGGCATCCGGCAGAACACATGATTCAAGGATTTTGCCTACTCTGTATACTCCAAACAAAGAAATGTGAACTTTGTATACTTTGCACAAAGTCAAGCAACCATTCTTGAGCATTTGCGGACCTGATCTCAGCTTGGGTCGCTTCCCGGCCAGGGGCAACTGCAGGATCAAAGTCTGGCAAGAACAAGAAAGCCAAATTGCTGCTGGATCTTCACAGGATTCAGGCTAGGTTTAAAATATCTCCTGGAAATGCACCTGTCCTTTCAGATTTTCCCTAGCTCGTAAGTGAAGTAATCATAAAGCTTTATTTTACTGCTGCTATATCACTCTATCTGAATTTCTACCATTGTGTTGCATGCAATAATTTTTTTAAAAAATGTATTTTAAATGTGATTTCAAGTATGATTTTTATACTTATACAGAAACCACTTATGGATATTTAAATATTTAGGAGCAGGTAAATCTTATGGATAATAATAAATAAATAGGAGTACCACTTTGCTCCCCCCCATCCCCTCCCCCCAGATAAGGAGCAATCTTATGGCCTGCCAACACTGTCCTGGAGGGGATGCAGGATTATCACTGATGTCTGGAGTCTGCCTTGGAGAGGAAGAAAAAAGGCATGGCATGGTGGGGAGGGGAGGGGAGGGGAGGGGGAAGTCTGGCCTGACAGATCCAAATGGCATTCCTGCCTCTTTTCTTCCCCTCCATGTTGCTTCTCCCAGATGGCTTTCAAGATGAAATGCAAGCCGTCCAGCTTGGGTCAGAAATGGCGCCAATGCAGCCAGTCCTCCGGCACAGAAGTTTACGTGGATTGAGTGTGGAAGGCATTGGCCCGTCCCTTTGATGCCCAGCTTTGGACAGCTAAAGCAGTTCCTCTCGTCATGGGGCTGGGATTCTCCAGAGGATGCCTTGCTTCGGTCCCCCAGCTTCGGAAATGGTCTTTCTTCACCATCCTGGGTGCAGGCCTAGAGGGAGAATCCCCAGTTCAGCCAGGAGAGCTGGGACTCTGACCTATCTCATGGCCCCTCCCTGCCCAGAACAACGCTGGGCGGCCATGGGCTTGCACTTTACCGGGATGAAAACCTCCAAAACATAATGCCACATGCATGTGCCTGCCTGCATGGGTACATGTGCATATAGCAGTTTTGCATGCAAGCAGCAAAACAACGTTTAGAAATAGCAATAAATTCATTGATTTATTACTATGATGCTTCCTTCTAGTAGAGATTTAGCTGGCTCCACGCTGCTGTCATTTAGGCACCACTTAAAGATTTATATTATTTGTAGAAGCTTTGGCTCCACTGGAAAGTGTTCTTCCTTCCCTCCTTCCTTCCTTCCTTCCTTCCTTCCTTCCCTCCTTCCTTCCTTCCTTCCTTTCTTTCTTTGGAGGGGCGGGGTGTTGCAATGTTTGTTTAATTGTATTTGTCGTGCATTTCTCATTTTAGAGTTGTGACTTTAACCGTGTGCATGGGTTTTCTTATTTGTAACAGGGCTCCCTGCATTATATCTATTGAAAGTTTAATAGTTAGATAAGGAGATATCAAATAACATTGGCAGTTCAGCCTTTTCTGGAAAATTGAGGCTCAGCAATACATTTGAACTGGATAGCTGCTTTTCAAATGTATCACCATTTACCAAAGTACTTTGTGTGGCCCTTTGTCTCTCTCTTGCACACACAAAGCCGATGAATTATGCATCGCTCTCCCACACTTAGTCCTCGCATTAGCCCATGCGGTATTTGTGTGGAATCTTAGCAAATTCATTACCAAAGTATTATCATATTAATGGCTATGGTAACTGAAGTTATCAGGAAGACGGAGAGGTGGAAAAATGAATATTAAAAACACATACAGCCCATACCACGTGATTTTGGAAAATGGCAATCATCAGCTGCGGAAAAATTGGACTGTCCAGAAATATCATCCAACCTTTTCAATGGGAGAAATACCAGAGATAAGTTTGTTCCATGGGGCATGGCTGTGGCCT
Organism: Varanus komodoensis; assembly: GCF_004798865.1. Classification (NCBI taxonomy): domain Eukaryota; kingdom Metazoa; phylum Chordata; class Lepidosauria; order Squamata; family Varanidae; genus Varanus; species Varanus komodoensis. The sequence continues at coordinate 8,927,940 of NW_025335606.1, forward strand.
TTCCCTAACCTTGTCCCCACACCTTAGCTGTATTGTATTTCTATTCCTATCAGCCCCATCCAGCATGGTGAAGGGCCACCCTTCAGTCTAGGTGCTGAAGCTGGCTGACTTAGAGGTTGACTTCAGCACTGGACATCATCTTGTGAGCAGCTTTCTAGCACTTATTCTCTGTCTTCTCACACTTCTGCTGCTTACCCATCAGTCCATCTGCTACTTATTCACTGTCCACTTGCAAAAAAAAGTGCACCCTGCAGGACCAGGGGAACCAGCAGGCCCTGTGTGAGCAGAGCGACAAAGGTGTACCACTGATGCATACTAACCGAAGGGTGTGGACCAGCTTCTATGCCCCCCTGCTGTGTGAAAGGTCTTTCCCAGTAGGACTGCTTGCATTCTGTTAGGATAAGATGATGGTAGGCAAGTTGGGCAGACCAGTAAACTAGCATGGATCACAGGGACTAGGACACCACATGGAAGCTAAGCAGGGTCGGGTCTGGTTGGAATCTGGATGGGTGACTTAATGTTGTGAACTTCCTGGAGAGCTCCGGCTAAGGGCTGTATCAAAATGTAATGAATGATGATGAGGATAATAAAAATTCTGCCTAATGGTACAACAGGTAGGTCCTTCTGGAAGCCATTTCTGACCCAAATTCTAGCTACCACATACTTCTTTCTTTCCCACCTAGCAGGATCCCTCAATCTGAATGTGGAGTTGAAAGTGGAGTCAAGCTACATCCAATTCCTTATCTACATAGATAAGGATTTGGGGATGTTGAAATGAGCAGGGGGATTTGATACCCAGGATTCACCATCGTATACATGCACTGTTGCTTTCTGTTTCTCCTCCCTGCCCCACACTTTCTTTCCCCAGTTCTCTTACCACAAATCCCAATAGCATTTGTCTATCTCGGCTTGGAGTTCATTGAGCTTCAGAGAATAAATCCCCTCAAACCTTTCAAATCAATCTGAAAACAGTTCCAGAAGAAAGCTGCCCATCTTTGAGCACTGTGCAGTGCATTTTTTTAAAGAAAGGAGACATGGAAAACCACTCAAAGAGAAGAGAAATCAATGTTACTCAAACAGCATTGGAAAGTTGAATGATTTGGGCTTTTGGAGTCTTAATCTGTTGCATGAAGCAACATCAGACAGTGCAGGAACAATGTTGGCCACTTGCTGATCACTTTTTTTCCCGTGCAAAAAGAAAAAGGAAAGAAAATGAGTAAGATTTCAGATATTTTCTGCTCTCCTCATGGGGCCATGAAGTAATTGAGTCACCCTTGCATTTTCAAATGGCATTAACACAGTATTAGCCTGATAATAAGCATTATACCAAATCCCTTACTAATGGCTTGGCAAATGCTGATTTTGTAGTGTGGACTCCTGTGGTGTTAAGATAAAGCAAAAACTTACCAAACTGGAGCAGGGTGCCATGTGGCTTTCCACTACCAAAGTGCCCAGTCCCAAAACTGATGTCATTCATGGTGAGAACCAAAAGTGGCTTAACGCCTAACTGAAGCACTGAAAGATGAGCCGAGGATTGTTACATTATTTGCTTCTAAGATGTATGCAGGATCTCTTCCTTCTCCAACTCATGGAATATGTTGACCTCGTTACTCACATACATAAGCACAGTTTGAGTAGTTATGCTCATGTTCAAATTATTTCTGCAGTGCTGTTAACTACTTCTGAAATCAAAAAGTAGCATAAGGGCTTGGAGGTTTGGTGAGGTGGAACCTTTAAAACCAGTAGAGCATTGGAATTAAAACAGTTTAGGATGGAATGAGCCGTTCTTAGAAAAGCCAAACTAATAATGCTCCCCCATAATGAGTTCTCACCCTCCACATATGAAATGTGTAGTAAAACTTTCCCCGTATTTGATCTGATATAGATTTTTGTTGTCAACATGGTAGAGAATGAAATGAGATGGTGAAACTCACCAACGGTGCATTAAAATAGTTTGCAAAACATTGTCATGGAGTGGGGGGGGGGAGTCAAATTAGAAGCATTATCTTTCTTTGAGATCAGCTCCAATGTCTCTTATATTATGTCATTTCCTTCTTCAGAGTGTTGCCTTAAGATGATGTAGAGGAAGAAACATTTTGATACAGATAAAATGGAGAAAAAATGACGATACAATTGACTCTGGTTCTCCTCTGGACTTGACTCTCCAGGATGGTGCTTGGTGAGAAGGTGTAATGGCGATGTGGTCCTTTCTTGAGTGGTGCTGACCAGGGATGTGTGAGGAATCTTCTTTGGGTGGAAAATGCACTGGAATGCAGTGGCCCAGAGCCTGAGTCATGGACGAGCATGTCCTGGGTTCATGGGGAACTCTCCAAGAATCGAAACCCATGCATGTGGGCCACTCTTCTACACCCATTGCTTCTGGAAGGCAGCTGCAAGTGGAGAAGACATGTGCCCACTGCTGATGATGGCAGATGCACCTGCTCGCTGCACCCCGTGTGTGCACTCACTGCTGCCAGCCACAGTGAATGGGAAAGGCAGGGGCCTCCAGGCAGGAATGGGGGCTGGAGAAAGTTGCCAGTTGTGCAGCTGAGAGTCTCTAAGCATTTGTGGACTTCCTCGTGGCTTTGCTGGACTGGGCTGAGCAGGACAGGGAATCTGTGGATTCTGGAAGGGTGGATTCTGGAAGGGTTCATCCGAACTCTAGCATTAGGAGACTTCTATTCCATCCTTTCTTCACTGACTTTTATGGTGCCTGAAGGTTCCATCTCACCTCCCCCATTCTTTTTTAACATTGGCATAAAATCACTGGGAGAAACATCCTGAGGTTTGGCTGAGATGCCATGGGTGTGTGGATGAGTCTCAGTCCTACCTGTCTTGTTCAACATCAGATCCCCCAGAGGCAGCTGAAACCCTGAATTTGGGGTAGAACTGGGGCAGAGGAAGGTTTCGCAAGGTAAGGTGGAAGTCTTGTGGGTTCACAAAAATGCTAACTTGGGTGGAAGATTCTATCTGGCTTCCAGTGGCTTCGTGTTCATACTAAATCAGGATGAGGAACTTTTGGGGCTTGGGGTGCTGCATGGGTATCGCAGAAACCTTGTGTTGGCAATAATAAAATACTCATACTCATACTCATACTAACTGCAGACCACCTCTTCCACTTCAATGTGTGAGGCAGACATCAAAATTTTTACATGCATATTTCCCCTCTTCTACTTGAAATGCAGGTGCAAATGTATAATTTGGATTGCTGCTTGGATTGCTTTTTGAAATGCTTGGTTGCCATCTTTGCATGAAATTAACCCCCTGCCCCCAGCATTTTAGATCATCTTTTAGAGAGGCAGATATGCTTCACAAGTAGAAGCTGCTGAATGAACAGATGAAGCTGCCTCAGTTGTGGGAGCAAAAAAGAACTGGGAGAGGATGAAACTTTGCCGTGACACCTTGTTGCTGAGAGAGCCGCAGCAGAATTTGGTCTTCGGTGACGCTGTGTGCAGGCAGATAAAGACGTTTGGCATGTGCTGTCAGTGCTCTTGCAGATGGGTAGGAAAATGAGATTTGTGCCCCAAGTGCCTAGACAAAACATTGAGAGAACAAGAATGTCAAAATTATATGCAAGCTAGTCATTTCTTTTTATTTTCCCAAAAGAGGAAATGTGCCTTTTTGGCATCCAACCTCAGCCTGAGATGTTCTAGTGAAATGATCCAATATGATTACTCTGAGCTTTAATGAAAATGACAACTACACCATCCATACACCCAAATAATACCTATGCAGTTTCTTTTCTGTCACTACTACTTGGGCTGAAATCTATGATCATCATAACCATCATCTCCCCAGAGAATCAAATTTCTTGTTCCTTTGTTCCTTTAGAACAAGATGTGTTTACCATGACAGAAAATGAAATTGTAGAATCACCCTGGAGTTGTTTAATTACTGTGATCCATTTATCCAAATAGATCATTATTCTACTTTAGTTAAGAATAAAGCAAAACCAAACAACAACCACTGCAGAAGAATGCCTGAAGATTAAGTATTTCCATTATCAGTTACAAAATATATACATTTTTGCTGCAGCTCTTCTTCCTGCAATTGAGTGGCTGTATCAAATTAGCTCTTAACCAAGGCAAGGGTCCCAATGGCAAATCTTTTTGGCAGCATGTCACAAAAAGGAGGTCCTTGGTGGGCAGTGGGGAGGAACATGCATAACTCTTGGTGATTCCACATAAAGCGGCAGTAGTCCACACTTTCAGAAACGGGAACCATATTAAATCCCAGCTTGTAATATGGGATCCAATTAATCCCTCTTCTCCTGCTCCAATGTAAATCATATTCACAGGAATGGTCCTACTCTAATAGGACCTAGCATTGCATAACACCCTTTCTCAAGGTATGTCAACACTGAAGACATATTTTATATTAACATTTTCCCCTTCCTTGTTGTTGTTGTTGCTGTTGTTAGTTGCGAAGTCATGCTTGACCCATCGCGACCCCATGGACAACATTCCTCCAGGCCTTCCTGTCCTCCACCATCCCCGGAGTCCACTTAAGCTCACACCAACTGCTTCAGTGACTCCATCCAGCCACCTCATCCTCTGCCGTCCCCTTCTTCTTTTGCCATCTATTGTTCCCAGCATTAGGCTCTTCTCCAGGGAGTCCTTCCTTCTCATTAGGTGGCCAAAGTATTTGAGTTTCATCTTCAGTATCTGGCCTTCTAAAGAGCAGTCAGGGTTGATCTCCTCTAGGACTGACCGGTTTGACCGCCTTGCGGTCCAAGGGACTCAGGAGTCTCCTCCAGCACCACAATTCAAAGGCCTCAATCCTTCGGTGCTCAGCCTTCCTTCTGGTCCAGCTTTCACAGCCATACATTGCAACTGGGAAAACCATAGCCTTGACTATACACGCTTTTGTTGGCAGGGTGATGTCTCTGCTTTTTAGTATGCTGTCTAGATTTGCCATAGCTTTCCTCCCCAGGAGCAAGCGTCTTTTAATTTCTTGGCTGCAGTCCCCATCTGCGGTGATCTTGGAGCCCAGGAAAATAAAATCTGTCACTACCTCCATTTCTTCCTCATCTATTTGCCAGGAAGTGAGAGGACCGAATGCCATGATCTTAGTTTTCTTAATGTTGAGTTTCAAACCAACTTTCGCGCTGTCCTCCTTCACCCGCATCAAGAGGCTCTTTAGTTCCTCTTCACTTTCTGCCATGAGAGAGGTATCATCTGCATATCTGAGGTTGTTGAGATTTCTCCCAGCAAGCATAATTCCAACTGGTGATTCATCTATTCCCGCCTTTCTCATGATGTGCTCTGCATATAAGTTAAATAGACAGGGCGACAGTATACAGCCTTGTGAACTCCTTTCTCAATTTTGAACCAATCAGTGGTTCCATGTCCAGTTCTCACTGTTGCTTCTTGACCCGCATATAGGTTTCTCGAGAGACAAATAAGATGGTCTGGTACTCCCATCTCTTTAAGAACTTGCCACAATTTGTTGTGATCCACACAATCAAAGGCTTGAGCATATTCAATGAAGCAGAAGTAGATGATTTTCTGGAACTCCCTAGCTTTCTCCATGATCCAGCGTATGTTGGCAATTTGATCTCTAGTTCCTCTCCCTCTTTGAAATCCTGCCTGTACTTCTGGTAGTTCTCGGTCCACATACTGCTGGAGCCTAGCTTGTAGGATTTTGGGCATAACTTTGCTAGCATGTGAAATGAGTGCAATGGTGCAGTAGTTTGAACATTCTTTGGCATTGCCCTTTGGGATCGGAATGTAAACTGACCTTTTCCCCTTCCTACTTGCCCCTTTCAGAGATTTAGCCCTGGGTTCTCAAGTTCATGGGTAAATAGGCCTTTCTTCCTGTGGTCAGTACTCTGACCAACCTGTGAGTCTGCCAAGTTGAAAGCTACAAGAGTTAAACTAGTAGAGAACTGGTATGCATTTGTGGTACAGATCAGCTGCCTTGGCAGGCATAGTGAATATTTGCCCTTGGCATTTAGACAAGATGACAGGTCCAGAGCAGAACTGAATTTTCTCCAAAGACAGTTCTCTGAGAACATTTCTGGGTCTTGGAGTTTCTCCAGAAAAAGAAGACCTCTTTGTTGATTCTTCTCTGAATATTCTCCAACATTTTTTACTGGCAGCTCCCATTTCTCCCCTAAAACACCCCAGTACAACATGAAGTCTAGAGTAGGGATGCCAGGATCAGGCCAGGATCTTGTACTTGCTGGGTTTCTTCTGTGTGCTCAGGCCTGTGAGCCAAGCTGAGATCCAGTCCACCAATGCTCAGGAAAGCTAGTGGCTTCTTTGTGCAAAGTATGGCTTTTTTGCAGAAAGAATGCAGAATATACAAAGCCTGCGAGTCTCTTGCGTGCGAGCAGAAGCTTGCAAAACAGGCACGTGGGTGGCATGCACACAAAATGGTCTCAGGGACTCATTTGGACTCAGTTCCTGCCCATGTGACCACTTAGCACAAGGGCGGCTTCAGGCAGAGGAAAAGCAGGCCAGAGTCCAGGGGGCTGGCCTGGACAGGGGAAATCTGATGGATTCCCACCCCCTACTGGATTCCTCACCCATAGCTAGTCCAGGGGATTCTGGAGGCATCCCACCCTGCCCCACACACAATTTAGGAAGAAATAAATGAACTGCATTACTGCCACTGTTCCTGTTGAGTCCCATTCTACTGATGAATTTGCTCTCTTCTTGAAGAATTCATTGAACATCCTGACTGACAGACAGACAGACAGACAGACAGACAGACACACACACACACACACACACACACAGCCTGTGCCCAAAAATAGGGTGGAGAATTTAGAGAGACCGTGGGCCACAGCTCTTGTTGGAGCTGAAATTATAATTCAGACATGATACAATTCCATCTGTGCTTGATCAGGACCAGAAAAAGAGAAGCACGGCTGAGACACTTCCCTAAGAAAAGAGATGAGACTAAAAGGGCACACCAGGTGGTATTTAGAATTACATTTTTTTCACTTTACATCTTGATGGACAGATGTCTGCATTTAAATAATCTCAGGGGTTAGAAAGAGAGATGTAAGATATTTCATTGTGATTTTTCCTCTGTCGCACATGCATTTCCCCCCTCTCCCTTTGAAGTTAATTCTGCTACAAAGATCATTGCCTCTCAAAAAGAGCAATCCAATCTCAGACAGAACCTCTTAGATCAGAATGACTCCCTTGCATTTTCTGTGAAATGCTTCTATCCTCCATCTAATGCCACCTACATTGTGCTTCTCCATTAGAAAAGCTAACCTTAGTTTTGCTGGAATGCCGCTGAGAATGGTCCCTGAGATGAGCAAAGCATTTATAAATTCCCCTAACTATTAAATCCATGTACAGTGATGTATGAGCTGGGGAAGACTGAAGGATATGTTGGTTTTTGAAGGTGGAGTGATTTGGAATGCACCATAGAAACATAGAACAGAGTGAGTCAGTAGGGGTCTCCTGGGCCATCTAGTCTGACCTCCGGCTCCTGCTGGCTCGACTCATGACATGCCTACCATGTGCATGCCCAGCCTATCCTTGAACACCCTCACCACTGGGGCTTCAACCACCTCCCATGGAAGCTCATTCCATTCCCTAGGAGTCCTAACCATCAGGAAGTACTTCCTGGCATCCACCCTAAATCTTGGGAAGTGTGAGGAACTGGTTTAGGGGGTGGGAATCCTCTGGCTTTCCCAGGCTTGGTTCTCCAAGCCCTGATCTGCTTTGTTGAGGTCCTGAATGGGCGTTCCTGGTGAGTGCACCCCATGTTTGGGTGCACAGATGCAGAGGAAAGTAGTATGCATGAGGCTTGTCAAGAAGGGAACCTCACACAACTGCCGCACAAACCGTGTCCCTCTTCCATGCTTCCTGCAGCTGCCTTGATGCTGTAGGTTCTGCAACCTTCACTCCACAAGTTTTCATGGGCTTCCTCTTCTCAGCTCACTTTCTAAGACTGGGCAAAGCACAAGAGGAAATCCACAAATGCTGGAGGAACAGACTCAGCTAGGTGTCACCTCAACCCGATGGACTTCCTGGCCCCTTCCAACTCTACTGTTCTATAATTCTACGAACCCTACCATGAACTTCATGGACGGTTTTTGCCAGTGCTCCTTCCCAACCTCTTCATTTCCTGGTGAAAGAGGCCATCATTCTTCTTTCTCTTTCACAGGGATGTTGAGGCTTTGGAAGAAGTTCTTGGGCCATAGAGCTTCAGTGCTTGCCATATTGTAAGAAAGTGAGGGATAGAGGATAGGCGCGTGCTTTTGCTATATCTCTGCTTTCCATCCTTGCAGCTTCCCCTGCTCTTTTGCTTTGGCTTGCTGCTGTTGATGATGATATACGTCATTGCTCAGTTTTCAGGAACTCAGCAGGAAGCAGCACTGGAAAGAACCAATGGATGAAGTCTAGGCTAAGCCCCACAGGTGACTTTCCAAGAAGTTCAATCAGCTCGTGAGGTTGCATAGGCAGAACCGGGGGAAGCACACCTATACTTCTCAGCCATCTTCTTTCATTTCCCCTGCAGGGCCCAGTCTGAAGCCCTGCACCCTGAGAGATTCCTCCCAAATACACCTCCCTCCTTTGCATGCTCCTCAGGAGCATGTCCTTTTGTCTCCTCTCCCCACAATGAATGGTCAAAGATAATTAGAGGGAAACATGTGGCCCCACGAAGGTTGTTTGGGGATATCTGCACAAGCAGATCTGCCAGCGCTGCCCTGCGTCTCCTCCTGCTCCTTACCAGCCAATCTACTTCTATCTCGCTCCCACATAAACTCAGTTATGCAAGTACCATCAGAAGGCCTCTTGCTCTCCCTTTAAGATATCAGAGGTGGCTAGGAATGCTGCAATGAGCCCGAAAATAGCATTGCTGGAGCTCTTCAGCCCTTGGAAAGGGGGGCCCCAGACATGGCAGCCCAAAGTCTGGCTCTACTGGCAGGACAGTTTGCATGCAGGATAGACTGGGGTTCTCCAGATGAGTAGAAGGCGTCTTTTCCACTAAGATCATGGGTTTCTGATGCAGAAGGTTCACTATACACATGAATAGTTATTTAATGGGCTTTCTATCCATGCAGCTGTAGCTTTTCCTCGAGCAGTGGACATATGCCACCTGTGTCTATAAACAGCTTTTGCCTGTTCTGGGGGTTCTGTCTGCAGCATCCCATAAACCCATGCAGCCTTAAGTCTTCTGTGCTTCTCTGCAGGAGCTATTTGTTTTATTTTCCCCTCCTTTGTCTTTGTTGCAATTGTAGAATTCAAGCATTCATGAAAGGTAAATGTGTCATGTTGACTAAGTGGATCTTTGTCTTCCCCCTCCATTAACCCATGTATCTCATTTGCCTCTCCGATGATTATTGCAGATTCTGTTTTACAGGACACCAGAAGAGCAGTTCATTCAGCACCATAAATTAGTGTCCCCTGAGCATTACCCATGATGAAAACTAAGGAGCTTAGTTCACTGTAGGATCCACAGCCTAATGCAATTTTTCTCATGAAATAGGCATGGCAAACATTTACTTGGCTTTCCAAATTAAACCCTCCTGGGATTGTTCCCTTTGAACTGAGGCAGGGATATCAAAGAAATTCATTTCAGTACTGATCAGAATTTTACCCAGTTCTCACCTTTTGAACTGAACATGGTCTAATATGTGTTCTGCAGTCAAAGGGATAGTGCACACCAAAATGTTTTTAAAGGAGGCGGTAATACGACCGGTCCTGAAGAAAGCGTCACTGGATCCAGAGATGGCCACTAACTATAGACCTGTGGCCAACATCCCATTTCTGGGCAAGGTGTTGGAGCGAGTGGTGGCGGGACAACTCCAAGCACTCTTGGATGAAACTGATTATCTGGATCCTTTTCAGTCCGGCTTCAGACCCGGGTACAGTACTGAATCTGCCTTGGTCGCCCTGTACGATGACCTGTGCAGGGAGAAGGACAGGGGGAGTACATCCCTGTTGGTTCTTCTGGACCTCTCGGCGGCTTTCGATACCATCGACCATGGTATCCTTCTGGATAGACTTGCGGGATTGGGGGTTGGAGGCACTGCTTTGCAGTGGTTCCGCTCCTATCTCGACGGTCGATTCCAGAAGGTAGTGCTGGGGGACCATGTCTCTACGTCATGGCAGCTATGCCATGGAGTACCACAGGGCTCCATTCTATCCCCTCTGCTATTTAACATCTATATGAAACCGCTGGGAGAGGTCATCGGGAGGTGTGGCCTGCGGAATCATCAATACGCTGATGATACCCAGCTCTACCTCTTGTTTTCCACTAATCCAGGTGAGGCAGTGGCTGTGCTGAACCGGTGCTTGGCCGAGGTAAGGGAATGGATGAGGGCAAATAAACTGAAACTCAACCCAGACAAGACGGAGGTCCTGTTGGTTGGCGGATCGGGTTTCGGAGAGGATGGATTTGACCTGGTCCTGAATAGTGCAACACTCCCTCTTAGGGATAAGGTCCGCAGCTTAGGAGTACTCCTCGACCCAGAGCTTTCTTTGGAAGCTCAGGTGACAGCGGTGGCGAGGAATGCCTTCCTTCAGCTTCGGCTGATTAATCAGCTGCGCCCCTACCTGGAGTACGACTGCCTGGCGACGGTGACACACGCGCTGGTGACTTCCCGCCTAGACTTCTGTAACGTGCTTTACGTGGAGCTTCCCCTGAAGACAGTCCGAACACTTCAATTGGTGCAAAATAGAGCTGCCAGGTTGCTGACGGGGACGGGGCGTTATGCTCACATGACTCCAGTCCTCCCTCAGCTTCACTGGCTTCCCATTGAAGCCCGGGCCCAATTCAAGGTGTTGATTATGACCTATAAAGCCCTAAACGGCTTGGGTCCTGGCTACCTGAACGAGCGCTTACGTCCGTATATGCCTGACCGCCCTTTGAGATCTGCGAGAGAGTCCCTTCTCCGGGAACCCTCCATGAAAGAAATTAGGAGAGTAAGTACTCGGAGGAGGACTTTCTCTGCGGTGGCACCCAACCTATGGAATTCACTCCCCAAAGAGGTCCGCCTGGCACCGTCATTACTGGTTTTTCGGCGCCAGGTAAAGACCTTTTTATTTAAACATCATTTTAATTGTTAAAACATGATCTGGCCAGGGCAACTTCTTCCTTCTCTTTTTCCTCCTATATTTTTATTTACTTAATTTATACTGATAATTTTAATCTTATATTTGTAAATCAATATATTTTTTGTATTTTGTAATTAATGGTAATTTATTATGTGCTATTGTATTTCAATGTATTTTATTGTGTTGTAAGCCGCCCCGAGGTTTCGGCAAGGGGCGGCATAGAAATGTTATTATAATAATAATAATAATAATAATAATAATAATAATAATAATAATAATAATGTTTTTGGCAGCAATCACAGGTTAGAAAAAATGTGCATGCAAATAGGCACACTTTTGAAAAATATGCACAAGAACAGTTTAATCAATGGAAGAAAATGTGTAGTTTTCAAAAATGTATACAATCAATGCATGCGATGCAATATATTGAGGCATGAGGAGCACAATGCGATGTGGCTGCAAAAAGGGCAGGTGCTATTTTAGCTACATTAATAGAAGGATCCCAAGTAGTACTTCCAAATCCCTTGAAGTACTAGTTCCCCTCTACCTGGCACTGGCTAGGCTTCACCTGAAGTACTGCATCCAGTGTTGAGCACCACAGTAAAGACAGATGTAGACAAGCTGGAAAAGGTTCAGAGGAGGGCAACAAAGATGATCCAGGGACTTGAAACAAAGCCCCATGAGGAGAGATGGAAAGCCTGGGCAAGAGAAGGCTGGGGGGAGGTAGGATAGCACTCGTCAAGTACTTGAAGGGTTGTCACTCACAGAAAGGACATGATCTCTTCTCAGTCATCCAGGAGATGGAAGATTGGGCTCAGGCATGTTCTGGCTGAACATCAGAAAGAACCTTCTGACTGTTCGAGTGGTATAACGATGGAACCAGTCACCTGGGGAGGCTGTGAGCTCTCCCACACTAGAGGCTCTGAGGATGCAGATGGATCTGAGAGGGATGGTTTAACTTGGCCTCCTGCACTGAGCAGGGGGTTGGACCCTCTGGCCCCTTCCAGGTCTACTCTTCAATGATTGTACGATTTTATGCATTTGGAGAATATACATGAAATCGCACAAAGATTTTCACTTGCAAAGGGACAAAAAAGTAAAGCTCACAATCTGATTTGGAATCATGTTAGAATAGGTTTCAAGCTGGAAGGCACAGAGCTGGGCAAGATCTCATTTTGCCGGTTCACACCTTCCTAGCTAATGATCAGACATTGCAGATCTGGTTATAGCGGATCATCTGTACACCTGGGGAAGATTTCCAGTCATTCATCTACCAGCTGTTGGGCAACATGGGTACGAAGGAGGCTGTAGACCTTGGAGCAGGAGTGGGACTGGGTTCCAGATTCGTATTGCTTATCCTCCTAGTAAAACGCAGCATTGTCCTGCCACCACCACTGACAGGCTTGTAGCGTCCAACCCCATGTACCAGCATTTGCTGTCACCGCATGTTTTTCACCCCTGCATCAGCACTGCTGTCACTCCACCTTCCGTGGGTTTTCCTGTGTTAGGTCAGAGGTGTTGTAAGTACAGGAAGTTGTAATGAGCTCACTCCGTTAGTCCTGCTGCTTCGATTCTGCCATCCAGAAAATGTAATTTCTCACTAATGAAAAACAAAACAAAACAATTTCCCATTAACATTCATATGCCACATGCCTTTTTTCTAATTTGTGCTCCTCTCCAGGACACACTGGAAGCCTCCACCAAACTGGCACTGGTCACATCTCCATTTCAGGAATTGCATGTGTTTATTTATGCATGGATAATGTTTTTATGCCATGTAATATAAGAAGATTGCTAAGAATTTTGCACTAAAATACATATTGGCACTACATAAAATATAGAAATAGTAAACAGGTTAAAATGACAGTAGAAACAAGGAGCAGTAAAATATAGAGGTGTCAAGATGTGGTAATTGCTCATGTGATTATATTCTGGAAGGGAAGGCATCAGAAATAACCATTAATTGATCTATCTCATGTTATTTTCTTCATAGAGATGTTACTGGAGAACAGGTGGTGGATCCACAGGGGAAGTGAATCCTGTATGCTTGGGATGCAGGAATAGATTGTGCATGTTACTAAACATTTAAGACTCCAAAGGCCACTGCCAGGAAATCTCCACATCACAGAACCGGAATGTAGATTTGGATTCACATGGAAGATGCTGCATGCAGTTTCAGCAGTTTATTGGCAAGAAACCCCAGGAATCCCTCTCTAACAGAGACAAAACAATAATGCTTTTGGGTAGCCATAATATGGAACTGGCTATGAGCTTCCAGAGCATAGACAGAGTTTTTTTTATAAGTCATGGGTCACATACATAGTTTCAAGGCATTGACAAAATTCTGAATGGGTGACATGGCGAGGACAATGGGGAATGATACAGAAACAATAAGAAAACATTATAGGCATCGGGGAAAACATCATGACTCATCAAAGGCTTGAGGAACAGATAATAAATACAATAATAAGGAGTTGCAGAAATCTAACAAGTTTGAAATGTTGTGGTTTTTGCAATCAGAGATACCAAATTCCTTAAGACAAAGCATGAACTGTCTTAAGACAAAGCATGATCTGGCTAGGTATTTTTACATTGCAAAGGAAGCACAGCTGCCCCAGTCTTGAAACTTTGTTTCAATTCTGTTTCAGCTGGACAATCAGGAGCTGAAAGATGTCAGGACCTTTTAGATTATTTGCACTGCTTGGGGCTGTTTTTCCTTTTCCTGGGAAAGGAACAAGAAAGGAAAAACCCTGCTGATGGGGAGAGGGAGTTAAGGCAGTGCTGCCAGATTTTATATTAAAGGACATGCAAAAGCATATCACTTTATTTGAGAATTTATTTGGACTTTCCCAACACCACCCAAATAGATGAATGGATGATTCAAAGCAGTGAATTGCATGCTGCCTTGTCTAGAGATTGCAACACATTCACACACTGAAGGATGTGTGAGGAATCTGTTAGGAAGGGAAAACCTAATGTATGTACAACATTTACCTTACCCCAGATCCTGGTTCAGCAGCTCTGTCCTGGTACTGAGATGTCATAGTGCAATTCAAGCTATCCCACAGACTTCTCTGTCTAAGGATAGATAGCATATGCATGTATGAAACTTAGCAATTTGCAAAACTGCATTCCTGTGATTGCACAAATCATGCTAGAATGATGCGGTTTCCAGCTTCCAATTTGTGCAAAGTGTAGAAGTCCAGTTTGCAGAAGTCAAGCAACTTGCATGCATTTCTTTAGCCATTTTTAAATGCACAAATTGAGGCCCATCTTAAAGTTTGAAGTCTGCAACGCTCCCCACAAAAATCTGATTGGAATCAGGCAGAGAATCTATCAAGTTCAGATGAGCTGGTTTTCTAGCATTGGCCCACACCTTCCATCCCCATTTTGAAGCACTTACCTGCTCAGGTGGATCCATTTGACAGAGACCTATTCCCCTTCTGCATCCTACTGGTGTTAATGTGATGGCTGATCTTTGAGCTTGTTGCATTTCAGTGTTGGAAATTCAGGTTCAAACCTTGCTCAGGTTGGTAATGAAGCTCATACACTAAACACTTTGGGGTTCTAATGCTTGCTTTCCAAGCAGCAGATTTGTGAATGTCAGCAATAATATACTCTTGAAGGGAATTCTAGCATGGCACACAAGTTTCTGAGCCATGCTTAAAGTGTGCGCACTTCCACTGGGTATCAAGCTATCCTGTTGGAACACATTGCTTCCTTCTTTCAACGCAGAATGTGGGTTGCATAGACAGACTGCACATTGCTGCAGAACACAGTGAGTGCTACCCAAGGAGTTCTTTGGTTTGTTTGATGGTTAGGAAGGCTTGCCCACCATCACCAATCTTTTCACTGAGAAACTGCTGAAATCCAGGGTCATGCCTTGCATGCAAAAGGTCCCAGGTTTAATCCACGACATCTACAGAGAAGTCTTGGAAAAGGTCCTGCCATCTTAGAGACCCTTCTAGTCAGCAAGAATATTGCTGAGCTACATGGGCCAATGATCTGATCTGTTATCCAGCTTGTTAGATAGAGAGAAGTGGCCATCCCAGGTGGCAGCTGCTGAGGGGTGGCAGCGGGTGTTGGAGGAGAGGTGGATGAAGCATTCTGGCTGGCCCTGGACCCTCCAAGCTGGCCTGCTGTCCATGAGAGTGCCAGAGACTTTTCCCATCATCAGTGTGGAGGAAATACTCAACATTCCAATTTGTGATGGGAAGGGGTGCCATCTTGTTTTTCCACCCCAGGCAGCAGAATGCCTTATCCTTGCTTGGCATAAGGCAGCTTGCTTTGCTAAGTGTCCAAGAGATTTCAGAGATCCCCAGAACATAGTTGGAAATCATTGTGTTAGAGGAAGAGGCTTCAGCTGTGATATACAACACCTCCAAAGTCATCCCCAAGCCAGTAGTAGGGAGACTTTACGGCACAACTCCCCCATCAATCAGTGTGGCAGATGAAAGCCTTCAGATCTGAAATCTTCCCAACACGGCTACATTCATTGATGTAGTCAGTGGATGTATAACATAGACCATTAGTTTAAGTACAGAAAATATTAAAAAAAAAAGTCTCTCTCCAGCAAAGTTAAGTAGTTCAGTTACCCATTATGCAAATCCTTCTTTGGAAGAACAAGGAGAAAGAACCAGCAACTAATGATACAAGGAAGCATTGCTAAACAATAACATTAAATGGTGGAAAGGGAAAAATCACACTCTCAGCAACTAAACAGATGCTTTCTCTCCACTAAATTCTAATTAAGTTCCTGACCCGTGGAGTACGGCAGGTAGACAGAACCAGCTTTATTGGCCATGAGGAGACATCACAGTGCGATAATAGCTCTGCCTGCTGTTCCTATTGATCTCCAGGAAACTTGGCAAAGCAACGCCGGGATTATATGCGAAGGATCTTGGAGTGATCCAGCCTTTGAACCCTGATCAAGCTGGATGGTAATAGGATGAGGTTTAGGAAGGTGGTCTAAGAAAGGATTGCAGTAACAGGAGGGCAAGCCAAGGTTGTTCATTTTCTGGAGCCACCTGTGTTTGTGGGTAAGTGTCAGGGGATGTCATTTTGCCATGCCTTGTGCAGAACAATCCTTACACACTCTCAGGGGTTAATTCATGCAATCCATTCTTTCTTAGAATGTTTGGGCATTGTTGGGAAGGAAAGAGGCAATTGCTGTTTGTGTGAGTTTCAAGGTCATGGAGATTCAGACCCTTCAGATGGGGAGGATGCAAAGGGCTTATCTCAAGGCTGCCTTCTCCAGGTGCTCAGGCGGACTCTGAGAATAGCCAGAATCTGCAACTGCTGTGGGGGGCATGGGACGGAAGCGCTAACGGCCAGCTGAGCCTTGTATGACTCCTGAACCCATGATGCAGGGTCAGAGAGAAGGGCTGGTGAAGCAGAGGGGTGGCATATAGCTAAGAGGCTTCCCACGGCCTAGGCTTACTCAAAAGGAAGGTTCTAGTTCCTCGATTGCATACTCAGAGAATCATTCTTCGGTGATTGTGTTTACTGCATGTACATTGGAGAATAAAGAGCTCATACCAAAGAATGCTCTGTTGCTTTGAGAGTGAAAAGGGGGAAACCTAGCTTCCAACAAGCATGTGAGGGGCAGCTGTTCAGTGATGGGGCACGTGCTTGGCTTACAGCATACCCTATATTCAGTCCTTGGCAACCCTAGTCTCAGCTAGCCAGGCTGGGCAAGACCTCTACTCAGTGCTAGCTCAGGCTTCCATGGGCCCTTGAGCAGGACAGCTCCCCATGGACCCCATCCACAGTGACTGTCCCATCTTCACACCATGGGCAGAAGCCTGACCATGTTTATCCATGGTAGTGCTGTCTCCAAACCACGTACCTTCCCAGCCTCACTCCAGAACATTCATATAAAACCTCGGTGGGTGAGCCTAGGGTTGGGACAACCCCATTCAGAATCCATCGCGCCAGCATCTGCAGACTTCCCCTCCTGCTCAGCCTGGTCCTGCAAAATGAGCCGAGCCAAGGGAACGCCTGGGAACTTGTGGACCGGTGGTTGCTCAGCTGGTCACCTTCCACAGCAGGTTCAGCTGCCCAAAGAGTGGCTGCAGCACTTAGACGAGGGCTGCTGTGATCTGCCACATGACACCATTCCCAGAAACCCCAGAAATGAGCCAACAGTGGCAGCACTGGGGGCAGAGGGGGTACACACTTGCTCCGTGTGTGGGGTTTGATCGGAGGACCCAGAGCTTGCCGGGGACTCACCGGGAACTCTAGGCGACTGCAGAATGGACTGGAGTCTGGGAGCCTAGCCCAGGGTATCCAGTGGGTTCCCACTCCCAAATGAATTCCTGGAGCATCCCTAGGTGAGGCTACTTTTTCAAGGCTATTGTCTCCAATTCCTGTTGCTCAACATCCCCACCACCAGTTTCCCAACAGGTAGAAAGCCAGTGGCTTTGGCCGCCCCTGTTTCTCAGCACCCCTGTGGTCTTGGTGAGGCTGAAGGGCAGGTGAGCAAGCCGGTTGCAGTGGTGAAGAGGAAGAGCATGTCCGGGGAGCTCGTGTCTGTGGATCCTTGGTTGAACCTGGGCCCTGGAGAGGTTGCCCAGCCATGCAGCTCTTGCCTCTGCCTAAGATCTTGGAGAGCCATGGTCAGAATGGGCTGAATTGGGCTAAGTCAGCAGAAGGGAACTGCTTATTTTCTGTCAAGGCCTGCTCCATCTTGTACCTTCAGGGGAAAGGTGCCAGGTTGTGTGAGCAGGGCCAGGCACTTCAGTTCCGTCTTTCATCATCTTCTTCTTAAGCCTGGAGGAGACTTATCTTCAGAGAGGCAAGAACAGGACAGGACAGGAAAGGGAAATTAGGATAACACTGTGGAATGGGCAGAAGAAGGGATGCAGATTAGGGATGGGTAAGGATCTCATTCAGGTTTTTTTTCTTTCTGATCAGAATGTGCCAGAATCGGAATGCTTCTAAGCAGGTTGGCAAGACGTTGTCACTAAAAAAACAAATAAAATAAGAGAAACTAGAATGTTAGCACTGCTGAATTTCAGTTGCCACCTCTTCCCATCGTTAAAGCTTAATTTGGCTTCATTCATCTTGGATAAAAACCTGCCAACATTCACAAATGCCTTCGTATATGAGATGTGTAGAAATGTGTGATTGACATCTTGGGAGTTAAACCAAAGCCTATCCCTGGAAGGACACATAAGCTGAAGCTGGAGGTCTTAGTTTCACCACCAGTAGCCCAGGTGTACCAAAAGTCCAGTTCAGTCCCAGAAAGCACCATCTTCTCAGGAATGCTTTGAAGAGCACTGTACTCAGCAGCACAACATTTGAGGCCTTCCTGGTTTGGTTTAACGCAACTTGCTTGAATAAGCATCTAAGATATTTCAGGTATCTTTCTTTTTATCCCCTCCTTTTCCTTCTGCCTCCTCATTTCTCCTAGTGTTACTATAACAAGATGGAAAGAAATAACAGATGCCTCCTTTTTGCTCATTCCTCTAAAACCTATGCGACTGTGGGAGGGGGAGAAGAACTCACCTCAGATTTGTTTAGTACACTAATTATCAGTGAGCTACCTCAGAGGCCTTAAATATAATCATATTAAGCTTAATTACAGATAATTAATTACAGAGAAACTGTTTAAATAGTTACCTGGATTTGTGGAACATCGGTAGGCACTGTACATTTCATCAGATGCAAAGAGAGATGACTGCAGAATGTCCAGAAACTGGCAATTTGAGTGATATTTACAGTGATGGTAGGATTGTGTGTGTGTGTGTGTGTGTGTGTGTGTGTGTGTTAGCACGTGTGTGTGTGTGTGTGTTTACTTAGAAAGGCCAATAGAACTGTGTAGAATAATGAGCTGTAATTGCTAGGTAGCATTTCTGTAATTATAATGTTTTTGCAGTTACCATCTGAGCTAGAAATGGAATGTGGATATATAGGACACGGCAGGTCTGTCCCTCTCTGTAGCTTTTACTCTTTCACAGTCCTCACACTTGGAAGACAGAAACCTAAACAGTGGGAACCTGTTCTATGAGGTGCTAAGGCCAGCCCCACTGTTAGGCAGAGTGGGGCGACTTCTTCAGGCAACAGATGAAGAGGCAATCCACTGACTCTTCCTCTTGAATTCTCTTGCTGCCCCTCTCTGTTGGAGAAATGAGCTGTGCATTGCATGCAACCTGTCTGCCTCCCCATCGCAGGTAACCTGACTCCTCAGGTGTAGCAGTGACTGGGGAAAAGACACGTTTTTGTCCTTCACTCCAGGCAGCAAAATGTCCTGAGTACCCACCTGCAGTTTGAATTCAGTTTCTGTATTAAGTGGGGCTGAAGATAAAAGAGATTAAGTGAAAACACCCCCAAAATACTTCAGTTTAAAGCACTTACTGTCAGAAGCTACTTCTTCTGAGAGGGTTTTCAGCTCCTAGAAAGGAGTAAACCAAGCAAAATCCGAGAAGCCACCAAGCTACTTGCGGTTGGGAGAAAAGAGCTGGCCATCCTGGCAACCCCAGAGGGCCAATTTGGGATCCCAGCTGTGCCTGGTTTGTCCTGCAGACCTTAAGTTCAATGCCTCTGCTTTACCCATTATATTAGCTGTAGGGGAACTGTATTTCTCTGCAGGAAAGCTGGGATAACACCTGTGTGATGCAACAAGGAATCACACACCTGTGGTGTCTTGGATGGGCTGTACTGGAAGGTTGTCAAGGAAGTTGTGAAGGCTCAAAAGGCAGTGTGGTGAACTTCTCCAGTGTCCAAAAGGTGGAAGAGTTTTTTGAGGCCATGCCAAGCCCTTACAGTTTTCAGCTTGGTAGGAAGGGCAATGGAGTTAGTTGCCTTACAGCTTCCTTTCCCAGTTATTCTGTAGATAAGAGCTTTTTTTGCTGTGAGAAGGCAGTTTCCTCCCAGGAAGGAGGATTTAGGCCCGGTGTGCACACAAAAGGAGTGAGAGGAACTTTGTAAAATCCAGAACAAGAGGCATTGTCATTTATTTATTTATTTACTTACTTACTTACTTATCTATTATTTTGATTTATATCCTGCCTTTTTCTTACAAAGGGCTCAAGGCAGCTTACATCATTCTCCTCCTCCATCAACCCCTGTGAGAGTCGGAGGCTGGCCCAAAGTCACCCAGTTGGCTCCATGGCTGAGCGGGAACTAGAACCCAGGTCGCCTGAGTCCCAGTCCCAGGCTCTTAACCACTGTGCCACACTGGCTCTTTGTTCTTGTCTTGGGAAGAGTAGCTATTCTTGCTTGCCCAAGTCACTCCAGATGTCCATGGAACATCCCTGGCCTATTCAGGGAAGCAACAGAGCCACAGAGAAGGAGAGAGGAAGCTTCCCTTTGGTTGTTTCAATTCTGAATCCATATTGCACCATTCTGTTAAATAACTATATGGCGTTTTTGACACAGACATCATTTCTTCCTTAATATTCCAGAAACTAAAGGGATGCACCTTGGATTAGCCAGGCTGCTGTGGGGAAAACAAAGGGACAACGTCTCCTCATGTTCTTGAATCATGGAAGGGTTTCCCATTCATGTGGGAAGAGTGTGAGGCTCATGGAGTGTGTGGCTAGAACAGAGTCTCAACTGCCCCACAGAAGTGGGTCCCAAGGAACAGCCATTTTATTTGCTCTTTTCTGAGCTGTTTGACCTCTTGCACTGCAATGTGCCACCTTTCAACTTGGTTGTTGTTTTCCTTCTTAGAAAACTGGGTTGCAACAGTCATTCAATTACACATTTATAATAGGTATGAGTTCTTTCACCAGTTGCAGCTTATCCGTGACTCAGAACTCTTGGGAAAACATTTCAGAGATTGTTTCATACAACGGCAAATTACGGCTCAATACTATGATCCTGCTGGGAGAAGTGTGCATCACCTAAGCCGTGCCCATTTACACTGGTCCGGCAAAAAGGAAAAGGAAAAAAATCATCCACATGGGAGGTGTAGTGCTGGGGTAGCTTTTTCCCTGACAAGATGTATGTCAGGAGATCCTAAACCCCTAAACCTAATCTAAATTTATTTCTAGTTTAACTTTAAGATTAGAACTCTTTCAAAGTGGTGTACAAGTTAAACCCCACCAACATGGATTCATTTTTTCAACAATTTCACTCAGCAGATAGCAATAAAATCAACAAACAAATTTAATATTCAATTAAAACAGAAAACAAAACTTCACTGTAAACTCAGGGTTCAGGAAGGGAAAAGAGGTGAGCCATCAGAACTTTTCTGAAGATCTGCAAAGACAGACTCCTGATGGAAGTCAGTGTCAGAGGTGTGGGGCCACCAGTGAGAAGGCCCCACAAGTTGATTTGGATGCAGCGATCCAAGGATCCTTGCAGCCTGCCTCTGGCACATTCCTCCCCTCTGCCATTAGCAAAATATCTCTACTCATCCAACTATAAGAGATATTAGGGGCTCTGGTTGTTTTCCAGAGGTATGAGTGCTGCCTTACTAACAGAGCTCCTCCACGTCCTTCATCTGCAACATCTTACGTTCCGTAGGACTTCAGAGTTCATTGATAAACGTATGTTACTTTCAATAACAGAAGGAGGTTTGGGCACTTAAACCATGCAGCCAGGTGCATGGACGGCATACAAGTTGTCCAAATAAATAAAAAGAGAGGGTGATACTGGGTTTGCGTTTCCCAGGAGAGAGCAAGTACTTAATTGTGGATGACTCCTAAGCTTGTCTTCCAGGGACAAGCAATTCCAAGATTCCACACAAGCTGTCACTCATGAGAGACTCCAGGGAAGTTCAAAAGGAGTTTCCATGCTACAGGAGTGGTCCATTGGTTATTTGAAGATGTATGTTTGTGTCAAGTTATAGATCCTGCTTCATATACAACAACTCCCTCGTGCTGTTGCTTTTGGGGTTGCTGAGGAAGCCCAACATCACAGATCTATCCTCTGGTGTCTCCATTACTTCTCTGAGCAGTCCAGGGTCACCAAGTGGCTGCCCATGAACTATGAATGAGAGAGAGTTTGAATCATCTTTATCTCTGACAATAATGGAACATAATTAACACGTTTTTCCATATTTGGAAAATTTTGGAGGGGAGATTATTTGTCGTTTAAAGTGAATGTGGGGCAAACTAAAACTGACAGATCCATTTGTCCAGGCCCCAGGAGATCCCATCCCCGCAATCATTTGGCAATAGGAAACAACAAACAATAAACAGCTACAACAGCTCTTTTTGGATGGCTGGGGCAGATACCCTGAGGAGGACTTTAAAGATGCCATTCAAAATCAGTGCCCTCACTCTCAACTGGCTCTGCCTAGCAAGATCTGATTGGCCATATTGCACTGTGATGTCATCGCCCTCACCATATTGCTCCTAATTGGCGTGTTTTTGGGGTTTTTTGTTTTTTTTAATTTTTGTTTTCAGGGAGTATTATGTTGTTGTAGTAGCTGTTGTGAATCAAAGAGTAAAAAGAGAAGAACAAGATGAGAAAGGATTTGCATAAACATGTTGCCCTTATTTTCATACACTCAGACCTTTGCAGAATTTAAATAAGTGAACATACTGGTGCAGTCTTTGTGGTAAGCCTCACTGCAGAAACTACAACTCTGAAGCCTTTTATTTGTAGGGTATCTTTTTTCTCCACAGTCCAGTTTGGCTTGGGTTTATCAAAGCAACACCCTAGCAGGCGGCTTCATTTGCATCTACGCCTTTGAGAAGGGAGTGGTTTTGACAAAGCCCCTCTTGACAGCCCCGCCTTCCTTCTGACAGTTGTGGCCAATAAAAGAAAATTGATTCCTGGCAGCATTCACATCAGTCTCCCTTAATTTATGCAACATTTCCCAGGGGACAACAAGGGGGAACAGATACATTCTGCCTCTCAGCCAATGGGTGCTGGGGAGACCCCCGGGCTCACCAACTGCTCTCCCAAAAAGAACAGGCAGTAAGCCAGGCAGATTGCCCTTTCCAGCATAAAATAAAGAGGGATAAGGGCTTGGGAGACAAAGAAATGAGCATCTGATGGGTCATCCATCAGCAATCCCTGATAAGGGTCATGAGCGAAGGAGAGGGAGCTACGTCAAAGTGAGCTAGTGTACGACAGTTAAAAAGTTTTAGAAGAGAAGCAACATTTTAAAATATATTAAAGAAGGAACACATGTTCTTTTTCCCCAACAAGGTTTTACAGATCCTTTTGCTTTCATGTTTGCAAATACCCAACCCAATCAAGAACAGCGAGTGCTAAAGAAAATTATTTATGTTTCCTTGTTTCAGTGAAGGTCAGGGAATGGTGGGTTTCATTCATGCTGTTAAACTTGGGAGGAAGAACAGAGAGAATAATGATTAAAGGAATTCTTGTAATGACAATGCTTGTACCATGGGAAGAAAAATGTTCTTTTCCTCATTTTATTAATGTCTCTTTGAAGGCTACCAGGAAACTTTGAGTGGGACCAAAGAATGTATTTGGATGCCATTCCTAACTAAGCACCATTCTCAAAGGAGTAGAAGGCCACGATGCTGTGCGCGTTTACATGGGAGGAGCCAGGGAGTTGGTATTGATGTATAATCCTGATGTACAGCCCCTCTCAGTTTCTATTCATCCATAGGAAAGCAGTAGAATATTAATCAAACAATGCTACTTCTGCAGAGACAGCCCCAATTCATTCACTTGTGTGTGTTTGTGTGTGTGTGTGTGTGTGTGTGTGTGTGTATACCCCTGCATATTTCAGTTTAGGTTTGGCCAAAAATGATCCAGTTTTCAGCTCCTAGAACTGAATACAGTCCTGAACACAATCTGCAGTCAAAATCCAGACATTTCTGAACTTGTACTGAAATTTGCTAGAAAAAAGTATTCAAAAACTGTGTACATCTGAAAATGTGCATTAAGGAATGCATGCTTTTGAGGAAATAAAGCATAGAAACATGTTTTAATCAATGGGGGAAAATGTGCATAACTGTACCACACAAGTGCAGAGAGGTTATTATCTGAACCTGACACCAAGGTCAGGAAAAATTCAAGGTAAATTTGAGAAATGTGGAACCGAGCCCCATTCCTCCGTGCCTGCCACTGTCACCAGGTGCAGCAAGAAGGAAGTTGGCCACCAGGAATGGCCCATGGGGAAGGTTGCCTGTTGCACAGCCAGGGGTCCACAAGTGTCCGTGGATTTCCTTTTGGCTCAGCTTGCAACGTATGACCAGGCCAAGCCCGAGAGAAAGTCCACATATTCTGGATGGACAGATTTTGAAAGGCTTCTCCCTAACCCTAATCCCTAAAAATGACCAAAGATGCAGAATAATCTCCCACGAGCGGTCTCATGCAATTTTCAAGGACACATCGTTGTCCCTGTTCTGGTACTGTGTACTATAACATAACTATGCTAAGCAATCCTCCCCTCCCCTCCCCAAAATTGATAATGTCAATCCATTTCAGTGGCTGGCTTCAAGCAAGTAATCATGGTCTCTCACTGTACTTCACAGTGGAGAAGATACATCCGGATACTGCATTGCAATGTGTAACCTCTATGGCACACGTCATCCCTAACCCATCTTTTAAATCATAAATTGAGAAAAGTGCCTCATGGCTGAGAAGCAATCAAAGGGTCAACATGTAGACCCGTTGGTCACCTCATACTCACTTCTGCTGCCATTTTAACTCTTTTAAAAGAATGGCAACTTGGGGGAGGGTTGAAGCCCATGGGGGGGGGGGGGGTCAAAACCTCTGAAAGTTGTCAATTTCTTCCATAATGACAGAATTTATTTGTTTTTGCTTGGCTCAAGTAGGAGAAGTAACCATTTCGGTGGTGGTAATGGGACACACAGAAGGGTTAATCCCCACACTCTTGGATGACTTCCCTCGGAGCTCCCGATGACCCCTTTTAAATCAGTTCCTTCTGAAGCATGGGATTTCTGCATTCCGGCTGAAGTGGACCTTGAGGGTTTCAGCAAACATGCAAGAACCTTTGGTCCAGGAGCAGTGCCACCCTGATCTCCCTTTCCCTCTTCCTCTCTCTTCACATATTAGTTATTGGTTTGCTGACCTCTGCTGGGCAGGGCCCAGGATTTGCATAGCCTGGTCTCCCTTCCACTGATGCCTCAGAAATGAAGCCGCTTCTGGAATGGCGTGTTTCATTGAGGATCAATGAAACCGTCACAGCATCCGTTTCTCCCCCGCTTGTCTCCCTTCTCATTCTGATCACACATGGCTGACCACTAAGCACTGGGGAGAAGATTCTCTCACCAGTCAAACCAAAAGCAGGATTGGAACTGTGACCAATTAAAAAATGGGGTTGTTATGATAACACCAAAGCTGGCTTCACCTATTTCTCTTTTTCTCCTTGGAGTCAGCTATCTTTGTTCCACACAGAATGCCAAGCGGCTTTTGTGATCTTTTTCCAACATGGGTTAAAATTCACACATGTGCACACACATCCAGATGATGCCATATTTCCCTCTGAACCTTATTTACCATCACAATGGGGCTGCCTCATTCTTTGTTGTTCTGCTCAGTGTGTGCATGCATGTGAAGGACAGACAGACAGACAGACAGAGACAGAAAGAGAAAGAGAAAGAGAAGCAAGCAATTCAGGGAATTAAGCTATATATTCACAGCTGAATTGATACGGCGATTTTATTGTATTTGTGAAAACTCAGTGCAGAGTGAATTGAATGTATGGGAGAAGGAATTACTGGGGAGCTTCCCCATTGGTATGAATGGGAACTCAGCAAGAGGACTGCCATTCACAGTTCTTATCAAATTCAATGGGGCTTGTTCAGAAAAATGGTGCAGATCATATCCTAAAGTTGATTTTGTTCATCTCCATGGTGACTGGAATCCATTAAAGGCAGCATCTCCACATTTCCAGGGAACATCTCTGAGATGTTTTCTTACCTTTCTAGAAAAAGAAATCCACTTTGCCAAATGTTGTCCAAATCTTTTGCAACTTTTTTTTTGTGGTAGCCCTCATTCCATGTTGTTGTTGTTATTGTTGTTGTTGTTATTATTATTATTATTAGAACATTTCTATGCCGCCCCTTGCCGAAGCCTTGTTCCCACCACATGCTCCCTCACAGACACACACACACACACACACACAATCCTAGAATGAAGCTGGCCTGCACAAAGGCAGCAAAAGAAACAAAGAAAAACACAACACAGCACCTCAGCTGAAAGGAAGAAACAGGGGTGTGGGGAGAGCCATAGGAATACGGAAGAATTTTCAAAAGGCCATTCGTGCAAAACTCTGTTTTCATAAACTACCAAAAGTGGATGTTCATTCAGACCAGCAATTGCCCTGGGAGAATGTCTGTCTTGATTCTGCCAGTTGCTTTTGCTGCTATGGCCCAAAGCTGGCTGTTGCATGAAGGACCACATTTTCCTACAAGAGACTTTGCATCAGAAGCATTTTCCCTGTACATTCTGGAACTTGTAGTCCAGGTCCCCAGCAAAAGAGTCACACAGCTGCAATTCAAATGTGTCCACCCTTAAGATTCCAGCATGGTGGAGGCTCATGGTAGAGAAGATGTGTTGTACACTCGAGATCCCACTCTCAGTTCCAAAACTCTTGACGTAGGAATAGAAAGGAACCTTGCCTAACACCTTGGAGAGCTGCTGCCGCTAAGTGTACCTAATGCTGGGTAGGTGGGCCAATGTCTTGGCATAGCATAAGAGCTTTCTAGAAAAGATTGGTAGCAGAAGCAGCCGTCTTGCAAGGACCAAACACTCACAAAGCCCTTAAGCATGTACAGTTATTCCAACAGAACATTCCTAAATTTTCAACCTCTTTTGGAATGAGCTGTGGGATGTTCATGGAACCACCCTCTCCCTCCATTTTACATGAGTGCCATGCACTAAAAGAACAAGCTCACAGCTGAGAGCTCCCTGGTTGGCCTGTTGCGAACTCCATGGAATGGCATTAAACTTGGGTTCTTCATGGACGGCCTTCTGGATGTGTACAACTCCATCAACACCAGCCAGCATATCCAGTGCTGAGGGATGCTGGGGCTTGTAGGCCAAAACATCCGGAGGGCCACAAATTGCCCACTTGTATCACGAGCAAATGACTATATCTCAGATTGGCAGCATCTAAAAATTACAGGGGGGAATCCTGGATATCTATCTGACAGGATCACTTGACGACAACATAAGAAACAGATGGCCCAGTGGTCCAAAGCGGAATGAGGCAGGAGAACTGAGGTGATAAGATTTTGAACTGTAGCATTTCATGGGTTGGTATATATTTAATGGCCTCACTAGTTCTGTTTTGATTTTAAAATCCTTATGTGCCCCTACTTATGGTATTGCTACTTGTTTATTTATTTCCCATAGCCGAAGCTCTCTGGGTGGTTTACAACAAAGTATAAAAACAATGAATGAATACAATGGATAAAACTTGAACAAGAATTAAAAGTAATTTTAAATAGTACAAAATATAGTAAAAGACAGTAAGAAGGCCTGGCCAAGAATAAAAGAAAAGTCCTGGATAAAATGCCAGGCCCCTGAACAACCAGAGAGGTCTTTAAAGGCCTGAACAAGGAAGGTTGTCTTATTTATTTATTTACTTACTTACTTAAAATTTTTGTATCTCGCCCTTTACAGTGTCTTAACCTGGTACTGAAAAGAGGGCAAAGACAGGGATGCTGGAAGGAAAGGGGTTAGGACAGTTCTATCCCCAATACAGAGCTGGCTACGTTCATGGGATTTTTGAACTTTACTGGAGCTATTCAAAGTACTATTGTTAAAATAGGAACACCATGGATAGTTCCTCTAAATCTCAAGATGAAAGCTGCAATAGATAAGAACCCCTATTGGCATAAGGGTCACCAGCGTCCCCCAGGGAGAAAGCATTTAGAGAGAGGACTGCTTGCCTACAATGCCATGTGGTAGAGCCCAAAATTCACCAACTGTTGCAAGGTTTTTATTGTCTTTAACAGCAGGCGATAAAAAATAATTAGGCATTGGCAATTGTTAGCCTATTGTTCCTGAAGCAGTTGAGGCTAGATATGAGCAAATGTGAGATTCACACTTGCTGAAGCTCTCCCATTTTGTCCTTGAAGCTCAATTCATCTTGGTCACATCGCTCCTCTCCTATAAGGAACTTCCTTCTCAGGGAAAAATTAGTACACGAAACTGCGGAGAACCTTTAATTCTTGCCTGGTGATGTCCCAACAGCCTCCTTTGCTTCTCATATTGGAAGATCCTCTGCCATGCAGCAGGTCAAACTGTGGCTGAAAAAGGATTGGTCAACCAGCACTTCCAAGGGTGCTTTGAAACACAAAGCCCATTGTGCAGATACGAAACATCCTGGCGAAGGCAAACACCCACAGATGCTAGTTCTATGTTCCCACGGGGTGCTTTGGATGAGAATTCTCAACAGCAGCTGTCCTCTGACTTCTCATCTTTTCTTCTTTTTCCTTTTCTTTTCAAACTGGATGACTTTTCAAAATTATTTTTTGAGATGCCATGTGGCTAGGAGCACAGAACCCCTTGTTTATTATTATTTTATACCATCTGGATGGAGTAAATATATTCTTCACTGCATACGTTTCTAGCCGAAATGAGAAAAGTGCTCTATATGAGTTTAAGAGGCATCCCATCTTAAGAGAGACATTTCCATTCAGGAAAAGCATTGACTCCACGCAAGAAATCAAAATGCTTTTTTGCCCATTACTTCATACCTGAGAGGTTTCTGCTTGCACATATCCTAGTTTATGAATGTCTCCATGCCACAGCAAAACTGAATCCATTTTCTTCCAGATCACTTCCAAGTTCTAGCAAGAGTAATTCTTTCAAAGTGACCTTTCCATGATTTAGAACAGATGTTCTGTCTAGAGTTCAGTGCATCACTCATCCTTTCTAGTATCAGAATAATTGAGAGGCCATAATATCTAACAAACAAATGTGCATATCTCTGCACAGAGAAGTTCAGAATATTCACCAATTTTGAATTCTCCCCTCTGCAATAAAATAAAAGATAAAATAAAATAAACCTAACAGTTTTTATAGGCTGGGCAATTTCTTCTAATTCTCCCCCATGAAAAAGAATAAATGAATGTGTGTTTGTTTATCTTTTTGATCATGTGTAGTGCACTGTTTTATAAAACAAATCCCCTGTGCTACTGCTGCTTCCCAAATTAGTTATGCAGGTGATCTTTAGTTATGCAGAGCCAACCAAATTTAGCTACTTGATGACATGACAGAGGAAAGGTAAAGGCAATTAAGAGCAATGGCAAAGACAACAGATCAGGAAAGGCATGGCCAAGGATGATCAATTTTTGCAAAAGAAACCAATTCAATTCTGGTTCTAAATCCTTATTAAATGAGAATCCTGTTTAGCTTGAAAATCAGCACTGATGTATCACAGAAGGAGTGATGAAAAATGATCAGGAGAGGAGAGTTTTCAGGAAGAGAGGTCCACGCTGACCTTTCCTCCTTGCTAGACAGAACCCCTTCCTGGGAATTTTGCTGCCTTTCTTTGTTGTGTCCTTTACCGATGCAAACGCAATCTTCATATTAAGCACAGTTCTTCAGCAGCTCGAATTTTATGCCATCAGTTCTATAACTGCACTCAAGGCAGCCTATGCAGGTTAAGAAAGTGTGTGCAAATGAGCAGTTTCTACAATGACATGGTCAACGACCTTTAGCAAGAACAGTGCTATGGATAAGCAATAATTACTTCTGCTCCCTTTTCTCTGTGGCTTGCACAAAGCATTGCGACTGTCTTACCCAAGGAGATTTATGCAGGGATCTGTCCTGGCAGCATAATTGTGTTCTATACATTTCTGTTAAGTGTGAACAGCGAGTGGGAGGGGGAGCAAGAAGGAGGGAGTGAGAGAGCGCAGGAGACGCCGACTGCCTGTAGTTAATGCAGCAGCAACAATGGACATGTCTGCCACAAAGATTTATTTGCAGGTCAACAGCTATACATTTGCAGCATTTCTACCTTCTGGAAAAGCCAAGTCATGATTTATTGTAGACTTCACTTCTCATGGGTCGAGTATGTGGGTAAATGGGACCTGAGAAAAGGGCACTTTATATATTTACATTGCAGGGAAGTGGTTGCTAAACTATAAGCTACCAAAAGATTTAATTAACCCTTTTCTCTAGAAATCTCTGTCCATTGATCATTTGGCTTTCCCCCCCATCCCATCTCTGCTCTCTTTCTAAGAATGGATATGCCTGTGGGAGAAGAATGTGCTACACTGAACAGTCACATTTAGGGTGGACAGGCCATAGTTTGGAAGGGTAGCCAGTCAGAGAGGTTGGGGATACCTGTGACAGATTCACAGGGGCATGGGTGTCTATGAATCCTGCCCATGGATTCATCAGCTGCCCAGGCTTTTCCAAGTCGTGCTGATTCTGTAGATTTTTTTGCAGAGGCTATTTGTGCAAAGGTGCATTTGCACTAATGAGCATTCATGCTAATGTTCTCACAGAAACAGAGAAACAGAGTGAGTCAGAAGGGTCCTCCTGGGCCATCTAGTCTGACCCCTGGCTCCAGCCAGCTCCGCTCACGACATGCCCACCATGTGGACGTCCAGCCTATCCTTGAACACCTGCACCGATGGGGCCTCAACGACCTCTCATGGAAGTCCATTCCACACCCTCGGGGTCCTGACTGTCAGGAAGTGCTTCCTGGCATCCAAATGGAACCTTGGCTCCCTGAGTTTTGCTCCATTGGAGCGCATCCTGCCTTCCTCTGCAGGGGAGGACAGGTCTCTATCCACCTCTGTGTGACACCCCCTCACATACCTGTATGTCGCCAACATATTCACGTGGATTGAAATTCATGTACATCCCTGTACATACATAAACCTCGTTCTACCCATGAGTAGATGATAGACTGAAGGACAATCCACAACACAGAGATGGAACAGAGTTAGTGAAATCAATGCAAAAAAAAATCCAGGTTGACCTTCAAGCAGGACTGAGAAATTCTCCCATCTGAAACCCTCGATTGCTGCTGCCGGTCAGTGCAAGATGCACTGAACTAGATAGAGCAATGCTGATTCTGTGCAAGGCACCTTCTCATGTGTACCCCAATGGGGGAATCTCAAGGAGAAAGTGAGCAACAGCAGACAGAGCTGGGCTAGAACCCGATACGATGAATGCCCCTTTGCGAGATTGCAATGCTCTAGTTTCCCCTCTGATTCTTGCCTAGTGTGATTTAATCCCATTGGGTACAGCTGTTCTGTTTTCTCTGTGTTCACAGGTTGGAGACAGTGGCATAAGAAGTGTAGGGACACACCAACTGAGCTAGCTAACATTCTCCAATTTCTTCCTTCAAGCCCACTTCACCTCATTAGCATTCTGAAATGTGAGCTAAAGAGTAAAAATTCAGATGTGGGGGGGTGCACATTTTTGGAAGTGTACATATGCATAAATGGGATGCAGGTGGTGCAGTGGTTTAAACCGCTGTGCTGCTGGGCTGGTTAATCAAAAGGTCGCTGGTTCAAATCCACACAACAGGGTGAGCTCCCATCACTCCATCCCAGCTCCTGCCAGCCTTGCAGTTTGAAAGCCTACAAATGCAAGTGGATAAAAAGGTACCACTTCGGTGGGCAGGTAACAGCATTCCGTGCACCTCGGTGTTCAGTCATGCCGGCCACATGACCACGGAGACTGTCTGCGGACAAACGCTGGCTCCCTTGGCTAGGAAATGGAGATGAGCAGCGCCCCCTAGAGTCAGGCATGGCTGGACATAATGTCAAGGGGAAACCTTTACCTTTTATATGCATAAATACACATTTTCAAACATGAACACAAGCTCAAGAAATGATGAACATCTCCCAGCGATTGCATTCCTGCTTACATTCATGTTTATGCTGACTTGTCTTTAATATGTCTATCTGTGTGTGGATTTCTCCTGAGACAAACTGTACCAGGGAGCTTGCAAAATGCAGAATTTGGTACATTTTCAGTCTTGGCTTGCTTAAACACTCAAGAGATGCAAATTGGATATTTTCCTCAATGGAGTGGATTTCTGAACCATCCCTAGTGATTAATCTGTGTAAGTTGTTCTTCCTTGCTACATGATTGTTGTTTTTAATGTGTTATATCTAATAAGGAGAAGAAATTTATAGACTTTTCTTTATCATCAGGGTGAGAGCCAGGGGGCGTAGTGGTTAAGAGCACAGGGGATTGGGACTCAGAGGATCTGGGCTCTAGTTTCCACCCAGGCATGGAACCAACTGGATTACTTTGGGGCAGTCACAGTCTCTCAGTCCAACCTACCTCACAAGGTTGTTGTTGTGCAGATAAGACTGAAAGCAGGTGGAGGAAAGTGATATGAGCCACTTTGAGTTCTTTGCAAGAAAAAAGGTGGGATATAAATCTAATAAATAAGTAAAAACATCAAAAGCTAATGTGTCATGGAAGCCCATATGAGTAATCCACCATGGGTACCATAAGCAAAGAACAGAATAAGAAACTTTCTCCTTGATGTACAAACTCTTTATTTATAGAAGCACATTCAGAAATGGTATTCCGCTCATTCAGCGATGTTTGCTTCTGTTTCTTTCTGGAAGGAAATTCATTGGCAGACCACTAAGGAGAAAGAATGAAATTTACCACTTCAGATTGCGAGTGAGGGATATACATTTTGAGCGCTCCCTGTGTAGGACAAACACACCTTTCAGCAAGCAGGAGGCAAAGAATGGAGCACATCAAGGAAGATTAACTGCTGGCTTCTCTATAGCGGTTGCCTTGCTCTGGTTTGTTTTCTGTTTATGCAGAGGATCCGACATTCAAAAGCATACTTTGCCCACCCAATCCCCCCGCCCCTGAAGTGATGCAGTCCATTTCACCACAACATTCTGCTGAGAGCTTATAGATCAAGGTTGGGGAGATCTGGCCTTATTATTTTTATAATGGGATTTAGCACCCTTGGGCTATTGGACTTGAATGTTACATCTTGAGGACAGACTTATTTTGGACCCTTATCTTCCCCAGTAAGAGAAAGCATATCTTTCTTTGTTGTGCCCACCATCACCCTTGACCCTACATAGCTACTGTATTACTTCTGCCAGCCCTGATAAAACTCTAATTTAAAATTAACATGACCCCCAAAGGCCATGGTTGTCTCGAATTCAACATCACAGCATTCCTCACAACCAAATATTGTGCATAGATTATGGGAGGTTAAGATGAAAGCTATATTCCTTCTTATTTGAGAACATGTGACCATTCCATATTTATTTGGAGTGAAGATCCTGCACTTTTCACAGGGAATTTGGTTCTCTAAGTTTCTGAGAACAGAATAACATTGTTGGGAGCGTTTTGTTTGTTTGGCCCAGAAATAAGTTTAGCTCTAATAGATATAATAGCTTAAACTACACTTTACTTAAACTTATGAAAGTATTCCTTATTGTCTTAAGGTAGATCCAAAGACTAGGAATGAATGAACAAGTGATGTTTGAGCTCAGTAACAAAATTCCCCCTCCCATAAATTAAAGCATGGGGAATTTGAAATGCATGTTTTGAGAAAACGGAATATTTTTCAAGTAGATATTTTATGGATGTGATTTTGCGAACGTTTCTGTACTCTCAGATGTCTTCACATTGAATATGCATATTGCCAATGAGGTATTTCTGAGTAATCTGTGCACCAAAACAAAATGATCATCCCAGGGGTTTGGTTGAAACCTAGTGGGATTCATCCCTCTTGCACTTGTAGATTTCCTCTTGTGCTTAAACCACTTTTGCAAAGTGAGCTGGGCTGGGAAGAGGCCCACAGACACTCACGGAATGAAGCTTGAACAAGTGCCCAGTTCTTCTGTACCAGGTGCAGCAGAAC
Organism: Varanus komodoensis; assembly: GCF_004798865.1. Lineage (NCBI taxonomy): Eukaryota > Metazoa > Chordata > Lepidosauria > Squamata > Varanidae > Varanus > Varanus komodoensis. The sequence continues at coordinate 8,961,687 of NW_025335606.1, forward strand.
AAAGGGATGTTGCGGAACTGCAAGAGAGATGCTGCTGCTTACACAACACACGGTGCTCCATTTCTGGTGAGTGCTTGATGAATGCTTGGGATGCTGCCCAGGGACCTGGACTCTGGGCTTCTGCCAAGTGGACTGGAGTCCAGGGAGCTGAGTCCAGGGAACCTGATGGACTCCCAGCCCCAGAACACATCCTTGGTGCATCCCTTATCATCCCTACCAAGGGCCTCAGCCTAGCTGAATCTATATGGTGATTAGGAGATAAGAAACAGGAGGTAGGGCTGAGTGCTCCTTCATCTAGCTTGTTCGTTCCATGGATGGAACTATTTCCTGTTCCTTACCTGCAGTTAGGAGAGGTAGCTCTATTTCACCAATATCTGAAACTGAAGTTTAATGGTTGATCTACCCCATGCAGGGTCTCATGCAGAAGTATCCAGAAGACCACCAGGTATCTGAACCTTTTATTTGGAGATCTCGTGGGTTAGACTTCCAACCTTCTGCATGCAAAGCAAGTGCTCTACCATGGGGATTCTGCAATGGATTGGAGCAGGTCTGGATTGTTCAAGTCTACCCAATGGATTCCTCAACAGACCAGCTTTTCCCATGTCACACAGAGCCCATGGGGCTCACAGACCAGTTTTTTTAATAACGCGTTTGCATTTTTTGTGAACATTTAGCCACAGGAAAACATGAGAGTTTGAAAATACGTATGGGGGTGTGTGGTTCCACTGGGGCATTTGTACCTTTTGGGCATGTAATTTCGGGAGAGCGAATTGACACACATGCACATTTGTACAGATCGGTGCAATCACATTTGTGCAAATTCAGGGTCTACATTTGGAGCCTACATTTCACAGTCCCCTGTCAGAGACACTTTCCATTCACACATCTTATTAATCACTGAGCTGCAATAAGCACATGTATCCAGTACAGGGTTGTTTGCATGCAACACCCAAACACAGATTATGGACCCTCACTGACACTTGCGTTCAGTGAGGTTCTCTGAATTCCATCTTGAGGGTCGGTCCATCTTCCCAAGGGAAGGCGCTTCATTATTGTTTGAACAGGAAAGTGTGAATTTAAATGCCTATTTTTAAACTTCATGTGCCAAGTTGACTAAGCAAGAAAATATATCCCTCTCTCCCAATGCCCAGTAATAAATGTTTTCTGCAAATGGGATTGAAAGCTTTGGAACAGATGAGCTTTGCCCTCAAACTGTGCTCTCTTTGCTTTTGGGGTTGGCAGCAAGTTGTGATGTTTAACACACTGAAACAAAACTTGTAATGAACTGAAGCAATTGTCGTTCAAATCTAGCATCTCAGGGAAATCTGCTCAAAAAGGATGGCAGCATTTTATGCAATGTAACCTCAAGATTAGATGCTGGCAATGTGCTAAGTGCAGAGTTGTCCTTTTTGTGAGAGCTGGTGCAAAGTGCAGCTGCCTGGAGTTGTTAGGAGCTGGCCCTTGTCAGCATGCAGTACCTCTGCAGAGGGAACTGTACTGGCTTTCTAGCTGATTCTGTGCCAGATTCAAGGTCTTGGTAGTACTACATGGTGCCTGATGCAACTGGAAACCAGAAAACCTAAGAGAGCACCTTCTCCCTTGTCCACCTGCCCACTCACTGAGATCATGTCCCATCTGGGTCTGGACCCCAGGCTCAATCGGAGTTTATACTTAACTAAAGTTATTGTTTTTATCTGTTTTATATGATGTTTTCAGCCTTTGTGAGCCACCCAGAGAACCTTCAGGTTATGGAGTGGCATAGAAGTGGAATGAAATGATGATGAAGATGTTGATGTTGGTGGTGGAGGTGATGCTGCTGCTGATCTCTGCAGAAGAGCTTTCAGCACACCTTCTTTCCTCTGGAACTCCCTCCAACTGCATCTTTCTCAGCACCTCCTGAAAACAGTCTTATTTCAAGAAGACTTCCTGATTTAACACAGCATGGTTGTCCTGTATAGGGTTTGGTATATAACTTATTAAACTATAAGGTTTAATCATCTGCTTTTTAGCCCATTATTATTATTATTATTATTATTAGAACATTTCTATGCCGCCCCTTGCCGAAGCCTCGGGGCGGCTTACAACACAATATTTTATTATTGATTTCTATCTTTCTTATTCCTCACTGGTCAGAAATCCCCATCCTGGAGTCTAAATCTATTGAAATCCTGGAGCTAAATAAATGGATTTAGCAGGGCAGCATTGCATGGCACGACCTCCAGCAGGGCCAGCAGGAGATGTGCGTGGCTCTCTGAATGGGCCTTGAGCCTTTCCATGGGCACAGTGGCGGAGTCACCCCTGCCAGGAGTCCCTTCTCTGAGTCAGCTTCTTCAGTCCAACATGCATATTCTGCCATTTGCCACTGAAAAGTGGGCTAAGGACAACCTTGTTGTGCAACTGGCACAGCTCTGGGTTTTTTCTTCTTCTTTTTTTTGCAAAGCATCTCATTAGAGATCTTCCCTTTCAATTACAATGAGTTAAAATGCATTAAGTGCAATTTTCTTCCTGTTAGCCATTGGGGTTTATTAAGCTCAATTTCCTTGTGCTTTAACTGAAGACTTCCACCAGTATGCCTCTAACTCAATTTATATTAGAAAAACATTTAAGCTTAGTTAGAACATTTCCAAAAATACTCATGTGAAGGCCTGGAACCAGCAGCGTGGGTGTGGGGGAGCCCTATTTATCTTGGTAATGGCGCTGCATTTATAGCATGCTACTAGTTGCCTGGCTTTATGCTGTGTTGTGTCTACCACAGTGCATTCTGCTCAGGGAGCTGTCACTGGGAAATGTTGCAATTGATTTTAATTTGTTTAGGAAATATATGATGCTGCTGGCACACAACTCTAAATGTTCTTAGTTCCAAGACTCATAATTAAACGGGTTCCCAGTAAGCCCAACCCTTTATTTCCTGGTCAGTTTTATTCTGCCGTAGCGAGCTTTGTCATAAATCTTATTTATTTTTACCTTGGGAATGGCAGGGCTTCCTCTAAAAGGCACTCTAGAAAATGGCACACGTGTAATGAAAGGGTGGTATTTGCTGTGCAAGATAATATATAGAGAACTCCACTTCTATCAAACTTGGAACTCTTTTTATCATAGGCTAGAGAAACGGGACTATGCATAGATTTGAATATATTTACAGATTGCTATTAAAAAAATGGGGGGCTGACCCAGCAGGTCTGATGTTTCTGATGATTGATGTTTTTTAGTTTTTTTGTTTTAGTTTGTAGAAAATAATAATAGAATTTGTTCATCAAATATATAGAGAACTCCATCTACCTATCTAGCCCTTTCCACATGGCATTTCCATTTAGTAAAGAAGCCCTACATATTCCCCCAAAAGAGGAAAAGCAAACCTAGAAATGAGGAAGCAAAAAAGTCGATATGCTAATTTATAAGTATGAATATTGATGTAATTTAAGGAAAAGCACAAGTTCTTGTTGTCCCATATTGGGCCAGCCTGTGAACAGGTGATAGAAACCTCCCTGATTGGTTGGCAGCCACAAAACCTCTACATTCCTTTTGTATTGTTCTCAGTCACTCTTAAACTTTAAACCAGGCTTAGATTACAACAGCTTTCTCATCAGCCATGCTGGCTGGGGATGCTGGGAGTTGCAGTCCAGCACATCTGGATGAAAGGTGTGTATCAGGAGAAGTCCTGCTGCAACTTGGATTCCGTCTTGAGGCTGGAAGCTGGGGAAGGCTGCTTTAGCTAGATTTTCAAAGAGAGGATTCCTTCCAGAACACAAGCCCTATTCTAACCTTTAGTGGACGTACACTTGTCTACTCTTCGGTGCCAGGTAAAGCTAGTCCTGTTTACCTGCCTCACGCTTTCACCAAGCACTCAGAGTATTTGACATGCATCATCTTACTTGGTATGGGCTCCCCATACATTGTTTGCTTGTTTGTTTATGTATTTATTTAATTTAGCTGTACACTGTTTGGGCAGCTTACAACATTTTAAAATCCAATAACATAAAACAATACAAGTGCAATATGACATTCACTACAGACACAATGATAATAACCAGAAAATCCATGAATAAATTAACAAAGTTAGATAAAACCAAAATAGGAAAAAAGGATTAATGAATACTTTATATATATATAAAACCCAAGAATAAAACATAAACCATTAAAATAAATACCTAAATCTCTCTCTTTAAAATCTTGTCCCATTGGCAGCATCATAAAAATAACATTATTAATACATAATAACGCACCTATTAAAATAACTGTTAAATAAGTCTTTAGACCAAAAGAGTGCCAACTGAAGCTTGAGCAGGATTGAAAGTTGGGGTGCTATGCAGGAAAATACCTTCTACCTTGCAAACTTTCTCCTCACTTTGTGAAGAGGAGGAACATGGAGGAGGGCTTCATATGAGGACCGGCTGCTACATATGGAGAAAGGAGTAAATTGGTATTATTGATCTTCAGCACGTGAACAAAAAGTAGCTGAGGCTGAAACCGTCACTGTGGCAGATCTGCTTTGGACTCGAGGTGAAGGCTCTTACATACACACGCGGAGAAAACTAGAGGTTACAAAGAGAAGTGTAGTCGAACATTCAGTGCATTTTGAAAATGAAAGCACATATGGCACACGTACAGATCTGCAACAAGCTGCAGGAGTCCAAGCCAGGTTTTGCCTTATCCTCCAGGGAGACCTAGACCTGAGAGAGAGAGATGCTTCACTTGTGCATAGCTTGAGTTGGCGACTGCAGGAAGGCCTGAAATTAGAGTTCCTCGGTCAGACCTCACCCACTCTACTATTATGCTGAACCATCTCTTGACATACCGGAGTGTTTTTGTGTGCCTTTGATCCATGTTCAATATGCTTTGCCTGCAAAGGCCCAACTCAGACCAGAAACACACACGGGTCTGGCATGCAGACTAGCTTGGCCAGGTGTTCTGTCTCACCGAAGACAGACAGTGTCTGAACACACTGACTATTTGAGGTGATATCTGGGCCAACTCCTATTTAAAGATAAACAACTGTGAGAAGGTTGTTAACTTGAGGACATAAGATTGAATGGGCAGCCATGCAGCTCACTTGATACCGGCTTTCACAGTACGCTGAGATGTCCCATTTTCTATTTCAATTTAATAATAATTTCTAAATTTGCACCTGGACACACAAATCAGTATAGGCAAACATTATGCAAACAGCAGCTTCCATCATTGTCGTTGTCGTCATCATCATCAAAGTTTGTTTTGATTATATGTTTCCTTTTCTTCCGCAATTTGTGTGTGCTCACCTTCCCCATCTCAGGATGCCTTAAGGCCAATCATTTCATTGATGGAAGGAAAGGGAAGTGGATTGATAGATCCTTTCCTTCCACTCTCTGTACACCCCAAATAAATCATCAAGTCAGCCTGGCCAGGCTGCAGTTGCACTTTCTAGCCCTAGGAAACATAGAAACAGGAACAGAGAGATTCAGAAGGGGTGTCCTGGGCCATCTAGTCTGACTCCCAGCTCCAGTCTGCTCAGCTCATGACATGCCCACCATGTGCATGTCTAGCCTATACTTGAATACCATCACCAATGGGGCTTCAACCACCTCCCATGGAAGCCCATTCCATACCCTAGCAGTTCTAACCAACAGGAAGTACTTCCTGGCATCCATGGTAAACCTGGGTTCCCTGAGCTTTGCTCCATTGGAACACGTCCTGCCCTCCTCTGCAGGGGAGAACAGGTCTCTACTCACCTCTGCGTGACACCCCCTCATGTACCTGTATGTCGCCAACATATCCCCTCTGAGCCTCCTCTTCTCCAGGCTGAAGAGACTCAGTTCCCCCAGTTCTGTGTCAATGTTTCTCCCTTTTGGTTAGTGGAGAATGCATCCTGTTTACTGCCTCTGCTGTCCCAAAAGTTCATTTGCAGCCTGTATTCCCATTTTACTTTTTACCCTTTGCAAATGAGGAGTGATACTTCCTGTGAAATATGCTCCTCATAATTCTCTGGGCCTGCAAGATGGGCAACAATTTTTATTCAAGTTCAGTCATTCAGAGTAAGAACAGAGAAATTCTACCCACACTCTGTTTTGGCTTCATGATGTCATCGCACTGACTGCAAGAGAGGGGCCTTGTCTGTAGTGGCCCCCTGGTTCAGGAATTACTCCCCGACCCGCCTCACAGAGGAAGTACCTCACCTTGCACCTTTGTGCAGTCTTTTCAGCCCCAGATGAAGACTTCTTATCTTCCTGCTTTTAGCTTTTCACTTTTAAAAAGAATATTAGTGCATTGTTAGATCTTTAAACACGTGGTGTCTTCCAGCTATCCAAAATAATTCCAGCTATTATTTTGGCTTTATTCTCTTACATAAAGTGTGATGCTCTCTTTTTGTTCTATCATTGTATGTTATGGTGTTAAGCCTTGTCTTGTCAATGCCCAGGGGGCAGTTCCTAAGAGGAGGTAAAAAAGAAAGAATTAAAACGATTTCTTTTAATCAGAACTTTTAAAAATCAAGGCTTTGGTGCAGGGGACCAAACTTACTTTTTTTGTACTGAAAATGTTTGACTATCATAATGCACAGAATTTATGGCAAAAGGAAAGGACGTGCATCCCCAAATGACAAACAAGATTTGGCAAACTGGCACCACAACCAGTAATTTTAACAAATGCGACTGATTTCTCCCACAATTAAAATCCACTTCAAAGCTTATTTCCCTGAATAGCTGCCTCCATTTATTTTACTCTAGATAATGATACAATTATACCTAATCATTGACAGAATTCAATATGTGACACATCAGTTGCTTTGTTCACAGCTCTGGGAGCCCTCTCAACTGCCTGGCTTTTGGAGAGCATCCATGCTGCTTCACCAGGAGCGCCTTGGGAACCTCGGACATTTTACAGGACATTAGTTCAAGCCAGTGCCTCACACGTCCCTGGTGGGTGTTCCACCGTGCAACTGGCCCACCTAGTTGATGGATCAGCATTTGGCATCCATTGCAGAAAGTACACATCTAGGATAAACTCTTTTCTTCCTTTTACAGGTGCAGGGACTAGGCTGTTGTGAAGTGATCTCACACACAGGGAAGCAACTTACAGTCCCACTGTCTGCAGATAAAAGTCCCTCTTTATTTCCATTTGCAGCATAAATAGCTCATATCTCAGTGGCAGAAAATATGCTTTGCATGTAGTATCCCATGTTAGAGACTCAGGTCAGGAATTCCAGTCTGTCACCCAGTGTCGACTGCATTGGTTAGATATGCACAGACAACCTGGCAGAATATTGTTTTTCTAAACCCAGGCAGAATGTCCATCAGCCTACTGGTTTTCCAGCCAATTCTGTTTGCTCAGAGTTTCCTTTAACACAGACACTTGCTCACAGGCTTTGAATACTGAGTCCGTTTCTCATGAGTGGCCTCCCTGCAGCTTGGGATTTGCAATGTTAGGGCTGTATAAGGCGTTCTGGCATGCTGTTGTAGGCAACTGAAGTGAACAAAGCTGATGTGCAAATTTGCTCAAGTAGATATTGCTCAGGTCGTTATTTCACTGAGATGACTTACTTTAAATATGAATCTTAGCTTAAATGTTCATGATTCCTGGTTCACAGTGCAAATGAACTTGGTTTTAAGGAACTGGGTGTTGCTCAACGCACTCCCCATTCAGTGCAATTGTCTTCATTGTGCAACCCCATCCCCTGATGCCGCTTCCTCTTCCTGCTTTGGAAACCTATCCCCCTTTAAATGTACACATTTCATCCCCAGATATGAGCCACCTCAATACTGGTCGCATTTGTTACCCACTGAAGGGACCATTTGAACATGGACACAAATCTCTGAGAAGTTATTTGAGCACTAGTTGTCAAATATGTGGTGTGCTTTGTCGGTAAGGTAGAACACATGGCCTTTCTTTGCAAGCATGTAAGGAATGCAAAACGGACACCCCAGGAGCAGGTTGGGAGCTCCATCCTAAACATACTTAACCCGTGTGGAACCCGAAGCCAGGCTGTCAGGTATGGCGTTGATGGTTTCCAAACCCTGCTGTAGAAACCTGCAAATCCCACCCTCCCTCTGTTTCTTGTCTTGCGAGCATTGCATTCTTTCTAAGTCTTACATTTTAGAATCTTCTTTTTAGTTCCAGATTCCTCAGGTGTGGGTTCCGCTGCTGCTCTCATTGCACCCAACTGCAAAGGTATGGGCCCCGATGGATAAATAATCCGATATATCCAAGAAGAAGAAGGCTGCTATGGATGCTTTTAGCTCAAAACTTTATATTACTATCCAGAGTCAGTGGGTAGAAGGAGGAAAGAAAGATTTGCCATTTGATTTATGTCATTCCATCTGTTAGTGGAATAGAACACATCTTCCATGTCAGATTCAGTGAGTCATCACTACAGACTGACACACTTAAATCAGTTATATGAAAGGCAGGGCATATTGGATAAAGCCTTAAGAGACTGTGACTTATACCAGGTCTGTGTATACATCCTGCTAAAATGTATAGAGTGCTGTGATCTGAGTCAATTGCAGAAAATGACATTTTGCATCATTTGTAATTTTTAAATTATTTTTCAAACATTTTGTCCTGATTGAATGAGCATGTTGGAACATTGGGATTTTTTACGAAGCTGAATTCCCTTTTTCCACGAAGGTTGTAATTACCTTACCTGAGATTTGGCCTTTTTCAGTTCACAGACTTCCTCTTCTGCTTGACTCTGTCTTAGAAAACAAGGCAAGAGAAAGTCCATGAATGCTCACAGAACCCTGGTGGCACAACCAGCAAGCTTCTTCCACGTCACGTGCAGCACAAAGGCTGAAAATTATGTGCACAGAAGAGGGAATCTGGTAGTATAGTGGCTATGCTCTCCAATTCCTGATGCTCCTTGCGCTTGCCAGGAGGTTGAATTCATGGCCAAAGAAAGCTGGCCAATCTGGGAACTGAGCCCAGGGAATCCAATGGATTTCCATCCCAAGAATGGATCCACACTTCCCTAATTCCCATTTCCTCTACTTGTTGCATGCTTCCATATTATTGTGCCTCATTCAAACACCTGTGCCTCAGGTGTGCCTCCTTTTTTCAGCCATCTACAGGTGTAAGAAGGGAATGTTGTTGTTTTCAGGCACAACCTTGTTGTGCCTGACCTTCTGCAACCCCATGGATTTCAGCATGCCAGGTTCTCCTGTCCTCCACCGTCCCCCGGAGTCCACCCAACCCCAGGCCCACTGCACCAGTGACTCTACCCGGTCACCTCATCCTCGCCATCCCCTTCTCCTTTTGCCTTCAATCGTTCTCAGAATCAGGGTCTTTTCCAACGAGCCCTTTCTTCTCATTAGGTGGCCAAAATATTTAAGCTTCAGTATCTGTCCTTCAGGGTTGATTTCCTTTCGGATAGAAACAGTGCCCTATTCCAGAAAGTGGCTGTAAGATTATAAAACAGGGATAGATCACCCATGGTTTTGAACTCCAATTCTCATGAGCCCCTTCCAGCATTCCCAATGGTCAGAAAAGTTGGAAGTTGATGACCCAAACATCTGGAGATCTATCTTTTCCTCCAATCTGTCAGAAAAACTGGAAGGGGTTCATAATCCATAAAGTTTGAATTAAAATGGATCAATAAAATCAAGAAAATCAAAACTAGTGTGAGAGTGCTTTCTAGCCACAGGCTTCTGCTTTCTTAGTATGCAAGTGGGCATGGAAATGGGTACTGATGGGGGTAATAGACATGAATAGGCAATTAATGACGTAAATAGAATGACCTTCTTCCATGGTGTCATAGCGGCTAAGCAAGCTCCATAAAAGTGCAAATGGAGAACAGTGTTCCTGGCCTCCATGCCCATGGCAAAAGGCACCATTAAATAATAATAACAACAACAACAACAACAACAACAACAACAACATTTCTTTGCCCCCCCTTGCCGAAGCCTCGAGGCGGCTTACAACAATGCCATGGCAAAAGGCACCATTAAATGCCAAATGGTTGCCTGAAGGGCTAAGCGGGAAGGTTAGACCTGTCCACCATCCGCCTCCCAAATGCTTTTCCATCGAGGCGTGCTGCAAGCTCACACATAAGCTTCTTTTGTCCTAAGTGGACCGGAGTGATTCATTTCTCTTATGATGCAGCCCGAAGTGTTTTTATCGGCATTAGGAATGCTGCAGCGAACGTTGCACAGCTGCCCCCCGAAGGTCTTGTAGCAGGAAGGAGTTCAATATGAGTCTAGGATTTATTTCTTGCCTCCTACTTGGCCTGCCGTTTTGAGGCACCATATTTTTAAAAATGGGGTCATAAAATGGGGGTTATTGCTCATATTAGTGGCGTGGAGGAATGGCTATTTTCTCCCATAAGTGCTGAAATGCAATTGTGGTAATAGGGTGGGGTAAAAGCTGTGAGAGACAAGTAGGGCTTTGCTCTTCTCAAGGTCCCTTCTGGAGCATCATGGCAATTCAGAGCACTCCTGATTCCCTTTCTCAGGCCACAGTGACATCTGCTGGGAGGTTTGCCATAGGGAGAGATGAGAACAGCATCTCCGTTTCTTTTTGATCAGATTCACCTAGTTCACACCATCTGGCCTAACCACACAATTGAACGCAATCTGATGGCCAAGTTCACAGGTTGCCAAGTTTGTAAGGCATTTGACAGCATGCGTATGTTTGAAAAACATGCATGAGAAATAGTGTCTGGGGAAAAATGCAGAGAAAGATGCTTTAATCAATGGGAGACACTGCAGAGCATTTCAAAGAGAGGCAACCCTGAATGCATATATTTCTGAGGACACACAAGTGATGAAAATATGCATGAAAACAAACAGATATTATAATGCAGAAAGGGAAAAAAAGTTTTCTATCTGAAATGGGAATGCGAACGTGAAAGTGGGATTTCAAAATCTTTGACAAACTCAAGTTTAGCTCGTATGAACATTTCTAGTTTGTCTGCCATAGAAAGTACAGCACTGAATGCATTACGGGGCCACATCTATTTGCTTGCTTGCTTGCTTAGGGCCTGGAACTTGTTCAGGAGGTGACCCAAGTTGGATCAGTACCTTTTTTTTTAACTTTAAGAATTCTGGGATATTCAGATGCAAGGTGCTTTATAGTAATTGAAGTTGCTTTATAGAAATTGAGGGCTTTGATCTCTGTGAATTCCAATATGAATCAGCTGGGTCAGCAGCCGTTCTGATTGATCTGCATGGATATGTGTCAGTAGGACCAGCTCAATGATTAGGCATAGTGAGGTGGTCACTATGGTGGTCCAAGGGGCAGATGCTGGGAAGTGGCAGGAAAATGTTTGGTGGAAATCGCTGAGTACCCCTTGACCTGTCCTGTACCCCTGAGCAGTGATGGTTATCACTAATTGGTGGAAGATCCTGACTTATTGCCAATGTTGAATAGAAATTCAACTGCAGCAAAATGTGGAAACAGGATGGAAGGAGGGCTGGGTAAATGATCCCTATACAAGATCACCAGGATTCTCTGAACATGATCCCACGCTACACCTCGTGGCTGATTTCCATTTGTGTTTGCAATTTGTGTTTCCATTTGCGGCTGCTCATTTGGCATGCAGGGGAAAATTGCACCCAGTTTCTCCGTAAAGATGAGCTGATTCAGTTTAATGAGGAATTAGGGGCAAATTAGGAAATGTGCACGTATCAGACTGAGAAGCAGTAAAGAGGAAAAGAGGAACAAGTGTTCAAGGCTTGGTGAATACTTTTAGTGGACAGAGGTTTGCACTGCTGCTCAGAGCTTTAAATGTGGCTTCCTTGCATGGTTTGTAAGTGAAACCGACATGGTGATGCCTAGATGGAAGTGGTACAGACGGAAGGCAGACGTGTGCATCCGTGTCTTGCAGAGACACTGAAACAAAAGAAACCACTCTTTGTCCCAGGATGCTCTCAAGTTGACTTGGACCAGATCAGCTCCCCATCTGCAAATTTGCAAGTTACTCTGGGGCACTGTGTGTGTGTATACATACATACATACATACATACATGTATCACGTTTATGTGATCTTTCCCTCTCCCCGCAGCTCAATACCCACTGCTCTAAAACCACTGCATCAGAAATATTTGGTCACATGTTACTTCTGGGGCAGGGGAGGGAACATAATAGCTAACATTCTCCAAATGCAGGAATGCATGCTTGCACATTAAGGAGGGAGGGAGGTAATTAGACTTCCCCTCCAAATTTAAGGGCCATAACAGTTTCATCAAACTGCTTCAGCCCAGCTCTTCTTGCGACCAGACCGTTTGGAAGCCCTTACTGTATATTACTGTTATTATACATTTAATATATTCAGAAAGGTTGCACTCGTTGGCGTCTCCTCTCTAGAAAACAGCTTATGATTGATAAACTGTCACTCATAGCAGCTGGAGAATCTTTTGCAAAGCAGATCATTTTCTGCCCAAAATGTAAACATCTTCCATCTTTTTAAGAGGTCAGATATTTGCTTGAAACACACAATGCCGCCTCTGCACTGATGAGCTGGAGTCGGTTCCCCTCCCAACACTCCAGCACTTAACAGCTGAGCAAAAACCCACGGGAGAGCAAAAATGTGAATGCGTATTCTCAGTTTGGGAGGGCGGGGGACTTCATCTGAGGGCCCCGTGCTTCCTTTGCTGGCCCAGACATTCCATGGAAGGGAAAGGCAAAGCCGTGTTCAGAGAGGTGGTATTTGGAGTAAAAGGCTGGTGGAGATGGGTTATCAGGGTGCCCCATCCTCTGACTTGGGAGGTGCTCTGAATTATTTATTGTTGTTTATTTTTAGTATTTCCAGCCCTCCATTTCTTCCTCCGGAAAGGCAATTCAAGGCAGCTTACCAAAAAAGAGGGAGATAATGTTAAAAAAAACCTCACATTCCTCAGTGCTCTGACAAGAACAAGAAAACATATTATGGATAGAATTTGTCCATATTTTCTGTGAAGGCAGAATTGTGTGCCCAAGCAGAACTTCCATTGGTGCTGCAGCCTTCAGTTTTCCAAACGTGTATTTGTGAAGAGAATGCTTTGACAGGTTGCAAAGAGTAATAGGAAGCATACTTTTTAAAAAAGCCAGTGAGGGCAAGTGGTTTTGTTGAAATACAATGTGCAATGGTGCCATTTATTTCTCGTGCCCTGCCTGAAAACACAAAATGTCAGGGTAGGTAATGAGGGGCTGTAATGACCAGCATTAGACAGGAATGCCCTGTTTCTGACCCCATCTTTAATAATAGGAAACCGTGAGCATTCCCACTAAGGAGAAACATGTCAGAGTTTGCTGGCAGTGAGTGCCCCCTGTGATAAGAGGGCCATGAAGTTGCCAGCTGGGTGTGGGCAGAGACCTAGACGAGGGACAGCTAAAGCCCCCATGAAGGACCCAAAAGAATCACGGCAAGTACATGACCAACTATGGGTGAATGCCAGTAGAGGGACGCATGCAGAAGGGCAGAGAAGAAGTACCAAGTCTGCTGCCTTCTCACTTGGAGACAAGTGGCTCCTACTGAAGATGTGTCTGAGATAAGCCCAGGTGGAGCATTGTCACCTCCATGGGTCACCAGACTGCACCCTCAGCTGGCTGGTGAGGATTGCAATGCAGCCTAGTCTGAAACTAAGTTGGAAGACCTGAGTGGACTTAGGAATTCAGGAGATTGATTACTACTGAGTCAACCTTGTGGTCCATCAAGGCATGTGCTCTTCCAATGGTCCTTCCCCTAGCGGGCTCAGTGATGTGTGCAGTAAGATGTTGGGGCTTCCTAGTCTGAAGTTAAACATGATTAGTGGATTTTCCTTTGGAAGCATTTTTCTGCAAGATGTTAAGAAATAGCCGTATACTTTTTACAGGAATGCCCCAAAGTATGGCAATTCTGGCCACTTGTGCTACAGAATCACTTGATACTCTGCCATAGGGGTAAACGAGAATGCCAAAAGGGTTATTTAGTTGCTAAGTCATGCCCGACCCATCATGACCCCATGGACAACATTCCTCCAGGCTCTCCTGTCCTCCACCATCCTTTGGAGTCCACCCAAGCCCACACCCACTGCCCCAGTGACCCCATCTAGCCACCTCAACCTCCACTGTCCCCTTCTTTTACCTTCAATCATTCCCAGCATCAGGGTCTTCTCCAGTGAGTCCTTCCGTCTCATTAGGTGACCAAAATATTTGAGTTAAGGGTTAACTTAGGGATTAATGAAAAAGCTGGAAATAGCAGGTGCTGACCTTGTGGGAATCAGGCATTCAAGGTCTTGGGGAAAGTTTGCCTCCTTTCTTGGTTAGGGAGAGGACAGGCTGGAAATAGATCTCAAGGAGGCAGGAGATAACCCACAGTGATGGATTAATGGAGAGCACCGGAAGTTAAGGAATGGCCCTTGGAGAATGGGACTTAGACTATCAACCTGTGCTCAGCTGATTCTGGTGTGGGAGGTGGAGGATAAAGCCTGAAGGATCAGGCTGTGCTTTGTTCCTCTCTTGGGAGAGGTTCCATTCTACTGCCAAAGCTCTGGATGGCTGCTGTGTTGGAGAAGGTAGGACTAATGTACTTAGCCAAGGGTAGCATTGATTTGCTATTTCAGAGTCTGACTGAGCAAACACTGTTTGGCAGTTTTGGGATGCTGCTGCTCAATTCCCTTTTCTCTCCCCCTTCTCCCTCTTCCCAGATTATTTCCTTTTAGAAGTGTTTTTTTAGTTTCTCCATCCCTATTTTTAACCTTTGGATAATGTTGTTTGTTTTCCCAAGCTTGTGTTTGTGGTGTGCTGAATCCAGTGGCTGGTTCAGGGTCCTGGGCCAGGGATTTCTGGGCAGGAGTTGGCCCAGTTGGCTAGAGGAGCTGGGCATCCTGGCTGGCTTTCCCTTATTAGAGGGTTGCCCCCTGCAGTTCAATGGTTCACCTCATGGGACAGCTGCAGGTACACCCAGCAGCCCCTGGTGGAGATGTGCTGAAATTGCTGCAAGTGAAAGTGTTGTAGGTGTTGCACTACATGGTAAGGAACAAGAAGTTCCTAGTTCAAAGCATAGCTTTGCTACGGAGCTCACTGAGGGAGGTTCACAGTCTAACCTACCTCACAGTTGCTATGTGAGGACAGAACTGTGTGTGTGTGTGTTGGGGGGATGATTGTGTGTTCACCCAGCTCCTTGCATAAATTCCCTATGCAGCAGCTAATTACCATGTTTCACCATCCCTTATGAGGACCTTTTACAGTGTTGCACATGTTGGTTACATCAGTATTTCTAGCACAAGGACACACTTGCACAGGACTCCACATTCATTCATTTCACATTCTCCTCCAGTGTACTTTCTCCACCAGTGTACTTTCTGCTACTTGCTTTTTAAGATCTTCCCACTTTTAATATCCCAGCCATAAATTCTACAGCACTGCAGCTGCTTAGCTCAACTCACTAAATAAAACCTGACATTTCAGGATGGAGTCTACACTGCATTAGTCCCTGGGTGGTCATTTTGTGGTTGCCAAAGTGGGCAACAGCCAGGCATTATCAGAAAAGGGTACTTATTGACCTATATCTGTAAACTATTTACATCAGGTCTTTCCAAGTGATGTGCATTTAAACAGAAAATAAAACCGCGGAGGTCACAGATCACAGAAGAACCAATAAATTGCAACAGGAATGTGCACGTTGGTTTGAAAAAGATTGGATGAGAATTCTGTTCAAGTATTTTTCAACTTTTGAGAAGAATTTAGCAAGATTCACCCATTTCTTCATAAATGGTGTTGAACTTTGAATATTCGTGTGCATATGTGTAAGCATATAGGTGTACTCATATATGGTGAGTAAAGACTGGTTCAATGAATCTCTTATTATTGCTGTGTGGTTTGTGTGTGTGTTTTGTGTTTTGTTTCCTTTGATTTTCCCCTTTTTCTGCAGGTAAGTTTGTGGTTCTATTCTTCTGTACTCGCAGCAGTTCTTCAATGATTTTTGGTTTTATTGAAAGTTTGCAAAAATCAAACTATAAATATTTTTAAAATGGGATGGAACAACTCTGAGATTATTGTTAATTTTTATCTGAATGTGGGAGAAATCAGATTTATCCAGCCAGGTCGAGAAATTTGAGTGTGAAGTTCTTACATTTGGATATGAACTGCTGTGGATTCAACCGCATTTGTAGTGCTGAATTAGGGTTGCCACTCCTCTTTCTTTTCCCTGGAAGGCTCCTCATTCTTCATTTTGGAGTAGGCAGGAAAGTTATGGTCCTCTCCACTCTGGGAATGGTTTTGCCAATTTATTTTGTTCTGTACAGCTCAGTGATAACTGATCTTGGGTGTGTTTGCTTTTCCCATAAGAATTCACCAGAACCTATGGGTTTCACCCTTGTTGGTTGGAAGCCTTTGATTTAATGCCCTACCAGGCTCTTTCCAGCAAGGTGGGAAGTGATAGGGGTGTGTGAGGAATTTGATGGGGTGTGGACATGCAATAAATTGTATTTCCAATGTATTTAATTTATTTTCCGATTTATATCCTGCCTTTTTCCTACAAAGAGCTCAAGGCAGCTTACATCTCCTCCTCCATCTTACCCTCACAACAACAGCCCTGTGAGGTAGGTTGGGCTGAGAGTCTGTGACTGGCCCAAAGTCACCCAGTTGGCTCCATGACTGAGTGGGGACTAGAACCCAGAATTTCTCTACTCAACCCTGGAGGCTCTGTTCCATCAACCCCACACTGACCTCCTTGGACCGATACCCTACGTCAAAATAAGTTGGATTTAGATATTTCTCCTCACCCTTTTTGGATTTAACCCACACACCACTGGAAAGTGCCCCCTGTGAGGTTTCCCAAAATGAATTTTGTCCTTGGACTGAAAGGAATCCAACCTCCCAGCTTCGAGGTTCACAGGCCAAAAACAGTACTCTAAATTAGCTCTGAAATGTAGCAGTAGCCCACACAGTTGAGGCAATATCAGCCTCACATGGAAGATGCTGCAGCATTTCTGTTGGATGTACCAGAGCAGGAATACTGGAGGCAAGGTCATTCTGCTTCAAATGAGGTTGCAGCAGCTGCTCTTCTGATGGGGAGGCATCGGCCAGTTGGCTCCTGTGCTGAATTAGCATGCATAGCAGTTATACGGAGTGAAGGAAATGCCATATGGTTGTGTTTTTTCTTCTTTGGCTAGGGTCACATTTAAGTCAGCCCAAGTAAACTTAGACATGCTCATGCTAATGGCATGTTTACCATACACACATGAAGCCTATCCTTGAACATCCTCACCTATGGGGCTTCAACCACCTGCCATAGAAGCCCATTCCTTACCCTACGGGTCCTAACCATCAAGAAGTGCTTCCTGGCATCCATCCTAAATCTTGGTTTCCTGAACTTTGCTCCATTGGAAGGTGTCCTCCCCAGGGGAAAACTGGTCTCTACCCACCTCCATGCGGCACCTCCTCACGAACCTATATGTCGCCAACAGATCCCCTCGGAGTCTCCTCTTCTCCAGGCTGAAAGGACGCAGTTCCCTCAGTCTCTCTCTTCATATGGCTTCCCCTGCAAACCAGCCACCAGCCTTGTGGCCCTTCGCTGCACTGATTCCAACCTGGTTCTATCCTTCCTCTAATGTGGAGCCCAGAATGGAACACCATGCTCCAGTTGCGGGCGCATCAGAGTTGTAGAGTGGCAGTAACACCTCTCTTGATCTAGAAGCCAGGCTATGGCTTCGGTATTGCAAACGGGGTGAGAGAGGGATCACTGGCCACTTGCTCCTATGCAGCAACCATATGACAGTCAGTCGTGGGGATACCTGTGCCCATCAACACTTGGCAGGGCCTTCTTGCATGCGTTGCTTTTCCTTCTCTGTGAAATGCAACTTGATGTCCATGGGTTCTATTTGTTTCTTTAATACTACTGCGCTAACAGGCAGCTTTTGCACCAATGAAAGAGGACGGGAGGAAGGATCTGCTGAATGATTGAAGTCCTCGGGCAGATTACAACTAGTTGAAAATTAAAAGGCCATATTCAATACAGTTAAAATATAAAATACAGGACAAATATGAAACCATAAAATACAAGGTGGCAGAGGAATTATTAGAATTGCTGAAATGACTTAGAGCTTGGTCTCTAAAATGCCCGGGAAAAACAAAAAGTCTTTGCCTGCTGTTGAAAAGAGAACAGCACAGGGGCAAGATGAGCCACTCTGTTCAATACATGGGTGCCACCACTGAGAAGAACCTCATCTGGAGCCCCCAGCCTCACTTCTTTTTGGCTTAGGAAGTCCTCTGAAGAGGACCTAAAGGTCCAGGTAGGTACCTGTGGGAGAAGACTCAGCTTCCACGTGATGTAGGGCTTTACAGTCTTAACACCTTCACTTCAAATTGAGCTCAGAAATGGACCAGAAGCTGTGAAAGCACCAGGATAGCATATTCAAATCAGCCAGTCCCAGCTGGCAAACTGGCAGCTCCCTTTTGCAATAGCTGAAGTTTCTGAACTATCTTCCAGCACAGTAATCCAACCTGGAGGTTATGAGAGTGTTGGCAATGAGAGAGGTGGCTGCTTTGGGTGCACATTCTCAAGGGCTGCTGACTGAGCTTTGGAGAAGCGGAATGGGAAGGGGAGCACGGGGTGCTGGCAAGGTGGGCTATTCTTCAAGGCCATGTGAGCAAGGCAGAGATGCTTATCTCAAGGCCGGACTCCTCAGGTGGGAAAGCAGTCCCTGGGAATCGCCAGGATGTACAGTTGGCAGGAGGGGAGTTGGAACAGCCAAGTTTCCTGCCGTTGCAAGTTTCTCAGACACGGTTGAGGTGGCCCCCACTCTAGACCCCATGGCACATCAGCAGGGGAGGGGACAGCCCATCTGTCGGATTGGCAGGCAGCAAGGAGGCGTGCTCATTTTCAGGCGGCCCCTTCTGAAGGGATGGGGCCCAGGCATGGTCATAAGGAAAGTTCCTGGAGGTGTGTACCAGACTAGGTTCAACAAACTGCTCTTTACAAGCTCAGAGATTCATTCTGGACGTTTTGTGCTTTTGATCACCAAAGAACATTTTGCAAGGAAAAGGTCTGTGGTTTTCAACCTTGGCTCCTGCCGAAGAGCATGAAATAATTGTCACCAGAAAGGACTACAGCTCGTATATCAAGCCAAGCTTATACAAGTCTTATAAGCTGGCATGATACACAACAGCTTAATTAAGACTTACTTCCTGAAAGCAGTATCTCCTACCTTCCCCTCTAGCCAGGTGAAGAAGCCCATATTCCATCTTCAGCAACTTTGGAGGAACAGCTCCTTGGGCAGAACAAGGAAATCTCTCTAAGTATGAAGCAGCCGGATGGTGTACTGCTTCCCTTTCTGTATTCTTGCAGCAAAAAAGGGTGATTAAATATTTGCCTGTCATGCAAAGTCCACTGAGCCTCTGACTATATACTTATGTGTGCTAAGTAAGAGGCAGTTGAGGAGGAAGGATGACAGCACTCAATTCTAGAGGTTCTTTGAGCATTCTTGGTGTAGCTTATACACTGTCATCAGTGAATGTGATAATTTGCAAAGCCAAAGATCAGGTCTGCAGGAAAAACAATAAAGGAAGGAGAAGGAAATAGAGGCATGAGCAAATGAGGGAAGAAGAAGCTTTCGTTCAGTAATGCATGCCCGGTTATACAAGGCCAAGGTCAGCCACACTATTGCATCCTGATCTCTGGGTACAGGCATGAAAGCCAGACAGGGAAAAAAACAGATGCATCTGAAATAGGACGCTGGAGGACGCTTCGCAAATACTCTGGGCCAACAGAAAGATGAACAAGTGGATCCTAAATCAAATCAAGCCAGAACTTTTCCTGGAAGTAGAAGTATTGAAACTGAGGCTGTAGGGCTTTGGGCATATCACAAGGAGGCAAGACTCCCTGGAGAAAACAACCATGCTAGGGAAAGTTGGAGGCAGAAGAAGCTGAGAAAGGCCAACTATGAGATGGACTGACTCCATAACGGCCACACAGCCTTGAGTTTGCAGGAGCTGAGCAGAGTTGTCAAGGATGGGATACTTTGGGGGGCTTTGTATGTAACAACAGCAACAGTGAATATCACTGTAGGCATAAGTTTGTATGGGACACACGGGAAGCATCAGATGCTGTTTTTTATCTGTTCATAGCTTTTTTAAAGAGATGTCATGGAAGGCATTTCTGCCAGGAATAAACTCACAAAGCAATGTTCTGAAGGCATATACATCTTAATTTTAATTCAGAATAACCCTTTGCAAAAATTTTGCTTGTATAACAAGAGGCAGGGGGAAAAAACCCTTTACCATAAAGGAGATAAGGTCTTTAGTTAAGGATGGGTCAGTCTTTCCATTTCACTTTCTCCTGAATTCAGGTTTCTAAAATGTCAAGATTTTTTCCTCCCTGAAAACAAAGATCTTTGCAAATTAAAGACAACCCAGTTTCTTAGTGGGTTGTGCAGTGGGGGTGGTGGATGAACTGAAACAAAAATTTTGCCCAGCAAGCCAAACTCAATAGATGCAGCTACCGCCAGCTTGGGAAGGCACTGTTGAATCCATCTCCAATACAGCTGTTAAACCCAGAGACTGCTAGGGAAAAGATAGGCAGCGAGACTAATTGAACATTAATAAGGTTGAATACACATGCATACAAAGCCAGACTGTTTAGAGCTAAGCACCCAAAGGCTTGGGCCTACGTGAACAAATATGCCATATTCATCCCACATTTGATTTTTCCCCCCAAATACTTTCAACACTATATAAATTTAGATAGGGAGAAAAGAAACCCAACAACCCCTACATAGCTGGCTGGGGAATACTAGAAGCTGCAGGCCTCCTTTCTTTCCGAAATGTTTAGGCTTATGCCTCTTGTCCTAGGTATAGGAGACTTTGCCATCTTGGTAGATTCTTTTGCAAATCAGATGGAGACAACATGTTAACCTATTCCTGACTGCATTAGAGCAGTAGCTATCTATTATTATTATTATTATTATTATTATTATTATTATTATTATTATTAT